>NC_064618.1:539935071-540560071 GCF_023898315.1 Schistocerca nitens | reverse complement strand
AAGGTATAAAAGAGCAGTGCATTGGCGAAACTGTCATTTTTACTCAAGCGATTCATGTGAAAATGTTTCTGCCGTGATTAAAGCCACAAAAAATGAGTTAACAGTCTCTGAACGTTGAATAGCAGTTGGAGCCAGACGCATCGGACGTTCCATTTCGGAAATCGTTTGGGCTCGTGACCATATCGGCTGGATCCTAGACGACTACAAAGCCGTAGCCTAGTCAGATGAGTTCCGATTTCAGTTGGTAAGAGCTGATGGTCGCTGTCTTCCAGTACTGCGCGGATCCCACGAAGCCATGGACCCAAGTCGTCAACAAGATACTGTGTAAGTTGTGGTGGCGCCGGCTCCATAATGGTGTGTATTTTGTTTACATGGAATGAACTGGGTTCTCTGTTCCAACTGAACCGATCATTGACTGGAAATGGCTATGTTCGGCAACTTGGAGACCATTTTCAGCCATTAAAGGACTTCATGTTCCCAAACAACGATGGAATTTTTATGCATGACAATGCCCCGTGTCACTAGGCCACAACTGTTCGCGATTCGTTTGAAGAACGTTCTTGACAATTCGAGCGAATGGTTGGGCCACCCGAAATGAATTCGATCGAACACTTATGGAACATATTCGAGAAGTTAGTTTCGCACAAAATCCTGTACCGGCAACAGTTTCGCAAGTATGGACGGCTATAGAGGCAGCATGGCTCATTATTTGTGTGGGAGGCTTCCAACGGCTTGTTGAGTGCGTGCCACGTCGTGCTGCTGCACTACACTAGGCAAAAGGAGGTCCGACACGATATTAGGGGGTATCCCATGACTCATTATGTCAGTGTATTATTACACAGCAAAGCGAAATGTAGACCTGGCCATGTTGGCAGCACCTTAATGTTTACGTCCGAAAAACGGAGAGGGAAGGTGGTAACAACGTACACTCCAGTAGTCTTATAAGTGTAGTGCTGTTACAAACTATACGTCTTTACGTACCACTGAATTAACTGACCACTTAGAACAAGGAAAGAAAAAGAGCGTACGGCGTATTACGCTACCGGTTCTGCTTACGAGTTTGCGCTGTCTGTGTCCGGAAAATTATTTGCCACGATGATGCTGCTAACTTCCTCAGCTTTCTCTGTCGATTCGCGGACTAAATTGACGATTCTTCGTTCGATCTCGTGCCGACTGACATTTAGCTCATCAAATTTTTAAAAAAGAATTTACAGCATAACCTGACAAGGCAGATCTTGAGGAGACACCAAGGAAACGTTAATTTGGCGATCTTGGGATGTGGAGGGGGGGGGGGGGGGTAGGTAAATATTATAGAGTGAGACCAAGGCTTGAATGCAGTATGTAGGTTCAAATGGATTTAAGTTTCAAAAAAAAAAATTTTCAAATGTGTGTGAAATCTTATGGGACTCAACTGCTAAGGTCATCAGTCCCTAAGCTTACACACTACTTAACCTAAATTATCCTAAAGACAAACACACCCACCCATGCCCGAGGGAGGACTCGAACCTCCGTCGTGACCAGCCGCACAGTCCATGACTGCAGCGCCTGAGACCGCTCGGCTAATCCTGCGCGGCTTAAGTTTCAGAGTGCTTATGCAAATATGAAGAAACTGGCACATAATTGAATGAAGAGCTGCAACACACCAGTTTCCGGACTGGAGACAACAAAAATAACATTTAGACCAGTGGTTGCCAATATTTTCTGGGACCATTACTCCTGAATGCAATCATATATTAGCCAGTACACTCCCCACCCTTCCCCGCACACCATTATCAAGATTTGCATCTAACTAAACATTAGAATTAAAAAGAATTTTCTTTGAAATTTTCGTTTTTAAACTGACGAAAGCTTAATGATATTTAGTTTTTGTAGGTATTTTATTAAACCAAGGATTAATTGGGCAATGAGACAACTGGTACTGCTTATTTCTAACAACCTCTGTTTGTAAAATTATGAAGCAATTATCAGTGCATCTCAAGTGCCTCCCACAGATCTCGCTCCGAAAAGAACGCTAACTATCCACACTGAGGGTAGACACGTGTTATGAAACATGCTTCCTCTGCGCCACTCCGCTTCCTGTCGATGCTTGTTTCATCCATATCCTGCAACCCCTTTTAAAATGGCCAAATTAGAATGTGGGCACAATACTTACGCCCACTGTTTGTAAATCATTTGGTTGTTGGACTCCTTGCTTCTGAACTGACAGAATATTTGGGGCTGCCAATGTTTCGGGTCTGACCACTGCCAATAACAGTAATAATAATAATAATAATAATGCAGCGTGGACCCTACTGTAGTGTAGTGGCCATTAAATAGTTACAACTGAGCTCTACTGTCAATTAGTTCATTTATTGATATGAAACGACTAATTAAGCAATTTGTGGTCTATTGTGAGCACTATCTACAGCTCGGAGAAGGTATTTTCATGATATATTTAAGCATATGTGATTTATATTCCGTCCACTCACTTTAAAGTGACCATCGTCTATGTTCGACGTCAACGTGCATTAACCACTCACAGATATCAGGTTATACAGGGTGTTACAAAAAGGTACGGCCAAACTTTCAGGAAACATTCCTCACACACAAATAGAGAAAAGATGTTATGTGGACATGTGTCCGGAAACGCTTAATTTCCATGTTAGAGCTCATTTTAGTATCGTCCACTTACGCTCAATGGAGCACGTTATCATGATTTCATACGGGATACTCTACCTGTGCTACTAGAACATGTGCCTTTACAAGTACGACACAATGTTTGGTTCATGCACGATGGAGCTCCTGCACATTTCAGTCGAAGTGTTCGTACGCTTCCCAACAACAGATTCGGTGACCGATGGATTGGTAGAGGTGGACCAATTCCATGGCCTCCACGCTCTCCTGACCTCAACCCTCTTGACTTTCATGTATGGGGGCATTTGAAAGCTCTTGTCTACGCAACCCCGGTACCAAATGGAGAGACTCTTCGTGCTCGTATTGTGGACGGCTGTGATACAATACGCCATTCTCCAGGGCTGCATGAGCGCATCAGGGATTCCATGCGACGGAGGGTGGATGCATGTATCCTCGCTAACGGAGGACATTTTGAACATTTCCTGTAACAAAGTGTTTGAAGTCACTCTGGTACGTTCTGTTGCTGTGTGTTTCCATTTCATGATTAATGTGATTTGAAGAAAAGTAATAAAATGAGCTCTAACATGGAAAGTAAGCGTTTCCGGACTCATGTCCACATAACATATTTTCTTTCTTTGTGTGTGAGGAATGTTTCGTGAAAGTTTGGCCGTACCTTTTTGTAATACCCTATATAAAGCATGTCGCGAGGAGGGGGGGGGGGGGGAGCAGATAATGCGGAGAACAGAGTCGTTGTCGTAATGCGGAAATAGAGCGATTTATCTCGCGTCCAAAAGGGCATGGTCACTGAATTTCGGGCTAAGGATGCAAGTATTTCCGAGACGGCGAAGTTTGTAAACTGTTCGGGTGCCGCCATGTTTTTAAGTACACAGTGCATGGCAAAATGGCCCTGTCCAAAACTGGCGCTGAGGCAACTGTGGTGCACCACGGACAAAGGTGAACGACAGCTGCCGAGATGTGTAGAGGGGAATAGATGTGCAGCTGTTGAACAACTGACCACCCAGATGAACCAAGGGACTGCCAACAGTGTCTCCCAATGACCGTTCAGCAAAGGTTGGTGCTTATGGTCTTATGCAGCAGGCGCCTGGTTAACGCACCCATGCTGACTGCTGTTCTTCGGCAACGAACGCAACTGCGCGTCTGCTACGTGACAACAGGATGCCTTTTCAGACAATCACGTTATATGTTCCACATGGTAGATGGCCGTTGGAGTAGACGGCGCGAAACTTCTGAAAGAAAACACCCTGCACCAATCTACGGAAGCTCCAGTCCGGAGGAGGGGGTGTTCTGGCGTGGAGAGTGTTTTTGTGGCATTCGCTGCGTGATCTTGTCATTCTGGAATTCACAACATATCAGCGCAAGTATGCATCTATCCTTGAGGACCATGTCCACCCTTTCATGCAATATGTTTTTCTTCGACACGACGAAATCTACCAGCAGGACAATGAAACATATCACACAATTCTCCGTGTACGTGCGTGGTTCGAAGAGCACCTGGATGCGTTTACCGAACTCCCTTGACCACCAAACTCTGCAGATTTAAACCCAGTCGAGAATCTGTGGGACCACCTCGATCAGGTTGTTCGTGCCATGGATCCTCAATCGAGTAACCTAGGGCAGGTGGCCACGGCACTCGAGTCGCCATGGCTCTGCATCCCTGTCGGTACCTTCCTGAACGTCGTACACTCTTTCCCAGCGCGTCTCGCAGCCGTTCGCGCTGAAAAAAGTTGTTATTCAGGCTTTTGGCACGTGATCACAATAATGTCTCAGTTCTACTATCATAGACACACAGTAGAAAGTATGTGTGTAGCTGGTGGACTTTGCGAGGAAGACGACGTTCATATACTCGATTCACATGTTGTGACCTCCACCACATTATCTGAAAGGAAAGTAATTTTTGGTAACTTTTGTGGTGTGTGTCATAGCCTTACGAAATAGTGATAATAGTAATAATCTTTTAAAAATAATTTAGTTTCGTGACCGAAATAAGGTTCACCCCTCTTCGTTTTTTAAACTAAACTATGTCTGAACAGGTCTTGGAAGGCCCAACGGTACCGACCGGCCGCCGTGTCATCCTCAGGCCACAGGCGTCACTGGACGCAGATATGGAGGGGCATGTGGTCAGCACATCGCTCCCCCTGCCGTATGTCAGTTTACGAGACCGGAGCCGCTACTTCTCAGTCAAGTAGCTCTTCAGTTTGCCTCACAAGGGCTGAGTGCACGCCGCTTGCCAACTGATGTGTTGGTGAATGTGCCAACACCTTGTAGATAGAGGAGGCCGAAAATGCACGCTATCTAACGCAGACGGGCGTAAATTCTGGAACAGGATAAGTAGTGAATTCTAATAAGAAAAGTATGCAGCTCCTCGAATACTTAACTTTTATTTATCCTTGTTGTGAATACAGCATTCTTGATGAGACATTTCATACGATAACTATCAAACTATGTAAGGCTAATGGCGCCTTGCTACGTCGTAGCCATGAACTTAGCTGAAGGCTATTCTGTCTCTCGGCAAATGAGAGCACAGGCTTCGTCCGTATAGTAGCTAGCAACGTCGTCGTACAACTGGGTGAGTTCTCGTACGTCTCTCGAGACCTGCCGTGTGGTGGCGCTCGGTCTGCGATCACACAGTGGCGACACGCGGGTCCGACATGTACTAATGGACCGCGGCCGATTTAAGCTACCACCTAGCAAGTGTGGTGTCTGGCAGTGACACCACACCAACAGCGCAGGTTGGGAAGCACTGAACTAGGAAGCTCTTATTTAGAGCGTAAGAGCACTTCATGTTGGCACATTAAAGCTAAGACTCCAGTGCGGTGGTTGTGTTGACTAAAGGGGTGCGACAGAAGACGTGGGGCTGCCCAATGGCACTTCTTTGATGTAACTGGATGCAACCCTTTCCAAAGACCTTTCCACATCTACCACATTAGAATCGTACTTTAACACAAAAATGAGAAAATCAAAGTAGATAACAACAGAGCAGTCACAGAAATGGGGCAAAAAATAACTCAGTAGAGGCCAAAAAATTATAAACAATGCTGTTCACAGTCCAGTAGGACTATTGATCATAGGAAGTGTGTTTTGTGTAAGTTAATTGATACCAGGAGCACAGCAAACATAGTTTTGGTGTGTTTACAAAGGACCTAGTTATCTCAAAGATAGACAAATGAGCTGCAGTTTTTAGCATTTTGAAATTCGACTTTGACCAACGTGGATAAGAAGCACAAAGAATGCACTGAAAGTACACATGAAGGTACTTCTATACTCGCTAAAAATAAAATTCTTTCCCTCTCAGTAACGTCGTCTATACAACGTGCGAATACAATGCTCCATGCAGACAAAGTAGAAATTAAAGACATAATTAAACATTGTTTCAATTAATCGAATTAAAATTTACCTTTGAATCCATAAGTTTATAAACAGCTATTTCATTCCCAAATCACACGTCTAAAGAGTCCTATTTACTGAAAGTTCAAAATGGTTCAAATGGCTCTGAGCACTGTGGGACTTAACTTCTGAGGTCATCAGTCCCCTAGAACTTAGAACTACTTAAAGCTAACTAACCTAAGGACATCACACACATCCATACCCGAGGCAGGATTCGAACCTGCGACCGTAGCGGTCGCGCGGTTCCAGACTGTGGCGTCTAGAACCGCTCGGCCACCTCGGCCGGCTACTGAAAGTTCGCGGCACCCAGTATGAATAGTATATTATATTTGCATTATTAATATAGCATTAACGCGACCAGTAATTAAATCATACTGGATAATTATTCAGGAAAAAGGTTTAAGATCCTAATCAAGGTAGCTTAGTAATTGAAATACGATGCAGACAACATTACGTTGAACAAAATATTATTGTAATCATGCTGCAAATAAAGTTTTTACGAGCACATACGTAAGTGTGGACGATGCTTTGCTTTACGATGTTCAACATTGGATTCGAGCGTCCACGACAATGCCCTACCGGCCCCTGAATTGTGTAGAAGCTTTATGGTTAGGCGCGAACAGCTTCCGGACTCGGACCTTGTTAGGGAAGTATTTTCTTAACAGCCCTTACCTCGGCAACATTGGGACTGGAGTATACTGTTAAAATTGCCGTCTTCCTCATGACGGGATAACTCACACGGTAAAATCCAGAGCGACTTCGCTCAAGACCAATGTACGCTATTTGTTTCATATGTCTTCCAGAGGGATTTGGAAGACAACTTATTCTAGGTCAGTTGATGTATGCTTCATCTAATTCTGACATATCCCTGCGTATTGAATAACTACAGACCCTAAGAGGTTGACGGTAAATGTGTGGTTCGGCACAAAAAATATAAACGTGCCTTGCATATAAAATCTAAACGGGAAAGTTTGTTTCGTAAAGTCTGAAAAATTGAATAATGTTTATTCAAAATTGTGCTGGAATTTAACAGTTTTACGTGAGCTTTATTAAGACATGGATTCCATCTTTATTGCTTACGGTACGTGTTCGTTACATTATGTTCATTGTCAAACGTTATGATGTGAAACCTTTAATTCGGACATTTGAGAGTACCAGCTGCGTTCTCACTATGGGAATAGCTATACCAGTTTTGGTGCATAATAGAAATTGAAAAGGAAGTTGAAGGCAATGGCAACGATACTATCATATATTACACTGTTTCACTTACCTCGCATGACGAAATGTTAAGAGGGCTCACAACTATAACGACTATACCGAGCATTCACCAAGAGCGGATCGAAAGGCTGCGCAGGAAGAGAAATTGAGATTACCCGTGGACTGAAATGTGACATTAACAAGGAGGAAACTTTTCCAGTTTCCACAGCCGAGGCAGGTGGGACGGTGACGAAGTATTCCGGAGCACTAAGAATGATACCGTTAGAAAGCTTTTCTGTTTATCTCCCTCTCCTGCGATTGTGGCTCAGTCGTTTTATTCGGCTGTCTCTCCACTTTATTGCCCTGACCTTAGTTTAGGGCGATAAAATGTCACAGCTACCCTTTCACCATTTCCGTGAAAGTCGGTGACACATATCCGGCCTCACGAGAGACAGAATGCGTCTGGAGCGTAGGGCCAGAGGCCGTGGAAGTCGTGCATCTGATGCCCTGGAAAGCGAGGATGTGAGCGGTGTTAGCATAATTTGCGATTCGCCACGCGCATCTGCAGCGATCAGCAGTATTGGGTCGCGAAGAGCGGAGGGCCGGACGCGCTGTGTTAACTCGAGAGTCGACGAGAAGCAGGCGTGGCCGTCCAGTAACCACAGCTGTAAATTCTGGAGCTTGCAAGGAAATACACGAGACCACTGGAGAATTCCGTTACCAAGTTCGAGGTTTTCGACTTACGTCCGCAGCTCGTGGTCGTGCGGTAGCGTTCTCGCTTCCCACGCCCGGGTTCCCGGGTTAGATTCCCGGCGGGGTAAGGGATTTCCTCTGCCTCGTGATGACTGGGTGTTGTGTGATGTCCTTAGGTTAGTTAGGTTTAAGTAGTTCTGAGTTCTAGGGGACTGATGACCATAGATGTTAAGTCCCATAGTGCTCAGAGCCATTTGAACCATTTTTTTTTTCGACTTACATCCGCAAAATTGTTAGAGGAAGTGTAAAACCTGCCCTTTTTCTCTGCCTCTCAGCTCCCCTTGATGGAACAGGCAAAAAGAGGAAACTTGGGACATGTCTAATGACTGTAAACTTCTGCGGTTCAACAATATTATAGAGCAGTAGCAGTAGCAGCAGCAGCATTTCTGATCGCTGACATTCATTTCTTCTTCTTTCCGTTTTGGCCACGTCGATTCTGATCAGCCTCTTTTCGTTTGGTATTTAACTCTGTCCATTATCATATTATTCCTGTACTTTGCGACAGTCTTCTGCCCGTGATGTTTTTGTCCTGGGTCTGTCCTGGTGACCTATGACTGGCTGAAAGTTCTATTTTAAAGCTATTCTGAAGTATATCTCTGTTTCCAGTATTCTCATTTCTTCCAAATGCTTTTGTACCTTTTGGATCCAGCGTGGTTTGATTCTTTTGTTCACAGGATACTGCGTTATCTATCGTGTCAAGTTCCTCAGGTCCATTCTAAAGATATATGTTCGGTGAAACACTTGGGTGGTACGCTCGTTTTCTGTGTTGACCGTCTCCTGTTCTTCGATGCCCCAATATCCTCCTGAAAATGCTTCTTTCTACAAGCTCTAGCCTCTTAAATAATCTTGTGTTTGCGAGCTTCAAACTTTCTACTGCCTGTAA
Source organism: Schistocerca nitens (assembly GCF_023898315.1). NCBI lineage: Eukaryota > Metazoa > Arthropoda > Insecta > Orthoptera > Acrididae > Schistocerca > Schistocerca nitens. The sequence continues at coordinate 540,551,220 of NC_064618.1, read as the reverse complement.
GAGTTCAGGGTGGATCACTTTCCGGTAATGTCTTAATTTTGCATTTATCGAAAGATTTTTCTTATTGTATACGTTCATAGCGAGGTTATTTGGTTAATTCATCTTGTTTATTAGTGCTCCCATGGCTTCTTTTTTCTGTCAGATCAATGTCTGTCAGTTCTTCTAAGTACACTCCTGGAAATTGAAATAAGAACACCGTGAATTCTTTGTCCCAGGAAGGGGAAACTTTATTGACACATTCCTGGGGTCAGATACATCACATGATCACACTGACAGAACCACAGGCACATAGACACAGGCAACAGAGCATGCACAATGTCGGCACTAGTACAGTGTATATCCACCTTTCGCAGCAATGCAGGCTGCTATTCTCCCATGGAGACGATCGTAGAGATGCTGGATGTAGTCCTGTGGAACGGCTTGCCATGCCATTTCCACCTGGCGCCTCAGTTGGACCAGCGTTCGTGCTGGACGTGCAGACCGCGTAAGACGACGCTTCATCCAGTCCCAAACATGCTCAATGGGGGACAGATCCGGAGATCTTGCTGGTCAGGGTAGTTGACTTACACCTTCTAGAGCACGTTGGGTGGCACGGGATACATGCGGACGTGCATTGTCCTGTTGGAACAGCAAGTTCCCTTGCCGGTCTAGGAATGATAGAACGATGGGTTCGATGAAGGTTTGGATGTACCGTGCACTATTCAGTGTCCCCTCGACGATCACCAGTGGTGTACGGCCAGTGTAGGAGATCGCTCCCCACACCATGATGCCGGGTGTTGGCCCTGTGTGCCTCGGTCGTATGCAGTCCTGATTGTGGCGCTCACCTGCACGGCGCCAAACACACATACGACCATCATTGGCACCAAGGCAGAAGCGACTCTCATCGCTGAAGACGACACGTCTCCATTCGTCCCTCCATTCACGCCTGTCGCGACACCACTGGAGGCGGGCTGCACGATGTTGGGGCGTGAGCGGAAGACGGCCTAACGGTGTGTGGGACCGTAGCCCAGCTTCATGGAGACGGTTGCGAATGGTCCTCGCCGATACCCCAGGAGCAACAGTGTCCCTAATTTGCTGGGAAGTGGCGGTGCGGTCCCCTACGGCACTGCGTAGGATCCTACGGTCTTGGCGTGCATCCGTGCATCGCTGCGGTCCGGTCCCAGGTCGACGGGCACGTGCACCTTCCGCCGACCACTGGCGACAACATCAATGTACTGTGGAGACCTCACGCCCCACGTGTTGAGCAATTCGGCGGTACGTCCACCCGGCCTCCCGCATGCCCACTATACGCCCTCGCTCAAAGTCCGTCAACTGCACATACGGTTCACGTCCACGCTGTCGCGGCATGCTACCAGTGTTAAAGACTGCGATGGAGCTCCGTATGCCACGGCAAACTGGCTGACACTGACGGCGGCGGTGCACAAATGCTGCGCAGCTAGCGCCATTCGACGGCCAACACCGCGGTTCCTGGTGTGTCCGCTGTGCCGTGCGTGTGATCATTGCTTGTACAGCCCTCTCGCAGTGTCCGGAGCAAGTATGGTGGGTCTGACACACCGGTGTCAATGTGTTCTTTTTTCCATTTCCAGGAGTGTATTTAAACCTTTCTAATTCTGAATTTGCCCGCCGTCTAGTCATCCATCTGGGAGCTTTTTTGATGTCCATTATATTCTGTCTTGTCGATAGACATATGTAAACCTACTTTAGACGCTTATGTCGTGAGTTGGCTGGTTGTTTTCAAACATCTCTTCTTAAAATTTCTACAGTATCATAATATTGTTTGCAAATACCAGATGAGCTCTCTGTATTCCTTTTTTCTCACATCCCAGTCGTATTCGACCCATTCCTTTCATTTATCGTCAGCATTCCTCATCTGTCTTTTCAAGGAGACAGTTAAAGGGCAAAATGCTGCCTCTCTGGCTCTGGTCTTGATCTTGGAGGTCTCTGACAGATTTCCTCTGAACTTGAACTTTCGCTGTCGTGTTGTGTAATCATTTCACTAGATATTCTATCCGAATTCATCTCCAAACTATGGAACAGTGCTGGTCAATGTACTGAATCATATGCTTCCTTGAAATTTATGAATGTGAGCAAAAAATTCTTGCTTCTCTGACTCTGACGTGCGGTTACCAGTTTCAGATTCATTTGTCACGTGCATGATCTGTTCTTTCCGATGCCTTCTTGGTATTTAGCAAATTGTGGATTTAGTTGCTTTACTACTTCATTCAACAGCCATTTTTAGAATGTCTTGTTGGTTACTGGTATGACGATATTTCTCTATCGTTTTCAGGCTGCGGCTTATCACCTTTCTTATGTATAGGATATGTTAGTGCCCACTTCCCTTCTGCAGATTGCTTTCCTTCCTAAATTGTACTTATGTTTCCGTTCGATGGTAGGTCAAGAGTTGTGCAGTGGTTCCATCTTTCCCAGGAGCTTTATTGTTCTTCACAATTTTTACAACACTCCTAACCTCTTCAAAAGTTGGTAGTTCTGAATCTGGTTCAGGTTATGGCTGAATATCTCAGATGGCGCTTCACAGTTTAGGAGCTCTTCAGACTTCCTATCTGAGATCTAGCTGCATTCTATGTCACCACATACAACATTTTCTTTCCTTTTTCTTATTCCTGAGGTTTGAGGAATCATATCTACGTAAGTTTAGCTTGACTGTTCTGTAAAAGTCTCACTTACTGTTCTTTCGGAAGTTCTCTTCTTTTTGAGTTACCCAATCCCTTGTCATATTCTCCTTTGAGATTCGCTGATAGTTTTGGCACTGTTTTTCCTTATTTCTTGGACTTTCTTTAGATTTTCTGGAATTTTCTGAGAACATTAATCAACTCATGCTTTCCGACGCTCTTAGATTGCATTATCTCCTTCATCTGATCACCACGCCTGTCTCCCTCTTTTCTCCAGGTGCACTGTTTTTTTCGTAGTGTCAGTAAATTTTTTTAACTATTCTCGTCCTGATACTCCTTCTGATTTAAGCTCATCTTAAACTCTTTGCTAGTTCTAAATTTCTTTGTTTCAGACTTCACGATAAGGGTAGTAGTATTAGTTGTTGGGCTCTTGGAAGTGTTTTGACCTCAGTTTTGGAGATAAAGTGGTCTGAATAGACATTTTGAATTTCCTTGTTCATATGTTTCAAGATCGCCACATAATTAGTCTGAGACTCCCCTAAAAGAATATTGGGAGATATCCACTCTTTCCGTTTTCTTGGAAGATGTTTAAATGCTGCCTATTTCATAATCGAATCTAAACTCATAAATTTCCACCAGTCGTCCATCGTTTCGATTAGTCTTGTTGTGAGCTCGATGAACTCCGATGATCTTCCTGAATTTGCTTTCGTTCCCAAGTTAAGAGTTGAAGTCTCCAAGAAGTGTAACATTTTTGGCTGGGATCTTGGACAGTGTCTCCAGGTCGCCTGAAAATTGTTCTGTTATCTCTGGCTCTGTTCAGTTAGTCTCATTTATGACGAGCTGTATATTGACCATAGTGTATGCCTTACCTGCTACCCTAAACTTAAGTGTCGAGAGCGATTGTTCATGGAGCTTAAGACGGTGGTGGCTCCCAGGATTTGTTTTTTGACTATAAAACTTGTGCCGAACTGTGATACTTTCTATCATTAATGTCTCGCCTGGCTTTCCCTCAGAATCCGATATCCTTCTGATCTGAAGGCCGCTTCATCTGTGTATATGGTCCGTTGTAACTTTGTTTTAACGATTTTCTGTTTGGCCAGTGTATTTGTAAAGTGTTTCAGTTTTTTGGTTTTGAGGAGTGAGTGTATTATGAAGGTAGCAACGCATGACACTGTCTTGTTTTTCAGTTTCTTACATGTGGTGTGAGCTGCTAAGAATCTGTTGACTCACTGACGTTGTCTTTGATAACGGCAGAATTGTTACCACCTGGGGTAATTCTACGAGTGAATTTACCACCATCCTGGATCGAATGATCTCTGTCGGTGGCTAAATAATAGGTGTCAACAGCTCACAACTGAGGTAGCTAGCCTCAGAGCTGTTTGAAGATGTGTTCCTGGTGCTCTTTTACGTTTTTTGAGGCACCAGCTCTCCTCCTTTATGCGGGATTGGGACCGGTAGCAGCACTTCTAGATGCTCAGTCCACCCAGCCACGCTGCAGTCGGAATTTGTCATTCATTTGTTTTACTGGTTTTCAAGTCGTTTGTGTGACAATGAGTAATGAAGTGATATAGGAGCATTATGATAGTTTCCATAAGCAGTATATAGTAAACCCTTATTCTTCCGAGTAAAAATGACTGTTGATGTAATCCAGTGAGAGAATGTATAAAACTCTGGATACAAGGAATGCCAAGGAATACTCTCATCTCGATCTACTTCCAAATTCTTTTGCGGCGGTGCAAAATCCGATTGCGACATGCATTTGGATGATTATCCTGCACTTAGGGAATAGCATACCATTACCATACGAAGGCAATCAAGTATTGTGACTGTATTCGCACTGAAAATGGAACGTTCAATCGCGTGCTTATTAAGCTACGCCAACACTGGAATCGGGCCTGTTCCTGCAACGTTACCGGATACCACGGGTATTTTAATACTTTAATTCAGCAGTTGTGTCTATTCGTAAAACAAGATGGATAGGGAATTAATCTGAAGGTTAACAACAAGACTCTTGTCGCCGTTGTCCACATCGTTTTATCATGTGGTTTTAATTTATTTACAACTGAGGTTTGTATGTGTATAATTTTATTCGAGAAATCCTAAAATAAAATTAAACGATGAAGCCCAGTAACAAGATATCTTTGGGTTTTCCTGGACGGACGTCGTAAGTTTGCAAATCATCTAGGGAAAGCAGGCAGAAAATGTAAGAAGTAATACACAAAATTATAACTTCCGGTAATAGGCATTTTTGACTTCCCTTGAAAACCATTGGAGCATAATTCCATTTTGTAATAGTGTCTGTTTTAGGATACGGTGAAAGCATGTAGGCTCTTGGGTTGCAGCACTAAAGTCAGTTTCGTTAGTCAGAAGAGTTCAACGAGGATTGCTACTAAGATTAACGGGCGCGTACTGCGCTACCCCGAATGATGCGTTGTTAGTAATTCTAGGAATATGCCCACGGAATTGAAAAACATGAAAAATGGAGCCCTTTACTGGCTAAAGAAAGGTAATCAAATGGAAGTACGAAGGAGGCTTTGAACTGAGACCAATAAGAAAAAGTTAACACATGTTCGCATATTGCCAATGTGGCAAAATATTTGGGATATTTCAGGCACAGCAGGAGAACATGCGAATTTGCCCTTAACATCAGGGAGGGACTAAAAATGATATTTATTCACCCGTCGAGTGGAATGATAAATTACCTGACCGGAAATGGGCCATATACAACACATCTGAATAAAATCAAAAGACAGATGAATGGTACTTGCGGCTGCTGCATTCTGGACACTCCAGAGCACAACATTGTAGGACTGTGCATTCTACGTAGACGCAGCGGGCAGTGGTCGTCAGGCATTAAGGATACTGGATCCCAAAGCAGAACTGAGGAACGATACTGAAGCCTCAGCGTCCAGGAAGTCCAAGGGAGGCTTCACGAGGCATTCAAACAAACGACGTAATATACTCTGCAGACGGAGAGCAGACAATTCAGGTCGCTGATCACTGAATGAAATGGGTTTTAAAATAATTTATATTGCGTCGGTACAAGTGATCATGGAAATGTGGATTCTAAGATATTACAGTATATAGCGGAATCTAAATTGGAAATTTGTGGTAAGGACTATGGGACCAAACTGCTGAGGTCATCGGTCTCTAGGCTTACGTACTGCTTAATCTAACTTAAACTAACAACAACACACACACCCATGCCCAAGGAGGACTCGAACCTCCGACGGAGGGAGCCGCGCGAACCGTGACAAGGCGCCTCGACCGCACGGCTACCCCGCGCGGCTAGCGGAATCGATTCTACATCTATGTCTACGTCTCCGTTTACATCTACATGACTACTCTGTAACTCACACTTGAGTGCCTGTTAGAGGGTTCATCGAACTAATTTGTCTAACCATCATCAGACTGTTTCTCTACCGGTTCACTTTGGAATAGTGCGAGGGCAAAACGAACACATAAATCTTTTAGTGTTAGCTCTGATTTCTCGTATTTTGTTACGATGATTATTTTTCCCTAAGTACGGGAGCACAAAAAAAAGAAACAAAGAAATTCGCATTCGGAGGAGAAAGTTGGTGATTGAATTTTCAAGAAAATACCATACTGCTACGAAAAAATCTTTGTTTTAATTATTGCCATTCGAACTTGCGTATCATATCTGTTACACTCTCTCCCCTATTTTGCATTAAAAGAAAACCAGCTGCCGCCCTTTTGTGAACTTTTCGATATCCTTCGTCAGCCTAATCTGCTAAAGATCTCATACCACACAGCAGGCGACTCCAGAAGAGGACGGACAAGCGTAGTGTAGACAGTCTCTTTAGTATATCTGTTGCATCTTCTAAGTGTTCTGCCAATAAAACGCAGTCTTTGGTTCACCTTCCCCACATTATCCACTTAGGTTTCCCAATTCAACTAGTTCATAATCGTAATCTCTAAGTATATAGTTGAACCGGAAGCCTTTAAATTTGTGTGATATATAATGTTCTTTTCAGTACTCATGAGGAAACGCTTCTGACGTTCTGCCCTATGCTCAAGGAATCAGCAGACAATGGCTGTTGACCGGGATAGTAAGAGGGTAGATCTAATAGCAGAAACAAATATTTGCAGTTCGGATGCACTCTAATAAATGAACATAAACAGAACAGCAGAGCGGTTCTAGGCGCTCCAGTCTGGAACCGCGCGACCGCTACGGTCGCAGGTTCGAATCCTGCCTCGCGCATGGATGTGTGTGATGTCCTTAGGTTAGTTAGGTTTAAGTAGTTCTAAGTTCTAGGGTACTGATGACCTCAGAAGTTAAGTCCCATAGTGCTCATAGCCATTTGAACAATTTTTTTTTATTGTAATACTAGCATTTCTGCAGAATCAGCATATTTTAAAGTTTTTATGTATGGGATATAAATAATCTGTCCACAAAAATGTGCCTTGTCTGGTCTTCATGGGAAATACTCGTATGCTGTAATTGTAAAGAACAAATAAATGAAAAATAGCTTCATTCGTTTCATCAAAGCCTCCCGTAACGCTGAATTTGAGTGTTCACAAGGAATTGGCCAGATACACGCGGGTAAATGTTTCCTTGGCATCTTCATGTGAAGCATGAAGTTACATGATCAATTTCAACGTTAACCACTTCTCAGAGCTTAAAATGACTCAACCAATACTTAAACTACAGTTATGCAAGCTAATCTTTGCTAAAATGTGCTATGTAACAATGTTAATCGTCATAGGAGATTTCATTTCCTGTAACTAGCGAGCGCACATCGTTTGCTCTAGGCCAATCGCTGCGTTGTCTCATTCCATTATAGTACTAGGGTCACTTTGCTGCCAGCAGTACGTGGGAAAACCACGAGTTGCTTCGCTTGTTGTCATCAGAATACTTCTTTTCATTTGAAAAGTTTCTGTTTGTGTGAAGTAACAATCCGATGAATTTTTGCGCACCCTGCAGTGCCTACTTCGCCAGTGGAAGCTCCGCGACGTACACAATGAGTCGCATTTCCACTCTCCGACAGTAATTGTCTGTGACGTGGCTACATACGGTGTCTGTTGGGCCTTAGGCAGGTGTTAGGCATTTCGCATTGTTCCACAGTCAGTCAACACGTGTGACAGTTGTTGCTAAAGCGGAGGGGCGGAAGTGCAGTCACCACGCTTGGATGGCCGCCAGCTGGCTTTTACGGTGCGTGCGTGGCAGACGCCGCCAATTTCGGCAGCTGCGCTCTTCGAGAACGGTTCATTTTAATAGGTTCTCCCCTCGACTGTGCTCGCCGCTTTACAACTTCGCAATTCTCGTTCCATGTGAAGGGCGTTCAATTAGTAATGCAATACATTTTTTTCTCGGCCAGTTTCGGTTGAAAAATGCGGAATTTGTTGTGGGATTTCGAGGAATATTCCTCCTTAAGCTCCCATAGGTGGCGACGCTATACGCAGCCTTAAAATTGCCGTCTGTAACGGATGTCCGTTCCAAGCAGAGAGCTGTCATTGAGTTTCTCGTCACGGAGAACCAGAGCTTTGCAGATAGTCATACACGCTTGCAGAATGTCAGCGGAGAGCTGGTAGTGAACAAAAGCATGGCGAATCGTAGGGCGAGGTGCCTGTCATCATCGCAGCAAGGTCGTGCAAATTTGTTCGGTCTCCGGCCGGCCGCACACAGCCGTGACTCCTGAAGTGTTGGAACGTGCGGACACTCTCATTCGAGATGATCGACGGACCACAATCAAACACCTCGCTGCTCGACTGGACGTCTCTGTTGGTAGTGCTGAGACACTTGTCCATGAATTGGGGTATTCAGGGGTGTGGGCTCGCTCGGTTCCTCGTCGCCTAACAGTAGATCATAAAGAACAACGAAGGACCATCTGTGCGGAATGGCTTGCGCGCTACGAGGCTGATCACTACAATGTTTTGTCAAACATCGTCATAGGCGATGGAACCGAAACGAAAACGAAATAGCACCACCTCTCTTCTCCGAAGAAAAAGCTCACAGTTGCACCCTCAGCCGGTGCGACGGTCTTCTGGCATTCTGACGGAGTTATTCTGTTTGATTTCCTCCATCATGGTGTAACGATCAACTTTGAAGATTATTGTGCTACCCTCAGAAAGAAAAATGCAAACGTACTTCTTCTCCACGACAACTCAGTGCCTCACACAAGCCTTCCCAAGCGAGAGGAGCTCACAAAACTTCACTGGACTGTTCTCTCTCATCCATCCGACTAGCATGAGTTTCTTAGAAGTAGATACCTTAGGGATTGCGAAGCAACTCAAATCGCTTGATACGGGCAAGTCTTCAGGTCCAGATTGTATACCGACTAGTTTCCTTTCAGATTACGCGGATACAATAGCTCCCTACTTAGCAATCATATACAACCGCTCGCTCACCGATAGATCTCTACCTACAGATTGGAAAATTGCGCAAATCGCACCAGTGTTTAAGAAGGGTAGTTGGAGTAATCCATCGAACTACAGACCTATATCATTGACGTCGGTTTGCAGTAGGGTTTTGGAGCATATACTGTATTCAAACATTATGAATCACCTCGAAGGGAACGATCTATTGATACGTAATCAGCATGGTTTCAGAAAACATCGTTCTTGTGCAGCGCAGCTAGCTCTTTATATGCACGAAGTAATGGCCGCTATCGACAGGGGATCTAAAGTTGATTCCGTATTTCTAGATTTCCGGAAAGCTTTTGACACCGTTCCTCACAAGCGACTTCTAATCAAGCTGCGGGCCTATGGGGTATCGTTTCAGTTGTGCGACTGGATTCGTGATTTCCTGTCAGGAAGGAAGCAGTTAGTAGTAATAGACGGCAAATCATCGAGTAAAACTGAAGTGATATCAGGTGTTCCCCAGGGAAGCGTCCTGGGACCTCTGCTGTTCCTGATCTATATACATGACCTGGGTGACAATCTGAGCAGTTCTCTTAGGTTGTTCACAGATGATGCTGTAATTTACCGTCTAGTAAGGTCATCCGAAGACCAGTATCAGTTGCAAAGCGATTTAGAAAAGATTGCTGTATGGTGTGGCAGCTGGCAGTTGACGCTAAATAACGAAAAGTGTGAGGTGATCCACATGAGTTGCAAGAGAAATCCCTTGGAATTCGATTACTCGATAAATAGTACAATTCTAAAGGTTGTCAATTCAACTAAGTACCTGGGTGTTAAAATTACAAATAACTTCAGGTGGGAAGACCACATAGATAATATTGTGGGGAAGGCGAGCCAAAGGTTGCGTTTCATTGGCAGACACTTAGAAGACGCAACAAGTCCACTAAAGAGACAGCTTACACTACACTCGTTCGTCCTCTGTTAGAATACTGCTGCGCGGTGTGGGATCCTTACCAGGTGGGATTGACGGAGGACATCGAAAGGGTGCAAAAAAAGGGCAGCTCGTTTTGTATTATCACGTAATAGGGGAGAGAGTGTGGCAGATATGATACGCGAGTTGGGATGGAAGTCATTAAAGCAAAGACTTTTTCAAAGCGGCGAGATCTATTTACGAAATTTCAGTCACCAACTTTCTCTTCCGAATGCGAAAATATTTGGTTGAGCCCAACCTACATAGGTAGGAATGATCATCAAAATAAAATGAGAGAAATCAGAGCTCGAACAGAAAGGTTTAGGTGTTCGTTTTTCCCACGCGCTGTTCTGGAGTGGAATGATAGATAGTATGATTGTGGTTCGATGAACCCTCTGCCAAGCACTTAAATGTGAATTGCAGAGTAATCATGTAGATGTAGATGTAGATCCATCCTACAACCCGGATCTCGCACCTTCCGATTTCCATCTGTTTGGCCCAATGGAGAGCCTTCGCAAGCGAGAGGAACTCACAGAACTTCAGTGGACTGTTCTCTCTCATCCATCCTACAGCCCGGATCTCGCACCTTCCGATTTCCATCTTTTGGCCCAATGAAGAGAGCACTTCGCGAGAACCAGTATGTGGATGATGGGGTGGTTATTGATGCAACAAGGCGTTGGCTCCGACGAAGACCAGTAGAGTGGTACCAGACGGGTCTACAGGGCATCCCAGTAAAGCGGCGTAAGGCCGTTGCATTGAACAGAGATTATGTTGAAAAATGGGGCTTTGCAGCCAAGAGTTGTGTATAATGTGGTCTACTGGAATCCTGAATAAAACGAACCAGCTTTCAGAAAAAAAGTGTTGCATTACTTAGTGAACGCCGGCCGGGGGGGGGGGGGGGAGCATTTCTAGGCGCTACAGTTTGGAATCGCGCGACCGCTACGGTCGCAGGTTCGAATCCTACCTCGGGCATGGATGCGTGTGATGTCCTTAGGTTAGTTAGGTTTAAGTAGTTCTAAGTTCTAGGGGACTGATGACCTCAGACGTTAAGTCCCATAGAGCTCAGAGCCAATTGAATCATTTTTTGAACTTAGTGAACGCACCTCGTACATAATTATTGTGGAGGTAAGCGACAACGCCCATAAAGAATGAAGACATTATGTGAAAGATGTGGCCTCCATTCTGAATTTCAGGAAGTCCAACGAGTGAAGCAGTTCACCCAACGTTCTTGGGACATGCTGCAAACTTGACGTTTCTATGATTCAGGCGTAGTAAACCTAGTACGCAAACGCAAAAACTCACTTGTTTGTTTAGCTCTGAGAAGATTATCACATAAACGCTGGAGAAACTCAACTGATCGTCAATTGATAAGAAACAACAACTTGTAAACCTACAAAAAATATTCAATACATGTTTTGAAGAGTGGAAATTTGAGTCATTTTCATCATCCTTCACTGCGCAGAGGCATATAATTACTCGCTCTTCCTATGTTCCTTTCGTGCCTCTAACGGCAGAAAAGAATATGTGGTGCGATATATAGTATGCATTATAATCAACGGGTACAGTTGAAAGTACACGACACGAGAAGCAAAAACTTCTCAGTGAACATGGACTCTAAAAAGCATAGCTATGATCACTTCTTCATCTTCGAATCTGAGAAACAAATCTCTTCTGCCGAAATCTCACTGCTTTCCATATTTTCACAGGTGGTAGTATGGGCTAAAACAACATAAAAGTCCAGTAAACAAAAGATCTGTCGTGACTTCTGTGAAACACCTCTCTTCTACAGAACAAACGCTCATAGCTCTTAAGGTATACACTTCAGAGCCCACATTTAGTGGACATTTTTTTCTTGTTTGATCCAAACTATGTCTCACAATATGAAAGCAAGGATTTTATAGTGTAAAACATTTTTTTAACAGCTTCGAAGATGAAGAAGTGCTCACAGTTCTAATGGTAAGCGTTTTGGGGCCCATGTTTACTAGAGCTCTTTTGCTTCTAGAATCGTGTGCTTTAAACTGTTTGTACACTCCTGGAAATTGAAATAAGAACACCGTGAATTCATTGTCCCAGGAAGGGGAAACTTTATTGACACATTCCTGGGGTCAGATACATCACATGATCACACTGACAGAACCACAGGCACATAGACACAGGCAACAGAGCATGCACAATGTCGGCACTAGTACAGTGTATATCCACCTTTCGCAGCAATGCAGGCTGCTATTCTCCCATGGAGACGATCGTAGAGATGCTGGATGTAGTCCTGTGGAACGGCTTGCCATGCCATTTCCACCTGGCGCCTCAGTTGGACCAGCGTTCGTGCTGGACGTGCAGACCGCGTGAGACGACGCTTCATCCAGTCCCAAACATGCTCAATGGGGGACAGATCCGGAGATCTTGCTGGCCAGGGTAGTTGACTTACACCTTCTAGAGCACGTTGGGTGGCACGGGATACATGCGGACGTGCATTGTCCTGTTGGAACAGCAAGTTCCCTTGCCGGTCTAGGAATGGTAGAACGATGGGTTCGATGACGGTTTGGATGTACCGTGCACTATTCAGTGTCCCCTCGACGATCACCAGTGGTGTACGGCCAGTGTAGGAGATCGCTCCCCACACCATGATGCCGGGTGTTGGCCCTGTGTGCCTCGGTCGTATGCAGTCCTGATTGTGGCGCTCACCTGCACGGCGCCAAACACGCATACGACCATCATTGGCACCAAGGCAGAAGCGACTCTCATCGCTGAAGACGACACGTCTCCATTCGTCCCTCCATTCACGCCTGTAGCGACACCACTGGAGGCGGGCTGCACGATGTTGGGGCGTGAGCGGAAGACGGCCTAACGGTGTGCGGGACCGTAGCCCAGCTTCATGGAGACGGTTGCGAATGGTCCTCGCCGATACCCCAGGAGCAACAGTGTCCCTAATTTGCTGGGAAGTGGCGGTGCGGTCCCCTACGGCACTGCGTAGGATCCTACGGTCTTGGCGTGCATCCGTGCGTCGCTGCGGTCCGGTCCCAGGTCGACGGGCACGTGCACCTTCCACCGACCACTGGCGACAACATCGATGTACTGTGGAGACCTCACGCCCCACGTGTTGAGCAATTCGACGGTACGTCCACCCGGCCTCCCGCATGCCCACTATACGCCCTCGCTCAAAGTCCGTCAACTGCACATACGGTTCACGTCCACGCTGTCGCGGCATGCTACCAGTGTTAAAGACTGCGATGGAGCTCCGTATGCCACGGCAAACTGGCTGACACTGACGGCGGCGGTGCACAAATGCTGCGCAGCTAACGCCATTCGACGGCCAACACCGCGGTTCCTGGTGTGTCCGTTGTGCCGTGCGTGTGATCATTGCTTGGACAGCCCTCTCGCAGTGTCCGGAGCAAGTATGGTGGATCTGCCACACCGGTGTCAATGTGTTCTTTTTTCCATTTCCAAGAGTGTATTTACGCCTGTAATTATGATGCACCCCGTAGAATTTTTGTGCGTTTTACTCCTATTTATAAGACAGAGATTTAACTTTAAATGTAGGAGCAATACGACCAGATACCAGCGCCTGTTATGCGGCACTTGCGATCTGATAAACAGGGGAAAAATAGGCAGGTCTACATCCTCACTCATCAGCAGCAGCCCTCACTTGAGCGATGCTATCTTTAGTCACTTTTAAAACTGTATCATAAACAAGATACCTGGAGAAGAGGACATTCCCCTTAGAAGTATTGAGAACCGTAAGAGAACATTCCATGACGGAACAGTACCACCTGGTGTGTAAGATATATGAGACGCGCGACATACTCATAGACTTCATGAAAAAATAATAAATCCAAATGCAAAAAGTCAGGTGAGAATATCACTGAACCATCGGTTTGATAACTCATAATTACAAAATACCGATACAAATTATCTGCGGAAGAATGGTTGATTCCGACCTCGTGAAAGAAAAGTGAGAACACGCGAGCCGGTAGCGGTGGCCGAGCGGTTCTAGGCGCTTCAGTCCGGAACCGCGCGACTCCTACGGTCGCAGGTTCGAATCCTGCCTCGGACATGGATGTGTGTGATGTCTTTAGGTTAGTTAGGTTTAAGTAGTTCTAAGTTCTAGGGGACTGATGACCTCAGATGTTAAATCCCATAATGCTCAGAGCCATTTGAACCATTTGAGAACACCTGAAGCAATACTGACCATATTATTGAACTTAGGAGATACAGTGCACAAGGTCAAATCCACATTTATAGCATTTATGGATTTAGGAAATGCGATGACAACGTTGACTGGTACACACTCTTTGAAATTCCCAAATTATCATGGTTAAAATACAGAGCACTAAATTTTATCTCCAACACTACCAGTCTAAAGTTATAATAGGCACAGGACCTGAAAGGGAGGCAGTAACTGAGGGGCTGAGAATGGACTGTAGGTTATCCCTGAAGTTAATCAGTTTGTTCACTGAACAGACTGTGAAGGAAGCCAAGGAGAAATTTGGAAAGAGGATCGTATTTCATGGTTTACCAGTGATATGATTTCCCATCGTAGAGGGAGACCAAGAGATGAATACATTAAGCAGATTCAGAAGGATGTAGGTTGCAGTAGGTACTGGAGATGAAGAAACTTGCACAGGATAGAGTAGCATGGAGGGCTGCATCAAACCAGTCTCAGGACTGAAGATCACAACAACAACAACAACAACAACAACATGATTTCCCAATGATATTATCTGCAGGGGAGGAAGAAACAGAAAGAAACTTGGCTAAACGAAGGGATCAAATTCTAGAACACATTCTGAGGCTTCAAGAGATCAACAATTCAATAACTTGAAAGTATGGGGCAGTGGAGAGGGTTGGAGAGGGGGGGGGGGGGGGGGGGGTGGGCGGTGTAGAAACTGTAGAGGGTGAGCAAGGCTCGACCGACAGTCAACAGGCTGAAATGGATGTATGTTGTTGTAGTTATACGGAAATGGAGGATTAACACAGGATAGACTAACTGGAAAGGTGCATCAGTCTCATCGTCAGGCAGAAGGTCACAGTATAACGTTTTTTTAGATATTAAAATGTTTGTTGTTCTTATTTTGAAGGCGTCGTACCAAAATGAGTGGAAAATACCAGGAAAAAGGTCAAGACAGTTTTACTAAAATGCTGAACTGTTTAGGGATAAGTTACTCTCGAAAAGGAGTCATTGTAGTGCCAGACCAAGATTTTAATGTGGACGGTAGTTTACCGAGGACAAAGGATGAAGTTGGTGTGACGGACGTGAAGATTAGTACAAGATGGTCGCCATCAACTCTATAGAAAAGATGATGGCTTTGAAGGAAAAAAAAAAAAAAAGATTAGTTTCATCTTCATTGCGCACGAAATTTATTTGTAATTTTTGACGAATTCTGTTCTTGCCGTGAGAGCTCGTTTTCCTGCTCTAGGGTGAAACATAGAATTCCCCCTTTGCGTTCATAAAGACCCGGTACGCAGTTTTATAAGACGATGTGAAACGGTGTTAACTTCTCGGCGTGCAACGCTTACCTGCATAGGAGAGCGAGGTCTTCCACTAACGCAGCGGCTTGCATGCACCGAGGGTGATCCGCCTGCTGATACGACAAACGGCGGCCAACCCCCCCAGCAAGCGGCAGGCACGCAGGAAGGGAGATTCGGCTCAATGCCTTCCAGCCCCACGCACCGGTAGCGGCCAAGGGGGAATACAGAGGCAGACAACCCAGGGGAGAAATAAAATCACACTGTTGCTTCCAACAAAACGCTGTTGAGAGAAGGTACACCGTCATTTGTTAAGCCAGACCATTACCGCTGAATTGTTTACCAGCGGTATACACTCCTGAGCACAGAAATTCCGCCTTTTGATCCTTTGGCATAGTCTGCAAATTTTGCCATCACTTTTCCTTCATGTCGGAGGTCAAAATAAATGTTCCATATTGCTTCACTGTCAACGCTACACATAACAGGAAGCAAAACTGATTTTGTTCTTTCAGGTGCAGTCACGAGAAAACAAAAATAAGAAAGATGAACACACATCCTCTTGATAAACAAACGAAAAGAAAACTTATAAAAGATTTCACTGCAAACACTGCAGTTTCTTCTCACAGTCATCTTCAAGTGGTTGAAATGGCTCTAAGCAATATGGGACTTAACATCTGAGGTCTTCAGTCCCCTGACTTGGAACTACTTAAACCTAACTAACCTAAAGACATCACACACATCCTTGCCCGAGGCAGGATTCGAACCTGTGACCGTAGCAGCCGCGTGGTTCCGGACTGAAGTGCTTAGAACCGCTCAGCCACAGTGACAGACCACAGTCATCTTCCGTAACACGTTATTTACGAGCCAATTGGCCCCCCTCGTAACTGAAGACACTTATGAGTGTGGGTAGGCATACACCGTACCACATTGTCCAGATAAGCCTCTGAGATAGTTTCCCACTCCTGCAGTGGCCTCTATGATGCCCTGTAAAAACTGTGGTGGGACAAGATAGTTTCCCACTCCTGCACAGTGGCCTCTATGATGCCCTGTAAAAGCTGTGGTGGGACAGGACGAATGCAAACCGTTCGTTTCAGCAAGAACAGCGCTTCCTAAATGCAGATGAGATCTGGAGAATATGGAGACCATGCAGCTGGGCTAGTTGCATGCTTCACTAAGAAGGTGTTCGCGAGGTTGTGACGATGGAAGCGTGCACTGTCGTCCATCAGGGTAAATTTCGCTCCAATAGGTTCCCAAAATGGAGATAAATGGGTGCAAGGATGTCGTTCCGATACTTCACACCAGTCGTCTTCCCATGTATTGCCGCAAGAGGTGTCCTGTGGCCGTACGTGGTTCCACCGCAAACATGACTGAACCGCCTTGATAAGGGGGCGGTCTACAATGTAGTTAGGGAGTAGACGTTATCCTCATTGCCTCCACACACGAATGTCAGTATTGTCGGGGTGGACACTGACACGGGTCTCATTAGAGGAGAGCGTTGTGTTCCACTGCTGCCTAGTCCACAAACAGTGGTTTCATGCCCACACGATACGAGTCCCACTATGAACTGGAGTTGGAAGAGGAGCCTTGAGAGGTCTTCTGGCACGTAATCCCTGCTCTTGGAGCCTCTTTCGTATCGTTTGTGTTTACACGTACACCTGTAGCTGTTTCGAACTGCCACCGTAGACATGTATTGTTGTGTTGGGGAATTCTTTTTGCTGCTATACGCATGTATCGGGTCTGCACACCTGTTGTTGTTCTTCCGTGAGCACTTTTGTAACTATCCTCATCTTATCCTATCGCTAGAAACTTGTTCCTGATTCTATATACATCACTTTGACTCAGAGCGGCATTCGCAGCGACGTCCACCTGTCTCATTTCCGCCGGCCGGAGTGGCAGAGCGGTTCTAGGCGCTACAGTCTGGAACCGCGCGAACGCTACGGTCGCAGGTTGGAATCCTGCCTCGGGCATGGATGTGTGTGCTGTCCTTAGGTTTAACTAGTTCTAAGTTCTAGGGGACTGATGACCTCAGAAGTTAAGTCCCATAGTGCTCAGAGCCATTTGAACCATTTGATAATTATCAGTGGAAGAGATAATAAATGTTCTTTGATGAAAATTTTCACTAATTTGGGAAATCTGTTGGGTTTTCTACTTTTTATTATGTTCTTTCCGTCGCTTGTATTCGTAATCATCAATATTGGTAATAGTTTATACATTAATGGTTTACGAAGGAATGTTTGGACTCATACCCCGAAAAACAAGAATTCTAATGCAATCGGCATTACCCCATAAAATAATCCATTTCTGCCTGACATTTTTTCACGCTAATAACGTCTGGTATCCGAAGAATAAAGTCATGTGCCATTCCATTAGTTCTTAAATTTGCTCTCCATTTAGCACTTACAGAAAGAAAAGAGAAAACTGTTACTTCGAGGAAATATGGAAGAAGAATGGTTTGCATCAGGAAGTCCGCAGCTGGTTGTCTAGTGCTTAGCGACGCTGTCTCTTGATCGCCGCATCCCAGCTTCAATACTCGCCCGGGTCGGTGCTTTTATTCGGTCTCGGACTAGGTGTTTGTGTCGTCCTCATCATTTCATCTCATTTTCATCGATGCGCAAATCACCGAAGCGGCGTGAAGTAGAAAGACTTATGCCAGGCGGCCGAACAACCACAGACGGGGTCGCCCGACCGATAATCATTTCATTTTTTGCATCAGACAGTGTAGTGTAAGGTCAACCGTCTCAGTATTTTTAACGATATGACAGTGAAAAAAATTGGTGAACATTCTGAGACATTAATATTATATTGTTTCAGTATCTCTACTGGATTTAGTAAGAATCTTAACACGTTAACGTGTATTTTACGAAAAAACTGGATCCTATGAATAAAAGTTGATTTTTATTCCTTTTTACATTTTAAGTCATTTTTGAGGAAACGACTGAATACCATGTGCTTGCTACGTAATTGAAACGTCGTCTTGTAGTACTGTGCAAACAGTGAAACAGATGTGCACAGTAGCCCGTAGCAAGAAAGAGGATACACTGCAGAGAAGACAATTCTGGCGAGTATAAGGAGTATACTCAGGGCGGGATGAAACCTTCATCAACCCAAATACTGATCTGAACATCACAGTGCGTTACTAGGCATTGTCCTATTGAAGGAGGTCTGCCATTGGCTTCCTCCGATACTTGAAATGGATAACACACCGATTTACACAACGGCATACGTTTGAACGTGGATCCCGAACCCCTGCCAGACACAACATTTTTCACGTTGAAACATTGCCAGAGGCGAAAGAAATGGTAAGTAACAGATAAAAATCCTAAAACTGACCAGGGATCGAACATGAGACCTTTAGATTCATAGTCTCGGAGGTTTCCACTGAACCTGCGAACCAGAGAAAACTACCACATTTCGAAATTGTTTTGTTACGCTTCTATCAAACCGAATAATAAAACGACTAATAGGCCTGATTTAACTAGCCTCGTGACTTAACACATTGGCTGCCATGTGTATCAAACTGATGCACAATGTGACTTGCCCAGCAGGCTAAGTGCATCAAATTTCAGGTCGTGTGTGTTGTTTGTTGTTGTGGTCTTCAGTCCTGAGACTGGTTTGATGCAGCTCTCAATGCTGCTCCATCCTGTGCAAGCCTCTTCATCTCCGAGTAACTACTGCAACCTACATCCTTCTGATCTGCTTACTGTATTCCTCTCTTGGTCTCCCTCAACGATTTTTTACCCCCACGCTTCCCTCCAGTACTAAACTGGTGATCCCCTGATGTCTCAGAATGTGTCGTACCAACCGATTCCTTCTTCTAGTCAGGTTGTACCACAAATTTCTCTTATCCCAATTCTAATCAGTACCTCCTCATTAGTTCCGTGATCTACCCATATAATCTTCAGCATTCTTCTGTAGCCACTACATCTCAAAAGCCTCTATTCTCTTCTTGTCCAGACTGCTTATCGTCCATGTTTCACTTCCATGCATGGCTTCACTTCATACAAATACTTTCAGAAAGGACTTCCGGATAATTAAATCTATACTCCCTGAAGGTATTTGTATGGAGTGTAGCCTTGTATGGAAGTGAAACATGGACGATAAATAGTTTGGACAAGAAGAGAATAGAAGCTTTCGAAATGTGGTGCTACAGAAGAATGCTGAAGATTAGATGGGTAGGTCACATAACTAATGAGGAGGTATTGAATAGAATTGGGAAGAAGAGGAGTTTGTGGCACAACTTGACAAGAAGAAGGGACCGGTTGGTAGGACATGTTCTGAGGCATCAAGGGATCACAAATTTAGCACTGGAGGGCAGTGTGGAGGGTAAAAATAGGGAGACCAAGAGATGAATACACTAAGTAGATTCGGAAGGACGTAGGTTGCAGTAAGTACTGGCAGATGAAGAAGCTTGCACAGGATAGAGTAGCATGGAGAGCTGCATCAAACCAGTCTCAGAACTGAAGACCACAACAACAACAACATGTTAACAAATTTCTCTTCTTCAGAAACGCTTTTCTTGCCATTGTCAGTCTACATTTTTTGCTTCCCAAATAACAAAACTCATCTACTGCTTTAAGTGTCTTATTTCGTGATCTAATTTCCTCAGCATCAGCTGATTTAGTTCGACCTCATTCCATTATCCTCGGTTTGCTTTTCTTGATGTTTATCTTACATCCTCAAGACGCTGTCCAATTCGTCCACCCGCTCTCCCAATGCCTTTGCTGTCTCTGACAGAATTACTATGTCATCGGCAAACCTCAAAGTTTTTATTTCTTCTCCCTGGACTTTAATTCGTACTCCAAACTTTTCTTTTGTTTACTTTACTGCTTGCTCAATAAATAGACTTAATAACATCGGGGACAGGCTATCAACTCTGTCACACTCCCTGCTCAACCACAGCTTCCCTTTCGTGCCCCTCGACTCTGGTAACTGCAGCCGGCCGGAGTGGAAGTGCGGTTCTGGGCGCTACAGTCTGGAACCGAGCGACCGCTACGGTCGCAGGTTCGAATCCTGCCTCGGGCATGGATGTGTGTGATGTCCTTAGGTTAGTTAGGTTTAATTAGTTCTAAGTTCTAGGCGACTGATGACCTCAGAAGTTAAGTCGCGTAGTGCTCAGAGCCCTTTTTTATAACTGCCATCTGGTTTCTATACAAATTGTAAATAGCCTTTCGCTCCCTGTATTTTATCACTGCCGCCTTTAGAATTTGAAAGAATTCCAGTCAACATTCTCAAAAGCCTTCTCTAAGTCTACAATTGCTATAAACGTAGGTTTATCTTTCCTTGACCAATCTTCTGTGAGACGTCGTAGTATCAGTATTGCCTCGCGAGTGTGTAACTCGTATACATAGCTACAGTGAATTCAACTGGATGTATAGTTACCCAGCCTCAGAATCTCGTCGACGGATCCTTCTACATTTTCCATGTGATCAATGACGGCCTCTCCGCAGGGTTGACAGTTGAGTGTCAGAAATGTCCGAATGTAAAGTTCACGCACTTGGACTGTCTTTTCGTTACTCACTCTTGTAAAGTGCAGTATACAACAAATTAACTAATTCAAATATGTTGTTACAACTGCTGTTAATTTGTAAACCAACCTGTTGAAGTATTACAAATTCAGCATTTATATTATCTCTGTTCTATTCTTCCAAAAAAATAAATGTCATTCGTCTGATATGCTGAAGGAATTTTGGTTTATTGTTAAAGGCTGTGCATAATTCCTACATACATGGCCTAGCAGGAATATATTGAAGAAATTAACTTCACTGGCCATGTGTCTAACAATTATACACATCTGAAAAAGGCCTTGACTTGGTACATAATCTTTGGTGCTTCGGATCCAGCAGCCAGAGTGTTAAATATTGGTTGCAAAGCTCAGCATGACTACAGAACCCATGGTCAAAAATTTTTGCCCTGTGCTGTATTTTGTTATATCTAACTGCAAGGTGCCTATATTAGGCTGATGGAAAAGCAGATGGCAACAGTATGAAGCATCAAAACCATATTTGTTAAACTTGGTAGAGATATTCGTTACGACAGTGAGTACTGAATGATTCAACTTGAACTAAATTCGAAACTTACAGTATGAGGTCTGACCCTCACAGACATAAATAAACATTAGTACTCGTTATGGTGTAGTAGCGAGCAGTCCCCGAATTTCAACTTTGCGAATTTCTCGCCATGTTCAGAAAACATGTTGTGTCATTTCATGAAGATTTCTGACAGGAAGTTAGAATGAACACCGTGATTTTAAAAAAATGGCTCTGAGCACTATGGGACTTAACATCTGAGGTCATCAGTCCCCTAGAACTTAGAACTACTTAAACCTAATTAACCTAAGGACATCACACACATCCATGCCCGAGTCAGGATTCGAACCTGCGGCCGTAGTAGTCACGCGGTTCCAGACTGAAGCGCCTAGAACCGCTCGGCCACAACGGCCGGCCCGTGATTTCAGGAGTTGGAGAGCTATGGTCTCAAAAATCGCTGCGTCCTACATCCTTTCATCATGTCGTCTACGGGCATGTTGACGTCGATTTGACCGCCACAAGCAGGAGTGAGACTCATCGTTGAACATCACAGAATGCTAATCAGTGTCCCAGATGATTCTGGCTGTACACCAAGCAAGTCTCAGTTGTCTGTGGTGTGCTGCCACTGGTAAGGTACGGAAACTCAAGATCTTAACCCTATTCCTGACGGTTCGTGTGACACAATGGCTGTAGCCTCTTCTCGGATTTCAGCTATTGTCATCCGTCTATTCATCACAAATAGTTCAGCAATTCCACTATTTTCTACTGCTGTAGTCCTTCTGGAACAACTAGTACCTACTCTTCTTGCTATTCTGTTGTCATGAGTCCACTTCTCCATCTACATGTATATACCGCAAACCACCGTACGGTGCCTGGCGGAGGGAACCTGTACCACCACTAATCATTTCCTTTCCTTTTATACTCTCAGACAGAGCGAGGGAAAAATGACTGTCCATATGCCTTCGTATGAGCCCTAATTTCTCGTGATCTTTATGCGAGCTGCCATTCATCACAGAAATTAGACGTTTTGTCTAAGACATCTTGTATACTCCTGGAGTCACTCGACTTCGACACATTGCCATACACCACAATATCAACAGCGAGCAACAACAGACTGCTGCCCACACTGGACACCAGATCATTTATGTATACTGAAAATAATAGCAGCTGATGACATCGAGATGACCACCGATGGTATCGAAAGGCATCTGGTAAATTGGGAAGGGATTCGTGTTGAGACGTTGATAACTATGCGGTAACTACGTGGAGTGTATGGTTTTCAAGGGTTTGTTGGCAACGATAGAGTTTTGACTGAGTTGGGAGCTTGTACCTGTTTAATGCGCATATGCATACGCACTATGGCTAGATCCAGCCTGCCTAATGCACATTATACGCTTTCGCCGACAGTTCCCAGCAGCTTAGAAAAATTGTTGGAAGTATGTTGTGGCCAAGGGATGTTCCGTTGAAGGAAAGGTCTCTGTTATATTTTTATCTTCTGTTTTTTTTTTCTCTATGATACAGTTTGTCGAACTAATTACCTTGTGTATCGCCTCGTATATATTACCTAGTACATCGACGAATGTAAGCAAACTGATCCTCTTCGTTCATTAACTCACAAGAAGGTTTCATTAACAGAAGAATAAGCTGCAGAACACTAGGTTTATGACGGTACCTTTTGTGCTCGAGAGAATTTCGCTCTCAGCTTAACAGCGACAGGATCAGGTCAACGAACCTGTCCCCATCGGCCATTTTCCATTGTTCTACCGTAAGAGTGCCTTAGTCAGTGAGTTAATCTTACAGATGCCAAGTAGCAGCAAATCAGATTATCTGAAATGTCGTTTGTAAATACATGTCGTCGTACTAAGGATGTAGTAAAATGACGACTTCGGTGCTTCTACTTGCTAGCAGATTCGTCTTGCGACCTGTCTGTTTACACTATCGACTACTCTGTAGATTGGCAAGAAACGTATGCAGTGAAGGCAAACATAACACACACTATATAGAGTAATTTCTTTTTTTCCGTGCATCGTTGCGAATCGACAGCAGGCTTTTAATTTGTTTCTGAACGTATATTTATACACGGGATTACTTCTACGGGAGGCTCGTTAAAAAATTCTAGTGCCAACATGCAGAGTTTGACATGGCTCCATAAATAAGTTGGTAAACTGATGTGTTATTTTTTCACGACTTATTTTATTATTGTGTCCTTAACGTCTTACTAATATATTTAGATTTCCCTAATTCGCTGCAACCAAAGAATGGTTTCTCTAACAACGGTTATTCCCATTTGCTTACCCTTTCTAGTCCGATCGACATCACGCTGCGTTTGTAATTACCTTCTCCTGTGGTTACTGAAGGTCTGATTTCCTGGGCCCATTGAGTACTAGATTAATAGTTATAGACATAGGACGCCTTCCTTCATAACATATTTTCTTGCCTTTTGGCAATCAAATACTTTTTAACATTGTTGTACCTTCTTCATAGATGACCTATTTCATTCTGGAAATCATACAAACATATCAAATGTGCTGAAGTGGTGAACTTTTCATTCCTATGAGACTATTGTCATTATTTTGGAGCTGTACTGTATGAGACTAGCATAAAATTATCCCATGTTATATTTTATTAGTTTACACTCAGTTTCCCTTAAAAAATAGTCTATGATTTGCGAAAAAGCAATTCTTTTTGGAGAGCCTATACAATACTGTTCGAGTTTGGAGGAATACCAAATGGACAGAAGCGTGAATAGAAATCTGGATTTTCCAAAGGGAGGTGTGGTAGGGCAGAGTGTGCTCTTGTGCAAAGTCACTGTGCCAGGGTGGCGTAGTGGTCAGTGCATATGCCTAAAGAGCAGGTAGCCGGGTTCGAATCCCAGCATTGGTAAAAATTGTCATAGGTCCCTTCAGTCTGCTCAACTGTAAATGTCAGGGACTGTTCGAAACAGCGGGCTAAACTTAGTAATCAACATCACTGTAATTTGTTAGATCTGTAGGATTTAATTCTCAGTGGGTGACATAAAATGTATACTGCATATCGGACGAAACTTGTGGACACTCCTTCTCGCCATACTGAGGCATCATCAACGGTAGAGGCGGTGTTACACGGGTTAGCGTGATATCTCTTGGGAGTGACTAATATTTTGTCCGGGATGTTCATATTCAATAGTAACTGGCAAAATTAAAGCGGAAAAACGAGTTATGTGAATTGAATTCTTGGGTTGTTAGCGTAAAATATAACACAGGGCCAGCATTCGAGGAGAATAATATTGTAAATCTTCCAAAACCATCGTCAAATTGGTCAATCAGTTTTAACAGCCAAGATAGTCATTTCTTCTCGTTGTAAGGCGTTCTTGTGCAGACATGCCAAATGAATTGCAAAATTGCACCGATCATAATGTTTCAATTATGATCGTCTGTTTCGCTGTATTGTACTCCACGCAAATCGAGAACATGCCATATCCTGGAGAGAAAAAACATTTTGGCCTCCAAATTTCACTTTTCTTCTTTTTTCTAGCGCAGAAAGTGAGCTTTTCTTTTTCCGAATGTTATATTTCGTTCAACACATGAAGCACAGAGGAATACATCTGCGGTATAAAATATCGCAGGAAGCTACTAAAATGCTCTGAATGTAGTCTCACCAGATCACAACAGGTCTTGTTCTACTCTAGTGATGATGTTATGCAGCAGGGAAAGGAGAGTGTCGTTGGGGGAATTGGGGACAGATATTGGCCTCATATATTAAAGCCATGTTTATATTTCGCCGGTGAGAGAGGAAGGGGGTGTCCTAGTAATTCCCGGCGGTCTCTATAAAAAAAAAAAAAAAAAAAGGTTCAAATGTCTCTGAGCGCTATGGGACTTAACATCTGTGGTCATCAGTCCCCTAGAACTTAGAACTACTTAAACCTAACTAACCTAAGGACATCACACACATCCATGCCCGAGGCAGGATTCGAACCTGCGACCGTAGCAGTCGCACGGTTCCGGACTGAGCGCCTAGAACCGCGAGACCACCGCGGCCGGCCCCGGCGGTCTCTGCTCGCTAGGGTGTTTCATTCGTCTCTTTCCTGAAACTTGAAGACTGTTTCCGCACTATTCCGTGAAAGTTCGCATCGGCCTTGACTGCAAGACAACATCGAAATAGCCGCTGCGGCAAAAAAAAAAAAAATGCCACGGGGCAGACAAGCACCGTAAGTAATACAGTAATTTCTAAAACAACTGGATTTCCCGTAGCGGTCTTACATGGTGCTGGTTTGTGCGTTACGGGCGCTCAGCGACGAGATTGTCAGCGCCCATACGAAAACTAGTAGAAACGAATGTGGTTAAAACTTAGGAAATACGATGGCGATCTTCGACTCGTTGTTAATCCTAATGACTTTATTGTCGATGTGACCGCTTGTTTGTTTTCATACTAGAAGAGTGGAATGATCCTTTCTGATTTTGTGCAGTCTGCACGCGCTGTGTAAGAGAGAAATGATGTCTCCTTCACGTCAACACGCGTCTCGGGAATTATTCGGATACTTGTAATCACACGGTGCAACCGCGAGATCACTACTAACAACCTCTGCTAAGAGTTCAGTTTCCTTTGGCAGGTCCTGCAAAAGGAAAAACGGAAAACGTTGTATCTTCTTACTCAGAAGGAAAGCGTTCGTCGACTAGTTGTTGGAGAGATGATTTTCTTGTTGACAGGACATTGAATTCTGCCTTTGCTTTCTCTCATACTGTACTAGAAGTCCTGAACGTCCCTTTCTGTTATCTCCCGCTATTTTGTACAAACTGCAGATACTGTTCACACAGTAAAAGGTGTCATTGTTAATTTAACATTCATGTCGGAAATATCAGGATACTTGTTGTCACATGACACATTGTCGATGTCACTTCTAACCACGGAAGAGAAGCTGTTCTAAAATGTGGGCGTATTAACATAGCTGTGTGCTGTAAGATACAATTACTACATACAGAGCGTGGACAAAAATACAGAAAAACCAAAAACACAACAGATCGCCACACCTGATACGATGTAGTAAAACGGTTGGCACTCAAAACAGCTTCATTTCGTTTCGAAATGGATAAATAGTGGATCTGTATGATTTTCAAGGGAGTCCCATACCATTCCTCCCTGCAGAGTAGCGGCAAGTTCATCAGATTGAGATCTAGTTGACTATGGTCGCCTGAGGAAATGCGACAATTTTTCCTCGTCCTCACGAAACCAGTCCTGGCCGATATGAGCTGTGGGGACAGGGACGCTGTCAGCTTAAAATACTGCATCATCATTGTGGAATAAATATTGTACCATGTGATGGACCGTATCAGCTAAAATGATCACATAATCCTTGGTAGTAATGTGACCTTGAAGAGTAAACCAGGGGCGCATGGAATACCACGATATGGCCGCCTTAATCATCACCGAACCCCCGCCACATTTGACTCTTAGCAGCAGGCAGCTGTGTCGTACGCTTCAGACGGCGTACGCCAGACGTAAACTAGGCCAGAAGTTTGAAACAACGTGAAATAATAATCATCCGAGCAAATGACTTTCTTCCCTAGTTCCACAGTTTAGGTCTTTGGCTTCGGCAACATGTTTTCCTGTTACGGGCATCTGTATCACTGATGAGTGGTTTTGCTATTCCACATCACCATTTAATTCCCAGCTTATGGAGCTCCCTTCGTGTTGCTTTGGCGCTGGCAGGGTTCACGAGTGCGACATTCACTTCTGCAGTGACTTTTACAGCTGTCGTTGCCTTATTTTCCGTCACAGTCCTCTTCAGGGACCGTGTGTCGCGATCACTTAACACACTTTCGTCAGCTGTGTGATTTAGCTATAATAGTTTCCCACTTTCCCTGAATACGTTATAAATCTTACTGTTGTACCATAACCTCAAAGCTGGAGGTAGTTCGTATAAATGAAATCATTTTTATTAAAGTAATTGCATTATAAAGAATCAGGGCAGTGTTACCCTCTGAAAAGAATTAAGTTATGTTGACCGTGATGTACCTAATGGAGGTGGCTTATCGGAAATGAAGGTCAGAATTACGTAAATATTTAAACAATAGCAAATAATAATTTACCTATCCTCACTATCTAAATGATAATAACAACTGTCGCGCCTAATTAGGCATAAGAATGAGTAACATTCTTGTTCAAGAAACTGAGAATAAGTAACTTCAATGGACAATCACAGCCTATACTTTGTCACACGAGAGTGCAATGAACTCTGGCACCTGCGTATGCTCAAGTTAAGGTTAGAGTTGACAGAGCAGACCAAACTATTTGCATAAATATAACAGATAACAATACACACTATTACCTACAGGGCTTATTGAAACTGAATAGTCTTAATAACATTACTATTAATATTCGCTGTAGCATCATAAATTGGACATAGGTTCAGTCTCTCTTTTACCAATTACTTTTCAAACATATTCCTATCTGACATGAAATATGGATATAGTTCACAGCAAAATTAGTTATTGTGCATAGATTAAGTCTCTCACTACTAAACACCTTTCTACTTAGAATGAAATTTAAATGGAATTCACTAACAGATTACTTTTCACTGTCTTTTGAATAAAGAAGTTACTGTTTTCGTAGATAGTGGTCTTTCTATTAATCGTTATCTAGCATGGGCATAATAAACAAACTGTGAATCCTGTTACACCATTAATATGCACTTTCAATACACAAGAGGAACCCAATATTGTACAGAATTTGACTTGAATAGCAAGAGTAATTAAAACTTTCTATAATTGAGTAACTTTGTGTATTTGACCTACTTTCAATGGAGGGGGGCCCTTAATCTTGACCACTGTAGCAGAGCAAACTAAACACACTTCTGATCCACTAGAGAAACAAGTACTTAGCAAGCATGAACATATAACTCTCAACAGTTGCAGTTCTGAATTTTTACTGCAGTGAAACACAAATTTGAGATATTTGTAGGTCCTTTCAACAAATAATATTAATTTTAGCACGCTCTATTGCCATATTAATTTTAATATGCCTTCAATAAAGGACACTCGGTAAAGACTTTAGCGTGAGAGGGACCCTAAGTGGACATGTGACTGAGGATAAATCACGGTAGGTACAAGAGTTCAGTCAAATTTTACCTTATATTTGGGTACACCATAACATCCTATGAGCTGATCCTTCACTGTGCATTACTATAGTGATTGCGCAATGTGGTGGCGATTGCATGTTGGTAGGTGGATTTGCAGGTAGAATTGCTGGACTCTGTCATTTCTTGGTGGCGATGAGAGATACCAATTCCAGAATAGTTTCAACTCTTTATCCATCCATCCGAGGCATTGGAAAGCGTCGGGAAAAGCCTCTCTCGGAACCAGCACAATACACAACTTTTACATGAGCAGTTTAGATAGTTTGGTAGCTCGTCCCCGACTGACTCTTGGTTCCACCTTTTTATCCATGCCAACCACATTTTGCACGCGCTTCAAAGTTCCGTTCCATAGGGGAACCACAACGCCTTTTACATACAAAATAACTAAGAACCCCAAGTGAAGGTCAGTAGTTTACATAACAGTAACCAAACATATTAAACAAAACAGAACATTTGCACATATTGACATTTCTACAAAAAATTATTTAAACAAAATTGTTCAACCTCAAAGATAACCAAAGAGATTATGTGGGAGAGACAAAACATATCAACAAAAGGTGTGTAGTGTGTAAGCTATGGTGTTACAGATGCCTCTTGAAACATCAAACATTTCAACTAACTTGGTTGTGGAAACACCCACACGAACACCAAGAATTTACCCACTTTCGTTTTCACTTAATTCCGACATAATGCACCCACAACTCCACAGAATACTGTTCTGACCACAGCAACCTGCAGGCTATGTTAGCATCTGCATTTATATTCAAGCGTGCATTTCTTGCAGTTTTCCAGTATTTTTGCCCAATTCTTGTATGCTACTCACTACAACATTCACAAAAGAAAATTTTCTTTTCTTCCAGGGAGATGCGACTTCTCTGCAGGTAACGCATCAGGTTGACGAAGAACAAAAGGAGAAACAGAAGCCCTGAGATGCGGGCATCTTCTACAACAGTCCTCTGCGTCAGGTGACACACGCACGCACACACAGGCGTAGCCATTGCGCCCATGTTGCCCCGTTGCGCAGAGGATGGCAGGAGTGCGGTCAGATTCCGCTGCAGAGCGGAAGACGAGGAGTGCCTCTCGGGGCGCGGCGCTGGTTCTGCTGATCTCAGCCGTCTTTCCGGCGGCCACTGTTGCCAACAGCCCTCCCAGGTTCCTCACGGACGGCCAGGCGGAAATAGTGCTCAGGTTGAAGGAAGGCCCAGAGACACCTGTAGGTATGTAATAAGCACTGACATTTCCACTGAACTGACCACTGCACCAAATTTTATTTTTATCAGGTGACAGAAAGTGGACTTTTTTGCAGACGATTAATCAGCCAATCCTGTATTCAAGGGTCCTAGTAGAGGTTGGTTACCATTGCCTACCTGTGACCTGTGCTGCAGTTTCAACTGTGTGTTTGTGTCGTATGGATGGCCAAGATGAGCGGAAATTAGACAGGATGGCTCATAACCTATTCCTCGCGAATTGCAAAAAGGGCACAGTCGAGCTCGATGTACAGATCACCATCAACACTGCATACGCCCTCACCCATAGGTTTGGTGATCACGAACCGTACGCCACGACCTCTTCTCCCCCTGTGGGCCAAAAAACCAGAGACGAAAATATTTTGCACCACCAGGATTCCAACCGGCTACCTCTGAGTTGAGCGTAGTGATGGAAACAACTGAGTGAAAACAATCGATTCACTCGGCTGTTGGAAAACAATAGACTCATTCGGTTGTAGCCTTACGTTTCGTTTGAATTATTATTCATTTATTTCCTTCGAGTGAAACAAGTCTGCAGAAGCAACCGAATGAAAACAACTGATACAGTCAGTTCTAGTTTTGCGTACTGAATGAACTAATCATACTTTATTTCCAAGTGAAAACATTCCGTAGTTTACTGTCAGTTGATAAATGTATTCCTTCTTTCAACTGAAACAACTCTTTTGGTGGTTTAGTTGACTGCGCTATCCATTCAATCTTCTGCATGAAAACAGTCTGTAGTACTTCCACTGGTCGAACTAAAGCAGAGGTATACAACGGGGATACACATATTCCAAGAGTGAGGACACACCTACCCCCAGAGGGACGTGTAAACATCTCAGAGAGTACGCCTAAGTTTACATGTTACTTTAATTACATACTAAACAGACTTATTCATCTAGTCATCATTTACAACTGATTACTACATTGCTGCAGATTAAGTTGTGCTGGATGCAATTAACCTCGGACTAATTAAACTGATGTATCGTTCGAATACAAACTCGAGCGTAAAACTTAAAAGTTACCTTATCCGTTTATGGAGCAAAGAGAAAAATTGCAAAATTTAAGCGACTGTTTGCACTTCTTTTATTGAAAAGGTGTGACGATCTCCATAAATGTAAACTCATTGGAATGTAAACCTCAAATACTTATTTAACCATTTATTTGTGTGGAAGGTAAACATATTGTGCAGAAAATTACGTCACCGGCTAAAAACGTACAAATCACACTCAGGCAAACAAACGTGTTTACAGTTCACAGCCTACTAAAAGCAGCAAGTATAGTATTTCACATGTATGAAGAAATACCATTCAGTCATTGGTACTTCAGTTTCAGGTATCTCTAGACAACACTGTAATAAGTCTGTAACCAAATTCGCACCCCTCTGCACCGCTAGGAGCGACAATTGGACTCCACTGATCCAGTTAGCAAGAACAGTTGACCGTTTTGTTTTTAAATTATTGTTGACTGCACTTTGTTGTCGTTTTGGGAATTTTAAATCATTATTTTGTTTCGTCGCTCTTATTGTCGTTCCCACGCCGGCTTTTTATTTAGTATCAGTAAGTAACTTACAGTTAAGATTTTCGTCCTTGCTTGTGAATACTGCGTTTACTTAATATTGAACTTCGTGACTGGATCAAAATGTCAAAACGTTCAGTTGCGCGGTAATGTGACAAATTGTACGACTACATGAAATGTGATTTTGGAGATAAATTAATCGCAACATACATTATACAGTACCTGGAAGGATGATTCCTATTCTGAAACTATATTAAAGAAATTCGAAGAAAATTAATTAACGATGACAAATATTTCTCGCGAAAAAATGCAGGGTGTATCAAAAAGAATCATCCGATTTTCCACGTCTATATTTCTGAAACTAACAAACATATACCATGAATTTTGTTTTTGGACGAACGGGCAACTCAAAAAGTTTTTTTTCGTACCTTTTCGTAGGCGTTCAATATGCCCCCTTGAGATTCATGGCGTATGTCGATGTGGTGTTCAAATTGTTCCCACACTGCAGCGAGCATGTCTTGAGTTACAACTTCCATAGCTGCTGTTATGCGATGTCAGTTCATTCATTGTTACTGGTAAGAGGGGCACGTAATCTGAGTGTTTTATAAACACCCACAAGAAATAATCACATACAGTCAGGCCCGGTGACCATGGAGGCCAGTAATGTAAGGCTGAATCAATTGGTCCACTGCGAAGATAAGTGCTTCCTGTAACAGTGTTCTCGGCGAAGAAAAATGGACCACACACCAATTCCCATGGAACTGCACAATACACATTAAATTGTGGAGAGTCTCTCTTATGTTGTACAGCTTCGTGTGGTAGTTCCGTACCCCATATTTTCACATTATGACGGTTTGCCTTCCCATTTAAATGGAATATTGCCTCGTCACTAACCACTAAGCGTGGAAGAAAACTGGTATCCTTCATCTTGCCGAGAACTAAATTACAGAACCCCACACATAGTTATTTGTCGCCTTCAGGGAGAACTTGGTGTAGCCGAATTTTGTGTGGTTTCATACAGGGTGTTTCAAAAATGACCGGTATATTTGAAACGGCAATAAAACCTAAACGAGCAGCGATAGAAATACACCGTTTGTTGCAATATGCTTGGGACAACAGTACATTTTCAGGCAGACAAACTTTCGAAATTACAGTAGTTACAATTTTCAACAACAGATGGCGCTGCGGTCTGGGAAACTCTATAGTACGATATTTTCCACATATCCACCATGCGTAGCAATAATATGGCGTAGTCTCTGAATGAAATTACCCGAAACCATTGACAACGTGTCTGGCGGAATGGCTTCACATGCAGATGAGATGTACTGCTTCAGCTGTTCAATTGTTTCTGGATTCTGGCGGTACACCTGGTCTTTCAAGTGTCCCCACAGAAAGAAGTCACAAGGGTTCATGTCTGGCGAATAGGGAGGCCAATCCACGCCGCTCCTGTATGTTTCGGATAGCCCAAAGCAATCACACGATCATCGAAATATTCATTCAGGAAATTAAAGACGTCGGCCGTGCGATGTGGCCGGGCACCATCTTGCATAAACCACGAGGTGTTCGCAGTGTCGTCTAAGGCAGTTTGTACCGCCACAAATTCACGAAGAATGTCCAGATAGCGTGATGCAGTAATCGTTTCGGATCTGAAAAATGGGCCAATGATTCCTTTGGAAGAAATGGCGGCCCAGACCAGTACTTTTTGAGGATGCAGGGACGATGGGACTGCAACATGGGGCTTTTCGGTTCCCCATATGCGCCAGTTCTGTTTATTGACGAAGCCGTCCAGGTAAAAATAAGCTTCGTCAGTAAACCAAATGCTGACCACATGCATATCGCCGTCATCAATCCTGTGCACTATATCGTTAGCGAATGTCTCTCGTGCAGCAATGGTAGCGGCGCTGAGGGGTTGCCGCGTTTGAATTTTGTATGGATGGAGGTGTAAACTCTGGCGCATGAGACGATACGTGGACGTTGGCGTCATTTGGACCGTAGCTGCAACACGGCGAACGGAAACCCGAGGCCGCTGTTGGATCACCTGCTGCACTAGCTGCGCGCTGCCCTCTGTGGTTGCCGTACGCGGTCGCCCTACCTTTCCAGCACGTTCATCCGTCACGTTCCCAGTCCGTTGAAATGTTTCAAACAGATCCTTTATTGTATCGCTTTTCGGTCCTTTGGTTACATTAAACCTCCGTTGAAAACTTCGTCTTGTTGCAACAACACTGTGTTCTAGGCGGTGGAATTCCAACACCAGAAAAATCCTCTGTTCTAAGGAATAAACCATGTTGTCTACAGCACACTTGCACGTTGTGAACAGCACACGCTTACAGCAGAAAGACGACGTACAGAATGGCGCACCCACAGACTGCGTTGTCTTCTATATCTTTCACATCACTTGCAGCGCCATCTGTTGTTGAAAATTGTAACTACTGTAATTTCGAAAGTTTGTCCGCCTGAAAATGTACTGTTGTCCCAAGCATATTGCAACAAACGGTGTATTTCTATCGCTGCTCGTTTAGTTTTTATTGCCGTTTCAAATATACCGGTCATTTTTGAAACACCCTGTATGTAAACGCCGACACAAGGCACACAAGACGGGCATCAGGGGGCATGCTGAGCTGTCGAGCTGCACGGCGAACGGATTTCTGCGGACTCGTGGAACTATGGCGGATACTAGAACTGAAGTGTGCGCACACTGCTGCTACCTGGCGAGAATCATGTAAAGCTCGAGAGTTTGCTCTTTCCAACAATACATCGTCCACGCATATACACTCCTGGAAATTGAAATAAGAACACCGTGAATTCATTGTCCCAGGAAGGGGAAACTTTATTGACACATTCCTGGGGTCAGATACATCACATGATCACACTGACAGAACCACAGGCACATAGACACAGGCAACAGAGCATGCACAATGTCGGCACTAGTACAGTGTATATCCACCTTTCGCAGCAATGCAGGCTGCTATTCTCCCATGGAGACGATCGTAGAGATGCTGGATGTAGTCCTGTGGAACGGCTTGCCATGCCATTTACACCTGGCGCCTCAGTTGGACCAGCGTTCGTGCTGGACGTGCAGACCGCGTGAGACGACGCTTCATCCAGTCCCAAACATGCTCAATGGGGGACAGATCCGGAGATCTTGCTGGCCAGGGTAGTTGACTTACACCTTCTAGAGCACGTTGGGTGGCACGGGATACATGCGGACGTGCATTGTCCTGTTGGAACAGCAAGTTCCCTTGCCGGTCTAGGAATGGTAGAACGATGGGTTCGATGACGGTTTGGATGTACCGTGCACTATTCAGTGTCCCCTCGACGATCACCAGTGGTGTACGGCCAGTGTAAGAGTTCGCTCCCCACACCATGATGCCGGGTGTTGGCCCTGTGTGCCTCGGTCGTATGCAGTCCTGATTGTGGCGCTCACCTGCACGGCGCCAAACACGCATACAACCATCATTGGCACCAAGGCAGAAGCGACTCTCATCGCTGAAGACGACACGTCTCCATTCGTCCCTCCATTCACGCCTGTCGCGACACCACTGGAGGCGGCTGCACGATGTTGGGGCGTGAGCGGAAGACGGCCTAACGGTATGCGGGACCGTAGCCCAGCTTCATGGAGACGGTTGCGAATGGTCCTCGCCGATACCCCAGGAGCAACAGTGTCCCTAATTTGCTGGGAAGTGGCGGTGCGGTCCCCTACGGCACTGCGTAGGATCCTACGGTCTTGGCGTGCATCCGTGCGTCGCTGCGGTCCGGTCCCAGGTCGACGGGCACGTGCACCTTCCGCCGACCACTGGCGACAACATCGATGTACTGTGGAGACCTCACGCCCCACGTGTTGAGCAATTCGGCGGTACGTCCACCCGGCCTCCCGCATGCCCACTATACGCCCTCGCTCTAAGTCCGTCAACTGCACATACGGTTCACGTCCACGCTGTCGCGGCATGCTACCAGTGTTAAAGACTGCGATGGAGCTCCGTATGCCACGGCAAACTGGCTGACACTAACGGCGGCGGTGCACAAATGCTGCGCAGCTAGCGCCATTCGACGGCCAACACCGCGGTTCCTGGTGTGTCCGCTGTGCCGTGCGTGTGATCATTGCTTGTACAGCCCTCTCGCAGTGTCCGGAGCAAGTATGGTGGGTCTGACACACCGGTGTCAATGTGTTCTTTTTTCCATTTCCAGGAGTGTATTTCAAATAACATGATAGTTATAATTTTTTTTTATTTGAAGATTCTTTTTGATACACCCTGTATTTCTGATAACTGGCAGTATGTGCTAGGAAAGCAAGGGATTAAGTCATCAAACAATTAAACACTATTGTATCCTATACGCTGCCTGTTAACGTCACCTCAGCATTTACCGAAAGAGAATTATTGGTGGTGGTTTCAAACCAGTTAGAAGAGAGAGACAAAGCATTAATAAATATAAATAAAAAAGTGATTATTCATTTTTTGAAATATGAATTTGCAGTCTAGCACCATCAATTATTGAGTGAAACCACTCAAACCCGGAGAATGAGTGAAAAACATTATCATCATTGATGTGGCCGTAGAGATTAGTATCATGAAGGTTTTTTATTTGACTGAAAAAATCGAGTATTATCCATTCGAGCAAAATAGCATTAACGAGAAGACAGTAAATGATGTTTTCGTAAGAGTTACTAATTTCCATACAGGGGCTATATGTAAACTTTGAATAAACGCAGTTTATTCATGTTTGTACTGTCAAAAATCCCACGACCAATCAATATAGTGCACCAACATAAAATAATTCTAAGTTCATGGGTATCCATATTGATGAAACATTAAACTGAAACGACCGTACAGTAGACCTGCTAAAACGTTTAGTATGTGCTACTTGTTTGCCTTAAGAATGAGTGTCAACCGTGAGGACACGAAAGTCAATAAATTAACATACATAGTTTCATTCATTGGTGTCTTATGGAATGATATTCTGGAGTGACTTCCTACTTCGGTAATAAGCATTGATAACACGCTTACATACATCTTGCCGGAATCTGTTTAATCGTTTGGGAATATTAACCAAAAACTGCGAATATATTTATTCACTGACGAAATCTGTTGTCAACAGTCCGTTGAAGTGAAAAATCATCTTCCTCACGATGAGTCATAAATGAGTAAATGAGCAACAATGTTTCAAAAACCGCTTGCAGCTATGTGCAACCCAAGAACCGTTGTTAATTTTTCCTACCGGATTTATTTTTCAGAAAATGTAGGGAAAAAAGTTCACCATTTAACGAGAAACTGAAGAACAATAAGGTCTAGACATGTTATTCTACCACACAAGCATTACATACCGTAGCATAATCTTGATTCGTATCAGTCAGGGCTGGATAGATACGAAAGAAAACTCATGACATCGCGGAGTACGAGGAGTCGTATCAGAATCTGTGAACCACACGTTGCCGACAGTGCTAGAGCGTGCAGTCTCGTGCCGCTAATAAAGATTGAATTGCAAAAGGAAAGAGCGGCCTATGACAAGGAAAAATGTTTACGACAGCATACAAGGCGGATACGTTGTGCAGTCTTACCCACTTTGCTAGTCTATGCAGGCACACTAGTACACTCGAAAGTTCCCTTCACATTTCTCGATTTTATGAAATTCAGGAAGTGCTTACCCACAATCTGTGTTGTCTGCGGCGGTGGGGGGTCTGATGTTAGTTTCGGGGTGAATGACTAAGAATGACTAAATACCTTCGAGAGTACGGCAGATGCCTCTAGATACACTTACTATTAGTCAGTATCAGCTATAAGTTCTGGTTTTCTTCACGTTAATTCTGAATTGAAACGTCTGTCTGTATGGCATGTCAGGATGAGAGAGTTGAGTTAGCGAAGATTGTTTTTCCTAGGGAAAAAAAGGGGGGCGGGTTCAGCTGCCCTCTCTACGCCTCTCTAGGTATGTATGCCCTTTCAGTTTCGTTATCCTTACCCTTATTGACACAGGAACATGAGGGTAATCCAAAAGTAAGGACTCCTATTTTTTCATAGGTACATAGACCTGTTTATTTCTACAATGGTTTACATCAGTTTATGGCTTGAACATTTAGCTATTTTTCCACATAATCATCATTTCTGTCTATGCTTTTTCGTAGCCACTGTGGCAGTTTTTGTATGCCCATGTCATGACAGCTCACCGCCATGCTGTTCAGAAAGTTATGAACTGGCGTGATTGCTGCTTGGTCTCAGGTGTAAAGTGGTATGCCCAAGTTTCGTCACCCGTGACAATTGAGTCAAAAAATTTCTCCTGTTCGGCTGCAAGGCGGTGAAGAAATGCGCGGGAAGCATCAACTCGTTGCCGCATGTGGTCCTCAGTCAGCATGCGTGGCACCCATCTTGCGCACACCCTCCGGTAGTTCAGTGTTTCCGTTAAAATTCTGTGAGCGGTGCTTCGGAAAACCTCAGGAACCAACGCGCAGAGATCATCCAGAGTGATCCGCCGATCTTCACGCATGCTTTGCTCAACCTTCAACACTGTCTCCTCAGAAATTGATGGTCTCCCGCTTTTTTGTTCGTCGTGAATTTCGGTCCGACCAACTACAAACTCTCTACACCACTTACGAATATTTTTACATACATGCACGACTCACCATACACTTCCATGAATTGGCGATGGATTTCAATGGGCGCAGTGCCCTTTGCGATCAAAAACCGAATAACTGCGCGCAATTCGCACTTGGCGGTAACATCCAACGGGAGACCCATTCTCAACGGCTGCCAAGCCAAGACTGAGCGCCTCAGGCGGCGTGCGCATGTTGACACACAGCGCGTGAAGCACTCTTCATAACCGTGTGACCAACTGCCACACAAACAGAGTTCTGTACTTATAAAAAAATAGGAGACCTTACGTTTGGGATTACCCTCGTATGTAATGTGTGAAACAATACAGAACTTATCTTTGTCATTTACGCGTCACCACTCACCTTACATATGACTCTGCAATGTTTTATTCAATTCACATGTTCCACATCATCACTTTTAAGATGAATACAAATGCGGAACATGGAACTAACTAATTAACTAAATCTAACTACACGACATTTCAAAGCAGGATTGCACAATGTCCGACTAACAGGTTAAGTAAAGCAACAAGTTGAAAGACAAGAACAATCTCGGTATCTGAACCGAAGTCTCCGTGGGCATCAGAGTTTATCGACACAAAGTGAAAGTAGGTACGCATTCATTAAAAGTTACAACTAATCGCAACAAGGCACAGACACTTCCTTACTTTAATCTTAAGTTGACCACGGTTGTATGGTAATAGCTTGCTGGCCACAGTTGTGGATTTCGGCTTCAGCTGGTGTGCCCATAAGCTTAGCCTGCAGGAGAAAGCCTTGGAGGTGACTAAAAGTAGATGGGAGTGGTCTGTTAAGCAGTACAGACTTCCTCAGAAATTTTATAACTGAAGCGGTCGTACTGGAAAAGGAACATATTAATGGAATGCTGAGGAAGAAAGTTTGATAAAGTGGAAATATACTGCGAAAGAATACGTTTGACAATGCATATATCAAAAGTAAACTTCTGGACAATATAAGCGTAACACATGGAAGGACTACACTTGATCAGATGTATTCACTGGATGAGAGGTCCGGAGATAGTGAAGGTCACAGAAAAATTCGATCACAAGCTGTATAGAAGTAGATTGTGACAAAATATGCAGCATTCGGTCTTGTTATATCTTCTTGAAAGCCAACATAATCGAGACCTCGAAGAT
Source organism: Schistocerca nitens (assembly GCF_023898315.1). Taxonomy (NCBI): domain Eukaryota; kingdom Metazoa; phylum Arthropoda; class Insecta; order Orthoptera; family Acrididae; genus Schistocerca; species Schistocerca nitens. Next base: position 540,512,203 of record NC_064618.1, on the reverse strand, counting down.
AACTATGTGATCAAAAGTATCTGAACACCTGGCTGAAAATGACTTACAAGTTCGTGGTGCCCTCCATCGGTAATGCTGGAATTTAATATGGTGTTGGTCCACCTTTAGCCTTGATGACAGCTTCCACTCTCGCAGGCATACGTTCAGTCAGGTGCTGGAAAGTTTCTTTGGGAATGGCAACCCATTCTTCATGGAGTGCTGCACTTAGGAGAGGTATCGATGTCAGTCGGTGAGGCCTGGTACGAAGTCGACGTTCCAAAACGTCCCAAAGGTGTTCTATAGGATTCAGGTCAGGACCTGTGCAGGCCAGTCCATTACAGAGATGTTATTGTCGTTAACCACTCCGCCACAGGCTGTGCATTGTGAGCAGGTGGTTGATCATGATGAAAGATGCAGTCACCATCCCCGAATTGCTTTTCAACAGTGGGAGGCAAAGAGGTGCTTAAAACATCAATTTGGACCTGTACTGTAGAACCACACCATAACACCACCGCCTCCGAATTTTACTGTTGGCACTACACACGCTGGCAGCTGACGTTCACTGGGCATTCACCATACCCACACCCTACCATCGGATCGCCACATTGTATACCGTCATTCGTCACTCCACACAACGTTTTTCCACTGGTCAATCGTCCAATGTCTACGCTCCTTACACCAAGCGAGGCGTCGTTTGGCATTTTCCGGCGTGATGTGTGGCTTATGAGGAGCCACTCTACCATGAAATCCAAGTTTTCTCACCTACCGCCTAACTGCCATAATACTTGCAATGGATGCTGATGCAGTTTGGAATTCCTCTGTGATGGTCTGGATAGATGTCTACCTATTACACATTACGACCCTCTTCAACTGTCGGCAGTCTCTGTCAGGCAAGAGACGAGATCGGCCTATATGCTTTTGTGCTGTACGTGTCGATTCACGTTTCCACTTGACTATCACATTGGAAACAGTGGACCTAGGGATGTTTAGGAGTGTGGAAATCTCGCGTATAGATATATAACACAAGTGACACACAATCACTCGACCACAATAAAAGTCCGTGAGTTTTGAGGAGTGCCCTATTCTGCTCTCTCACGATGTCTAATGACTATTGAGGTAGCTGATATGGAGTACCTGGCAGTAGGTGGCAGCACAATACACCTTATATGTAAAACGTATTTTTTTTTTTGGGGGGGGGGGGGTGTCTGGATACTTTTAATCACAGAGTGTAGGACATAGCCTCCAGCCTTCACATGTCTGAAAATTTAGTCTGCTGTCCAAATTACCGGCTACAGGTAGTGCAGTGCTGTAATCAGGCCATGTCCTACATGAGCGACAGAAGCGAGCGACTTCTGGATACGCGACACACCATCGACATGCGGCAACATTGGGCGAAAACCGTGGGTGTCCTGTGTGCGAGTGACCATGTCATGCTACAAGATGGCTGCTTAGATCCAACCAGCTGTTTCTATAAAACGGCGTCCTTAACCTGTAGTATACTGTAGCTGGAGGTTAAGGCTACAGAATTAATTTAAGAAAATAAAGCGAAAAGGAATGCTGTGCATGAAATATACAAAGGGAGGTATCTCCATGGAGAATTTCATAAGATCACCGGACAAGTTCTTCGAATACACGTAAATGAGCAGAGGAGCATTCGACTATCACATCAATAAATTAAATACGAATGTTTTTTTGCGTGCTCAAGAACAGCCAGTAAATGCGAAGGAATGACTATTACATGACAAACTACGCTAAATACAAACATAAGCACACAGATTGATATTGTTGAACAATAGGTGGCTATGGCTAGGGGTAGAATATACAGTTCATAGTTACATGTGAGGATAAGGTCCTGGGTTTGATTCCCGCCCGTTCTTATATTTTTTCTGGCTCAGTTACAATTCTGTATACTAAGTTTTATGTATACTGTTTACACTGCATCGCTAAGTATATTTTTAAGGTCTTGCCAAAGAACCTGATATTCACACCTATCTCAGTAAATCACACACATTTAATTCCTAATAAATTACAATGAACCATGAAATACAGATATTTAATGTTGCGAACGTAATGCATCAGTAGTCAACGTTAAGGCCAAGCGTTTCAATTACTCTAAATAGTCTGTAAAAGTAAAGCTTACAAAATTTTTGGAAAGAAAGTCAAGTGTTTTGTGTAATGATTTGTCTAAAAGTACGAAATAAGAAGTATTAGGGAAACGTTTGGTGCACCTCATTTTCTGTTCATGATTTCGAGCATCATTCAGGGGCACGTAGAACGTTTCTCTGATCTACTTATTTCTTTTACACAAATCATTTCATAAAATATTAGACTGATTTCTTCCATTTTTGAATTTCAAGCTTTATTCAGAAAGCATGATCTTACTGACTCCTCGTTTGCCTTCCTAATGTACTTGATTCGAAGGAAGCCTTTTTGACATTTTATGTGCAAAATATCTAGGTCCTGAACAGATGACATTTTTGACCCTTCATTAAAGCAACTTTCCGCGAAATATTTCAATTTTTCCTCAGCTTATTAATTAAGTTTTCGTTCATTGCCCTGATTACCTTCAAGCAGTTAAATATTTTCATGCCAAGCTAGACCCTATTCTGGTCACTTTGATACCCGTTTACCTGTTTCTCTCCCTTTGTTTGGCTATGAAAATTTGGACAAAACCTCATGGTGTAAGTTATAGGGAACCTTGTTTTCGCTCTGCTCACGCGTTTACAAAAACGTATCGAGTGTTAATCATATGATAAAATAGTCCTTTCTGCGTGCTGTCATTTCCAAAGTTCGTCGTTTCGAGTTCTTGAGCCTTTTATGAGATACGACGATTTTTACGACCACTTGATTCCCGAAGCGCAGGAAAGATTCGGACGCGACGGGAGCGACCCGTCCGCGGATATAACAACCAATATCTCAAGAATGAAAAGAAATATCTTTCTGGTCTCAAGTTTAAATACAATTTAGATATATTGGTTACATTTCATACGCAATAATGTATGGCCTTAAATGAACTATACGGAAAGTCTACACAACGTGATTTTACCTCTGCAAATTCTTAAAAATTTCGTGCAGCCATGTACTCAATTTCGTGCAGCACGGTGACTATGACGAATAACGAAAATAAATTCTGACCTTTATCATTTATGGATATAGATATAGGTTGCGGAAGAATCATATTTTTTCACCGAATAGTTTTCTCAAAATCAGATGTTAAGTAATTCATTGCTGCCGTCGCATCCGCTCCACTGCTTTGCCAAGAAGACACGTGGCTGTCGCTCTGTGTCGCGCGTGCTGCAGCGACAAGATTCAAACACATTTGAATTCAAACGTCGCCAGATGTAGCGGGAGACAGACAGCAACACAGACGTCCCTCACGTACGACACTTCCGTAACTACACCTGCGGTTGTGTTTTGTCGCCTGAAGCTGTCGCGCACTGTCTCTCGCTTCTGTCGCTCATGTACGACACGGCCTAAGGGTTTGGGGATGACAACCAAAGGGGTCCTGCTATGAAATGAAACGACACCGCAGACCATCACTTTTGGTTGTTGGGCCATATGACGGGTTTTGAATAGAGTCAACCAGTAGATGATGGTCTGTGAAAAAAATCAGAGGATGTCGTTTGATGGCTTGGCGGAAGTAACATACTGCGTCGTAGATTGCTAGTAGCTTCAGTCATACACTGGCCACTTGCGCTGTGAAGTCGAGAGCTTGCTATTGAACACCCACCACCCCTTGTTGCAGGACGACGCCAATAGCAGAGTCAGTCACGTCAGCCATTATGATGAGCTGGGTGTCAGGTAGGGGGTCCACCAAAGTAATGGCTCAGATGAGGCAGTCTGTAATGCATTCGAAAGCTTACTGCATTTCTGACATCAACATGAGATTGTATTTGTTGGTGGCATTTTTGCCAGTGAGGTCTTGAAAGAATGGCGCCTGAAGGGCAGCTGGCTGTGGAAGGTGCCTTCAACAAAAATTTATCATGCCTAAAGACCGACATAGTTCTTGGTAGTTCTGCAGTGGCAAAAGTTGCTGGATGGTCTCTGTACGATGTGGTGTAGAGCGAATGCCAGAGTTATTTACTACATGACCAAGGAAAGTGACTTGCTTTTGTTAAAGATGCCATTTCCTTTCTCTGATCATAATTACGCTCTCAGAGAGCATGTCGAGATTTGTTTAAGATGCGAGTTATGGGAGTCATCGTCCAATGAGAAAATTAGGACAAATCGAAATAGGCATAACAGAACGGAAACTTGAATAGTACGCTACCAATAAAGCACTTCCGTAATTGACCAGCGTTCTTAAGCCCATATCACATAAACATAAAGAGGCCAAAACGTGTAGTAACTACAGTTCTATGAATATCCCTTGGACACATAGAGATTTGCACATATGCTGTCTCGCAGTCAGTGACACTGAACACAGAGTTGCCTGAAATCCGGGATGTTCAGAGCTGGGTAGCTGTCTGCTATACTGCGAACATTGAGAACTCTGTAATCACCTTACTATTTGATAGATCCATCTTTATCTTTTTTGGAAACCAATTAGATGGGTTAAACCCAGGAAGTAAGATGCCAGCTTGAAGGAGTTCGTCTGCCATGGCCTTAGCAAACTAGAGTAAATCTACTGGTAGTCTACACAGTCTGTGACACACAAGGGGACTTGGTACAGTGATGGTTTTATTAACCACTCCATTCTGAATGTGGCGCTGCACAAATTGGTCTTTCGGGGAAGGGCTCGGAGACGGGTTACGGGGTAGACAAGTAGAAAATGCAGTACTGACCTTTGCATTTATAGATGGAGATGGTGCTGTGGGAGTGTCCACAGAGGACAGAAGGGATTCGTGGACAGCAGAGTGTGGGATCAGCAGAGGCAGGCAAAATAGCTTATTGAATTGTTGCTGTGCTGCTTGGAATTTCTTCTTGATGTAAAGAATTCTGTGTCTGAGACAATCTTTGTCATGTTGCAAGTGGAAGTTCGTAATGCACCTGTTGAAGTAGAGCTGTTGTACTCGTATATGACAAATGATGTGGAGGCAGTTCTGAAAGAAACGATGGACATGGAGCATTCCCTGAGTGACGGAAACTGCTGCGTAAAATAGGCCGCATTGTTGTCCTGAACCGCTAAGGGACTGTTGTCAGCCACACCTGTGGAAAAATGGACCACTAGCCATGTGAATCAACACACTGCCAGACAAGTCGGGAACCAAACAGAAATGACAGGGGAAGTCTGTGCCAAGTACATCTGCAGCTACAAATGTCCAGGTGAAAACATAGCCAAAACTGAAGTCCAGAGTGTGGATCTGAGACCCCTGAACTTGGATTATCGAGTTGTTTGCTGCACGAAGCTGGATGGGTAGGCTGGCTGGCATCAGATATGACAAAGAAGGCAGTCACTGGCCACTGATGCAGTCAAATACAAAGTCTATTGTCATGACAGGAAAGAGGTGGTTGAGGGGTCTAAGTGACTTAGATAATCTGCACGGTTCTCTGTGCCTGGTGAGAGCTGTGCATTGAGTTTGGGAAGTCACATGTTGGATGACAGTTGTGAGCAGATTCACCAAAGTGTTTGAAGTACCAGCAAAAGTGACTCTGCACAGGCATTGTTGCAGCACAGTTGATGGGGTTCTGCACAGGCACGAGTGCAATGTTGTAGATGGGTGGACAGCAGTTTGTTGTGTTGGTGCGAAAGTCATTTCTCTGGCCAGATGTAGTGATGTCAGGGTCGTTGGAGGGTGGGTGAAGTTGCCTTGGATTGTGGTAGATGGAAGTTAGATGGGCTCCCACTGTGGTTGCAAGTCCGTTCGACACCGTTCTTGTTAGCATTGTTAATATATTGTCGATGTTGAATAATGGAAAATATTCCATCCACACGTTTGAGTCATTCATCTACTGGCTCGTGAATGACCATGGCCAGTTGCATTTGTGGGAGCTGTTTGATGACACATAATGTCCATAGTGTATGATCAGGCATGAAATGTAAATCAGCTTTAGTGCATGACTGACGCCAGCTGTGACAGAGTCCCATATTTTAGCTCTTCGTCATAGGTGGCACTGTGTAACTGTTACTGTAGGGAGTGGGTATGGTGATGGAGGAGTGCCGTTTTTATTGGCTGGCTCTGAGCACTATGGGACTTAAAATCTGTGGTCATTAGTCCCCTAGAACTTAGAACTACTTAAGCCTAACTAACCTAAGGACATCACACACATCCATGCCCGAGGCAGGATTCGAACCTGCGACCGTAGCGGTCACGCGGTTCCAGACTGAAGCGCCTAGAACCGCCGTTTTTATTGTCAGTGTTTTTTGAAGAGGATGATGTCACTGATCATATCCTCATGTTCAGCCATGTGACTAAGCAGTGTCACGAAATTTCAGGTATCGCTGATTACGTCACACTTTGCAAAAATGCTGTCCATGATGGAAAAGCAAAGGATTGATTGATCTGGGCGAAAAGGTAGCAGCTTAAGATAAGTCCCTGGTCCAGTGGATTGACGCAGAGACATCCGTAGAGGAAGAGCAGCTGTGCAGTTAGGCTCCTACACGGTGTGACTTCATACACAGTAGGTGAATTTGAAGAAATGCAGCTGGATGAATATGACCCGAAATGAATGAACTTATATATGCAGTGCGGATGACGGCTACAGTCTAAATCTAACTTGTTGGATCAGTGTGGCTTGGAGGTATCTCGGCTTGCGAGTGAAATTGAGTCCACTTCAAAATCTCAGGTTGCCTAACGCACTCCGTAGTTCAGCACAATTGTTCATTTTTTGGAGAACTATCGTGAAGAGTGTCACTTTCACTTTTGATAACTTCAGGTGCATGAAGGATGTTGTCCATTGCTGCGGGTACCCTAGCATGAGAACTGCTGTCAGGAAGCGTGAATTGCACAGTAAAATTGGGTTACCGTGGCAGCAAAATTGTAATCACACAATAACAGTAAAAATTCTGAAATAAACACGAGCATGGCCATCATAGGTTACCAGTGTATGTGGATAATGCTATGCTGCGTGGATATTATGCAGGAGATGTACCAACACTACACAGGTCCAATAGAGCACACTTTTTATTTAGCATATGCAAGATAGATACCACCGCACACACAGAAACCATTAATCAAAATAAGTGTCAAAGATCATGCACGTGGTAGCAATGTTCTTTGTGGTCGCGAAGTTCCCACAAAGTATAATTTTGTCGTGGCTAAACAGAAATCTTAATAAATTGGTCTTTTCTGGCAATGGATTGGAGAAATTTCACAACTGACAGGAGAGTATTTTTTTTTTTTTTACCAGGCCTGTCAGAAAATAGTAAACAAACATAAGTTATTTTTATCACTCATTTTTACTGCCATCATCTTAGTGTTTGTTTGTTTTAATTTTAGGCAAGCCATGATTAAAAGTCATATTCCCTTCAGCACAAAGATTCTGCAGCTCAGATTACGAGCGTCACTAGGGACAAGAACAAATCACGGATTCGACCATTAATTTCCTCTATGACAAGTAGTGCAATGGAGAGTTTTAATATAGACTTGGTTCAAATGACTCTGAGCACTACGGGACTTAACTTCTGAGGTCATCAGTCCTCTAGAACTTAGAACTACTTAAACCTAACTAACCTAAGGATATCACACACATCCATGCCCGAGGCAGGATTCGAACCTGCGACTGTAGCAGTCGCGCAGTTCCAGACTGTAGCGCCTAGAACCGCTCGGCCACTCAGGCCGGCAATATAGACTTGTGTGATGTTTTAGTGTGGGCTAATTCCCCATTGACTGCTCTAATTATCCTGTTGTTGGAGACTAATGCTCGTATGTTAAAAACGGGAGCAACACTGAAATAATTTTATCCCCATATCATCCATTACAACCACATTGCCCATGATTAACACCATCTAGCAGAGGAAGTCAGAAATAAGTTTCCTGTGGTTAACAGTAACATTCCCTATGTTAAGAAAGTATTTCTCAGAGCTCCTATCCACATTCAATCCTATAATGAAACAGCTAAAAACATTCTCCTCCCCAAGTCAATGAGATAGTAGACCCATTAGATTCTACTGAATCAGCTTTTACTGAAAAAGCGAAGACAGCGTTAAGAATAACAAGAATGTTGCATTGGCTTTTTAAAGAGATCGGTTCCAGCATCCACCTTTTGCAATTCAACACCTATAGCCAGAAGCGGCAGCAAGGGGGGTGGGGCTATGGGGACTATAGCCCCCCCTCCCTCCCCCAAATGGAGTATCATATTACACTGGATAAAATGGCTTCAGAAATCAGCGAATATATTACTTCAACAGATTCACTCATTTTTTTATCATTATGTAGCAATATAGGTTGCAATGTATTTCAAATACATTTTGCCAAAAGAATTAGAGTGGCAAATAGCTTACTATCTAAACCAATAAATATCATTTAACTTAAAATGGGCGTCTTATTATTTATTAATATACATTGGATGTGTATTAATGTGCGAGTAACACAATAATCAAGAAACCTAAATATGCCGGGTATGCCTACCAACACTTATTGCTGACACCAGACAAAAGCTTCGAAATCGCTGGACATCAGGGTCAAATCGTATTATTTTCGCAGGCACACACAGTCTGTAGACACGTTTTTACTGTGAACTCCAAAACAGTTACCAAAAACTGCTTTAAGCAACACCAAATTTTATCAATCCGTTGGTGGAGGACCCCAACTCTCCTTTTGTTAAGCGATATTCCATTCTCCCAACCCTCCCAACCCCCAACCCACCCCCACCTCCATTAGCCCCGCCCCCTCCTTGACCGACTTCTAGAATCAACCCTGCCTATAGCCCACATATCTACCACTGAAAGATGCTGTAGACATGAAACACCATGATGCAGATGTATCTGGAGGAAATACCTGGCTCAATAGGTGCAGCGTGTATCACTAAATTAAGGAACATTCTTCTGAGAAATCCTGGATATGAAGAAAGTGTCTGCTGTTATTCAGGGGGAGAAGTCCAAAGGTGGATTGTATTGGGGACCAAAACCAATTGCCTTCATGAAATATGTACCATGACCTGTTGTGCTGTATAGAACACAGCCTACAAATTGTACTGAGAGATAATAGAAAATGTTCCACTCTCAAAAGCTTACAAATGTGCTTAATTGCATACTGCAAAACCAAAATGTAATGTAACATTTCTTGTCAGTTATAATGTTTGTTCAAGGATTGTGGTCGCAAACAAATACACATCTCAAGCGTGTGTTTTATGCGAGTAACATATGAGAAGAATTTTTCAGTGAAAGACTTTTCATTCAAAATTATAAAAAGAGAAAATTATTGTAGCAGTGGTAAATATTTCAATTGTTGATGCGCTTTTTAGTATGACGTTACAATAGTTAGTTGTTTATTTTCTTCAAAGAATTGGAATTGCTCTGTCAAAATTACAATAAAATTTTCCATGTTAACATTGATGTTCATTATATTTTTCATTCAGAGACTCCTAAATGGCTAAAATGGTTTGTTAAAACCTACAAACAGCTATTCCAAGGAAACAAAAGGGCTAAAATCCATTTTATAAAAATCTAAATATCTGGGCCTTATTTATAAGCAATAAGCCAGGTGGGAATGCGCATTTGATTTATAGTTTGACCAAATGTTTTTCAGAAGTTCAGGTCAGGACATTTATAATACTAAAAGTGTTTATAGTGCTGAATATTTTGGACTGTAACAGTAACTACCTTCTTTCCTTCGTTCATTAAGAATTAATTAATTATTTATGTTAGATAGTTTCTATAAAAAAACTAAAAAAGCTACAAAGTTTTATTCTGTTTCATTTGGTTTCACTTAGTAATTTTGTGAATTGATGTTTACTGAACTTCATCAGTACAAATCTTTCATATTATTCAAGTTATTCTTTACCTCAGGGATTCAAAAATATCGATAAATTTCCTACACTAAATTTTAGTAGAGTATATTGCTGCTTGGATAAATATGTTCTGTATATGAGGAGCATTCAAAATTTATTGATAATTTTCCTTTTTCTTAAAGGCTCTTCATGTATTCATCAACATCAACTTTGTCCCATTAAAATTAATCCATCTCAAATATAACACACTTATGCCAGCACTTTTTCCAGTCTTAGAAGTACTTCTGAAACTCAGTTTTCGTTGTGGTGTTCAGCTCCTTCTGTTTTTACCTCATCAATGGTAGCAAAAGGACGGCCTTTTCATGGTTGTCTTTAGCCCCAGGAATAGAAAGAAGTCGCAGGGGCCATGTCCAGCGAATACGGTGGCTCAGGCAACCTAATGGTTTTGCTTTTTGCCAAAAAATCGTCAACAAGCATTGAGGTGCGAGTGGGAACATAGAATGCTGAAATTTCCACGAGTGGTTTTGCCACAGTTTTGCTCGTTTTATTCGAACTGCTTCAAGCAAACGGCACAAACTTCCAGATAGTATCCCTTATTGACTGTATGACATAAGGCAGAAACTCATAATGCACTATCCCGTTGTAATCGAAGAAAACAGTGGAAAGAAGCTTCACATGTGAATTGGTTCTTCAGGCAAGTTTCATTGGGACAATTGTGCCTAGGTTTCGATGTCATACCTGTGGTTCAAATGGCTCTGAGCACTATGGGACTTAACTTCTTAGGCCATCAGTCCCCTAGAACTTAGAACTACTTAAACCTAACTAACCTAAGGACATCACACACATCCATGCCCGAGGCAGGATTCGAAACTGCGACCGTAGCGGCCGTGCGGTTCCGGGCTGAAGCGCCTAGAACCGGTCGGCCACTTCAGCCGGCGCGTCATACCTGTGTGTCCGTCATACCTGTGTGTCCATGTTTCATCACCTGCTACAACTTCCTTTAGAAGTTGTGGCTCATTGCTGACTTCATTCAGCAGTTCCCGAGGGGTGTCTACGTGGTTCAAATGTGTGTGAAATCTTATGGGACTTAACTGCTAAGGTCATCAGTCCCTAAGCTTACACACTACTTAACCTAAATTATCCTAAGGACAAACACACACACCCATGCCCGAGGGAGGACTCGAACCTCCGCCGGGACCAGCCGCACAGTCCATGACTGCAGCGCCTGAGACCGCTCGGCTAATCCCGCGCGGCAGTGTCTACGTGGTGTCGGTTTTGGCCGAAATCAACAATTTCGGAACAAACTTTGCTGCTACACGTTTCATGCCGAAAATGTAAAAAAAAAAATTGCTTTTCCTGAGCCAAAGAGTATGACGACATCACCAGCAACCTCTTTGATGTTGATTTTCCTGATCCATTTCCCTTACGTCTACCACATTTTCGTCAATAATTGGTGTACTAGGACGTCAAGGGAGTCATCATCTTCAACGTCTTCTTTATCTTCTTTGAAATGAGTTCAAATGGTTCAAATGGCTCTGAGCACTATGGGACTTAACATCTGTGGTCATCAGTCCCCTAGAACTTAGAACTACTTAAACCTAACTAACCTAAGGACATCACACATATCCATGCGCGAGGCAGGATTCGAACCTGCGACCGTAGCAGCCGCGCGGTTCCGGACTGCGCGCCTAGAACCGCTAGACCACCGCGGCCGGCTGAAATGAGTATACCGTTTGTAAACTCTTGTCTTAACAGTAGACTCGCCAAAAGACACAGTCAATATTTCGAAAGCAGTGCTGCACTTTATTACATTTTTCAAGCAAAATTTAATGCAGACTCTTTGAGCCATCTTTTTGGAAGTAAAAATTCACAGAGCAGTTGAAAACACGTATAACCTTTTCGACTGTCAACAATTCTGTTAACTAAATACTGGTCGCACAGTTTTAGTTGGCTCCACTCTGATCGGCAGAAGTCAGGAATGTTTACGATTGTTGCCAACAATAAGTACCGTTGTGAATACTGTGTTTATCCGTGTGCGTTGTTGCGTGTAGTGAGTGATATTATTTTCAAAAATGAGCGTCTTGCTATAAACTTTCGTGTCACTTCTGTGACACATTGATTCATTACAACTGCCTGCTCTGGGAAAAGGAGGCGGGACTAGTCTCAGCAACCAACGTGCGACGAACCGAACACAAGCTCACGTTCCCAGCATCGTCTGCTCAGGGATCAAGTAAAAGTGTGCGATCAGTACTCAGAACAGATAAAAATGCAGTCATACATTAGGAAAGGGTGTACCAACAAGACAAAAAATTCAAAATCGGATGTATAAATCTCACGAAATTAAAAAAAATCGCCGTTACTTTTTGATCACACCTTGTAGTGATGGAATGCATGTGGTGCCATTGGAGCTAACTAATTCACAAATTTTCAATGGAAATTTGTTAGCACCGCGTGATGACCGTAACAAGCACAGTAAGCGTACACTGCAAAAATATTCATCCACACAGCACACATGAACACTTAATATGTTGTACGGAGATAAGTTTATATTCTGGTAGGCAGGTGCACTGACCCTTACAAAAGGTATGAATTTCTGGAGTTTTTAAATTACGTTGTATGTAGATGGTTTGCAGTCTAGAGTCACAGTTTAGGACATCGAGAATTTTCCAAGGTTTTCGTCTCCTAACTTCAGGAGAAGAAAAACAGGAAAATTTTGGTTTTTGTTTATAACCTTTTTCCTCAGCTTTGTGTGACAAAAATCACTTTAACCTTTCTTGTATAGCATCAAATTTCCTACAATCTGCACTGCTTAAAGGTATAAGTATCAAAAAATCTGCAAAACTTAAGGATTCAACATAATAGTTTTAATTTTACAACATTTTTAGAAAGCATAATAGTACATGGTTCTAATGGTCAACTCAACAATACCACCAACTCTATGCTTATTTCCTTTATGGCTGCATATAAATGGCATAAACGCTGTTTTTAGTGGTAGATGTGTTGTTCTATGGTATGGGTGTGGTATATGGAACAAAAAATAACAATGGGTGTGAAGTACACACGATACGTTTTTGCTCATCAGCTGACAGATTACAAAGAACATCTGACATGTTAACAAGCTAAACTCCTACCAAGGTTAGCAATATGATTCTTGCCTCTGGGCAGCGATATAGCTCATAGATGCCCCCATAGATGTTCCTAATGATCAGCGTTTAACCAAGAACTGTCTTCCTCTAGCCCTCCCCACCTTCAATAGGACATTCATTGAATACAGGAATGCAACTATAGGGGAAATCATTTTTTTTCTATGCAACATATACTTTATGAAAAAATTATTTCATGTGATACGATGTTTTACCAGTTAAATGTATACATAGTATCGCCAGAGGAATGGCCAATATTTGGGGATGTGATAGGAATGATCATTCGACCCAAAAATATGTAAGGAACATGGGCTCCAAAATGTGTAACATAAGAGCTATGAACACTTTTTCAGTGGAAGAGATGTGTTTCACAGCAGCGAAGATGAGCAAGTACCCATAACTCTTTAAGATATGCACTTTAGAGCCCATTTTTATTGGTCATATTTTTCCATTTTTGGTCCATACTACCACCTCTCAAAATAAGGAAAGCAAAGAACTTGCAGCAGAAGAAATGTGTTACACAGTATCAAAAATGCTCATAGCAAGGACTGGGACTTCCATCAGCTTTATCATTCCTCTAAAATGTCTACTACTACTACTACTACTACTACTACTACTACGTGATCAGGCCCAGTGGATCACACGCATCTTCAAGTTTCCTCCTCCACTGTATTCTAGCCATTGCTGCTATCCGCCATCTGTTCACATCTATTGACACTTGGTTTAAATCTTCATGGAGTCCATCCCTCCAACACTTCTTGGGTCTACCTGGCGGTCTCTTTCCTGTAGGTGTGAAATCCAGGAGCTTCCGAGGCCATCTGTGATCCTGTATCCGGGCCATGTGGCTGGCCCACTGCATTCGTTAGGCTTTGACAGTTCCTGCTATGTTGGGATGCTGGCACAGTTCCTCAAGCTCTTGGTTGTATCTGATCCTCCATTCCCCTGTATCTGCATCCAGAACTGGACTGAAGATCTTCCGAAGCACTTTTCTCTCAAAAATAAGGAGCTTATGGAAGTCCTGTTTCCGGATACTCCATGTCTCACAGCCATATAGAATAACAGGCTGTTTCAGAGTTTTGTACAGTTGAATCTTGAACTGTCTGAAGAGATATCTGGACCGAAGTAGATAAATTATCTCCTTAACAGCTTCTGTTGCAGTTACCTGCTCTGCTTCTGTTGTAGATGTGGCATTCATTGCCTGTCTTTGGCTGAACCGGAAGATAGCTCCACCTGCACATCCAGTTTTGTTGCAACCTCTAAGAAGCATATCACTGCAGCAATCTAATATGCCACTGCATAAGTTGGTAGGATATATTGTGCCTATGGCACATGTACCAGCTGCATACTGGAGTGCTCACTTTAGTCTCTCAGCGTCTTCTGTTGGTGGCAAGTCAAGAGTTTGAGGCAGAAAGCTGACATTGTAAACCAGGTCAGATCTTGTTCCAAGTGTCTGATACACCAGTACTCTAACTGTTTGTTGATAGAAAAAGTTGCACTTTCTTTGTGCATGTAATGTATCTGGTTCCTTTAAAATTGGTGTTGAGACAGGTTTGCACTCTTGAAAACTAAAATGCTCTGGAATCTTCTTTGCATAGTCTTGCTGACTTAACTTGATTACACATCATCATCAAAGTGTTTTATCTCAAGTCTGAGAAAATATGATGCTGGTTTCACAGTGATCTTGAATCTAGCGTTCAGCTCATCAACAAACTTTCTGGCATCCTGTTGATCACTGGCCATAACTAAACCATCCCATACATTAAGAGCGACTAAGTTTTTTTTGTCGCCTCCTTTTCTGGTATGTAAGCAAGGACCTGCATCACTTGAACAGAAATCTGCTTACAAAAGAAATGCTCCAAAACATTACTTCAACATCTTGGGGCTTGCTTAAGTCCATACAAACTTCAGCTTAATTTGCAGACTCTGTGTTATCATTGTAGCTTTCTAAAAAACATCTTCTAGTTCTCTGTACACGAATGCTGTATAAGTATCAGACTCTATGAGATGCGTCTTCTCAGTTTCAGTAATTATTAACATTCAACAAATTGTGCTCAGCTTAGTTACTGACAGAAGTTTTCACTGTAATCTACACCATAGCACTGACAAAATCACTTGATGACAGTATTTTGCAATACTTATCTCAGGATTAGTCTTTACATGGAACACTCATATAGTACAGCTCTTGCTCATTGTAGTAGAGAAGTCAGTTCCCATGTCTGATTCTCTTGTAGTGACTTCATTTCATTTTTCACAGCTTGCTTCCAGTGAATAACTTGTATATTATTTACATCTTCTTTGTATGAGCCTGGTTCTGTATTTGTTTCATTAGTCATCTCTTCAGTCTGGTTCTGCGTTTGTTTCATTAATTTTCTCTTCAGTGAGCCTTACATAATCATTTAACCATGAAAGTTTCATTAATGTTGAATGATTTCACAGCTATCAATGAGACTGGATGAAAAGCTCCTCTTCTCTGGCATTGGCACTGTCCTCTTCAGTCTCTGATTTTTCAGACTCCTCTTTGCTGAAATTTGCTTCATCATCTTCTTGAGCTGCATACTTTTCCTGATTACCTTGCTCAACATCTTGCGAAGTTAATTCGACTTGTTCTTCACAACTTGCACACTTCTTGTACCTGCTGAATATGACTTTGCTTTCTTCTTTCACCCAAATTCTGTAATGCTCATTTTCATCGTAGCCCATGAGATAGTACTTGATAGCTTTCTTATCCATTTTTTTGTTTTCTTTAAACTGGGATGTGAGCATATCATGCAGAGCTTATTACACGTAAATGTTTTATTCTCAGCTTCTTACCTAACAACAACTCAAAAGGACGGATTCCTTCCACAGATGATTTTTTAGTTCAATTTAGAATGTACGCTGATGCTCTTACCAAGCCATCCACATGACTGCTGAGAAATTAGCTTTTTTTATTTGTAACAATACTAGAGAAAGAAAGTGGCTACCCACCATATAGCAGAGATGCTGAGCCGCGATAGGCACAATAAAAAGATTGACACAATCATAGCTTTCGGCCATTAAGGCCTTTGTCAGAGTATAGCGACAAAGGCAAACTGCACTGGGTTAGGGTCGAAGAAAAGCCGTCAGGCAAAAATCAAACAATGGAAAGTCCAGGATGGAACGTAACAATACAAGAGAAGGAAAGTTGCTACTCACCATATAGCCGAGATGCTGAGCCGCAATAGGCACAATAAAAAGATTCACACAATCATAGCTTTCGGCCATTAAGGTGGCTCATCATCTCCGCTATATGATGAGTAGCAACTTTCCTCCTCTCGTATTGTTACATTCCATCCTAGATTTTCCATTGTTTGTTTTTTTTATTTGAGTACTTGAAGGTGTTAGCTTTTCAACTATAGTTTGCGTCTCATGCTAACTTCCAACATTTTGCTGTGATGTGTAGAGTGCTTCACCCTCTGAGTAACACCTTCTGCGTGCATATGACCTTAACTTCCTTACTGTCAAATTCTCCACCATTGTCACTTAACAGCTCTTTGACTGTATGAGTAGAACACAACCATGTAATGTGAATTTTATCCATAGTGGATGATGTTGGACTCTGTGACTGTTCCTTTATAGGGTGTAGAAAAATTTCCGCTACCAGTCACAATAAAAGATTTTTATTTGTCACACGATCAGTTTCGAGCTTGTGCCCATCCTTATTTATACAGCGATCTCCAGCAATATAAACATGTACATGAATGTATAAACTGCTGAGGATGGTCACAAGCCTGAAACCGGTCGTGTGACAAATAAAAATCTTTTATTGTGACTGGTAGCGGAAATTTTCTACACCCTACAACCATTTATCTCTTCTTCAGAAAAGTTTTGTTACAAGTCCACAGACATCAGCTGACATCAGGTCAATTGACTTGGTTGACTTCTCTCCCTCCCTCCCTCCCCCTCACCTCTCTCTCTCTCTCTCTCTCTCTCTCTCTCTCTCTCTCTCTCTCCGTGTCTCTCTCTCTCCGTCTCTCTCTCTCTCCGTCTCTCTCTCTCTCTCTCTCCATCTCTCTCTCTCTCTCTCTCTCTCCATCTCTCTCTCTAACCAGCCGGCCGAAGTGGCCGTGCGGTTAAAGGCGCTGCAGTCTGGAACCGCAAGACCGCTACGGTCGCAGGTTTGAATCCTGCCTCGGGCATGGATGTTTGTGATGTCCTTAGGTTAGTTAGGTTTAACTAGTTCTAAGTTCTAGGGGACTAATGACCTCAGCAGTTGAGTCCCATAGTGCTCAGAGCCATTTGAACAATTTTTTCTCTCTAACCAAATGGTGAGTGATGTGCTTTGTTGTGAATAGTTGGCTCACAAAATGCCTTTTCAGAGGGAACACTTATGCCTAATTCCCTTTCTAACATTCCTTTGACATGTTGTTTATCTTGATATGCCCATCTGTCATGGTACAGCTGCACTAATGAATTCTCTCCAATGGTATTTACTAAATTAATTTCTTTGGAGAAAGTGGATTGAATGTCTGCCTTGTACTAAGTTCCAAAGGGGCTCCAGTGGTTATCTTGTAGGGTATGATGGAGATGAGCATTGCAGAATTTGGGTGAAAGAATAAAACAAATTCATTTGCAGCAGAGATGTGATCTTCTATGCAAGACCTGCGGGTTTTGAATGAAAAGTTAAGTTACCATTGCAGGATGTTGAGCTGCTCAAGGAGGAGGTAAACCAAACTGCAACGAAGAACAGTCTGAAGAATCACAGACTGAAGAGGACAGTGCTTACCACAGAAAAGGAAGTCTTACCCAGGCTCATCAATAGCTGTGAAATTGCTCAACATTAATGGAACCTTCATAGTAATCCAGCAAGTATCTTATTTCTTTTTCCAAGATGCCCAATCCATTTCTCCAGCTAGTTGTTTAATATTCTTTGACACATCCATTTCCACATAACTTTGTCTCAGAATTACATGTGTCGCCTAAAAGTTACTTACTAAGTACAAACCTTTTAACCTCAAATTCAGCTGTTTATGTTTCTAACCTCAGCTGGCTGTACTCTACTGAAACCTCAGTTGATGACACTTTAACCTCAAACTCTGGCTACTGTATTTGCTGATGGGTATAAAATTTCTCATTTTGATGCTTACTTGCACTAATAAGGTTCAGAGGAAGGTTATAAACAATGGTTCTCACTCTAAGCTTGTGTTGCCATATTTCAAGTAACCTTTTGTCACAGTTTCAAGTCGTTCCATCATTTAAGATACTTAAACAAAATTGGACCCATAAACTGTTACATTTAATTATATTTTATTGAAATATGTAACTGCTGCACTGAAGATTTCATTTATTCCACATTGTACTAAAGCACACTTTGATAAGCAGCACAGTTACATTGCTTGTCTTTTCCAAGATCCTACAGCAGATGTGCTGCCAGCCTTATTTGATACTTAATTAAATCAAACATACCATAACGTGCAGTCATTCCAGTCGTCAACACGGAAATAAAGTTCTTTTTCTTGATGTCATTGGATACAAATTTTATGCTGACCACTCTGCAACAAAGGCAGACATATGTAGAAGGTATCCACCATCAGTTATTGTACATTTGCTCATTCTCAGGTCCACTTCTTGCACTAGAGTGAACACTGTATACATGCTCACTGTCGTCAGCGAAGAGACTTATTGGAAAGAGTGTGATATCAAATTTGCAGAATTCTCTCAGGTCATCATCAGTTTGCTTAGCAATGCAAACTTTGTGAAAGAGAGTAGAGGCTGTGCCTTTTTTTGTCTCAGATTTTGAGAGCACATGAAATTGAGGCTTGTTTCCCGTTTGAACTTCACATCCCCAAAGTTTCCTCCCAGCGTTTTCTTCATGCAGCTGATGCCATTTTCTCAAGCTAAATAACAGTTCACTCCTTTGAGATTAACTGTACTTGTGCCAAGCGATGCTGGCTTGTAAGACCCAAGGAATGTTCTCGTATAGAGAATCATGTGTTCGACTTCTCAGTATTAAGATTACCAGATGCTCTGGAAGGCATCATATCTGCATGCTATTTATATGTTCTTCAGTGTACCTCAGTGAAAATTTCTGTTTACTCTCAATATTGTGAAGAGAAAATTTGCTACCTTACTGTACAGGGGACATGCTGTCGCAGATAGGCACAACAAAAAGACTGTCACAAATATAGCTTTTGGCCAGTAAGGCCTTCGTCAGAAGTAGACAACAAACACACACATACACACTCACACAAACACATCTCACAGACACAACTGCAGTCTCAGGCTTCTGAGACTGCGAGCAGCAGCACCAGTGCATGATGGGAGTGGTGACTTGGTGGGGCTAAAGAGGAGGCTGGGCTGGGGAGGGGGAGGGCTGTAGGGCTGTAGGGTAGGGGTGGCTGACTGTGACATGCTGTAGGAGAGCACGCAGGGAGGAGGTGGAAAGAGGGTAGGGCAGCTATGTGCAGTTGGGAGGTTAGATGGATGGCAGCAGAGAGGTGGGAAGGGGGGATAGCTGAAAAGGAGAGAAGTAAAAAGACTGAGCGCAATGGAGGAATGGGTCTGTGTAATTCTGTTCCCATACCAGTGCTACACAGCCCTCATTCCTCCATAGCACTCAGTCTTTTTACTTCTCTCCTTTTCCACTATGCTCCCCACCTCTCTGCTGCTCTCCGCCTAACCTCCCGACTGCACATAGCTTTCCACCTCATCCCTGCATGCTCACCAACAGCACTTCACTGTCCGCCACCCCTATCATATGTCCCTCCCCTTCCCCGCCCCAGCGTCCTCCTTATCCCCACCCAGTCGCACTCCCATCATGCAACTGTGCTGCTGCTCGCAGTGTGGTCGCAGTTGCCTGAGACTGCAGTCGTGTGTGTGAGTTGTGTTTGTATGAGTGTATATGTGTGAGTTTGTCATCTATTTTCGATGAAGGCCTTACTGCCCAGAAGCTATATTTGTGACAGTCTCTTTGTTGTGCCTATCTGTGACTCAGCATGTCCACTATATGGTGTGTAGCAACTTTCCTTGTCTAATAGTGTTACATTCCACCCTGGATTAAAGTTCTAATACTAAATAAAAAATGCACTTCTTGCAATTTTTTTGATAATTTGAGCAACCTGCCATTTCATTGAAGCTCTGTATTTTGGTAAGTATGTCTTGCAAAAATAGAGGAAATTTAACACTATTTGAGAAAATGATTTTTGTTGGTAGCTGAGGAAAAAAAGATTATATACAAAAAACTGAAAAAGTACCAAAGTTTCATGATTTTGTGGTTCCCTCCAGTTAAGATAGTGTTATATACACTGAAAACTTGGATTCTACACTACAGACTATCTACATTCAACTCATTAGAAGTTCAGGAAAATTTGACCTTTCACTCTGAGTAGTTGTTGATACTGTAAGGGATATTACCCCATTCTTCCACTGTGTCCCATGTACACCAATGAAAATGAGTTACAATGTTCAGATCTGAACTAATGACTAGAGACCCATTTTTGGATAGTACCAGTAGCTAATAACAGTGAGAATGTGAAACGATATATTCTGTTTCAGTCTGTAAGAAGCTTTCTTCAAACTGTTTTTACTTCATGTGCCTGAAAAAGAACTATTGTATGTTGATAGGTAGCCTACTATATAGACTGCGGGGTGTCGACACAGATGGAGACTCCCTTACTTTTGGTGTACGTGAACAACCGGACAGCGACATTCTCAGGATAGAGAATTTTGCTGGTAACCAGGCCAGTATCTACCTCAGGAAGCCCCTTGACAGGGAGGTTTGTAGTCATCAAACACAGATGTTTGTTGTATCCTATTCCTTTGGTTTATCTGTTTATTTATTATTGGCTTCTAGACTATGTATTTGTGTGAATGCATTTATCTGTTATCTGGCTGTATGTAATGAATTCAGCATTAGAAGCAGAAACTCACACAGTAGTTGTCATGACACCATTATTTCACTCTTCGTCATGAATTAAACACTGCTCATGATTTGCTAAGTCATAGGAATCATATTCTGTAAACTGAAAGTAAAAGTGAATTCAAGTGAAATTTTTGTGTCACACAGGAGAAAGAGGAGTACACTCTTGTCCTTACTTTGACTGATGGCCACTTGGGTGATGGGAACTATGTCACTCAAAGTTTATTCATTTTGGTTGAAGATATCAATGACAATGAACCAGTTTTTAAACCATATCAACCAACCATCAGTATTGAAGAAAACAGTCCACCTGGAATTATTACAACTGTTGAAGCTACAGATCAGGATGAAGGATCATATGGGCAGGTGAAGTAAACAATTTGTTACTGAGTAATATGTGATTAAAAATTTAAAAAATTGTGTTGGTTTATACCTAACTAATTTAGCTATCATTTTTTGCAGGTTGTCTACCATTTGCAAGAAACTGATGGTGATAATGATGTATTTTCTATCTCTACTGTCAATGGGAAAGGTGTCATCAGACTTTCAGGACATTTAGATTATGAAAGGAAATTTTTGTATCAACTTAGAGTGCTAGCAACAGACCGAGCAAATAACGAGAAGGTTAGTTTAACTTTCAAGCAATGTAAAGTCCAGGTTGGAATGTCAGCAATTATGGAATGGATAGATTGCTATTCGCTGTTAAGGTGACATATTGAGTTGCAGACAGGCAAAATGAAAAGATTTTTACACATAAAGCTTTTGGCCAAAGCCTTCATCAGAAAAAAGAAACATACATGCATTCACACAAGCAAAAACATGTCACACGCTCATGAATGTCATCTCTCACTGCTCAGGCCAGACAGAAACTGGAACACGTCAAACAGGGGCAACAATCCATAGTGGAGCAGTAAGGGGAAAGGACAGCAGGGTGTAGGTGTCAGAGAGAAAATAGTGCTGCCTGGCAGAGCAAGTGGGGTCTAGAGCTGGAAGACAGGGCAACCTGGTGCAGCATCAGGAAACTGTGGGAGAGGGAGGGAAGGGATAAAAGGAAGCAAAAAGAAGATGAACAGAGAAGAGGGAAATATCAGTGGATGCATTGGCAGAGAACAATGTACAGTGAAGGTGGGGATATGATTTGGGAGCAGGTGATAGGACAGAGAGGACAGGAACTGTTGGGTGGAGGGTGTGGGGATAGTAGGTTAATGTAGAAACCCAACAGTTTCTGTCCCCTCTGTCCTATCACCTCCTCCCAAATCATGTCCCCACCCTCATTGTGTACTGCTCTCTGTCAATGCACCCACCAATCGTTTCCCCTTCTCTATTCCTCTCCTTTCAACTCCTGATTTGCCTTCCCTTTCCTCCCTCCCCCACAGCCTCCAGACACTGCACCAGGTAGATAGTGATCATGTGTGTGTGAGGTGCCCTTGCTTATGTGAATTTGTATATGTTTCTCTTTTCTCATAAAGGCTTTGGCCAAAAGTTTAATGTGTAACAGTCTTTTCATTGTGCCTGTCTGCAGCTCAGCATGTTATCTATACTGTGAGTAACAATCTATCTTTTCCATAATTGGTAGTTTAACTACAATCAGTTTTTATCGGTGTAGTTTTCTCATTGTACTTTCACATGACTTTTCTCAAAGATTTTGTTAACAGTTGGTCAAATACATACCAAGCCTGCTTCATACCTTATCTACCAGTAGCAGTTATTCTTCACCATGAATCAGTATACTTACACCTATATGGTGAGTAGCAACTTTCCTTCTCTCGTATTGTTACTTACACAACTGGTATTTATGTAGTGGAGCAGAGTGTGATCTTCTGAATCTATCACTTTTTATTTCAGTTTCCAGTGAAATTCCAACGAATTATATATTGTCTGAAATTACAAGTTCAATACAGAAAATAATAGAGAATATAATTTGAATAAAACATGTTTCACCCGAGTTTTATATAAAAGACAAGGCTTAAATAATGACAAGGTACATAATATTGAAATAGGATGTGCAATGGACTATGTGTAAATTGAAGACAATGAGAGGTGATTTCACACAGCAAGTGGAGTGAAGGGAATCTCAGTACAGCTGCTGTCATGATACCATAGCTTGGAGACATAATGTACTTTTTTAGAAAGCAGTTAGTGTTGCTACTCACATTCACCACATTTTAGGTTTTTGATTGCAGCTTATGTTTTCACTGAGGTGCACTCAGCCTCATGATGCCAATTGAGGAGCTACTCGACCGAATAGTAGCAGCTCCGGTCAAAGAAAACCATCATAATGACTGGGAGAGTGGTGTGATGACCCCACTCCCCTCCTATCCGCATCCTCATCTGAGGATGATACGGTGGTCGGATGGTCCTGATGGGCCACTTGTGGCCTGAAGACGGAGTGTTTATGTTTTCATTAACTGCCAAAACTTAGTAAAATGCAGTGGTCGACTTGATCAGTACACAATATCCCGTACTTCATCAGTAGTAACTAAGCCATATCCTTCATCACTAAGAATTTAGCGCTAGTCTTCTTTCAAGACTTTTAAAGCTCCTGCAGAGGAGGGAGGGGCAACAACATTAGGAAGTTCATGCTGTATTACTCTCCAAAACCAACATAGACCCTACATTGTTTCACACCCAGAACTGAACTCTCCCAACCTGCTCTTCCACCGTGATTTACAAGGAAGCTACCCTCTCCAGTGAATCTGATGGGATCCTGTGAACAATCTCCATAAAAATGCCTTTAATCTAAAGTCTTTTGAGATACATTGCTCTTCAATGCAGAGTTTCTTATATAAACATAAGTCCTTTGTTCACCATTGCATAGGAACCAACACTGGGGAGGCAAATTCAATTGCAGCACATGTTCCAGCCCACCCCTCATATTGTGGCAGCCAGTATATCAGTTTTACTCAAACTAGATGAGTTAGGAGTGGTTTTGAAAAGAAAGCTAAGAGAATCGTTACACCATTTAGCACCACAGACTGTTGTGTCTGTAATACCTGTGCGCAAAGTTGTTATGAACTCAGATGGAAACCTTACAAAGTAATGATAGTACATCTACTGACTAATTCAACTAGTGTAGCTTGCTGTCAGTACTGCATTTGGCTACTGCTGTATGTGCGTGATGGAGGGGTTGATAATAAACTGAAGCTATATTTGCGTATACAGAATTCTAATATCCCTGTCATTATTTTTGTAACATATTGCATGTGCAGTGAGCAACACTTAGTGGCCAAGCCTATCCAGTTGCTTATGCTACAGCTGCAAGCACAGTATGCTGATGGTGACCCTACACAAAGTAATGGATCATTTGTATTTATTGTAGTTTTATTATGTTCTTACATCTTTTGACAGCACCTATCTTGGTTACAAATTTTTTGTGTTCTGCTTACTACTTCAAGAAGATATGTAAGTAGCCCTTTAGCTACTTCTCAGTTCAAGCATGTAAATTATACTACCGGTACTGTTGTATGGCATCATAATGCTCTCATTGATAAATTTTCAAATTCATTTTTGTCTTTTCTAGATACAGCTGATAATTACATAGAACAAAAACAGTCAGAAATTAATGAAAAAACAATTAGCAATCAAAGAATATTTTGAATCCCACAAATTTTAAGCACTGGGTCAGTTCATACTTCAGTGTAATTGTTTCACACTTCATAAACTTACTCAATAATAATCTAATTTGATAGATAAAAAATTTACTCACCCAGCAGTAGCAGCAGAACACACATATAAAGGTATTTAAAATTTGCAAGCTTTCAGAGTCTGTTGCTGTTTCTTCCAGCAAAAGGGTTGAAGGGGAAGTAAGAAGAGTGATAAAAAGGGACTGATGAGGTTTACGTAATGGGGAGTGTTTGGGAAAAGTCACCCAAACCCCAGATCAGGGGAGACTTACCAGATGGGATGAGAGGGGAAGACTGGTTGTTGGGGGCTACACCAGATGACTGTGGCAGATGAGATATGAAAAACCTGAGAGCTTAAAAGTGGAAGATACGGTTCACCACACATGCCGTCTGGATTCTTCCCCCAGACACCAGTTTCTGGCATTACAACATGTCCTTGGTTCTCGCTACCCAGATCATATTGATTTACATTAATTTCTTCAGTTTCAGCATTTTTTTCACAGTACCTGTACCTTTCTTCACTCCCTTTTAGTTTTCTGAACTGTCTGTTCTCATCCCCCCTCCCACCTCTATGACTTACAGTGCACTTAGCTTTCTGTTATTATAAACTCACGCAAGATGTTTTTGTAGTAATCTATATCCTGCATATCACTCTGACCACTGTTGATAATATCTTTATAGACGAAATCTAGAAAAAGAAACCATATCACAAAACCAATAGTAAATGGGGTATCTGATCATGACATGCAGATCTTGTGTTAAATTTTGAAACTTTTCAGGGAAAAAAGTCTATTAAATCTGAGAGCAGGATGGTAATAAATCAGTCAAAAATTGAGAGTGTTAGGAGATGGCTCAAAGATATGAACTGGATAGATGTTTACAGTACTTCTGACTCAGATGGAAAATACAAAGCATTCATTGGTAAAGTTACTTTCTGTTTTGAAAACTGTTTTCCCCTGAAGGTAACTCAAATCAAACAGAAGTCCAGAACTGACCATGGATTACACAAGAAATAAAGATTCACGTGGGACAAAAAGGAGGCTGTACCTACTATCTAAGAATAGCTCTTATCTTAGTGTTGTAATACATTACAAAGAATACCGCAAAATATTGAAGCAAGTAATCCAGAAATCTAAGCTGCTTTATTATGAGAAAAAGGTAATTACATCAACCAACTAAACAAAAACTATATGGGATATAGTGAAGACAGAGACAGGTGTGACAAAAAAGGAAGAGGAACAGATAGCTCTAAAACTAAATGAGATATTGGTAACAAGTGCATGTAGTATTGCAAACCTCCAAAACAAGTACTTTGTTTCCGTTACTGACAGCTTGGGGTTATCAGATTTGGCAAACAGTGAAATGGAGTATCTGAGATCAGTCTTTACAAATAACTTCAGTAAAATGGCAATGATACTCACATCTCCCAGGGATGTAGCATCCATCATAAAATCCTGAAAAAGTAGTGTTATGGTGGTTATGATAACATATCAATGAAGTTAATCAAAGAGTGCTCATGTGAGTTGGGATCCGTCTTAAGTTATTTGTGTAATCAGTCTCTTATCAGCGGAACATTTACAGACTGGCCAAAATATGCTGACTTTAAGCCTCTTTACAAGAAGGGAGGTAAAGAGACACCGTCAAACTATCAACCAGTATCACTTTTGCTGACTGTTTCAAAAATATTTGAAAAGGTTGTGCTCAAGCTTCTTCTTAATCATCTGACTGTAAATAACATATTGTCCAAATCACAGATACAGAGAAAGCTATTTACGCATACAATGAGAATATACTTAATTCATTCGACAACAAATTAGAGGCTACTGGGATTTTCTCTGACCTGTCAAAAGCCTGTGACTGTGTGAATCACAGAGCTCTCTTAAGTAAACTGGAATATAATGGTGTCACCCGCAGTGTGGCGAAATGGTTTGAGTCTCATCTAACTAACAGGAAACAAAGGGTGTCACTGCAAAATACCTGTGCAGTAAGCAGTCAGTTTTCATCTGATTGGTAATTAATTAGATGTGGTGTTCCTCAATGTTCCATCTTGGGTCTGTTGCTTTTCCTTGTTTAAATTAATGACCTTTCATTTGTTACATTGCCACATACTAAGTTTGTTTCGTTTGCAGATGATACGAACATTGCAATAAGAAGCAAGTCAAGTTGTTGTTGTGGTCTTCAGTCCTGAGACTGGTTTGATGCAGCTCTCCATGCTACTCTATCCTGTGCAAGCTTTTTCATCTCCCAGTACCTACTGCAACCTACATCCTTCTGAATCTGCTTAGTGTATTCATCTCTTGGTCTCCCTCTACGATTTTTACCCTCCACGCTGCCCTCCAATACTAAATTGGTGATCCCTTGATGCCTCAGAACATGTCCTACCAACCGATCCCTTCTTCTGGTCAAGTTGTACCACAAACTTCTCTTCTCCCCAATCCTATTCAATACTTCCTCATTAGTTATGTGATCTACCCATCTAATCTTCAGCAATTCAAGTACAGATTTAGAAATGGTTGCTGATCAAATTTTCACTGATGTTAATAAATGGTTTAAAGCTAATTCATTGTGAGTCAATTTTGAAAAGACCCACTATATGCAGTTCAGTACCTGTAAGAGACTTCCTTCAAGTATGTGTATAACATATGAAGACATGCAGATTGAAGAGGTTGACAATGTTAAATTTCTGGGATTACAACTTGATAATAAATTCAGTTGGAAAGGACATACCACAGAATCATTGAAGCACCTAAACAAGTCTGTATTTGCATGAGAATGATGTCAGATGTAGGAGATATACACTCCTGGAAATGGAAAAATGAACAGATTGACACCGGTGTGTCAGACCCACCATACTTGCTCCGGACACTGCGAGAGGGCTGTACAAGCAATGATCACACGCACGGCACAGCGGACACACCAGGAACCGCGGTGTTGGCCGTCGAATGGCGCTAGCTGCGCAGCATTTGTGCACCGCCGCCGTCAGTGTCAGCCAGTTTGCCGTGGCATACGGAGCTCCATCGCAGTCTTCAACACTGGTAGCATGCCGCGACAGCGTGGACGTGAACCGTATGTGCAGTTGACGGACTTTGAGCGAGGGCGTATAGTGGGCATGCGGGAGGCCGGGTGGACGTACCGCCGAATTGCTCAACACGTGGGGCGTGAGGTCTCCACAGTACATCGATGTTGTCGCCAGTGGTCGGCGGAAGGTGCACGTGCCCGTCGACCTGGGACCGGACCGCAGCGACGCACGGATGCACGCCAAGACCGTAGGATCCTACGCAGTGCCGTAGGGGACCGCACCGCCACTTCCCAGCAAATTAGGGACACTGTTGCTCCTGGGGTATCGGCGAGGACCATTCGCAACCGTCTCCATGAAGTTGGGCTACGGTCCCGCACACCGTTAGGCCATCTTCCGCTCACGCCCCAACATCGTGCAGCCCGCCTCCAGTGGTGTCGCGACAGGCGTGAATGGAGGGACGAATGGAGACGTGTCGTCTTCAGCGATGAGAGTCGCTTCTGCCTTGGTGCCAATGATGGTTGTATGCGTGTTTGGCGCCGTGCAGGTGAGCGCCACAATCAGGACTGCATACGACCGAGGCACACAGGGCCAACACCCGGCATCATGGTGTGGGGAGCGAACTCTTACACTGGCCGTACACCACTGGTGATCGTCGAGGGGACACTGAATAGTGCACGGTACATCCAAACCGTCATCGAACCCATCGTTCTACCATTCCTAGACCGGCAAGGGAACTTGCTGTTCCAACAGGACAATGCACGTCCGCATGTATCCCGTGCCACCCAACGTGCTCTAGAAGGTGTAAGTCAACTACCCTGGCCAGCAAGATCTCCGGATCTGTCCCCCATTGAGCATGTTTGGGACTGGATGAAGCGTCGTCTCACGCGGTCTGCACGTCCAGCACGAACGCTGGTCCAACTGAGGCGCCAGGTGGAAATGGCATGGCAAGCCGCTCCACAGGACTACATCCAGCATCTCTACGATCGTCTCCATGGGAGAATAGCAGCCTGCATTGCTGCGAAAGGTGGATATACACTGTACTAGTGCCGACATTGTGCATGCTCTGTTGCCTGTGTCTATGTGCCTGTGGTTCTGTCAGTGTGATCATGTGATGTATCCGACCCCAGGAATGTGTCAATAAAGTTTCCCCTTCCTGGGACAATGAATTCATGGTGTTCTTATTTCAATTTCCAGGAGTGTATAAAAACTTGCATAATTTGCTCCCTTTCATTCTATTATGTCATACAGGATCATATTCTGTGGTAATTTGTCAAACAGAGCAAAAGCTTATTATGTGCCTAAGCAAGAACATCATGTAGGAACCTATTCAGGTAACTTTGTATTCTAACCAGTGCTTCTCAGTTTTTTTATTTCCTTAATAAAATTTGTTGGAAGTACTATATCTCTATTTCCAACCAATAACTCAATATATAGTATCAATACCAGGAATAAGAACAGTCTACATATAGAACTAAAATGACTTACCTTGGTTCAGAAAGGGGTCCAATATTCAGGAACACACATTTTCAATAAATTTCCGGCAACCATCAAAAGCTTGGTTTCAGATAAACCACAGTTTAAACAGAGTTTGAAAGACTTTCTAACAGGCAACTCCTGCAACTCTGTAGATGATTATCTCAATGGGGACTGCAAAAATGTATGTTATATTTCAGTTTTGACAGCACTTGGTCACAAAATTCAATTTTAGACATTTTGATGATGATAAATTTATTAGAAGTCCATAACTATGTTTCATTTGACAGTGTATTAATTCTGTAAATATTAGCAGTTCCAGTTCACAGCAATGTATTCACCTATTTTGACAATCTCCTGACAAATGATCAGGATAGTGAGTATTATATTCAAATGTTTTATGCTTTTTATGTTAAACTTTCTGATGTGTTCCACACCCACAAGAATCATCTCATTTTTGGGTCTATGGAATGAAAACTGAATCTAATCTGATGCATTTTTCCTTAAAAATGTAGTCAGTTTTGCATTTTACTCTGTTTGGTCATACATTTTTAACAGTAGAAGAAATCAATATGATGTTACTAGGGCTAGTTAATAGCTGCTTTTATATCATTGGCCTTCTTAATGTAAGTAATAACAACAATAGGGAAAGGATAAATCGCCACTCAGCATGTAGAGGAGGCTTTGACTCACAGACAGCCACAATGAAAACGAATGCTAGAAATATTTCAGTTTTCGGCCAAAGTTGTAGTTCAGAAATAGAAAAGTATACACATTCACACAAAAATTCACACGTAGATAAATATCCCTGCTGACATCAGTCAGTCACTATTGGGCCTTAGCACCCAAAGACAGTAGCCATACATTAATGTGTTTTTTTTTTTTTTTTTTTTTTTTTTTTTTTTTTTTTTTTTTTTTTTTGGGGGGGGAGGGGGGGTGTCAAAAGCTGGTTTATTTCTAGCATTCTTTTTCATTGTGCCTATCTGTGACTCAGTGCCTCCCCGATGTGGTGAGTAGCACTCTATTCTTTCCATATGGTTGTTATTCCATCCTACACTTTCCACTGTTTAATATTGGTGATAATATGATGTGCAATGAAATGCACATCTTTAGATATGTTCTTTTCATCTGATAGTAGATAATGTAGTTGTATATTCAGTTGATGAATGTAAAACAGATTCATTGATTCATTTTTCTCAATTTTGTTACATTTGAAACAATTTATCCCATATAAATTTCGATCCTGTGTTCCATGCAGAAAAACTATTAAAAGTTTTATCTTATTCATGCCATTTATTGAAAGAAAATTATAGATGAAGTATTATGCACTTTATTATTCATGATACATATCTAATTCTTGTTTACTAGGAAGCTATCTATGGTAATTTGTTTCTGCCAACACTTGAACACTTGGCAAAAATTTGACACAGCAGTATTGTCAAATATATTTGTAATGCATGTAGCCACTGCTTTATTGGGTGATGATTTTCAATGTACAATGCAACCGATTCCCAGGCTTTGAGAATTTCTCTTGTAGTGCAGAAGATTGCTCCTTTGCTGTTACCACCTCGTCCCCATCCTCTGAAGAACTCCCCTCCACAACTTTCTGCTGCGAAACACGTTGCAACTCGATAAACTCTTTGGTGTCATTTCTTGACTGTGATCTTCCACAAGCTCATTGGTATCACTGTTACCCATTTATAGTCCCATGGTCTTGGCCAAAGACACAATCTCGTTGATTACAGCCTCCTCAGATGCTGACTCAAATGCCTCAGATCCACATTTGACAATGCTCCAGCCAAAGCTTCTTCCAAGCAGAAATGAAAGTTCTCTTGCTAACCCCTTCACATGCCTTTTTGATCATACTGATGCAGGTAGCAGTGTTGAAATGATATTACCAAAATTCTCTGAAAGTGAGATTGGCAGCTTCAGTCAACTCAAAGCAATGCTCAAAGAGTGCTTTAGTGCAGAGCTTCTTAAAGTTAGAAATAATCTGCTGGTCCATAGGCTGGTGTAATGGAGTGGTGTTTTCGAGGCAGAAACTGGATCTTCATGAACAGAATTTCTTCAAGGAGGTGTTCTTGTAGGCCTGGAGCATTGTCCATAACAAACAAGACATAGAGTGGCATATTCATTTCAAGCAAATATTTTTTTCACAGAAGGACCAAATACTTCATTAATCCAATGACAATGGTCTTTCATTAGCTTGTGACCAGGCAATGCATTTTCCTCTGCTGTTATAAAGGTACACTTTGGCATCTTTTTCCAGAGTAGACCCATCGTGTCACAATGGAGAACCTGTTGTTACAGATAATCCTCAGAATCTATGAGCATCTTGAAGTTGCTGATGAAATTCTCTGCTGCCTTTGTGTTGGAGCTGGTTGCTTTGCTGTGCTCTCTCCATGTTGTGGATGCCAGTTCTTTTCTTTAAACTTCTTGAACCACCCACAGCTTTCTGTAAACACTTCTTCAGCTGCTGATGATCCTGGTGTATTCTTAATGAGTCGACGGAAATCATTCCCACCTTCTCACAAGTGATCTTCTTGTTAATAGTGTTGCCTTGCAATTGCTTTTCATTTACCCATATAATGAGCAACCTTTCGACATTGTCTAGAATATGAAACCATTGTTTAGATACTCTTTTCACTCCTTTGAAGCATCTATCTCCTTAATCTTGCCCTTGTTCTTGAGGATAGTGTATACAGTTGATGTAGATTGACTGTATATGCATGCTAAATCAACAACACTCACACCACATTCACATTTTTCAGTGATTTTACATTTCATTTCTAAGGTAATTTTCTTTCTCTTATGGTTGTCTTCTTGCAGCTTTATCTTCGGGGACATTTCTACAAAAGTTATTAAAATTTGCACACAAAGAAAACCACTGTGTGATCACACTAAATTGTCGTCACTCATTTTGTGAAACATCACTTGTAAGCGAGTCATTTTTGTACAATTTGTTTTGCTTGTTATGTGAATTGTGCATAATGGGAGGTGCTTGTTAAGCAAGATTCCACTGTATTATGCTAGATGTGGGGCATGACCAGTTACTACAGTGTATTATTGTTTCATAATTCATGTCCATATACAGTTGTAAACAGATACTGTGAAAGGCTTCTAATATTAAAACCTTTCCTCAAAATGCTTTTTACTCATTTCTTTAAAGAAGTGGTAAGTTACACCTGACAGAGAGTGATTTTAATTTTTTTTAGGTAAACACAGGGACTGCTGCCATTTTAGTCAAAGTTATTGATATGGAAGATCAGCCACCAGAATTTGTGTATGTGCCACCTGTTACAAGAGTGAGTGAGGATGCTGTAATTGGAACATCTGTCCTTCAAGGTATGTGTCATTAAATTTTCATGAACAAGAATTTGCTATTATTGCTTTCACACTTTTTCAGTTCTTATCAGTTACATTAACTTACACTAAACTGATAAACTAGTGAATTAAATGTTGAAAGTTCTGTCTCTTTTGGCACAAACTATTAAAACTAATAACATGGATTTTTTCCCAAGTAACTGACAAAATTCACTTTGATTTATATGAAAACTAAACAGTTTGTTGGCTCTTAAGTCAATAGTACTTCATCTATTTCATGGTGAACAATGAATAATTGTTGAAAATTAGTAAAGTTGTAGCAGAAAGGAGTGAGAAAGTTGCCACATCCTGTCAAGAGTGATGCTTCCATATCCTGGCTCTAGTCAGATTCCACAGTGCTTAAGATACCACAGCAGCAGCACTAGGCACAGTGACTCTTACGTCAAATGAGACCTCAAGTTTGTTCATTGCCCTTGGTTCAGTTTTAACATAAGCACAACCTTCTCTTCGACTTCACTCCTTCACTTTATTTTGTTTTGGAAAAAGCTAAGTTCATGTCTAGATACAGGTAAGAATTGTGGCCATTGAAAGTTCACGATGAAGGAGTTGGTCTTTGTTCACAAATAGCTAGATGCTACATGAACCACTATCAGCTGACTTAAGCTATGTGAACCCACTACCAGCTGGCTTTATACGAACATTACAAATTGTACCATTGATGGAATTGCAGGGCGGTATCGCGTTGCAAAGGTACCACAGAGGTTGCCAGCTACTCATTTTGATGATGTGGTCTATGGAGAACCCCAGTCTTGCAATAAATGGTCACCTGACGGCAGCTGTTGGAATATGGCCACATCTAGGGCTGTTTCTTGAGGAATGTTGTATATGGTTAATGGCTGAAGCACTTGCATTGTGCCTCTAATGAATCAGTTTGAGGCATCATGTCCTTTTGCTAATGAGACAGAACTGGCAGGTCTTGCATCTTCTGCTACCTGTTGTGAGGGGCAGTGTGAAGTGAGGACAATGTTAAATCAATGGGCTTGCACTAAGAAGGATGGCAGTTAAAATTCACATCCAGGTTTTGGTTTCCCATGATTTTCTTAAATTAATTAAGGCAAAAGGCAGGATGATTCTTTTGAAAGGTCATGACCAACTTTCTTCACCATGCTTCCCCAATCAAAGCTTGTGCTCCATCTTAATCATCTCATCACCAGCACTCTGGGTTGAAGCAGATAGGAGGATCTAACCAAGACACTTCACCAATCCTTTGGCAAAACCAGCTGCAGATTCTTCTACTTATAATAAAGTGCAGATTTGTAAATTTGCCCCGCGTTGGTCAGGTGTGCCAAATATACTGGAAATGGACACTTGGTTGGCAGACGAAATGTGCAATGCAAATGAAGATTTTTTTTCATATACTGGGAAAAAGCCCGTGTAACCCCAGCCAAAAAATCAGTATCATATGATGCACTTATTTCACAAAACAGGCAGCAAATCCAGAGAGTGGGAATCCTAAATAACTTGTTTCAACAAGGTTAGTAGTGAATATCTTGAACATGTAACATTGTACAAGTATTTATGGATAATGATAAGACGTGATATGATATATGACAAGCACGTAAAATCAGTATTAGGGAAGACTTGGACTTGTTGGAAGGATTACTGTGCATCTGTAAAGGAAACTGTTTACAAGACACTGGTGCAACAAATTATGGATTTTTGAACCAGTGTTTCATGTTTTCAGGTATGCATGACAACAGGCATAAAAAAATTTTAAAAAAATAAAAAAAAAACTAGAGATGCGCCATGACAACAGGCATCCAATAAAAGAAAACTAGAGATGTGCTGCTTTGATTGTAACAAGTCAGTGTAACCTATATGAAAGGGTGACAGAAATGTTTGGGGAACTTAGTTGGGAATCACTGTGAGAAAGATGACACATTTTTTTTGTGAAACCCATTTGGGTGTGAGAATCTATATTCACAGAAGACTGTGCAACTGTTATGTTGCCACCATCAAGTACCTCACATAGGAACCATGAGATAAGATTACTTGCATGGCATATATAAAATACTAGTTTACAGTTGGAACAAAAACTGATGAAACAAATTCTATAATCTTAGTAGTTATCACTCCAACACATGCTAATACTATCAAATGGTGAATAATGACATTTAACAGCAGTAACTTTATTTTGTCAGATTCTGTGTGACCACGTTGGCCAAAGATACTTGGTCATGGACTGAGTCAGTGTGTAGTTTACAGAATGCTGACTAGAAAAGTTATGAACAAAAGAATTAATAAGCCACAAAAATAAATTTGTGACAGAGTATACTTATAAATAACAAAATACAAAGAAAATTTCTGAACTACCGTGTGGAGCTCTTGCACAAAACAGGTATGCCGCAAGGAAACTTTTCAGCTTAAATTTGAATACTTGGGATTTATCAGTCAAACTGTTATTTCAATTATGATGAAAGCTTACTGAAAATTAAACTTGCTGAATAGTGCATATCTGTTTGTTGAATGCTTGCAGAATAGTGCACACCGTTTTTCAACCTAGTATCCACAAATGAGTGTTGCAGTTTCTTCTGAATGAGTCAGTATTGTCAA
The DNA here is from genome assembly GCF_023898315.1 of Schistocerca nitens. Taxonomy (NCBI): domain Eukaryota; kingdom Metazoa; phylum Arthropoda; class Insecta; order Orthoptera; family Acrididae; genus Schistocerca; species Schistocerca nitens. The sequence goes on along the minus strand of NC_064618.1, from coordinate 540,477,322 downwards.
CAACAAATCCCATGATGGATTATATATAAAGGGATGACAGAATTAGGATTTTAAGATACCTGAATGACAGCCTTTGTGAAGTTAGCAAACTAACATGGTACATTGGTTTGGTCAACTTTTTCTGGGCTAAGAATTTTCTTAGTGAGTGCATTGGTCATCCCCCAAAATATAACACCATGTACGGTGACAGAGCAAAATGAATAAAGTAAAAAAACCTCTGTGTTTCAGAGGCAGTGGAGATTATTCATTTATTGAAGATAGCAGCATTTTGTTTCTGTGCAAGATCTTGAACATGATATTTCCTAACAAAGCTTTGCATCTGCCCTCAGTCCTCAGAATTAAAAATGATCAACTTCACTGACGCCATGACCACCATGGGACAATAATGTTTTACGTTTACAAAAGTTCCACATCAGAAACACAGTGCACTGCTTTTTGTTGCAGTTAAGTGTCAATCATATGTACTGACTATCCTTTTGGCTACAGCATTTACATTACATTCCACATCTCTCACAATAACACTTGCATCATCCGCAAAGAGAACCATTTTTTAGTCATGTGTCATTTTTAGTGACATCATTAATATATACCAAGAAAAGCAATGAGCCCAGAACAGAACCCTGTGGTGCCCCTTGCTTTACATGACTCCAGTCATATTCAAGCTTCTTCCCTGTTTGTAGACACTGGAGGAAAACCTTCAGCTTACTACTTTCCAGATATGGAGTGAACCATTGCTGAACCTATTTCCTAAACCCAAACCATTTCAGCTAATGCAAACACTTCATGCCCCCAACAATCAAATCAACAGCTTAGCAATTTTAGTGAATCTCATAATACAATGGACAACTGCTACAGAGATGGGTGGTATAGTTCCTTCTCATTTTGTAAGTAATCTTGTTATTAGTTTCTTAATCAGTGTTTCACTTTACAGTTAAAGCTGTTGATGGTGATCGAGGAATAAATAACAAAATAAGTTACTCCTTAGAAAAAGGAACTCTTGATGCATTTGCAATTGATTCTGCAACAGGTGTTGTTTATACAAAAGAGAAGCTTGACAGAGAAAGTCCATTAAACAGTAATGGTGCTTACATCCTGGAAGTCACTGTAAGTAATAATACATTTGTACCAGAGGTATACCTTAGTCATTACTTACCTTTCACTTTCTAATGTGTTCACCTATTTTTAAGAGATTTGTGTTAGTGAATTATGTAAACTTTACTGCAATCATTTCTGCTTGCTGTTCTTGAGTCACATTTTGCACAGAATTCAAAGAGATTTTCATTTGCCCAATTCTGTTCCTGTCTTTACATATCAGTGGATTTTTAAAAGAAGCTGTGAGATTTCAATAGTATGTTAATAACTCATCTATGTACAAGTAAACATAACTATGAGAAGTCATGAATCAATAATGTAGGAAAATAAATACTTATTAATTAGATCAATAGTCTAAAAGCTACTCAGAAAACAAAAAAATAGTGTAGCAGTGCATGTTTCTGTTGTTATTCAGTTTCTTGTCTTTTGTACAACATAAAAGTAACATTTCAAAGATAATGCCATGTGTGATTACATTTGGGTGTCTGCATGTATGACTGTGTGTACTTAAAGTAGTAACATGTCTATGCTGCCACATTTTTCTATGCACTACACATCGGTCAGCTCTAGGAGAATAGTGTCCTTTCTTCACTTTTGTTTACTACATGAATTATAGATGTTTTTGTATTAGTTTTATGTGATAATACGCTGTTTAATATGCCTCCATGCTTAATCCTCAAGGCAGAAGAAGAATCCTCCTCAATATCTCCAGCACCTTCAGCGACAACAGAAGTCACAGTGATCGTAACAGATGTTAATGATGAAATACCAACTTTCAGGAGTGAGAAATACATATGTGAAGTAGTTGAAAATGCTCAATCGAACACTCCTGTCACGTTCCTTGAAGACAGTGTTCCAGAAGTATATGACCATGATCAGGTAAAGTAAGATAAATATTACTGTATCAAAATAACAACTGCTTTCACACATCTTGTGTAGCCAGAAGGCTGCATGTCTGTCTTATTTCCTGTTAAAATGTCTTTATTGGTATTAGGTCCAATGGAGATGTTCATCAGGTTTTCCCAGAGCCACAAGCTTACTGCTTGTAAATACTTTTAGTCTGTTCTTAGAAGTGCCATTGCTTTTACAGCCAGGTGATCATTCTGACAGATTGTTTCATCGTTCTCTCCCTAAATGACTTGTTTACGACTACTCATTTTATTTATCTCAGAAGCACATTTTGTAGTTTCAGTTTTTTTCTAATGTCTTAAGCATTTTTGCCTAAAATGTTATCTACACAAATTTTATTTTTAAACTTTTGATGTCATGAATGAGGGTGGTTTGAAAAGTTCCCTGAATCACCACGAGAGGTCAGCACTAGCACAACAAGTTGTTCATGTGATACATGTCATTAGACTGTTGCCTGTAAACATGTGCCACATCAATGCTCTTGGAAGAGAGCTGTGGCGGTGACGTGGCTCTGTTGTTGTTCCCGCATAGTGATTTGCTACGATAGAAAAAATTGAGATTCAATCAGTAATTAAGTACGTCATAAAGAAAGGTATGAAAGCAAAATACATTTATGCCAATTTCCAGGATGCACTGGGGGACTATGCTCCTTCATATTCAGCTGTTGCCAAGTGGACAAATGAATTTAAATTTGGTCGGGAGAGCTTAGATGATGATCCACGCAGTGGTCAGTCAAGATGTGTCACTACTCCAGAAATCATTGCAAAAGTGCACAAAATGGTCATGGAGGATCGCTGATTGAAACTGCATGAAATTGCTCACACTTTCCAGATGTCATCTGAAAGAGTATATCATATTTTAAATGAAGAATCAGAAACGAAAATATTATGTGCAAGATGATTGCCACGACTCTTGATGCTGGATCAAAAATGCATGAGAATGAATTTATTGGAACAATGTTCGGCCCATGTTTGGAGAAACGAACAAGATTTTTTGTGCTGGTTTGTGACCACAGATGAAACTTTGGTGCACAGAGACAAAACAACAGTCAAACAGTGGAAACATGCTGATTCTCAGAAAGCAAAGACAATTCCTTTGGCGGGAAAGGTCATACCATCAGTGTTCTGGGATGTGAAGGGGATTCTGTTTGTAAATTATCATCCCACTGGGCAAACAATTACTGGAGAATACTATGCTAACCTCCTGGACAATTTGCAACAAAAGATATGTGAAAAAAAGGCCAGGTTTAGCAAGGAAGAAAGTCATCTTCCATCAAGACAGTGTGCGCCCTCACACATATGCCATCGCCACGGCAAAATTACATGAACTACGGTATGAACTGTTTCCACACCTGCCTTATTCACCTGATACGGCTCCATCAGACTTCCATCTCTTGCCAAAACAGAAAATTTTTCTTGGTGGACAAAGATTCTCTTCAAACAAAGAACTGTTAGCTGGAGTTGACAACTATTTTGCAGGCCTGGAGGAAGCTCATTTTTGAGACTGGTTCAAGGCTCTGGAACATCGTTGGACCAAGTGCATTAATTTATAAGGAGACTACATTTAAAAATAAAGAAAGTTTCAGTGATGTAAGTACGTTTTTTCTATTCCATTCTGAGAACTTTTCAAACCTTGCTTGTATTTTTATATTTTTCGATTTTCTGATTTTCATACCTCTGATTTACCAGCATTTAAAAGTCTGGGTGTTTGTTCTAAATTCTTAAGATTTTTGTTAATATGAGGAACATCATTTAAAATTGTATTATGTCCTAAAAACAAAATTTTACAGGAGAAGCAAGAAACTGATTTCTCCCAACACGTGAAATTTTTACATTTGTAAAATATGAGGCTATTGTGTTTGAGGCTTACTTCTAGAAACATAAAGCAGTGATATCAGTTTGCAATTGTATTCTTCAAATTTAAGGAAAATGTGTTGAACTTAATATGCTTTGGTTCAGTAATTTGTAAAATATACAAATAAAAAAGTTTGATAAGGTACATACATAGCTAACCAATTATTTTCCTATTATTGTATAAGAAAATCATCTTTTAGTACAATTTTTTTACAAAAACATTCTAGTATATAGAGTATTCATAACATCCTTCTTGCTGCCAATTGACTTTCATATAATTTATATAAAACTAATGGTTCAAATGGCTCTGAGCACTATGCGACTTAACTTCTGAGGTCATCAGTCGCCTAGAATTTAGAACTAATTAAACCTAACTAACCTAAGGACATCACACACATCCATGCCCGAGGCAGGATTCGAACCTGCGACCGTAGCGGTCGCTCGGCTCCAGACTGCAGCACCTAGAACAGCACGGCCACCACGGCTGGCTATATAAAACTAACATCTTACTATTGAAAACCAAGTTATTACACAAGAAAAATATTCACATTAATAATTTTGGTATTCAATTTACAATGTCTTTCTGTTGTAATTCTTTAATGATATATTGTATTATTTAAATGCGTGTTTGTAACACAACTGTCAATCCAAAATCTAAATCTTCAACTTAAACATTTTGATTTATACACTGTTCAGAATGGCCGTGCTCTTCAGATATTGTTCAGTCCTCCTTCTAAGCAAGTGCAAGCTGACATACTAACTTCTTCCTTATTGTCACTTTCCATGTCAATTGGATCAATGATGTTAGCACAGAAATCTAAATCTCTTATGCTCCCTCCATCCCCAAAACATTTAGGGCAAATTATTCGCATCAATCTTCTTTGCTTAACTTGGTGGGCATGTTTGGATTTCTTTTCTCTGTTTTGGTTTCCTCTTGAATTATCACCTACAGCATTTTCTTTTTCCTACGTAAACAAAAAAGTTGTTCCCTTACATGAAATTTACAAGTAAGGGATAACTGTCATTACTGACATGTAGCTTTGTCAAGAAATGTGTGCTTGTTGTCAGTATACCCAGTTGAGCAAAGTGGCTAATTAGTGTCATGTAATGCTAATGTTGGACACAATACAATTTGAAACACACGGCAGAGGACTGAATATGATTTGAAGCAGCATCTAGTTTTCAAGAGCTATTTACACTGTTAGTGAATATGATTAGTTACAATCTGACTTTACAGCATGAAAGATCACTTCTGAAACTATATGAAAGTGTATCAAACTCAGTTTTGTCCATCACTATACATAATATGATTTGAAATGATGATCCTCATGTATGCTACATATATTTTTACTGTTAGCCAGTAGGACATCATCATCCTTCTTAACCTTTTGAAGAGTACTTTCCAACACATTATACATCACACATATCCATCATTAACAAAATCTTTAGTGTCATAATGTCTTTCTGTCTCTGCATGTTGCTTGATTTCAAATTGGTCCTTTATTTGTTTTGAAGTATGACAATACTCCTTTGTGTGATACTAAAACTATCACTTTTTAATTGGAGTAATATTCTCTATATTCTGTAAGGGTGGGGATTACTGTTCTACTTGACTTATGTGATAGATGTGTAAATCTGTCCTTAGCTTGAAGGTTGGTTTGAATGTCACAGTGCTTTACTAGGTATGGCATTGCTGAAGCCTTCTCACAACATTTTAATTGACTTGTCCAAGCAGTTGTAGGGGAACCTAGAGTTTAACATTGGTCCTCAACCATTGTGAAACATGTCATTTTTCATGTATATAAATCAATGCCAAAGGAGAAGGAAGTGATAGTTGACATAAAAAGTTGTAGTATCATGGTAGGTTTAAATACAAGACCTTCAGACGTATACAAAGGTCATTTTTAAATTCAGAACCTATTTGTAATGGAGTAAGAGGAATTTATGAATGTATCAAAAACTACAATATGCATGTTTTTTCACTTTTGAGCATAGTCACCATGAACATTTAAACTTATGTCAAGTTGTGGCACCAGCTTTTGTGTTCCAGCATCCAAGAACACCGCTGCCTAACCGTCAAACCAGTTAGTAACAGTTTCTTCCAACACGTCATCATTTTCCAAGTACTTTCCACCAAGAAACAAATGAAAGTGTGATGGTGTTAAGTCAGGGCTGTATTGTGGATGCTCCAGTGTTTCGTATTGAAACTTGTCCAGTTGTGTCTTTGTTCTTGCCACAACATAAGTCCGAGCACTGTCGTGAAGCAGAATGATGCTGCTAGATATGGGACCATGCTGACGATTTTGAATAGTGCTTTAATAATGTTTCACAGTACCTCTCAGCATTTATTGTCATTCACACTGGCAAAAAGTCTAACAGAAGACTGTGGCCATAATTTTCTGTTTTGGAGGTTCTTGTTTGAATTTTCATTGTTTCATCAGAGAGGTTGAATGGTGCCACCCACCGGATTGACGTTTAATCCATGAAGTGTAGCGCACAATCCACATTTCATCACTGGTCACAATGTGACTCGAGAATGTATCAACATCCCTGCGATATCGTTCCAAAATGGACAAAGAATGTGCCATTTGCTTTGTTGTGTGTTGTTCTGTCAACATTTTTGGCACCCATCTGGCACAAATTTTTTGTAGTAAAAGTTTGCCAGTAACAGTGTGATAAACTACTGAGCTTCGAACTTGTGGAAATTTCTGATACAGCTCATCAACACTGTACTGCCTGACTTGGCAAATTGCCTCATCAACATTTTGTGTCAAGTTTTCATTCATGACAGTAGGCCATCCAAATCGTTCTTCATAATAAACATTTATCCTTCCTTCATTAAACAGCCTACATCATTTACACACATTTCCATCACTTATTAAACCTGCAACATAAACTTCAATAAGCTGCTGGTAAATTGCAGCAGGATGAACTTGTTTTGCATTTAAGAACCAAATAACGGAGCACATTTCACAATTGGTGGGATTACTGATCAATCTGGTGACAAATGAAGCATTATAACTGTACAACCAACACTGCGAGAAATGTGAAATGTAATGGTGGCATAGTGAGAGACTGGCCAAGAGAGGCCAGCCATGAATGGACATAATGTGACAGGATGTGCGGATACAATGCACTATTGGTTCTTACTTTAAAAATGACCCTCGTAGTTTGGCACTAACCTACTTAGCCTTTGAACTGTATTGTTCTCTTTCCTATACAGGCAACAGTTTTGTCAGAGTGTTTATGGAAGCTCATCATGACGTATCACATTTATTAATTCTAGTAAGCTTTATATTTTGCTAAGTTGCAGCATTATTCTATTATTTCAGGGAAATAATGGAACATTTGAAATGTTTTTGGAAGGTGATGAAGGAATTTTCGAAGTTACTCCATCAAGGGGTATAAATGAAGCTTCATTCCTGATCAGAGTTAAAGATCCAAAACAGCTTGACTACGAAAAAAATGTTGGTAAGTAATGCAAAAAATGATCATTTAATGACACAGACATTGCAGGATAAACAATTTTACTGATGTATACTATGTTACTTAGATAAAAATATAATACAAGTAAGTTATCATCTGATTTCGATTATTTCTTACATTGTCCTGATCCAGTGAGACAAACATACATGGCAGAGAGACTTATTGAATAACATGTATTACATGTATACATGTAATAAACGAATAGCAGACAATAGCAGAAACTGTAATACATATGCCAAATACAAACCCAGTGTAGGTGATACACCATTCCTCTCAACAGTACATACCAATTCATAGTTCATGCTATGACCTCCAAATACACATTTATCTATCCTGCCTTTGTACTGGGATGTGTTTTATAGTTTCTACTGTGGACTACATTGAATATATTAAGTGTATGTACATCATATGCAGTGTGGACAAAATTTCTGCATGGTGGTTACATAACAAGCTGAATCAGGGAGCAGTAGGAATGGTGGTTATTGCTATAACAACCGGTTTTTGGTTATAGAAATACTTACCATCACCAGTTTCACCTACTCAAAATACCTGGTTTTTGAAATAATCAATTTTCAGTATTTTATTTTATCTTTTCCAGCAATAAATGTAAACATTGAACAAAGGTTGAAAAATTGTAAGACCCCTCAGACTTTGGCATTGTATTTTTCAAGATAAAGAGAATCAAAATATCAAATGAAATCGGTAAATAAAAGAAAACTTAGTGCATGCATCTTTCACTGCTTTTCTCAAAAAGTAATTAAGGGTTGAATACTACAAAAATTCACAAGTATTCTCCTACTGATAGATACCAATTTTCTAATTCTCTGTTCAAAAATCATATTGTAGTATGGGATCATAGCACTGTTTGGGTATTACGAATAGACAGTGTTAAAATGCAAGAATGAAGTCAGAGAACTCTATTTTTTGTGTTAAGATGTCCATTTCCCAGATAGATAATTACATATTATACAGGCACTGGCAGCATAGCAGCTAATTTCTGTTAAAAAAGTGTGATGAATTGTTAAGTTTTTAATTTATTACTGTCACTATAACTTCCTTTTCCATTTACTGTTTCATAAAAATGGCAGACAAATAATAATCATTTGTTTAAAATTTGTTGTGTTCTTTTCCTTTAATTATTTTGAATGAAAAATCCGTTTTGTTAATCATATATTTGTCTTTACTTTTCAATGGGAATTTGAATAGAATTGATTTTATGCTGATAAAACAAAATATGCTCTTTCAAAAAATTCAGATGAACAATTTACATATTAGGCAAAATATAACATTTACCAGGAACAATTAGGTGACAGTAGTTAAAATTACAATACTGAATTAATCCATTGGCCAATATTAATCATCCTGTCTGTTCATAAATACTTGTTGTATAATGTATTGATATGTAAGAGGATTCCTTTCATCAGAAATAATAGCATTCAAAAATGATAACAGTTTTTCAGAAGCCACAGAATGTCCTACTGAACTCATTTTTAAAAGTTTTATTCAAAATCCAAAAACTTTTGCACCACTATTATGACAAATTGGTATACCTGTTTTATACCCAGTTATCAGTAAAAAACTACCTGTTATAATTGATACCAAACAAATGCCGAAAATTACCGGTTGTTCAGAATGAAAATACCAGTTTTAAACAGTTGGTTTTCTCCATCCCTAGAGTGCAGTAATGAAATAATCTAATTTGGATGTAAGTAATATTTTTATTTCCTGATGGCAAGCTAAGATTGAACACATCAGAAGTCAAATTATTTTAATGCAGCTGTTTTTTCAGTGCAAGCTGCATCCAAAATGTTCGGATTGAAAAGTCTTCTGGGTGTGTGTGGATGAATCAAGGCAAAAAGTCATTTCAAAATCTTTACTACTAATGCAGATGTCCTTTGCCATTGTGACAATGTACACTACTGACCCACTATCAGAATGGTTTTATGTTTATTGCTGCCCCTTTTTCACATGACTAGGACTTTATAGTGCTTGAGTGTTATTGGATGATAGAACTAGTGAGCCAAATGGCCGAGGGGCTTTATTTATGATCACTTTTAGTTTAATTTTATGACCAATATTACCAAACTGTGTAGAAACTGTTGCTGTAACATAACACTTCTCCTGTGATGTTTAGTGATGCTTCAGTTTTCTGTGTACCATCTTCCTTCAGTCGCAGTTCATACTGTCATGTTATATGAGACAGCCCCACATAACCTGTCTCACATTAGTTAGTTATCAGTGGCAGCCCTAGTACACTGGCTCATCTTAATCCCTGCCAGGAATCAGATGACCAGAGCTAGTAATGGCCACAGCTTTTATCTAATTTGCTAATATTGGCTAAAGTAATTCAGTTAACATTGCATTAGTTCTTATCTGTTTACAATGAGTTAAAATGTTGATTTTACAAACAACCAGAATAAATTTATTTACATGTTGTTATGTTTTACAGTTATGCACTTCACGTTAATAGCAAAGGAAATAGTGCCCTACAGTCCAAAGCATCGTCTTGTTCCTGTGACTGTTCATATCAAAGATGTGAATGACAATTTTCCAGAATTCACAAAAGCAGTGTACAATGTAAGTTTGACACACAGTATTCATTCATGCATTTATTCATTCATTCATCTGTTCACCCATCATGCTCAATAAATCCCATCGTAAATGAGAGCCTTCGGAGAGGTGGAATGTTTCAAGTTACATTATGGGAAAGACCAATTACCTCCTCTTACACAACTCATAATCTAACATTTAACATAAATGTATCTAAAAACAAAGATGATGTAACTTACCAAACGAAAGCGTCCAATGTGACGATCTGGCATTACGTCGATTCGAAAGCAAATGATGAAAATGGGAGGTTTTCTTAGGTTTTTACTACATATTAACACTTTTTGCATTTTCTCATCTAACGTGGCTGCAAGACCTCGGTTCATGCAAACTCTTAAGGTCCTCGGTCAACTACAAGGCACCAAAACAGCCAATAATTCAATAATCGATAACTAAAACTTGAATTGTACTACTTCTTACTGGCTGTTTGCATCAACTTAGAAGCTTCTATTTGCCTTTACATATGTCTGCTTGTGTCTGTATATGTGCAGATGGATATGTGTGTGTGTGCGAGTGTATACCTGTCCTTTTTTCCCCCTAAGGTAAGTCCTTCCGCTCCCGGGACTGGAATGACTCCTTACCCTCTCCCTTAAAGCCCACATCCTTTCGTCTTTCCCTCTCCCTCCCTCTTTCCTGATGAAGCAACCGTGGGTTGCAAAAGCATGAATTTTGTGTGTGTTTGTGTTTGTTTGTGTGTCTATCAACGCTTTCGTTTGGTAAGTTACATTGTCTTTGTTTTTAGATATATTTTTCCCCCGTGGAATGTTTCCTTCTATTATATTTAACATAAATGTTTCCATTAATCAAAATTTATGCCCCTGAGTTATAAAATTCTGATGAATTACAGGAGGAGCAACTGATCAGATACTCTTTTATTTTAGTTCGTTCTAGCACTCTTTTATTACAATAAGATTTTGTATGGTATGTGAAGAGGTACACATCTCCATCATTATATCAAGATAAATATTTGACTTAAGAGTATTATCCACTCCTTCCTTTTACTCTTCGATCTTATTTTTTGTTCACTGAATATGTACCATGAAAATTTGCTGCAATCTCTCTATAGTGACAAATAATTTTTTATTACTCTTTAATCTTTAAAGTGTTTGATTTTTGTGACAGGTATCTATCAAAGAAAATGCTGCTATAGGAACAACAGTTGCATGGGTCCAGGCACTGGATGATGATTCTGGTAATTTGGGAACACAAGGTATTCGATACACCAGTTTAGGAGGAAGTGTTTCTGAAATGTAAGTTTATGTAAGAAAAAGTGTATATAATTATAATTAAGTTACTGCAAATAAAGTTTAGGTATCTGAAAACTGCAAAATTTAGGGAAACATAAGAGTATGATTAGACAGATGTACTTTTTGCTGCATAGATCAATACTGAAAACATCCTCAAAGCTGTAGAACATCATAAAAGAAGAATACATAATATTTATTTACAAGAAGAGGTCCTACATGAAATCATATTCACTGATTTAGAATAAGTCACTCATTTGTAAATGTTTTCATATGCTTTACTACAAACAAATGGCACCATCATATGTTCCGCATCTTGCTTGAAGGCTGGTAGACTCTCTAGCCATGTAACATCATTACATATCAGCGCTGCCTTCAGTCTTTCCACCATCCCATTGCTGGATGGATAGTGGCTTGTTGTATGAATGTGGGTGCAACCACACAGGTGAAGTAACTCCTGGAATAATGTGGTGTCAAATTATTGATTCCTGTCAACTGTTATTGTCTGGGTTTGCCAAATCTTGGAAGTCAGCCTTTTAGCAGTGTTCTCAACACAGCTGTGGTAATGGAAAAGGTCTTAGGCCATCTCATGAAATGGTCCATCATGGTAACCAAATAACAGTAGCCACTGGAGTATAGCAGTGGACCAACGAGATCCACATTGATGTGGCCAACCTGCCCCATATGGGTGATGATGGATCCTGTTGGCCCACCGCTCACTTTGCATCTCTGGCAGCAATGATACTGCTTTGCCCATGTACAACAGTCTTTATTGATTCCAAGCCACACCACCTACTTAGTCAAGAGCCATACAGTAGCCCATACTGCTGGATATAGACAGATCATGGGAAACAGCAAAAATGCTGCACCGAAAAACCATGGCTACAAAAACCTCGGTCATACCATGTGAAGTGTTGCATCACAGTGTTAAACTGCATGATGGTCTCTTCACTTGCTTGAGGTTTGAAATGAATCAGTCCTGCCCCTGAAGGACATGTAGCTCTGTGTCTAGTGCTTGCACATGAACATTGTTATCCCACTCTACTGTCTTCAAGCCTGTGCAGCATCTTTACAGACAGTCGGTGACTATATTTTTGCAAGTGCTTATGTGGTCCATATCTGTTGTAAATTGTGATATGAAGTCCGCATGCATAATCAATCTGGGAGAACTGTTTGGTGTTCTTTTCTTGAATAGAGAAGTGGTTGGTGAGTGTCTGTATAAAAGTTCTTGCTTCAATCAAATCCGTGAAGTGTTGGACAGCTGCATACACTGCATGCAACTCCCTGTCAATAATCCTGTAAGACCTTTGTGCATCTGTAAGTAGCTGGGAAAAGAAAACTAAAGGTTGCCAAGCATCCTCAATGAACTGCTGGAGTAATGGCCCCACTGCCACATGACTTGTGCCACCACGAGAACCATCAGTGCCTTAAGCTACAGAAGTGCCATCAGAACTGCCCGTGCAGTGTATTGCTTCACTTTCTTGAATGCACTCCTGTTCTGGATTCTTAGGTATCTTTTTTTAGCCTACTGTGTTTTTTCCTTTTCAGCAGTTTTGTTAATAGTGCCAGCAATTTATCAGCCAGGGAATGTATTGCTGTTAATAATTTAGCATTCTGAGGAATCTTCTTAGTTTTTTGAAAGTTTTTGGCCTGAGAACATTGTGAATGGTGATTATACATTCCACAAGAGGTGTGAGCCCTTCTGCAGACACCAAACACTGACTACAACACCAGCATCCTGTAAGTGTATAAAAGCTTGCCATAGATGTATTTTATGCTGGTCTTGTGATTGTGAAAAGATTAGAATATGATTCATATATCAGAATAATCAATTGATTAGATGGAGCATCTGGTGAAAGAAACTTTGTGATATCCATGAAAGGAAAAATAGGGTCAGTAATCCCAAAAGCTTGCAAGTGTTGTTGCATATGTTTCTTGTATGTGCCCCATTCTTCACTGGACTCATTGTATGTAGAAAAAGGAGGTGGATAAACCATGATGGGTGTGGAGGGCAAAACAGCAGGTGACACAGACAGAGGAACATGCTGACAAGACAAAACAGAAGCCAATGATTGAAGTAAGTGAGTTTGATTGTCTAGCACCTACAGTTGGTGGTGCAACACCATAGTGAATTAATATTGCTGTTGAAGCAACTACCGTAAAATTTCCTCTGTAACACAATCAGCCATCATGAGAATAAATGGAGGACCAACCAGAGTAGGAATTTGAGAAGGGAACAGGGCCACAGTCATTGCCAATCATTAAGTACATAAAAATCTGTAGCAATACACGTAGAGAACTGAGGCTGAGCATAGCTTGGCTAGCCTTAAATAAACTGGAGCCCTTGGCAGACTCTGATGGTGATCTCTCTCTCTCTCTCTCTCTCTCTCTCTCTCTCTCTCCCTCCCTCTCTCTCTCTCTCTCTCTCTCTCTCTCTCTCTCTCTCACACACACACACACACACACACACACACAAGTCTGGGGCACTCGTACACACAGCCTTTCTAGAGTACAAGCATGCGTCACTGCTGTATTCACCTTAAATAATCTAGGGAAATCACGGAAGACCTAAATTTGGATGGCTGAATGGGAATTTGAACTGCAATCTTCCCAAACATGAGATCAAAGTCTTACCATTTCTCTGTCCTTCACAACAGGTGGGTCCAAGTTCCCCCTTGGAATCTCCCCCAGCCTCTCCCTCTTTCTCCTCTGTGGAAAGAACTAAACAGTTCCAGAAGCTACAATAGCTTTTTCTACTTTTACTTATGTCTGTTAGCAGTACTGGTGTGCCATTCTGCCTCCGTGCAATTTTACAGTGATTAAACATTGACTATGTCTTGAAAACTAGAAATCATATAAGCAATTTCCACTGCTGGATTAGGAAACAGCAACTCTAAATAAGCCATCACTAGTGGAGAATACTACACAAGACTTGTTAGTGCACAGATGATAGCACATTTACGTGGCATGCAATACTATTTCCTTAATCATCTCATGTTTTATCGAAACAAAAGAATTCTCAGTGGTCATCTCCCCAATTTTTTGTGAGCCTCTCTTAGATAGTGATGGTCCAGATACAAAGTTGGAATCATCTTTCCGGCAATTTTATACAGGAAGATACTGTTCCTCAAGTGAATGTATTTTAAACTATGTTTTCCATTGTTATGAACAGAATATCACCCACATTTGGAAGTTTTACACAATACTTTGTATATTTTGACTTCCAATCTTGCAACTACAACCTGCCAACTACTGTTCCCACTTAAATGTGATAGAACAATGTGTGAAGGTTGCGAATCTAAGTTTTCAATGAGGAAGTTTATGTCTCTCACAGTCACAACTGAGTGACACTATTTTGAATTTTAAAGCATCATTTGGATATTTAGTCTTTATATTCAACAAAAACCAACATGACTGTTGTATATAAAAGATCTCAAAGCCCAGCTCTATTAAAATATGTGAGTGGAAAGAACTGGAAGCTGCTTTTCACAGTTTTACAGAAGCTTCATTCTGTTCCATGTGCATCAGATTTCAAAAATTCTAGACTGAATGAACTATGAGGATTTCAGATTTGTTTCAGACGCAAGCCCAGTCTCTGCACAGACACTAGGGAGCTGGTACTAGCCATCTGCCATTTGCTCCTCTGGCTGCCAACAATTACAGATTCCTGGCACACACAGAGTCACACATTTGTGTTATTTTTGCTTACACTTGCATCTGGTGATGTGAGGCAGGTAGACATGAATACACTGAGGGGTAGATTTTCTATCTTTGTTACTGAGAAGGACGAAGTTGTGTTTAGATTCATTGGACTGCAAGAAATCTATTGTTTATGGCATTGCAAGATAATAGTTCAGACTTTCACACAAACTATTTGTTATCAACACCTGTGCCAAGTCTAATGATAAACAAAAGAACAGGACAATGCAACTTTTATCTTCTCCCTTAACTTACTTTGTGCATGAACATACAAAAATTACTTTACAGTATTAAACTTTTCTGGCACATTACTTGTCTCATTGGTCTTCAAATCCCATATCTGAATCCCACATTCAGCCTTCCTGACAATCATCCTACTCAGATAATTAGTAGTCACATCTACTTCTACATCTACACCTTCTGCTACATCTACATCTATACTCTGCAAACCAACATGAGGTGCATGGTAGAAGGTACCTGCCACTGTACCAGTTATTATTGTTTCTTCCTGTTCCATTCACATACAGAGCAAGGCAAGAATTATTGTTTAAATGCCTCTGTGTGCAATAATTATTCCAATCTGATCCCTATGTGAGTGATACAAAGGGGGTTGTAGTATATTGCTAGAATAAACATTTACAGCCAGTTCTTGGCATTCTCTTAATAGACTTTCTTGGGATACTTTGCGTCTATCTTCAAGAGTCTCCCAGTTCAGTTCCTCCAGAATCCCTATGACACTCTCCTATGGATTAAACAAACCGGTGATCATTTGTGCCTCCATTCCTGTGTACGTTCAATATCCCCTGTTAGTCCTATCTGGCACAGGTCCCACAAACTTGAGCTATATTCTCGAACCAGTCACACAAGTGATTTTTAAGCAATCTTCTTTGTAGTAAGAATGCACATGCCTATGACTTAACCTATGTGATCATTCCGTTTCATATCCATACAAAGTGTTGTAGGCAGGTATTTGTATGAGTTAGCTGATTCCAACAGTGACTCATTGATATTATAGTCATAGGATACTGTGGTGTGTTTTTTTTTAAGTGTAAAATTTTACATTTTTGAACATCTAAGGCAAGCTGCCAATCTCTGCACCACCTTGAAATCTTATCAAGATCTGACTAAATATTTATGCAGCTACTTTCAGATACTGCTTCATTACAGATAACTGCATCATCTGCAAAAAACAAAAACAAAAACAAAACAAAAAAACCTGATTTTACTATTAATATTGTCTGGAAGGTCACTGATATACAACATGAACAGGAAGGGTCCCAACACACTTCCAGGGGATACACCCAAAGTTAATTCTACTTCTGACAATGACTTTCCATTCAACATGTTGTGTCTGCCCTACCAAAAATCCCTCGGTCCAATCACAAATTTCACTTGATACCCCAGCTGATCATACCTTGGACAATAAGCATAGGTATGGTACTGAGTCAAATGCTTTTTGGAATTCAATAAATACAGCATCTACCTGATTGCCTTGATCCAAAGCTTTCAGTAGGTCATGTGAGAAAAGTGTGAGTTAGGTTTCACATGATTGATGTTTTTGAAATCCATACTGGTCATTCTATTAAAGATACCTCATTATGTTTGAGCTCAGAATATGTTCTAAGATTCTACAGCAAATTGATGCCAAGGATAATAAATGGTAGTTTCATGGATTGCTTGTACTGCTCTCCTTGTAAACAGGTGTGACCTGCACTTTTTTCTGAGAACTGGACATGGTTTTTTGTTCAAGGTATCTGTGATGGTCTATAGTCAGAAGAGGGTCCGACTCAACCACAAATTCAGTGAGGAGCATTGCATAATTGTAACACATGTTGTTGTAGTCCTTAGGTCCTGGTAGGTGTTGCCTTTTCATCAAACATCATACATAACATTTGTTTTAACTTTCATAACTTAACAGGGACCAAAATACTTGGCCTTCAGCTTTAATTTTAGTCCAGTTCATTTTTGTTTTGTTGTCATACGATCACCATTTCTTTTGACCTTGCACCCCGCTGAGTTGTAATTTAACATCTTTCTCCAAATGAATGAATAATCTTGTCTTATAATAATATTTAAAGCATAAATTAAAATTTTAGCACAGTTGTGGAATCTCTCTTGATGGATATGTCATCAGCAGTTCTGATAATTTTGTAATGTGAAGTTCAGTTTGTGTAGCATCTTAACTCCAGTTTGTGTGGTAATGATCGTAGCCGAGATAGAGTTGATTCTCTCAATCTGATCTACCGTATTTACTCGAATCTAAGCCGCACCTGAAAAATGAGACTCGAAATCAAGGAAAAAAAAATTTCCCGAATCTAAGCCGCACCCGAAATTTGAGACTCGAAATTCAAGGGGAGAGAAAAGTTTTAGGTCCCACCTCCAAATCGAAACAAAGTTCGTCTAATTTTAATATGAGACACAATTTAGGTCGAATGAATGACGATACAGCTGCAGTAGTTTGGTTCGAGTCGTAAGCTTAGCAGTTAAGGTTTACCAGGTAGCCATTGCTATGCGTCAGGCGCTCCGTCCGTATTTATACCGGTAGGTACCCTTCCTTTTCACGTGCTTCGTCTGGTTTGAATTGATTGCTTATTTTTCTTTGATCTGATAAGCGCCGTTTTCTTTGTTATAGGTGTTTACGTCACTCTAAGCTGAAAATGCATTACTGTACTGTGTCATGCATTGTTTGTCGCATTCTGATTGTGCGTGTTTACGGCCTGTCGCCGCTCGCGGGATGGCCTGCTTTTGTGCGCGTTACCGCTGCTTACAAATAAAAAATAGAGAGGAATCGTCTCATTAGCGAAACATTTGTTGTTACTTACACTATTGCTTTCTTTGATAATGATCAACAAGAACCAAATAATAGACTGCGTATGATAGATGATGTTCTGAACGAAATTTTAACGAAAATTTTTCTCCGTTTGAAAATCTTTGCAGGCGGCTCTTTAGTTCATTACATTCTGCACAGAAATTAGAGTCATCTTAGATTTAAAAATCTAGTCAATTGCCGTGCTTCATTTCTGACTGTATCACTATTAGGCATAAGAATAATACGAATATAAACATTACATGATATGTATATTCTTCCGCGTTTGCTGTTGTCTCACTCTAGTTTCGTTGTTTATTAGGCAGACAGGATTTAAATGAGATAGTAGCAAACACGAAACAATACATGGCAAAATGTTTATATTCGTATTATTCTTATGGTGAAGAGAATACTGCATGTGATTCACAATTCATAAAAGTTCCTATTAGCAGCCATCTCTTCTCACAGGTAGGAAAAAATTCAGAACGCAGAGTAGGCCATATTGACAAACATCCCAAACAGTCTTGCCAGTCGCATTTTTGTAGTACATTGAAATGCAGCTATATTCGAAGATGAACAATACGGAATTTGTATTTACTTCGTTGGATAATGTACCAAAATGCAGTGGTCGAAACTCGGGGCGGAGGAAAAAGGCTCGTCTTCAACCTTTTTTTTTTTTTTTAATTTATTTACTGACGCAGAGGTTTTGGTGCCAGTATTTATCTTTGTGCCTACAAATCATGCCTTTGTAGTGCTACATATATTTGACGGCAGAAGTTAGTTGTGGCGGCACCCACCAACATTTTTCAGAACTCCCGCTTGCTTTGCACTCGATTCTAAGCCGCAAGCGGTATTTTGGATTACAAAAACCGGAAAAAAAGTGTGGCTTAGATTCGAGTAAATACGGTAACTGTAAGTAAGAAATGTTCACTTCCTTTGGCTGTGCCAAGCTCCTTGAATTCTTCAAATATGAAGTTTAGGTCCCTCTGTCAGCAGTTATTTGGATTGGATTACCAAAATTATTTTATCTGTAATTCCATCTTATCATTTCTGCTCATTTTGTAGTCTATAGAGAAGGCTGTCCCAACAAGTATGCCCAATGGTAGGGAGCTGGGCACACGTGGGCACAACTGTGCATGAACTGTGCACGTTCATGCAGTAAAGAGTTTCCTGCGCACAACAGTTATGGGAAAACAGGTCATGTGTAAATTGTCAACACTGTAAATAACAAAACCAGTTATGAGGAGACCAAGTAATGCATTGAAGCAGTATGTGTGTAAAAGAAAAATTCAGTCTAAGTGAAGAATAGTAATATACTGATAAACCAAAACATTACGACCACCTTCTTAATAGCTCATTTGTCCATCTCAGAATTGAAATACGTAACTGATTCTACATATCAGGACTCTAACAGTTTGATGTTGGGTTGGGTGGAGGCATGTAGCATGTAGCATTAGATGTCTATGGAAAGATCACGTTATCCACATAAATAAGAGCCTGCTGATTTGCATATGCTGTGATGGCACCTGATAGTGAACCAGATGGGTTTCATACAACTTACATCAGTTGAATTTGGTCACTGAGACATGAACATGAGTCCACTGTGGTGTTCTTCAAACCACTGTAGCATGGTTCTGGCTACCAGACATGGACAATTACATTGCTGAAAGATGACATCATTGGTGGGGAAGACTTCAAGCATGAAGGGATGCAGGTGGTTCACAGCTGTCAGTGTGGCTTTGATTACTACTACAGGTTCTGTGCAAGTACAGGAGAATGTCTCCCATGGCAAAATACTGCGCCCACTAGCCTGCGTCTGTGGTGTGGTGCACATATTGAACCCCCATTCAGCTCAGTGATGGCGTTCATGGAGATGACCAATGACGTAACATAACAAAAATGTGATTCACCTGAAGAGCCAACATGTTTCCATCAATAGACAGTAGAATCCCAATTGTCCCATGCCTACTGCAATCATAATGGTTGATGTCGATGGATCAACCTGTGAACATGTAGGGTTGGTCTGCTGCAGAGCTCCATGTTCAACAATGTACGATGAACAGTGAGCTCCAAAACACTTGTGGGTGGACCAGCACTGTAATATTTCAGTATAGATGCCACAGATCACCATCTATCCTACTTTAGAGGGCAGATGAGCCTCTGAACCCCATGTTCTGTGAAGAGTCATGGACATCCAACCATTTAGTGCATAGTGGCAATTTTACTGTCCTTCTACCCCTTTCTGTAGATGCTCAAGACAGTAGCATGTGAACATTCCACCAGCTTCACCATTTTTTAGACACTCATTCATGGCTCTGCATTATAATACTCTGCCCTTTGTAAAAGTCACTTATCTCAGTCGATCTCTCCATTTGTAGCTCATAGCTTTGCAGAAGAGTGAAGAGTTTGACAGAGCACTGAAAGACCTGAGTTGAAACAAGGCCCCCGGAGTAGACAACATTCCATTGGAACTACTGACGGCCTTGGGAGAGCCAGTCCTGACAAAACTCTACCATCTGGTGAGCAAGATGTATGAAACAGGCGAAATACCCTCAGACTTCCAGAAGAATATAATAATTCCAATCCCAAAGAAAGCAGGTGTTGACAGATGTGAAAATTACCAAACTATCAGTTTAATAAGTCACAGCTGCAAAATACTAACACGAATTCTTTACAGATGAATGGAAAAACTAGTAGAAGCCAACCTCGGGGAAGATCAGTTTGGATTCCGTAGAAATATTGGAACACGTGAGGCAATACTGACCTTACGACTTATCTTAGAAGAAAGATTAAGGAAAGGCAAACCTACGTTTCTAGCATTTGTAGACTTAGAGAAAGCTTTTGACAATGTTGACTGGAATACTCTCTTTCAAATTCTAAAGGTGGCAGGTGTAAAATACAGGGAGCGAAAGGCTATTTACAATTTGTACAGAAACCAGATGGCAGTTATAAGAGTCGAGGGACATGAAGGGGAAGCAGTGGTTGGGAAGGGAGTAAGACAGGGTTGTAGCCTCTCCCCGATGTTGTTCAATCTGTATATTGAGCAAGCAGTAAAGGAAACAAAAGAAAAATTCGGAGTAGGTATTAAAATTCATGGAGAAGAAATAAAAACTTTGAGGTTCGCCGATGACATTGTAATTCTGTCAGAGACAGCAAAGGACTTGGAAGAGCAGTTGAATGGAATGGACAGTGTCTTGAAAGGAGGATATAAGATGAACATCAACAAAAGCAAAACAAGGATAATGGAATGTAGTCTAATGAAGTCAGGTGATGCTGAGGGAATTAGATTAGGTAATGAGACACTTAAAGTAGTAAAGGAGTTTTGCTATTTGGGGAGCAAAATAACTGATGAGGTCGAAGTAGAGAGGATATAAAATGTAGACTGGCAATGGCAAGGAAAGCGTTTCTGAAGAAGAGAAATTTGTTAACATCGAGTACAGATTTAAGTGTCAGGAAGTCGTTTCTGAAAGTATTTGTATGGAGTGTAGCCATGTATAGAAGTGAAACATGGACGATAAATAGTTTGGACAAGAAGAGAATAGAAGCTTTCGAAATGTGGTGCTACAGAAGAATGCTGAAGATTAGATGGGTAGATCACATAACTAATGAGGAAGTATTGAATAGGATTGGGGAGAAGAGAAGTTTGTGGCACAGCTTGACCAGAAGAAGGGATCGGTTGGTAGGACATGTTCTGAGGGATCAAGGGATCACCAATTTAGTATTGGAGGGCAGCGTGGAGTGTAAAAATTGTAGAGGGAGACCAAGAGATGAATACACTAAGCAGATTCAGAAGGATATAGGTTGCAGTAGGTACTGGGAGATGAAAAAGCTTGCACAGGATAGAGTAGCATGGAGAGCTGCATCAAACCAGTCTCAGGACTGAAGACCACAACAACAACAACAGCTTTGCAAGGGTGTCACCCCATCCATTTCTGCTCATCTTAGGCCATGTCCTACATGAGCGACAGAAGTGAGCAACAGCGAGTGACTTCTGGATACGTGACACTCCAGCAACAAGCAGCAACAATGGGCAACAACCCTGGGTGTCCTGCGTGTGAGCGACCATGTCACGCTACAAGATGGCTGCTTAGAGCCAACCAGATGTTTGTATCAAACGGCGTCCTTAACCTGTAGAATACTGTAGCTGGAGAGTAGCTTATTTGTTTGAGTTGTAAATATTTGTCATGTATTGTTGTTTTTCTGACATGTTCTACATCCTGGAGGACCTCCTCACTACGGATCAATTGGAATGAAAGTAAATCTAATCTAATCTAAAGTAAGGCTACAGAATTAGGTTTACTTAAGAAAACAAAGCAAAAAGGAACGCTCTGCATGAAATTTACAAATGGAGGAATCTCCATGGAGAATTTCATAAGTATCATCAACTACAAAGATCACCAGACAAGTTCTTCGAATACACGTGAATGAGCAGAGGAGCATTCGACTATCTCATCAATAAATTAAATACCAATGTTTTTTATATGATCAAGAAATTTTAACAGCCAATAAATGTGGAGAAGTGACTATTACATGACTGACTATGCTAAATACAAACATAAGCACAAAGAATGATATGCATGGACAATAGGTAGCTGTGGTGTAGGGGTAGCATATACAGCTTGTAACTGTGTGCGAGGATAGGGACCTGAGTTCGATTCCCAGCAATTCTTATATTTTTACTGACTCAATTACGATTCTGTATACTAAGTTTTATGTGTACTGTTTGCACTGCATCGCTAAGTATTTTTTTAAGATCTTGCCAAAGAACTTTTTCTTCACACCTATCTCGGTATATCACACACATTTAATTCCCAATAAATTGCAATGAACCATGAAATTTTACAGATATTTCATGTTGCGAACATGATTCATCTGCAGTCAATGTTAAGGCCAAGCGTTTCAATTACACTAAATAGCCTGTAAAAGTAAAGGTTACAACATTTTTGAAAAGAAAGTCAAACGTTTTGTGTAATGATTTGTCTAAAAGTATGAAATCAAAAATATTATGGAAACGTTTGGTGCACCTCATTTTCTGTTCATGATTTTGAACATCATTCAGAGGCACGTAGAACGTTTTTCTGATCTACTTATTTCTTTTACACAAATAATTTCATAAAATATTTGAGTGATTACTTCCATTTTTTTAATTTCAAGTTTCATTCAGAAAGCATGATCTTACTGACTCCTCCTTTGCCTTCCTGACGTACTTCATTTGAAGAAAGCCTTTTTGACATTTAAATACCACACCAACGTATCTTTTTATGTGCAAAATAGTTAGGTCTTGAACAGATGACATTTTTAACACTTCATTTAAAGCAGCTTTTGCGAAATATTTCAATTTTTCCTCAGCTTATTAAGTTTTCGTTCATTACCATGATTACTTTCAAGCAGTTAAATATTTTCATGCCAAACTAGACCTCATGCTGGTCACTTTGATACTCCGTTTACCTCTTTCTCTCCCTTTGTTTGCCTATCAAAATTTGGACGAAACCTCATGGCTTAGGTTATAGGGAGTCTTGTTTTCGCTCTGCTCACACGTTTACAAAAACGTATCGAGTGTTAATCATGTGATAAAATAGTCCTTTCCATGTGCTGTCATTTCCAAAAAGTGTCATTTCAACATCTTGAACCTTTTATGATGTACGACGATGTTTACAACCACTTGATTCCTGAAGAGCAGAAAGGTTCAGGCGAGCTACCCATCCACGGATATAACAACCAATATCTCAAGAATGAAAAGAGATATCAATCTGGTCTCAACTTTAAATACAAATTAGATATATTGGTTACATTTCATACTTAATAATGTAAGGCCTTAAATGAACTGCACGGAAAGTCTACACAATGTGACTACCTCTGCAAATTCTTAAAAATTTCGTGCAGCCATGTACTCAATTTCATGCAGCACAGTAACTATGATGAATAACGATAATAAATTCTAACATTTATCATTTAAGGATATCAAGCTATAGGTTGTGGAAGAATCAAATTTTTTCGCGGAATAGTTTTCTTAACATCGGATGTTAAGTAATTCGTAGCTGCCATTGCGTCCGCTCCACTGCTTTGCCAAGAAGACATGTGGCTGTCACTCTGTGTCGCACATGCTGCAGTAGCAAGATTCAAACACATTTGAATTCAAATGTTGCCAGTTGCAGTGTGAGACAGGCAGCAACACAGATGTTGCTCATGTATGACACATCCGTAACTACACCTGCGGTTGTGTTTTGTCACCTGAAGCTGTCACGCGCTGTCACTCACTTCTGTCGCTCACGTAGGACACAGCCTTACACACTTCTAACAGCCGTGTACCGCAAGTCTCTAGAGGAACAGAAGGTTCCAAATGATTGGAAAAGAGCACAGGTAGTTCCAGTCTTCAAGAAGGGTCGTCGAGCAGGTGCGCAAAACTATAGATCTATATGTCTGACGTCGATCTGTTGTAGAATTTTAGAACATGTTTTTTGCTCACGTATCATGTCATTTTTGGAAACCCAGAATCTACTCTGAATTCCGGAAACAGTGATCGTGTGAGACCCAACTCGCTTTATTTGTTCATGAGACCCAGAAAATATTAGATACAGGCTCCCAGGTACATGCTATTTTCCTTGACTTCCGGAAGGCGTTCGATACAGTTCCGCACTGTCGCCTGATAAACAAAGTAAGAGCCTACGGAATATCAGACCAGCTATGTGGCTGGATTGAAGAGTTTTTAGCAAACAGAACACAGCATGTTGTTATCAATGGAGAGACGCCTACAGACGTTAAAGTAACCTCCGGCGTGCCACAGGGGAGTGTTGTGGGACCATTGCTTTTCACAATATATATATAAATGACCTAGTAGATAGTGTCGGAAGTTCCATGCAGCTTTTCACGGGTGATGCTTTAGTATACAGAGAAGTTGCAGCATTAGAAAATTGTAGCGAAATGCGGGGAGATCTACAGCGGATAGGCAGGGAGTGGCAGCTGACCCTTAACATAGACAAATGTAATGTATTGCGAGTACATAGAAAGAAGGACCCTTTATTGTATGATTATATGATAGCAGAACAAACACTGGTAGCAGTTACTTCTGTAAAATATCTGTGAGTATGTGTACGGAATGATTTGAAGTGGAATGATCGTATAAAATTAATTGTTGGCAAGGCGGTTACCAGGTTCAGATTCATTGGGAGAGTCCTTAGAAAATGTAGTCCATCAACAAAGGAGGTGGCTTACAAAACACTCGTTCGACCTATACTTGAGTATTGCTCATCAGTGTGGGATCCATACCAGATTGGGTTGATGGAGGAGATAGAGAAGATCCAAAGAAGAGCGGCGCATTTTGTCACAGGGTTATTTGGTAACCGTGATAGCGTTACGGAGATGTTTAGCAAACTCAAGTGGCAGACTCTGCAAGAGAGACACTCTGCATCGCGGTGTAGCTTGCTCGCCAGGTTTCGAGAGGGTGCGTTTCTGGATGAGGTATCGAATATATTGCTTCCCCCTACTTATACCTCCCGAGGAGATCACAAATGTAAAATTAGAGAGATTTGAGTGTGCGCGGAGGCTTTCCAACAGTCGTTCTTCCCGCGAACCATACGCGACTGGAACAGAAAAGGGAGGTAATGACAGTGGCACATAAAGTGCCCTCAGCCACACACCGCTGGGTGGCTTGTGGAGTATGAATGTAGATGTAGATGTAGATGTAGATGTAGATGTCATGTGCCCACAACACCACCAGGTGACATCCAAGATTGTGGTGGGCATTACTCATAATGTTTTGTCTTATTAATGTATTTTGTTATGTTTGTGAAACAAAACATTTCTTTTTTAGAACAAAATATGAAATATTTGGGCTGAGACCTCTTGTTGGTGCAAGACACAGAACACTTTTCAGTGCTGGATCATCTCTGGGGACCTTTCTGCTATTTTTATTCTCTTCATAATGGACAACACTTGTTCATACTAATATTTAGAGCCAAACCAAACACAGAAATAACATTAGCCGTATTTGTGTGTAGCTTTGGAAACTCTTCTGCATGAACATCATGGTACCATCTTAACAAATTGGTAGTATTGTAATATCTATCCCTGAGCAGAGTGCAGTTTTGCAAATCAGTGAGTTCTAACTACATTTCCAAAGGTCCAGTATAAGATGCATTTATTTTGTCATACATGCTAGGAATAAGCAGATCATTTCCTTGAAGTGACTCGTTTAAGTGATTTTAGTACCCTATGCTATCAGTGAGAAAGGCCAAGTCTGCAATCCTTTTGTCTTCATTGAGTGTTAGCTGTGTCTCTCCTTTAATTTCCATAAATAGGGGATTTCTTTCCAAATAGGAAAAAATATGTTGAGAACTTTGCCTGTATTAAGTCATTGTAACACACAACAATAGGGTATTTCACCATATGCTGTGTTGAGATCTCACAAAAATCCCTTGAACTGTCTAGTGATTTACACCATGGCGTCTTTCAAAATTGACACATTGGACCATGACCATCATGACTCTGCCATACTGCACATTTTCTGCACATGTATCTTGCCTGTTTTGTACTACTGTAGAGTAAGTCTGATCATAAGTCAACATGATTGAGTATTCTTAACCAAAAGAGAAGAATAGCACATTATATTGACATAAGGAGATAACTTCAGTAGACTGAGAGCATTGAAGAAACATTGAAGCACAAAAAACTGAAGTGGAAATAGTGCCACAACAGCTGCAGTGTTGTGCTTGTTACAGCACATTGTGTACAAATAATGTATGTCCTCATCTGTTTCATTTGAATATAATGGATTCATGCAGTACACAAATTGTTAATGTAATGGGAAACAATATAATTTACACCAGTTTTCAATCATTTTCAGAAGCAGTAGAATAGCTGTAAGTGACACACAACAAATTTTAAGTGAAATGTATTCCTTTAAGTGAAAAGTAAAATTGCAACCTGAGTTTCTGCAGTCAACAGCCATCAAATACCATGAATATATGGTTACAGTTCAGTGATATTCCTTACATAAAAACTATGTTGCAGAATATGTAGAGTATATCTGCATTATGCATAACAACATATTTCCTAACATAAACCATAAAAATGGATAAAAGGATCAAATATTCGTAATGCAAAACAGACAAAGTTGAAATAATAATCATCAGGTAGTGAGGCAGTACAGCATAAATCCTATCGTGGAGTACAACAGAATACGGTCAAACATTCATTTGTTAAAATACATATAAAAGTGTTGTAACACTATACAGACACAGTATCAGAAGTAACACCAACCAAGTTTTTATTCTGTTTACACATGAAGAGTTCCACAATAACACTGAATAAAGTATAGAACAGTACAAAGTCCCATAACTATATAACACATCAGTATACAGTCTCGTAGGTAAGGATGCAATAAGCAAGTAAACATAAGTGAGGCCAAAGCAGTACATGATTTGTATGGGGAAGAAGTGATGTGCATGTAAGACAGAAAGGAAAAGGTAAAGTGAGGTAGTGGAAAATGGTTTAGGCCAGGGGGATGGAGAGAATGCAAGATATGCTGGAGAGAAAATTCCCAACTTCATAGCTCAGAGAAATTAGTTCTGGAAGGGAGCATCCAAATGGCTGTGTTGTGGTGCACAGCATGTTTGGCAAATGGATGGTCCTATTTGCAGTTTGCCATTACTTTGGCAGTGGCCATTCATGTGGGTACAGTTGATTACTTGCCATGGCCACATAAAGTGCTGTGTAATAATTGCAGTATAGCTGATATACAACATAGCTGCTTGCACATGTGGCCATGCGTTTTATAGGGTAGGAAATACCTGTGACTTGAGAGATGGTGTATGGGATAGGCCTTGCACTTGGGCTGACTACAGGGGAATGATCCATGGGGTGCAGGATTGGAATAGTGATGGACAAGGATATTCTGTAGGTTGGGTGGATGGCAGAACACAACTTTTTGTGATGTGGGTAGGATTTTGGCTAAGATATCATTCATCCCAGAGTACAATGAGAGGAAGTTGAATCCCTGTTGAAGGCTGTTGGTTGAGCTTCTTAAGTCCAGGGTGACATTGTGTGATCATAAGAGTGCTGGTCATTGGCTAGTTAACACAGTTACTGGTGTCAGAGGAGATGGCATGGGAGATCTCTATACGGATGAGATGGATAGGACATGGCCTGTGAATAAAGGCTCTGGAATGGTTATCGGTATATTTTGACTGCTTTCCACTGCAGTTGTAGCATCCATTGGTGGCAAGGCTGTAGGGAAGAGACTTTTTGACACAGAACCAGTGCTGGCTGTCAAAGTGGAGTGTTCTTGGTAATTGGTACACTTGATGTGAACAGACATATTTATGGAGTCATCTGAGAAGTGGAGATCGTCATGTAGGAAGATGACTCATTGAGCTGAGAAGGCTTAGGTGAAGTAGATTTGGGAGTAGGTGTTGAAGTTATTGAGGTAGGAGCAGAGGGTGTCCCTGCTGTCAGTACTAATCATGAGAATGCCGTCAATGAATGTGAACCAGACAAGGGGTTTTAGTTGATGACTGCAAAGAAAGGATCCCTCCAGATGGCCAATACATAAGTTGACATAGATTGGTGACATGCAATTGTCCATGGATTTGTTTATAGATTTGGCTATCAGAATTGAAATAATTGTGGGTCAATATGTGAATGTCTAGGGGGATTAGAAAAGAGATGGTGGGTTTGATATCAGGAGGACATTGGGAAAGGTAGTGTTCAGTGGCTACAAGGTCATGAGCATGGGGGATGTTGGTGTATAAGGATGTCTCATCCACAATGACCAAGAAAGAGTCTGGTGATGATGGTACAGAAACTGTGGAAAGACAGTGAAAAAATGAGTGTTGTCTTGAATGTAGGATGGGAGGTTATGGACAGAGGTTGGATATGTTGGTGAGCAAAGGGCAGAGGTTTGTTCTATGGAAACATTGAACCCAGCCACAGTGAGTCACCCAATATGGAGACTTGTGGAGTTGAGTTTGTGAAGTAGGTAAAAGCTAAGAGTTTGGGGAGCGGGGGGTGTGGTGGTTTGCAGGTGTCAGAAGTTAGATGGATTCAGGTGTTAGGTTTTGGGATGGACCTCTTGAGCTCTCGACAGAATCACAGTCATAAGATTTTTATGCAGAAGTGTCTGAATGTTGGCAGAGAGTCTCAGCAACATAGTCACTACAATTCATGACCACTATGGTGGAGCCTCTGTTTGTGGGAAGGTTGATGAGTTCTGGATTGGAGATAAAAATACAGTCTTGGTTGCAGAGGTTTTTATTCTCAAATTTCAGTGACATATTTCAACTGTGGTAGGCATCTTCAGATTACCTATTGTTGTTGTGGTCTTCAGTCCAGAGACTGGTTTGATGCAGCTTTCCATGCTACTCTATCCTGTGCAAGCTTCTTCGTCTCCCAGTACCTACTGCAACCTATATCCTTCTGAATATGTTTAGTGTATTCATCTCTTGGTCTCCCTCTACGATTTTTACCCTCCATACTGCCCTCCAATACTAAATTGGTGATCCCTTGATGCCTCAGAACATGTCCTACCAACCGGTCCCTTCTTCTTGTCAAGTTGTGCCACAAACTCCTCTTCTCCCCAATTCTATTCAATACCTCCTCATTAGTTATGTGATCTACCCATCTAATCTTCAGCATTCTTCTGTAGCACCACATTTCGAAAGCTTCTATTCTCTTCTTGTCCAAACTATTTATCATCCATGTTTCACTTCCATACATGGCTACACTCCATACAAATACTTTCAGAAACGACTTCCTGACACTTAAATCTGTACTCAATGTTAACAAATTTCTCTTCTTCAGAAACGCTTTTCTTGCCATTGCCAGTCTACATTTTATATCCTCTCTACTTTGACCATCATCAGTTATTTTGCTCCCCAAATAGCAAAACTCCTTTACTACTTTAAGTGTCTCATTTCCTAATCTAATTCCCTCAGCATCACCAGATTTAATTCGACTACACTCCGTTATCCTCATTTTGCTGTTGTTGATGTTCATCTTATATCCTCCTTTCAAGACACTGTCCATTCCGTTCAGCTGTTCTTCCAGGTCCTTTGCTGTCTTTGACAGAATTACAATGTCATCGGTGAACCTCAAAGTTTTTATTTCTTCTCCCTGGACTTTAATTCCGACTCTGAATTTTTCTTTTGTTTCCTTTACTGCTTGCTCAATACACAGATTGAATAAAATTGGGGATAGGCTACAACCCTGTCTCACTCCCTTCACAACCACTGCTTCCCTTTCATGCCCCTCGACTCTTATAACTGCCATCTGGTGTCTGTACAAATTGTAAATTGCCTTTCACTCCCTGTATTTTATTCCTGCCACCTTCAGAATTTGAAAGAGAGTAATCCTGTCAACATTGTCTAAACCTTTCTCTAAGTCTACAAATGCTAGAAACGTAGGTTTGCCTTTCCTTAATCTATTTTCTAAGATAAGTCATAGGGTCAGTATTGGCTCACATGTTCCAACATATCTATATGGAATCCAAACTGATCTTCCCCGAGGTCGGCTTCTACCAGTTTATCCATTCACCTGTAAAGAATTCTTGTTAGTATTTTGCAGCTGTGACTTATTAAACTGATAGTTCAGTAATTTTCACATCTGTCAACACCTGTTTTCTTTGTAATTGGAATTATTATATTCTTCTTGAAGTGTGAGGGTATTATGCCTGTCTCATACATCTTGCTCACCAGATGGTAGAGTTTTGTCAGGGCTGACTCTCCCAAAGCTATCAGTAGTTCTAATGGAATATTGTCTACTCCTGGGACCTTGTTTCAACTTAGGTCTTTCAGAGCTCTGTCACACTCTTCACGCAGTATCATATCTCCCATTTCATCTTCATCTACATCCTCTTCCGTTTCCATAATATTGTCCTCAAGAACATCGCCCTTATATGGACCCTCTATATACTCCTTCCACCTTTCTGCTTTCCATTCTTTGCTTAGAACTGGTTTCTATCTGAGCTCTTGATTCTCCTGCAAGTGGTTCCCTTTTCTCCAAAGGGCCCTTTAATTTTCCTGTAGGCAGTATCTATCTTACCCCTAGTGATATACGCCTCTACATCCTTACATTTGTCCTCTAGCCATCCCTGCTTAGCCATTTTGCACTTCCTGTCGATCTCATTTTTGAGACGTTTGTGCTCCTTTTTGCCTGCTTCATTTACAGCATTTTTGTATTTTCTCCTTTCATCAATTAAATTCAATATCTATTCTGTTACCCAAGGATTTCTATTAGCCCTCGCCTTTTTACCTACTTGGTCCTCTGCTGCCTTCACTACTTCATCCCTCAAAGCTACCCATTCTTCTTCTACTGTATTTCTTTCCCCCATTCCTGCCATTTGTCCCCTTACGCTCTCCCTGAAATTCTGTACAACCTCTGGTTCTTTCAGTTTATCCAGGTCCCATCTCCTTAAATTCCCACCTTTTTGCAGTTTCTTCAGTTTTAATCTACAGTTCATAACCAATAGATTGTGGTCAGAGTCCACATCTGCCCCTGGAAATGTCTTACAATTTAAAACCTGGTTCCTAAATCTCTGTCTTACCATTATATAATCTATCTGAAACCTTCCAGTATCTCCAGGCTTCTTCCATGTATACAACCTTCTTTCATGATTCTTGAACCAAGTGTTAGCTATGATTAAGTTATGATCTGTGCCAAATTCTACCAGGTGGCTTCCTCTTTCATTCCTTACCCCCATTCCATATTCACCTACTATGTTTCCTTCTCTTCCTTTTCTTACTGTCGAATTCCAGTCACCCATGACTGTTAAATTTTCTTCTCCCTTCACTATCTGAATAATTTCTTTTATCTCATCATACATTTCATCAATCTCTTCGTCATCTGCAGAGCTAGTTGGCATATAAACTTATACTACTGTGGTAGGTGTGGGCTTTGTATCTATCTTGGCTACAACAATGTGTTCCTACGCTGTTTATAGTAGTTTACCCACATTCCTATTTTTTATTCATTATTAAACCTACTCCGGCATTACCCCTATTTGATTTTGTATTTATAATCCTATATTCACCTGAGCAGAAGTCTTGTTCCTCCTGCCACCGAACGTCACTAATTCCCACTATATCTAACTTTAACCTTCCCATTTCTCTTTTTAAATTTTATAACCTACCAGCCCGATTAAGGGAGCTGACATTCCATGCTCCGACCCATAGAACGCCAGTTTTCTTTCTCCTTATAACAACATCCTGCTGAGTAGTCCCAGCCTGGAGATCCGAATGGAGGACTGTTTTACCTCCGGAATATTCTACACAAGAGGACGCCATCATCATTTAACCATACAGTAAAGTTGCATGCCCTGGGGAAAAATTATGGCTGTAGTTTCCCCTTGCTTTCAGCCATTCGCAGTACCAGCACAGCAAGGCCGTTTCGGTTAGTGTTACAAGTTCTGATCAGTCAATCATCCAGATGGTTGCCCCTGAAATTACTGAAAAGGCTGCTGCCCCTCTTCAAGAGCCACACGTTTGTCTGGCCTCTCAACAGATACCCCTCTGTTGTGGTTGCACCTATGGTACAGCTATCTGTATCGCTGAGGCACGCAAGCCTCCCCACCAACAGCAAGGTCCATGGTTCATGGAGGGTGGCAGGGGGTGGGGGGCCATATTACCTACAAAGCAGAAAATTTATAAAACTAAGTGTAAGAAAATTTCCTGACCCCATTTTGTACAGAAACATACTCTACAGGAAATTCTTTACCGATCTTGCAGAAACTGGTAATGGTACATGCCATCAATAAAGTGCTTACACATTGCTTATACATCAGCAAAATGGAAGTTAGATATCAAAAAGTTGGAACTCCCCAATGCCTGTCAGTTGAGTTCCTGGAAAGAACCGTAATGGTGAAAAATTGCAGCAAAAAATGTTTAAGCTTTGATAAACTGGAAATAATTGGATCTGAAAAGGGCAGCTATGGAGACTGTGAAAATAAACACCACAATATCCTTTAATGACCATACTCGTCGCAATGTGTAAAGGATATCATCACACAAATTAGGAATAGGTGCACAGCAGAGCATCATGGAGTGGGAGCACAACGTGTATAAGCAGCCCCGCTGGCAAACATAGAATGCGGAAAAGTATGGTAATGGGATCTCGAGTGCAGGTACTGCAGTAGAAACAGACAGATGGTGTTGGCTAGTTTAATACATTAACTACTGTGCAGGACTGTGTTCACATGCAGAACTTAACCAGCCTTATATATCACAAGATACATAATTTCTAAAATAATTGTCCTAAAATGAGAGTAAAGTTAACTGATATTTGTCCGGTAAGACAATTAAACCTCATGAAAGGTCATCATAAATATAAACAAGAACTAAAACAATGCATTAAGGATAAGGGAGTCAAGCAAATAACAAAGGAGATGCCAGCATACTTCACTGCTACAAGGCTAAACTTCTTTAAAAATGGACATCATTATATCAAAAAATTATTATTTTTTCTGATCAACTGATCATTGAGGAGGCCACGGTTGTTTTGCAAATGGCGGGTGTTGTTTTATCAGTACTCTTTTTGTAAGTAAGTGTTCCAGAAACCTGGTTGTGAACATTCTTCCCATTTGCCAGACATATTCAGCACTGCTTTGGGTACATTCTAGTCTGTAAACCCCTGACGCATCAAAAGTACTTTTCTGTGTGTGTTCCTTATAAAGAAGTTGATGTCATATATTTGTACCACCTGTGAGAGCTATATGTGTGTTTGTACACTGAAAAAGCGTGGCTCAGTCATGAGATATGTTTCCTGGAAAAGGTAGGGGAGATCCATTTTACCTCTGTGTTAGGATGTCTGACTGTAGGCAAACCATTCTGTTTCAGTTTCTTTTCTTTATACAACTTCTGGAATAGTGAAATACTATAGCCATTTCTACTTGCTATAAATTCTGGGTTGTTCTGTTCTTTACTGTTGGCATTTTCACCGAGAGGTAGACCAAGTATATGATGAACCATTGAGCTGAAAAAGCTCAGTTTATAACACTGTTGATGGCAAAATGAAGCTGAATGATTTAATCAATAGCGTTGGCTTCATATAGGTATTAAAAAATAACTTGATTATTAATCAGCTCTAACTGGAGATCAAAATAATTTAGCTTACCTGTGGCATCCATGATTTTATTTGTAAATGATATTTTCAGGTGCAATTCATTAAACTCATTGGCAAGCTGCGGTGCTTCTGAAGAGTCACCACTGAAAATGATGCAATGTTTGTACACCAAAATTTTCTTGCAATGGGTTGAACTATACCCCCATTGTCCTGTTTGTAAAGAGGATTATTAAAAGAGAGATAATTATGAGAAGTAAGAACTCTGAGAACAATAATTTCTGTGATTTCATTTTTATTAAGGTCACCATGCTTGAAAAAATTTTCTTGAATAATTGAAATAGTTTTTTCTAAAGGTACTTCAGTACAGAGATTCTTTATGTTGAAAGACAATAGAGAGATACCTTCCGGAAAAGAATGTCCATGTAATAAGCCCACCAGCTGTTTCCTGTTACAACCCCTGACATAGTCTGTTTTTAAAATGCATTAAGGAAATTTTGATGCAGGGTCACCTGGGTTATTAATAACATTAATAATTGGATAAATAGGGCAATGTTCTTTATGAGTCTTTATTTGTGCTCTTAGATATGGTGCCCTAGGATTCATTAATTTCAACCTAGGCAACTCTTCAGGTGGGATGATGTAGGTGCAAGCATCTTGGCAGTTTCTGAGTTCCTTTGCATCAGAGGCTTTATGGATCATGACCACATTATTCCCTTTATCACTGCACGTGAAAATGGCATTTTCATCATGCAGTTTTTTATTAACTGATTTCAAAACCTTGTATTCTGTGGAAGAGAAGTGTTTACCAGCTGCATTAGCAATAATGCTATTAGCTTTACAAGCAATTTCAAACTTTTTCTCTTTTGTGCAATCAATTAATAGCTGTTTTCGGATCTGCTAATAGAGCTGTGGTCATTCTATCATTAAGATGGGGTTCGATGTTATATTTAAGACCTTTCTCTAATAGAGCAGTTTGCTGAACATTAATCTGATCATCAGTTCAATTTACTATATGTTTGGCAAATGGGAAGACATTATCAGAGCATTTTATGGATGAATGTTTTGAGTGAAGTTATGCACACGTAAGATATTTTATCTTATGATCATTGATTGAATTATCATCTGACCACATTCCTAAACTGTAAAATTTAAAATTTGCATTAGATTGTCATAACCAGTAGCACTTGAAAGATTAGTGGCATCAAAATAAGCATTAAAAGGCAAAATATGTAACCAGTTTTTTTCCCTATGCCGTTGCCTAGCTTCATCTGCCATAATTGTTTTTGCACATTTTAAAATACCTGCACTTAGATATTGACCCTTCTTGATTTTGAGATTCTTATGGACATAAATAGGAATAAGCTTCTCAGAAATAGATCTATTATTGAACAAAATATTCATAGAAGCTTTCATGATTTTATATTTAAGATTATATATAACAATGCTTGTGCCATTTTGACTGCTCGACAAGAAAGATGCATATAAAATTCCTTTCATTCCATTATCTCACCTGGTACAGCAACCATTGTCAAATTTGAGATAAAAATACAGTCTTGGTTGCTGAAGTATTTATTATCAAATATCAATTATGCATTTCGCCTGTGGTAGGCATCTTCAGATTATCTACAAAGCAGTAAATTTATAAAAATAAGTATAAGGTAACATCCTGATGCCATCTTGTGCAAAAACATACTCTACAGGAACAGTTTTCATCAAACTTACAGAAACTGGTCATGGTGCATGCCACCAGTAAAATGCTTACACAGTGCAAACACGTCAGCAAAATGTGACTCTGATATCGAAAAATTGGAAATCCCCAATGCCTGTCAACTGGTTTCCAGGAAAGAACTGAAACAATGAAAAAATGATGCGAAAAAAATTTAAGCTTTGATAAACTGGAAATAATTAGATCTGAAAAGGGCAGCTAAGGAGACTGTGAAATAAATACCAAAAAAATCCTTTAATTACCTTACATTGTTATGTGTGAAGGGCATCACACTAGTTATGAACAGATGCACAGCAGAGCTCCATCGAGTGGGAGCACCAGTGTATGAGTGACCCTACTGACAAACATAGAATGCACAAAAGTATGGTAATGGTACCACAATTGCAAGGAGTACATTAGAAACAGACAGATGAGTTTGCTAGTCTATACATTAGCCATTGCACAGGACCGTGTTCACATACAGACCATAAATAGCCTTATAAATCATAATTTACATAATTTCTAAAATAACTGCTCTAAAATATGGACTGGTTTTTGTGTTACAGATAGCTGTATCTTCCATATGAGGAATGTTAGACTCACTGGAGAGGAATTTAGGAATGGAAAGCAAGGCCAGGTTAGAAGTGAGGAATTCCTGGAAGGTACCCAGTAGACGATTGGGTGAAAGGGGAGGAGTGCCACAATTGGAGGGAGGCCAGAACTTTTTTAAACAATGTTCTGTGTGGGATTTAGGTTATCTGTTGTCAGCAGAGTGTGCGATGAAGAAATGTTTCCACTGTAGAGAATGAGTAAAGGAAAGAAGGCCCTTTACAAGTCTGGCATGGCTGAACCTTGGTTTAGGGCTAAAGTTGAGGCCTTTATAAAGTACTGAGACTTCTGCAGGGCCAGAGTTTGGCAGAAAGATTGAAAACAGTGTTATGGGTGGGTGCTCATGAACAGTGTGTTTAATTGAGGGTGGAGGAAGTTTTTGGGGTTGTGGAAGGTGGAACGTTGTATCCTCAGGTAGTCAGATATCAGTGTGCATCTAGGAGCCCCAGAAGAAACAGAGAAACAGAGTAAGCCACCAGCCAGAAGAAATATCTGCATAAGAGTAACCCAAACTAACTGTTGGTGAACAAAACAGATAGACTGACCAGGGCAAGGACAAACGACCTGACAGTGAGGTGCAAAGCAAAGCCGATGCCACAATGATGATAGCCAATGATGAGAAGCAGAGGACAAATCAAAGATGCAAGATAGTTATCAACCAATCCAAGTACAGCAAAGACAGTTCCGACAATATCAAGCACTCGCACAGAACTGACCAGCTTTGAGCTGGGCAGCTGCCTATATATCAGCTGCATGGAATGCTGTTGGCCACTGCATCGATGTGGCAAGTCATTGGCACCCTCACTGTGTGAGCACAGTGCTGCACAGCCACTGTGCCGCCTAAGGTGATCAAAGTAAATCCCATCTGGTGGGCATTCAACCTCCAAGGCAACCAACATCAGATGGAATAAGTCAGCAAGGTGTGGTTGGGGAGCTGTGAGGGGTTTGCAGTTGGGAGGGGTAGGGTTGAATGAATCAAAGTGGTGCACTCTTTCTTGTGACAGGTAATTCCAATGGGGCATAGGCCAGGTGTAGTTTGGATGACTATATACAAATTTATGAACATTCTACTTATAAATGAAATTACGAAAACCCATTGGTATCAAAGGGTTTCTAAATGTGTATCAGGCTTGATTATGTCAACTATGTAACATAAAAAGTATTAACATGTTCAAAATACAATTGTGGAAGGTTGACTGAACTCTTCCAAACAATTTAGTTGCCAAAATTAACATGGTAGATCTGTTATCCTACTTTTCTTTAAATTCAGCGTATAGGTTTGATTTGGCTTAAAATAACAATTTTCAGAAAATATGAAAGTTTCTAAGTTTAGAAACACATCAGATAAAAGCTCTGAGGTGGAGTGCTGAGCAAAATACTCCTTTA
The DNA here is from genome assembly GCF_023898315.1 of Schistocerca nitens. NCBI lineage: Eukaryota > Metazoa > Arthropoda > Insecta > Orthoptera > Acrididae > Schistocerca > Schistocerca nitens. The sequence goes on along the minus strand of NC_064618.1, from coordinate 540,439,876 downwards.
AGAAATAGCACTCCATCTGCAAGCCACAAGTGGCCCAGCGGGACCATCCGACCACCATGTCATCCTCAGCTGAGAATGCGGATAGGAGAGGCGTGTGGTCAGCACATACCCTCGGAGTCATTTTGATGGTTTTCTTTGATCGGAGCCGCTGCTATTTGTTTGAGTAGCTCCTAAATTGACATCACAAGGCTGAGTGCAACCTGAAAAACGGCAACAGTGCATGGTGGCCCAGATGGTCACCCATCCAAGCACCCATCCAAGTGCCAACTACACCCGATAGTGCTTAACTTCGGTGATCTGACGGGAACCAGTGTATCCACTGTGGCAAGGCTGTTGCCCTTTAAGAAATAGAGTTACTTGGAATCTATAACAATAATTGGGCCAAGCAGGTGAAACATCAACAAAGAATTTATTACACCCTCAGTTATTTCCCATGATTAAATAGTTTCATTGTCATATTTAATCTTTTAGAAATAATTTTGTGCTGGGATGGCTGTAAAAGAAAAGTGACAATGGTTAACAGTGTTGAATTCAAGTTGTTCAAGTGGCACTATGTAATGTAGTTTCATTAAATGTATGCATTAAATGTAGTAGCACCTGTATGTAGTATTAAGATATCAACACTAACAACTGTGAATCTGACAACACCAAAGTGGTGCAGTACAGTGTTTGTGTGAAACCAAAACTTTGACCTACTATATTGAACAATAATGTAACATATTAAATGACATTACGTTCTGCAAATGATGTTAATATGATGATAAAATAACAAACTAAGGAAATTTGCGGTAATAGTAAACTGTAAACACATTGCTCCATATAATGAACAAATGTAGTATAAATCTAATAAACAGTTACATATTGTTTTTATTGTTTCTGTCGCAACTCAGCATCTCCACTATGTGGTAGGTAGCCACTTTCCTTTCCATAATATTGAAAAGTTATGTACTTACATGCACTGCAATCACACTGCAAAATTTTCTAAAGTGGTTACAATATTTCAAATATGCAGTAAAGTTTAATTGTATATTGTTCTCATATTTAATTTTATCTTTTACAGTTTATCCTTGGATCCAGTTACTGGAATAATTACCATCAAATCTGACACTCCTGGATTTGACAGAGAACTGATTTCAAAACATTATTTAACAGTTGAAGCACGAGATGATTTAGGCAATGGAAACAGGTAAATACTTTTCTTTATAGCTCTATCCCACTCAATAACCATCCTATCAGGTATATAAAATGGTAGATGTACAAGTCTGGATGAAGTTAAGTAATCATTTGTATAGCAAGCTTCTTAAAAGTTTCATAAAAATTGAGCCAGAGACAGTAACCAAAAAAATCTTTCTTCATATCTCATCTATCTTCTACTACACTATCAGTGAGAATAGAAAGCAAATATTTGAAAAATAAATTACTATTAACTTTCTTTGGCTGCATAATTTACATGCCCTCACAACAACCCATCTCAAGATGATCAGAGATATTTGTCACCTTAGGCAACTCAACATGAACAGGGGCATGATCTTAATGCCAAATTAAGATGATTTCAACACTCATATAGATGGCATTCATTTGGATAGCACTTTTTATCATAAAGCACACAAGAGGTCACTGGTAACAATAGGACTACCTCTTAGTTTTTGATTGTGGTATCAATTTCAAAGTAAATGTAGTTGCCACATTTTTAATAATATTGATTTTCTTTTGTAGGTGTTGAACCATTTGACTTTAACTGTGTGTGTGTGTGTGTGTGTGTGTGTGTGTGTGTGTTCTTTAACAGTCTAGCACATTTAAGGACTTGTCCGAAAGCTAGTGCGTTTTCGTTCTTCTTGTTTGCCTGTCAGTGACAAAATGACACTAGTATTTGGTGAATGGTTCCCTTTTTTAATCATAAATTATTTACATGGTGCCAAATTTAAACAGTTAAGACTGCCTTTTTCCATTTTTAAGGTACCTCATTGTTTGGAAGTTAAATCATTTTTAACATTTTGATTGGACAAAATGGCACTTGTTAACACTTTAAAAAATATTTACCATTTTTTATTTATCCTCCAAACTATGTGAAACTTGGTGGTTACATACACTACTGTACAAAGATGTAGAAAAAATTCCATACATTTTAGTAACACCATCAAGCAAGGACATAAAATATCACATATACATCTGCATAGATATTCCACAACCCATAGTATGGTGCATGATGGAGGGTACATTGTACCACCATGAGTCATTTCCTTTCCTGGTCCACTCAAAGAACAAGAGAAAAATGATTGTCTGCATGACACCAGGAGAGCCCTAATTTCTCTTATCTTTTTGGTCCTTATATAAAATGTATGTAGGCACCAGAAGAATCTTTCTGCAGTCAGTTTCAAACCCCAGTTCTATAAATTTTCTCAATAGAGTTTTGTGAAAAGAATGTTCGTCTTCTCTCCAAGGATCCCCATTTGAATTCACAAAACTTTGGCGTAATACACTATGTGATCAAATGTTCCGGACACCCACAAAAACAAATTTTCTTCATATTAGGTGCATTGTGTTGCCACCTACTGCCAGGTACTCCATATCAGTGACCTCAGTAGTCATTATACATAGTGAGAAAGCAGAATGGGGCACTCCACGGAACTCACGTACTTCGAACATGGTCAGGTGATTGGGTGTCGCTTGTGCCATATGTCTGTACACGAGATTTCCATACTCCTAAACATCCCTAGGTCCACTCATTCTGATGTGATAGTGAAGTGGAAATGTGAAAGGACATGTACAGCACAAAAGCTTGCAGGACGACCTCATCTGTTGACTGACAGAGACCACCGACAGTTAAAGAGAGTCATAATGTGTAATAGGCAGACATCTATCCAGACCATCACACAGGAATTCCAAATTGCATCAAGATCCACTGCAAGTACTATGACAGTTAGACAGGTGGTGAGAAACCTTGGACTTCATGGTCGAGCAGCTGCTCGTAAGCCACACGTCATGTCGGTAAATGCCAAATGACAACTCGCTTGGTGGAAGGAATAGAAACATTGGACAATTGAACAGTGGAAAAATGATGTTTGGAGTGACGAATCATGGTACACAATGTACTGATCCAATGGCAGGATGTGGGTATGGCGAATACCCAGTGAACATCATTTGTGAGCATGTGTAGTGCCGACAGTAAAATTCAGAGGTGGTGGTGTTATAGTGTGGTTGTGTTTTTCATGGAGGGGGATTGCACCCCTTGTTGTTTTACATGGCACTATCACAGCACATGCCTACATTGATGTTTTAAGCAACTTCTTGCTTCCCATTGTTGAAGAGCAATTCTGGGATGGTGATTGCATCTTTCAACACGATCAAGAACCTGTTCATAATGCACAGCCTGTGGCAGATAGAGGGTAAGTTTCTTCTTCAGCTTGTGCACTTACCACCATTAAAAACTCATAAAGTGCCATTTAGTTTGCATACTGTGACAAGTAGAGTCATCCTTTGATTATGGGAAATCGCTTTTAACACACCTTTATTAGTGATTATATACAATTCTGATTTAAGAGCATCCTTAAGAATCTGATAAACCTCTGTAGCTAATTGGTCAGAGTGGCTGACTGCCGTGTGGAGGATCTGAGTTCAACCCCCAAGATTTTTTATTGGTGGGAGGACTCGAATGATGTCCACTCAGCCTGTTGATGGAAATTGAGGAAATATTTGGATGAGAAGTAGCAACTCCAAGGTCTGCAAAGTCGACAATGGCTGCGAGAGCATTGTGCTGATCCTGTGCCCCTCCATGCCACATCCAGATGATGTCAATGACTGAGTTGGTTGGTCTCGATTAGTCTGTCTGAGGCTAGAATGGCGGAGCTTCAGAGTCTGGGGCATTAGCCGAGCTTTGACAAATTGCGGGGTGTCCATCGCTTAAGGCAGACATAAGCGTAAAAATCAGTTGTGTCCTCTAATCCAGGTGAGAATATTTGAGCATATTTATCACAGGATCTTTAGGGCAGCACAAGACACTTCGGATTGCATGGGATGGCGGTGTTTCATGAAGCATAAGTCCAAAAGAATGGGAAGAGTCTATTTCAAAAATTTTCTCTACTTTGGGCCCAGGTACCTCAAGAAAATTTACTGGATGAGTGATTTCGTACTAATCAAGTAAAACTGGAAATTTTCCTAGCAGTGATACCTGATGACATCCGTAGGCCCACAGGTTTGTCTCAGCTACCTTCAAGGGTGGTGCCCCTTATCTTAAGTAAGTAGACTGTTTTAGCAAGGGCACAGAAGCATCTGTGTCCTGAAAGTAACTTTATTGAGTGTTTGCCTATGAATGTAACTAAGTACATTTCCTGACTTGTGTCCTCAGAAAGCTGCACTTCTATCATTTTATCACCTACTTAGTACACTTCCATAAGTTGCAGCATATCTGAATCAGGATTGTTACAACATGACTCTTGCAAGTGTCCCTTTTTGCCTCACTTGTGGCAAGTTGGGCACCAATGGGGACATTTGTTGCATGTATGGCAAAGGAAACAATGTTTGCAGCTGGGCAATGGCACTGTTGCTGACAAGGTTCAACACAGCTCTTGTGACTGTTTAGATGGTCATCTACACTTGGGAGCTGGTGGAGGGTGTGTCGGAGATGACGTCCTGCATGACTAGTGCTGGAGAGCTGACTGCCACAATGTCTCCATCCATTGTAATAAACTCTGGGGTGTATGAGCCCTAATTTCTCATCTCTTACCTTCGTGGTCCTTACAGGCAACGTATGTTGGCAATAGTAGAATCATTCTGCAGTCAGCACCAAATGCCGGTTCTCTAAATTTTTTCAATAGTGATTTTCAAAAAGAACATCACCTTTCCTCCAGGGATTCTCAATAGAGTTCCCGAAGCATCTCCCTAACATTTATGTGCTGTTTGAACCTACCAATAACAAATCTAGCAGCCCTCCTCTGAGTTCCTTCGATGTCTTCCTTCAATCTAACCTGGTACAGATCCCAAATATTCAAGTAGTACTCAAGAATATGTCATACCAGTGACCTATATGTGGTCTCCTTTACAGGTGAACCATTCTTTCCTAAAATTCTCCCAATAAACTGAAGTTGACCATTTAACTTCCCTACCACAGTTATCACACGCTCGTTCCATTTCATATTGCTTTGCAGCATTACACCCAGTTATTTAAACGACTTCACTGTGTCAAGCAGAACACTAGTAATACTGTATCTCAACATTATAGGTTTGATCTTCCTACTCATCCACATTTAATTTACATTTTTGTACATTTAGGGCTAACTGCCATTCATCACACCAACTGAAAATTTTGTTGAGGACAACATACTGAGATCTATCATTTAAGAAGTCTTCGTGGCACTCACATATCCGTGAACTTACTCCACATTCTTGTACCTTCATTAACAGCCTGCAGCCTGGCACTATGTCAAGTACTTTCTGGAAATCTAGAAATATAGAATCGTCCTGTTGCCCTTTGATATGTTGCTAGAGAAGGCCGAAATGCACGCTATAAGCTCACGCAGGCTGGCGTGAGGTCTGAAACAGGATACGTAATGAATGCTATAAAGAAAACTACGTAGCTGCTGGAATACTTAACTTTAATCCACAATTGGTGAACATTGGTCTTGTTGATACAGTATTATCATCTCAATATAACTTGGTGATGGCACCTTGCTAGGTCGTAGCAATTGACTTAGCTGAAGGCTATGCTAACTACCGTCTCGGCAAATGAGAGCGTAATTCTCAGTGAACCTTTCCTAGCAATGTCGGCTGTACAACTGGGGCGAGTGCTAGTAAGTCTCTCTAGACCTGCCATGTGGCGGCGCTCGGTTTGCAATCACTGATAGTGGCGACACGCGGGTCCGTCGTATACTAGCGGACCGCGGCCGATTTAAAAGGCTACCACCTAGCAAGTGTGGTGTCTGGCGGTGACACCACACCCTTCATCCATAGTTCATTGTATATCATGTGAGAAAAGGGCAAGCTGAGATTTGCACAATTGATGTTTTCTGAAACCATGTTGATTCTTGGACAAAAGCTTCTCAGCCTCAAGAAAGTTTATGATATTCGAACCGAGAATATGTTCAAGGATTCCACAGCAAACAGAAGTTAGGGATACTGGTCTATAATTTTGTGGGTCCATTCTTCTACCATTCTTATGTACTAAAGTCACCTGCACTTTTTTTCCAATCACTTGGGACGTTGTGCTGGGAGAGAGATTCATGATAAATGTAAGCTAGGTCACAGGCTAATGCCATAGAGTACTCTTTTTTTGTAAAATTAAACTGGGATTCCATTCGGACCTGATGATGTATTTGCCTTGAAATCTTTCAGTTGTTTCTCTACACCAGGTATGCTTCCTACTATGTCATCCATATGGGAGTCTGCCCGATGGTGAAATGATGGTATGTTTTTATGATTCTCTTGTGTGAACAATTTCTTGAATGTGAAATTTAAAACTTTGGCTTTAGTTTTGCTATCTTCAATTGCCACACCAGACTGGTCAACAAGGGATGGAATGGAAGCCTTAGACCCACTTACCGATTTTATGTATGACCAGAATTTTCTCGGGTTCTCTGCCAGATTTTTTGCTGAGGAGCAGTGGTGGTAGATGTTGTATGCTTTATACATAGATCTTTTCACAGACATATGAATCTGTACTAACCTTTGCTTGTCGTTATGTGTATGTTCCCTTTTGAACTGAGAGTGCAACAGCCTCTGCTTCCTCAGCATCCACTGAATTTCATTATTACACCATGGTGGGTCTTTTCCATCCTTTATCCACTTACTAGACACATAACTCCCCAGACCACGATTTACAATCTGCTTAAACTTTGTGCATAATTCTTCGACATTAATCTTACTGTAAATAAATGATGCAAATTCACTTTCTAAGTGAGATGTTAATAACTGATTATCAGCTCTATCTAGCAGAAACACTCTCCTAGCCCTCTAGATTTATTTATCAACTTTCAAAATCATAGTTGCTATAATGAGATCATCGTCACTCGTCCCTGTCTATACTGACATTGTCAATAAGGTGCAGCCAATTTGTAGCTACAAGGTCTAAGATATTTCTATTGCATGTGGACTGCTGAACTAGCTGCTCAAGACAATGCTTCTCAATTTCTTTTGTCCAAATAGATATGTAAAGTTTGTTTCAATTTATCCTAAAGCCTGCATCATCTTGATAATGATATCTTTATCCAAGTCAGGATTTGTCCTTTTTGACAACTCATCTATGCACAATGTACATTCACCATCATTACTGTCACTTGCCTACTGTTGTATTCGATTCAACAACTAGGCTCTAAATAGCTGCTGATTTGTCATCACTGACATTTTCTGTCTATTTCAGTGTCACACTATAAGGTTCCATGAGCTTGCCTCTTGCCACTTCCTGTTCACACTTTTCCTTTGCAAAATGTTATGAATCTTCAGAGCACATTATAGAATGAGTAACTGCTCAGACATTGTCACTATATGTAATTAATTACAAGGTGACCAGTTTTGTCAACACATGATCGTCTTCAGACCTTCAAAACTAATATGATACAGAATATAAATTACAGGGATACATAAGAAGAACTTAAAATTAGCTGATAAATACAAAACACAGATACATCCAAACAATGGCTGTACATGGAGCATGAACCGCTGAATGATGACAGTCTTCTGCTGGAGAAAGCAGCACAGCTATTTCTTAAATACTGGAAGCTTCACCTACTGCTGACAGCATAATGTCAGCATTAGCCAATCAGAAATAGGTTGAAAGAATTATGTACAAAAAATTAACTTATTACTGTAGTAAATAGAACATAAAAATCATGTATTTTATAATAAAGAAGAAACAATTTGTTAATGCTGCTACTGTCAAACAAATACACCAAAAACTTTAAAAAGAAAACAAGTAAACATTGCGTTCATTGTATATAGGTTGCCTCTAGGGGCATGTTGGAAAAATAACTATGATGTTGTTGGTTTCTTTGGAGAAGGTGGACACCACCCCAAAGATGAAGCAGCAGGTTGATTTCCAATGAGTTAACGAGATTGATAGGTGATGTCCAGTAAAAGACATTCCATGGGTGTTTAAAGTAGGTGGTTAATATGGAGATTTACATCTACATCTACTAGTTACTCCTCAAGCCACTATATGGTGCGTGACAGAGGGTACCATGTACCACTAGTCATTCCCACCCCTGTTCCACGTGCAAATAGAGCGAGAGAAAAATGACTTTCTGTATGCCTCCATATGAGGTCTAATTCCTTGTATCCAATCTTCCCTGTCCTTATGCACAATGCAGGTTGGTGGCAGTAGAATTGTTATGCAGTCAGCTTCAGGGGCTGGTTTTCTAAATTTTCTCAAGTGTGTTCCTCAAACAGAATGTCACTTTCCCACCGGGAATTCCCATTTGAGTTCCCAAAGCATCTTTGTAACATTTACATGTTGTTAGAACCTACAGGTAAGAAATGTAGCAGGCCACCTCGGAACTGCCCCAATGTCCTCCCTCAATCCAACCTGGTGCAGATCCCAAACACTCAAGCAATACTCAAGAATAGGTCACAACAGTGCCCTATATGCAGTCTCTTTTAAATGTGAACCACACTTCCCTAAAATTCTGCCATTGAACCGAAGTTGACCATTTGCCTTCCATACCACAGTTCACACATGTTTGTTCCGTTTCATGTTGCTTTGCAGTGCTATGCCCAGATATTTAAATGACTTCACTGCATCTAGCAGGCCACTACTAATACTGTATCTGAACATTGCAGATTCGTTCTACCTACCCATCCGTATTTGCTTACATTTTTCCACATTTAGAGCTAGCTGCCATTCATCACACCAACTAGAAATTTTGTCTAACTCATCTTGTAAATTCCTACTGTCACTCGACACTGACACCTTACCATACACCACAGCATCTTCAGCAAACAACCACAAATTGCTGCCCACCCTGTTCACCAAATCATTTGTGTATATAGAGAACAATAGCAGTCCTATCACACTTCCCTGGCACACTCTTGGCAATATCCTTGTCTCTGGTGGACACTCGCCATCATGGACAACATACTGGGTTCTATTGCTTAAGAAGACTTCGAGCTACTGACATACCTTTGAACTTACTCTATATGTCCATATGTTTGTTAATAGTCTGTAATGGGGCACCATGTCAAATGCTTTCTGGAAATTTAGAAATGTGGAGTCCGCCTGTAGCCCTTCATCTAAAGTTCGCAGTATATCATGTGAGAAAAGGGCAAGCTGAGTTTCATACAAGAAATGCTTTCTAAAACCATGTTGATTCATGGACATAAGCTTCTCAGTCTCATAAAAGTTTGTTTTACTCAAACTGAGAATATGTTCAAGGATTTTGCAGCATACAAAAGTTAGGGATATTGGTCTGTAATTTTGTGGGTCAATTCTTTTACCCTTCTTGTGTACAGGAGTCACCTGTGCTTTTTTCCAGGTGCGTAGAACTTTGTGCTCAGCAAGAGATTCACGATAAATGCAAGTCAGGTAAGGGGCCAGTTCCATATAGTACTCGTTATAAAACCGAACTGGAATTCCATCTGGATCTGGTGATTTATTTGCTTTCATATCTTTCAGCTATTTATGCCAAGGATGCTTCTCGATATGTCATTCATACATAAGTCTGTCCAGTGGTCAAATGATGGAATGTTTGTATGATCCTCCTGTGTGAACGGTTCCTTGAATGTGAAATTTAAAAGTTTGGCTTTTGTTTTGCTGTCTTCAGCTGCCACACCAGACTCGTCAACAAGGGACTGAATGGAAGCCTTAGACCCACTTAATGATTTTACATGCAACCAGAATGAGATGGTAGACACTGATCTTGGACAGTTTCCATAGAAATGACCACAGACATTGATAAATGAAGCTTAGTAGAGAACCCTCCAAATATGCAGCTCTGTGATATAAAAATGTGGTATACTTTAATGTATGAAGATAATCATGTAATGATTGAAACTGATCATCTTATAATAAAAATGCCTTTGTGATATGGACTGTTTTGTAATTAATTTCAAATATTGTTTTGATTGCTGATTTACCCAAGAAATGTTTTCCAAAAATGTCACTGTAGATACAGCTCTTCCCAGAATATTGAGGAAATCTTAATAGACTCAATAAACTTTCAGAAACTGAACTTGATATGAATGCTTTTCTCCTGTGATACATATAGTTTAATCTTGTCATTTATCTCACAAAGTCCTCAATTTGTACATTTATTGAATGAAAATTTCATTCCAATTAGTGTGTGAACTGAATCATAACTTCTTCATAGATTAAAACCTTGTATCTAACACTCATTCTTTGCTTTTTCCAGGTGCCTGTGCTTGAAAAATAGTAAACTTATTTCAAAACCCATTTCAGCATAGAGTTTTGTCAGAATGATCTAGTTTACACATACTTTAAGATTAAATTTGTTGCTTAACCATGGCCCATTCACTCACAGATACCATATACAAACTTTGATCATCCATCAGCGGTAAATTCAGTAGTTAATGTGCACTACAGACTGGCACTGGAGTAGCTGCCCTCTGCTTTGCATAACACACTCAGTGTGAATCATATGCTTTGAAGCACTTACAAATTGCTATAAATAAGAAAATTTTCCATGTTTCTACTTAACTAGAATAACAGAATGGTAATATAATAATATACCAAGTGGTTATAAACATTGGGACCAGAAGATGTTAATATTGAAATAAGTTAAATTAATATGAGATTTACACATCTGAATCTGAAATTCCATTTAATAAGTGATTGTGAGTTTCTAGGTATTTGGTATTTTATTGATTTTCTACATTCATATCAACATTTCCAGCCACTAATGTATGTATTTCTGTATTTTCAGGAACACTGTGCAGCTGATCATTAACGTGGAAGACGAAAATGACAATGCTCCAGTTTTTTCTCGGAGCAAATATGAAGCCAGATTGCTTGAGAACCATCCAGTTTTTGAAACACCACTAGTGCTTGAGGCTCACGATATGGACTTGAATGGTTAGTTCAGTAGAATTCACAATAATATTTAAGTATATATGTAGTCCACACATGGCTTAAATGTTTCTTCACATTCTGCTCCATTCAAATAGAACAGAAAGTACAGGATCTATTTTCCACTTGACTGCGAGTAGCATGTCAATGGAGTTTTAGGTGTCCTGTACAGGGAGGATTCAGGGTGCTGTACTGATCCCGCTAACGAACAAATTAGAGGTGCTGTCTTTCACTGAAACTACAACTGAGCCATTGGGACTTAGTTCATCTGTTTTGGGGAAACCTCTTTTGTCCAGTGTCAGGAGGAGGCAAATGCAAAAGGGTTGGCAGTTCAAATGTATGGTGAATGATGGTAACCCTTAGGGAAATGGCAACAAGAGACAGAAAAGGATTCCAGGTGCATTCATTGTGTATGCCTGGGAGCCTCATTCAACATGTTGAAGAGGCTATTCCGGCAGCCATTTTGGGAACGTGCTGCAATCAACTGCAGATTGAGGCAGATGTTGGAACAAGTGATGCCCGTGATCTGGGCTCCGAGGTCATTTTTGGGTCATTCCAGTGACTGGCAGAGAAAGTTGAGAAGAACAGCCTTGCACATGCAGTTTCAACGAAGCTCAGAATTTACAGAATTGTCCCCAGAACTGATTGTGGCCCTCTAGTGCTGAGTCAAGTGGAAGGACTGAACCAGAGACTTCAAAGGGTCTGTGATAAGCTAGGCTGCGACTTCCTGAACTTGCATCAAAGGGCTGAGAACTGTATGATCCGCCTAAATAGGTCAGGTGTGCACTACATATCAGAGGCTGTTACTCAGGTAGCTGGCTGTGTGTAGGGTGCACACAAGGATTTTTTAGATTAGGCAACTCTCCTTCCAGTACAGATAATAACAGCTATAAGAGACTTGGAAGTATTAGTGTAAGATATAAAGGGATGCCCCCCCCCCCCCCTCTGCTCCCCCTATAGGTGAGAGTATTAAAATCATAGTAGTGAACTGTTGGATCTTGGTGGTTAATTGCCAAAGCATTCACAACAAAGTGCCAGAGTTTGAGGTGTTCCTGAAAAGTAGTGAAGTTCACATAATACTAGATACAATACAGAAAGCTGGTTCAAAACTGAAGTTGATAACAGTGAAATTTTTGGGGAACATTGAATTATATTTTTGAAAGGATAGGCAAATGAAAAATGGAGGTGATGTATCCACCGCAATAGGTGAGAAACTCAGATCCACTGAGATAGAAACTGAAGCTGCATGTGAGATTGTTTGGGCAAGACTCAGTACCAGAAGTGAGCCTAAAATGATAACTGGATCCTTCTATCACCCCCCCCCCCCCCAGACTCATCTCCTGATGTAACCAAAAACTTTAGAGATAACCTCGGTTCACTTGTACATAAGTTCCCTAATCATACTGTGGAGACTTTTTATAATCATCCAACAATTAATTGGGGAAATTACAGTTTTGTTAGTGGTGAGTATAATAAGACATCTTGTGAAACTTTGCTAAATACATCCTCTGAAAACTACCTAAAACAGATGGTTAGGAACCCTACTCACGATGGAAATTATTGGATCTAATGGCAACAGATAACCTGATCTCTTTAGGATATCCACGTTGAAACTAGTATCAGCGACCGTGACATGGTTGTGGCAACAGTGATTACCAAAGTACAAAGGACAACTAAAACAAGATGAGGAACTTGAAATTTTCAGCATGGAGCAGGAGCATGTTGCAGAACTCTGGCTCAAGTTTAAAAGAACAGTTGACCATGCACTGTGTAGATATGTACTCAGCAGAACAGTTTATAATGGGAGGAAAGCTCCATCATATATAGTCACTGTAAAGAAACTTCTAAAGAAACAGAATTACTGCATAATAGGTGTAAAATAAAGCATAGGGCTACAGATAGAAAGATGCTGAATGAAATGAAATGCATTTGGCTGTCAAGAGAGCAATGCATGATGCCTTCAATGACTATCATATCAGAATATACTCAAGTGACCTTTCACAGAACCCAAAGATATACTGGTCATATGTAAAGGCTGTTAGTGGCACCAAAGTTAGTGTCCAGTCCCTGTCGAATGAGACAGGAACTGAAATTGAGGGTAGCAAAGCAAAAGCTTAAATGCTTCACTCTGTTTTCAAATGTTCCTATACAAAGGAATACACAGGAGAACTGCCCCAATGTAATCATCGTACCACTGAAAAGATTAATGAAATAAGTGTTAGTGTCAGTGGTGTTCAGAAGCAGCTGAAATCATTAAAATTGAACAAAGCCAGTGGAATACCAATAGAATGTTAATATCAGATTCTACACTGAATTCTGGCTGTAATCTATCGCAGTTCCCTTGAACAAAAAACCATGTCCAACTCTTGGAAAAAGGCACAGGTCACACCTGTCAACAAGAAGGGTAGTAGCAGTGATCCAAAAAACTAGTCCAGTATCCTTGACACCAATTTGTTGTAGAATCTTAAAATGTAATGAGGCATCTTGAACAGCATAACCTCCTCAATGGCAATGAGCTTGGATTTCAAAAACATCAATCATGTGAGACCTAACTCGTGCTTTTCTCACATGGCAAAGCTTTGGATCAAGGCAACCAGGTAGATGCAGAATTTCTTGATTTCCAAAAAGCATTATACTCAATATTGTCAAAAGTACAGTCATATGGGGGTATCCAGAATGAGATTTTCACTCTGCAGTGGATTGTGTGCTGATATGAAACTTCCTGGCAGATTAAAACTGTGTGCCGGACCGAGACTCGAACTCGGAACCTTTGCCTTTCGCGGGCAAGTGCTCTACCAACTGAGCTACCCAAGCTCGACTCATGCCCCGTACTCACAACTTTACTTCTGTCAGTACCTCATCTCCTACCTTCCAAACTTTACAGAAGCTCTCTCCTGAGTTCGAGTCTCAGTCCGGCACACAGTTTTAATCTGCCAGGAAGTTTCATATGGGGTATCAGTTGAAATTTGTGACTGAATTGAGGACTTTTTGGTAGGGAGGACAAAGCAAGTTGTCTCAGATGGAGAGTTATCATCAGATATAGAAGTTGCATTGCATATCTATGGCATTGCAGACAGTATTAATAGTAAAATCAAGCTTTTTGTAGATGATGCATGTATCTGTAATGAAGTACTATCTGAGATAAGATGCATAATATTCATTGAGATCTTGATAAAATTTCAACATGGTGCATAGATTGGCAGCTTACTCTAAATGTTCTGAAATGTAAAATTTTGCACTTCACAAAATGAAAAAAGGTACTATCCTATGACTATAATATCAGTAAGTCACTGTTGGAATCAGTCAACTTGTGCAAATACCTGAGTGTAACACTTTGTAGTGGTATGAAGTGGCATGATCACATAGGTTCATTGGTAAAGAAGGTGGTAGACTTCAGTTTATTGGTAAAATACTGGGGAAGTGCAATCAGTCTACAAAAGAGATTGCTTACAAATTATTCATGTGATCCATCATATAATATTGCTCAAGTGTGTGGGACTAACAGAGATAGGACTAACAGAGGATATTAACCGTATGCAGAGAAGGGAAGCATGAATGGTCCCTGGTCTGCTTAATCCATGAGAAAGTGTTACAAAATACTGAAGAAACTGAAATGGCAGACTCTTGAGGACAAATAGTTTTATCCCAAGAAAGTCTGTTAACAAACTTTCAAGAACCAGCTTTAAATGATTACTCTAGCAGTATACTACAATCCTCTATCTATCACTCACAAAGATCTTGCAAACTGTTGCCTCATCAGGAAAGAGGGAAGGAGAGGGAAAGACGAAAGGATGTGGGTTTTAAGGGAGAGGGTAAGGAGTCATTCCAATCCCGGGAGCAGAAAGACTTACCTTAGGGGGAAAAAGGACGGGTATACACTCGCACACACACACATATCCATCCACACATGGGTGGCAACTTGAAATTAGCGGAGGTTTAGGCCAGGTGGGTAATGGGAAGAGAGGATATATTGAAGGGCAAGTTCCCATCTCCGGAGTTCTGATAGGTTGGTGTCAGTGGGAAGTATCCAGATAAACCGGACGGTGTAACACTGTGCCAAGATGTGCTGGCCGTGCACCAAGGCATGTTTAGCCACAGGGTGATGTTGCTTGTTGGTACAGTACCTCCATTTTGACAGCTGCCACCCATTCCATATCAAACGGTCGCTTCCCTACAGCTTAGGCCTTCATGGCAAATGAATCTGCTCCAGTCCTGAATCCCTGAACCATTACACCAACAACCTGAAAAAAGCTTTCGCATCCCGCAACTACCCTCCCGACCTGGTACAGAAGCAAATAGCTAGAGCTACTTCCTCATCCCCTCAAACCCAGAACCTCCCAAAGAAGAACCCCAAAAGTGCTCCACTTGTGACAGGATACTTTCCGGGACTGGATCAGACTCAATGTGGCTCTCCATCAGGGATACGACTTCCTTAAATCCTGCCCTGAAATGAGATCCATCCTTCATGAAATCCTCCACACTCCACCAAGAGTGTCTTTCCGCCGTCCACCTCACCTTTGTAACCTCTTGCTTCATCCTTATGAAATCCCCAAACCACCTCCCTACTCTCTGGCTCCTACCCTTGTAACTGCCCCCGTGTAAGACCTGTCCCATGCACCCTCCCACCACCACCTACTCCAGTACTGTAACCCGGAAGTTGTACACGATCAAAGGCAGAGCCATGTGTGAAAGCACCCACGTGATTTACCAACTGACATGCCTACACTGTGATGCATTCTAAGTGGGAATGACCAGCAACAAACTGTCCATTTGCATGAACGGACACAGGCAGACAGTGTTTGTTGGTAATGAGGATCACCCTGTGGCTAAACATGCCTTGGTGCACGGCCAGCACATCTTGGCACAGTGTTACACTGTCTGGTTTATCTGGATACTTCCCACTGACACCAACCTATCAGAACTCCAGAGATGGAAACTTGCCCTTCAATATATCCTCTCTTCCCGTTACCCACCTGGCCTAAACCTCCACTAATTTCAAGTTGCCGCCCCTCATACATCACTTGTCACTCAACAACATCTTTGCCTCTGTACTTCCGCCTCGACTGACATCTCTGCCTAAACTCTTTGCCTTTACAATGTCTGCTTGTGTCTGTATATGTGCAGATGGATGTGTGTGTGTGTGTGTGTGTGTGTGTGTGTGTGTGTGTGTGTGCGCGCGCGCGCGAGTGTATACCTGTCCCTTTTTCCCCCTAAGGTAAGTCTTTCCGCTCCCAGCATTCGAATGACTCCTTACCCTCTCCCTTAAAACCCACATCCTTTCGTCTTTCCCTCTCCTTCTCTCTTTCCTGATGAAGCAACTGTTGGTTGCGAAAGTTTGAATTTTGTGTGTATGTTTGTGTTTGTTTGTGTGTCTAGCAACCTGCCAGCGCTTTCATTTGGTAAGTCACATCATCTTTGTTTTTAGATATATTTTTCCCACGTGGAATGTTTCTCTCTACAGCAGAGCAGATGGTCTTCAGTCTGAAGACTGGTTTGATATCTTGTGCAAGCCACTGCATCTTCAAATAATTACTGCTACGTCTATTTGGATCTGCTGTATTATTCATCTCTTGGTCTCTCTTTCTACAATGTTTAATCCCCCCTTCAATACAAAACTGACACTCCCCCTCCCCCTTCCAATACCTAACTGATAATTCCTTGATGCCTCATAATATGCCCTATCAACCAACCCCTCCTTTTAGTGAAGTTGTGTCACAGATTTCTTTTCTCCCCAGTTTGATTCAATACATCTTCACTAATAATCCAGTCTACCTGTCTAATTATTAGCATTCGTCTATAGCACCACAATTCTAAAGCTTCTAGTCTGCCCCCATTAGCTGAGTGGTCAGTGCAGCAGAATGCCACACCCAGGGGCCTGGGTTTGATTCCCGGCTGGGGCAGGAGATTTTCTCCACTCAGGGACTAGGTGTTGTGTTGTCCTCATCATCATTTCATCCCCATCTCTGACGCACAAGTCGCCCAATGTGGCGTCAAATGCAATAAGTACATGCCCTCGGCAGCCGAACTGAATGGGGGACTCCCTGCCCACAATGCTGTACAGTCATTTCCATTTTTTTTCTAAAGCTTCTATTCTCTTCTTATCTGAACAGCTTATACTCTGCATTTCACTTCTGTACAAGGCTACACTCCAGACCTATGCCTTCAGAAAGGACTTCTCAACATTTAAGTCTATATTTGGTACTAACAAATTCCTCTTCTTCAGGAATGCTATTCTGGCCATTGCTAGTCTACATTTTATATCCTTGTACTTCAGTCATCATCAGTATTTTACTGTCCAAATAGCAAAACGTATCTACTATTTCTATTGTCTCATTTCCTAATCTAATTCCCTCATCTTTGTTTTGCATTTGTTGATATTCAACTTACATTCTCCATTACAGACACTGTCCATTCCATTAAACTGCTCTTCCAAAGTCTTTGCTGTCTCTGACAGTCATCAAACATTAAAGTTTTCATTTCTTCTCCCTGAACTATAATTCCTTTTCCAAATTTTTCTTTGGCTTCCTTTTCTTGATATACAGACTGTATAACGTCAGGGGTAGACCTGTGTCATTCCCTTCACAACTGGTGTTTCCCTTTCATGCCCTTCCACTCTTATAACTGCCGTTTGGTTTCGGTACAAGTTGTATATAACCTTTCATGCCCTGTATTTTACCCCTGATACCTTCAGAATTTCAAAGAGCGTATGCCATTCGACACCATTAAAAGCTTTCTTGAAGTCTACAAATGCTATAAATGTAGGTTTGTCTTTCCAACTCTACCTTTCTAAGACAAGTCTTAGTGCCAGTCAATTTTTTCAGAACCCAAACCAATCTTCCCCAAGATCAGCTTTCTTCTGTAAATAATTCATGCTACCATTTTGCAACCATGAGTTATTAAACTGATAGTTTGGTAATATTCACACCTGTTAGCACCTAGATGGTATACAAACTTGTACTACGGTAGTGTGTATTGCCTTCATGTGTATCTTGGCTATGGTAATGTATTCACTGTGCTGGTCACAGAAACTTACCTGCATTCTTATTTTCATATTCATAATTTGGAATTATTACATCCTTCTTTAAATCAGAGTATTTCCCCTGTCTTGTACATATTGTGCACCAGATAGAATAGTTTAGTCTTGGCTGGCTATCCTAAGGATATCAATAGTTCTGACGGAATGTAAGCCACACCTGGGGCCTTGTTTCAGTTTAGGCCTTTTAGTGCACTGTCAGATTCTTTTCACAGTATCCCATATCACTCTCATACACTTCCTCTTGTCTTTAAGTCTGTTTCCCTTGTCTAACCTCCCTCTATACTCCTTCCACCTTTGAGCTTTCCCTTCTTTACTTGATTCTGGTTTTTCATCTGAGCTCTTGATGTGCAAGAAGCTCCTCCTATTTACTCCAAAGATCTCTTCAGTTTTCCTGTACGTGGTATCTATATTTCACCTAGTTATACATGTTTCTATAAATTTACATTTATCCTCTAGCCATTCCTGCTTGGCCATTTTGCACTTTTTGTCAATCTCATTTTTAGACGTTTGTATTTTCTTCTTCATCGATTACATTCAGTATCTCCCATAATATCCAAGGATTTATACAGGGCCTTGTCTTTTCATCTATTCGATCCTCTGCTGCCTTCACTATTTCATCCCTCAAAGCTACCCATTCATCTATTACTGTATTCCTTTCCTCAGTTTCAGTCAATTGTTGCCTGTTGCTTCCCTTGGAAACTCTCAACAACCCCTTGTTCTTTGAACATATCCAAGTACCAAATACTTAATTTGCTACCTTTTTGCAGTTTATTCAGTTTTAATATACAGTTCATAACCAATAAATTGTGCACTGAGTCCCCATCTACCCCAGGGAATACTTTAAAACATGGTTCTGAAATCACTTTCTTGCCATTATACAAGGCATGTTTTTTAAGTAAGTACCATTTTGAAATTAAAAAAGATGTGCTAAGATATCTCAATAATTTTATTTTTACATGAAAGCCTGTACCTTAATCTACTTTTCTACATAATTTCTGTCAATATTGAGGCACCTGTCATAGCGTTGTACCAGTTTTTGAATACCCTCCTCATAGAAGTCTCCACTTGACTTGTTAGCCACTACATCACCACTGTTTTGACTTCATCATCGTCTTGAAGACACTGACCACCCAGGTATTTCTTCAAGTGCAGGAACAGATGGTAGTCACTGGGTGCAAGATTGGAGCTGTACGGAGGATGATCTAGAGTTTCCCATCGAAAAGATGTGATGAGATCTTTGGTCTGATTCGCCACATGCAGACGGGCATTGTCTTGCAGCAAATTGATACCCTTGCTCAACTTCCATGGACTGTTGCTTTGATTCTGGTGTAACGTAGGCCACCCATGTTTCATTGCCCATAACAATTTGGTTTAAGAAATCGTCACCATTGTTGTGGTACCACTCAAGGAAAGTCAATACACTGTCTAAACCTTTGGTTTTGTGCACATCTGTCAACATTTTCAGTACCCAACGTGCGCACAATTTTCGGTAATTCAAGTGCTCGGTCACAATGCCATACAAAACACTACGAGAAATATTAGGAAAGTCATCCTTTAGATTAGATTAGATTAGATTTACTTTCATTCCAATTGATCTGTAGTGAGCAGGTCCTCCAGGATGTGCAAGGAGGAAATTGTAAAGTGTCTGTTTTCTCTCACCTTATTGTCCACTTCCTGCACCAAACTTTCATTAACGACCCAAGGACACCCACTCCGTTGTTCATCATGCACATTTGTGCGGCCATCTTATATGCTATCACCCACTTTTTTACCATTCCATCACTTATAATGTTTTCTCTGTAAACTGCACAGATCTCACAATGAATATTGATTGCTTTTAGGCCTTTAGCACTAATAAATCTTATAACAGCCCATACTTCACAGTTGGCGGGACTCACTATTACTGGAGGCATCTTAAACACTCAGTACACAACGTAAACAAGGAAGAATCAGACTGTAATGGCGTCAGTCCGTAGATTAAAGTATAGGCTTTCACGTAAAAATAAAATTATTGAGATTTCTTAGCATGTCTTTTTTTTTTAATATCAAAATGGTATTTACTTAAAAAACACGCCTCATATTGTCCAGTATCTCCAGGTCTCTTCCATGTCTGTACACATGATTCTTAAATCTAGTGTTAGAGATGATCAAATCATTCTTTGTGCAAAATTCCACCAGGTAGTTTCATCTTCCATTCTTCCGTCAAGACCACTTTTCTTTCTCTATCTCCTATTGAATTCAGTTCCCGATCACAAATAAATTTTTGTGTCCCTTAACTATCTGAATAATATCAGTTATCTCATGATACATTTTTTCAATCTCATCATCATCTGTGGAACTAGTTGATGTAGGAATTTGTACTACTGTCATGTGTGTTGGCTTAATGTGTATCTTAGCAATGATAATATACTCACTGTGCTGTTCATCTGAATTAGACAACATACACACACACACACTCACACTCACTCACTCAAGCAAACACAAGTCACACACACACATGACCACAGTCTCTGGCTGGAAGCTTACTTGTTTGACCTTCTCGTTGTTGTGCCTATCTGCGACTGAACATCTTCGCTATATGGTGTGAGCAGTTTATCCTTTTCATAATATTATGATTTCCCTTTTTTTAATTTTCTAACTTACCTACTCAATTAAGCATTCTACATTTCACAAGCCAAATTATAGAATGCCAGCTTTGTTTCTCGTTAAGATAACATTCTCCTGAGTAGTCCCTGCATAGAGATATGAATGGGAGACCACTTTATTCAGGAACATTTTATCCAAGAGGATAAAGTAGACCTGCTTGCCCTACATGAAAAAGAGGCTATAGTTTTCCTTTGCTTTCTGCCATTCACAGTTATAGCGCAGCATGATTATGGTGGCGAATGTTACAAGGCCAGATCAGTCAATTATTCAGACTGTCACCCCTGCATCTACTGAAAAGTCTGCTGTCCCTCCTCAGGAACCACATGTTTGTCTTGTCTCTACATAGATACCCCTCCACTGAGGCTGCATCTGCAGTACACCTATTGATATTGTTGAGGCACACAAGCCATCCCACCTTGACAAGGTCTATGGTGCATGGGGAGGCAGCTCAAGTTAAGTCAGCAGCTCTCTCAAAGCATTGAAAGATACATGAAGTCATCAGAAGTCTCTAGAGACCCTACTGAAAATGGTATGAATGTTAAGTTACACCTCTGAAAGTACGTAAATGCATGCTCAGTGCATCAACATCATAGATTACTTTCTACTTCAATAAGTCAACAGAGAGCATCATGTGAGTCAATATGAACACGATCACAGGGGTCCATAAGTATGTTCATTCTCTCAAAGAGATTTCTCATGAGTCATATGTGCCCCATATCTCTATTACTACTGTTATTATAAAGTAGAAAAATCATGGAAATAATAAACCCATCGCTATTCTCATAGGTCTACTGAAGCAGTAGGGACTGTCAAACTCTAAATCTTATTGCACAGAACAATCATCAAACATCTTGCTCAGCTAATGCAGGTCATACATTGGAGCTTGCATACTGTAGTCAGTATCAAATATGGCAGACCTTAATTTTCATGGTAGTGCTACTGCCTTGAAACTCCAATAAAAAAAAATTATATGCAAAATAGATTAAAATGGTACAGAAAGCACTTTCATTGTTACCTCTGGAAGATGATATTTATGGTACAGTGAATATTGTAGCACTCAGTTGGCTGTATGTTGACCTAATGTATGATTGGGAAATAGTGCTTATCTGAAACAGCCAGAGAAAACTGAAATTCAGTGGAGGTGATATGGTGGACTAGGATTACTTTGCCTGGTTTGGACACATGCTATTGTTTTTACTCAATAAAAAGTTGAAACAATGTGTCCTAGAGACATGGTTACTTCTCAAACTCTAGAAACAGTTTTTACATTTGACCTTCCTGTATCGGCATGATAATTATTCTGTCAAAAAAGCAACTACCACTGTATGGGAGGGGGTGGGGTCCAAAAATAATGAGAGGTGTTGCACAAAAACTTGTGCAATTGACAGAACATTTTCAGAGCTAAAACGCCTTCAAACTGGTGTCCATCAGACATTATACACTTGTTATAACTTTTTTCTAGTGGTAGAAACAGTTTTTAAACTGATCTGAATTTACCCCGTTTAGTGCCTCTTCCCTTTTAGGTTTCTTTTCATTTTTGGGAACAAAAAAAGTCACAGGGAACCAGGTCCAGTTAGTAGTGCGGAAGAAAAACTATTGCCTTTTGGTTTTTGGCCAAAAACTGCCTGACACTCAATGCTGTCTGTAAAGCAGCATTGTCATGGTGCAAAAACCAATCTCCTGATTGCCATAAGGTGGGTCATTTTTTCCTCACTGCTTCACATAATTGTATTAGCACTTCACGGTAGTAATGTAGGTTGGCTGTGGTAGTCTGGAGGTTGAATTCATTGTGGATGATGTCCTTGATGTCAAAAAAACAAACCAACATTGTCTTCACTAGGGATACTTCCTGCCTTGCTTTGTTTGCTCTTGGTGATAAAGGAATCCTCCACTAGCTGTGCTGTTGTTTGGTTTCTGCGCCATATCCATAACACCACAATTTTATCACCCATAATCACTTTTGTCTGAAAATCTAAATCAATTTCTGACTGTTCTTTCAGTTCCCAGAACTCGCTCAAATGTTGTTTGCCAGAAAAGACATGTGGAACGAATTTTGGTGCAACATGTTTCATCTTCAGTCAGAATTCATTGGCATGAACTCCAGGGTATTCCAGTCATAACTGCCAATTCATTGCTTGTTCTTTGATAATTATACAAGCTTACAACATGGATATTTTCAATGTTTTCATGTGGTCTGGAAGTTGATGGATGTCCCATTCATGATTCATCTTCAGTTGACATTTGACCACTTTTAAAATGAGAAATCCATTTGTAAACCCTTGCCTGGTTCAAAGCTTCCTCCCCAAAAGCCACCTGATGTTCTAAAACAGTTTTGGCTTCTGATTTCACTAACAGGAAACAGAACTTGATGTTAGTGTGTTGGTATTTAATGCCTGCCATTTAAAAATCGCTGAATACATGAAACAGCACTTACAGAAACAGTCACATCAACCACAGTAACGTTTCCATAACAGTTCCACTAGGAAAACTGTCCAGTGAAGGCACCTAATGGGAGAATTTGGAACTAATGTTCTACCAACCACCAGAGAAAAAATCTTGTTGCTTTTGTTCGTGTGTATGTGTGTGTCTTCATATATTGATTTGGAGAGGGTCCATCACATTTAGTGTCCTAGATTACTCACAAATCTGCTCTGAGTCTCATGTAATATCTTACGAATGAACTGGTTCAGTTATTTGACGGACCAAGATGTCTGAAAATGTGCAACTACTATTCACCATGTTTTAAGAAAAATAGAACTAAATTCTGCCTCCAGTGTATAAAACCTTAGTGGAATCATATTTCTGAAGATGAAATACAACACTTATTGCAAATAGAGAAGTTATATGCTATTACTTAGACAAGGTGTGATCAAAAACTAATGGAAACTTTTTTAATTTTGCGGGCTTAATACATTGAGTTTCCATTTTTTCCTTGTTGCTACACGTGTTCCTGATGTATGATTGCATTTTCAACTGTTTTGAATACTTAGTTTATCGTTGACAGTTGAAAAGGTTCAGTGTTCATCTTTTGGAAAAGGTGGATCAAAGAAGTTGCATTAGATTTTGCTAAAAAAAATGGAACACAGTGCAGCACCACATTCTAAATGTTGACTGTGGATTTTAGCAAATCTACAGTGTGGAAGAAGTAAAGAAAATGGTTCTGAAAAATCACCAACAGAGAGGTTGTTGATGTGTGTTTTTCCAGCGACTCTTTTGGGCATGAAATGTGTAGCACCAAAGTTTGTTCCAAAATTGTTGAGTTTCAACCAAAAACAATTGAAGTTGACAACATTCTAATGAAGGTTATAACAGGTGACGAAACATGAGTATACAGGTATTATGTGGAAACCAAAGCCCAATTGTCCCAATGGAAACTGTCTGCAAAGAGCCAAGAGCAAGAAACAATTTGACAAGTTTGATCAGATGTGATGGTTCATCTCACTGTTTTCTTTGATTACAATGGGATAGCACATCATGAGTTCCTGCCTTATGGTTGTACAGTCCGAAGAAAACATCTTGAATTGTGGCAAAACTACCTGTGGAAATTGCATCACAATAAAGCTCCTGCTCACACCCCGTGGTTTTTCATGATTTTTTGGCAAAAAAACAAAACCACTATGTTGCCTCAGCCATTGTATTCACTGGGCATGGCCCCCTACAACTTCTTTCTATTTCCAAGGCTAAAGAGAACATTGAAAGGATGTTGTTTTGCCATAACTGATGAGGTAAAAACAGAATTGCAGAAGGAACTCAACACCATAATGAAAAGTGAATTCTAGAAGTGCTTCCAAGATTGGAAAAAGTGCTGGCACAATTGTATTATGTCTAAGAGGGCTATATTGGGTTTAACAACAACAAAAATTGCCATTTCTCTTTTATCACGTTTTGTATGTTCCATATTTTTAGAATGATAGATACTAAGTGTGCAATACAGTAGGCTTTCGGTCACATAGTGTAAATCTAGGTGGGAGAAGGGCACATTTTCACATCCTTTTTTGATGAGGCTTTTTTATTAAGTTATCAAATGGTAACTCATAAATGTATGCATGTTATATGTATAATTACAAAGAGAAAATAAATTTTAATTACATTGTTTTGAAAGCTGCTTCTTCAGGTACATCATATTTCTGCTTTCTGGGCATGTTGTCAGTGATATATTTATTTGATGTCTCGAATTTGTAATTTTCTAATTATTGAAACTGTAAAAAAATACATGGCATATTGTAGATGTGGCTGTAAATACAAAATTGTCTTGTTAAAGAAAATTATTTAAACGAATAAAATTGCAAACAGCTAACCATGTCTGTAAAGAAATGGATAAAACCAAAGAAATACGGTTGACAACAATAGTCTGATAGCTACAGAGATGCAAAATACAATTCCCCATTTCCCATCTTACACCTCAGTCAATACCCATACTCTGCAAACCACAGTGAAGTACATGGCAGAGAATACTTCTCAATGTACCAATTATTGAGGCTTATCCCCACTTCATTTTATTACGGTTCACAAATAGAATCACTGCTTCAATGCCTCTGTACTTGCTGCAGTTAGTCTAATCTTATCTTCCTGGTCCATAGTAGGGGGACTGTAATATATTCATAGATATGTCATTTAAAGTTGGTTCTTGAAACTTTGTAAGTAGTTATTCATGGCATAGTTTGCATCTCTCTTCAAGCATCTGCCATTTCAGTTTCTTCATCATCTCTGTGACAGTGTCCCACGTGTCAAACAAATCTGAGAGCCTTTGTGCTGCCCACCTCCATAAACATTCAATATCCTGTTAGTCCAATATGAAATGGACCCTGCTTACAAACTGTAATGACCAATTATTTGTATGAGCTGACCATTTCCACTGTGACTCGTGCTGGCAGTAGGATCCAAGGTTTTTCATTATGTGAAGCACACAACTTTACATTTCTGGATTTTTAAAGCAAGTTGCCAATCATTGCACTACATTGAATTCTTACAAATATCTGAATGAATGAAACTTCCTGGCAGATTAAAACTGTGTGCCAGACTGAGAATCAAGCTCAGGACCTTTTCCTTTCGTGGGCAAATGCTCTACTGAAAGAGCTACCCAATCACGATTGATCATCGGCCCTCACTGCTTCAGTGCTGCCAGTATCTTGTCTCCTACCTTCCATACTTCACAGAAGCTCTCCTGCTAACCTTACACTCTTCCAGGATTGCTAGTTCTGCAAGGTTTGTGGGAGAGCTACTATGAAGTTTTGAGGGTGGGAGACATGGTACTGATAAAATTGAAGCTCTGCAGTGGGTTGCAAGTAATGCTTGGGCAGCTCTTAGGTAGAGCATTTGCCCTCGAAAGGCAAAGATCCGAGTTCAAGTCTTGGTCCAGCAGACAGTTTTAATCTGCCAGGAAGTTTTATATCAGTGAAGACTCCACAGCAGAGTGAAAATTTCATTCTAGATCTGAATGAATATTTGTACGTATTACAGGTAAATGCACATTATCAATATTGTCTGCAAGGTCATTAATATACAACACTCCTCCCTGGAGCACACCCAAAGTTACTTCCACATCTGCCAATGACTCTCCAGCCAAGATAATATGTTGCATCCAGCCTACCCAGAATTCCTCAATCCAATCACAAATTTCACTTATTAACCCATAAATCATACTTTTGATGATATATAAAACTGTGTAATTGAGTCAAATGTTCTCCAGAAGTCAATAAATACTGTGTCTACCTGAGTGCCTTGCTCTGTGGCTTTCAGGATGTCATATAAAGTGCAAGTTGGGTTTCACATAATTGATGATTGATGAATCCATGCTGGTTAGTGTACAGGAGGTCATTTGGTTTGAGACACCTCATTACTTTCGAGGTAAAAATATGTCATAAGACTCAAAGGATACTTTATGGTAGTTTTGTGAATCTCTTCAGCTGCCCTTTTTATAGGCATGTGTGATCTGCATTTTCTACTAACCTGAGGAACCCAGAAAATGGTACATTCATAAACCACTGACAATGCACTTAAGAAAATGAAGTTGTACATTTTTAGTGAGGCAATAAAAAGTAATTATTTATTGATAGTTCACCCATATAGTATAATTACAAGTGATTATAGATCATAGATATACAAATGAGTATAATTACAACTTCATTGCTTCTTGATTATAAAATACATCAGTAATGACTACACAGATATAAAATACAAAGAAGAATCAAATAATTTGCAATGAAATCTATTTCATATGTTGCTTTTTGAAATGATGATTTCATTTTCATTTATCTGTTTCAGGAACAAACAACAGTGACATAAATTACAGCATTATCAGTGGATATGAAAATTTTACTATACACCCAAAACATGGTCTTCTGCAACCACGTTTTCCTGTTGACTTTGAACATCTCTCCACTGATGGCCTTACAGGAATTAATGTCAGAACAATGAATGTGATCGTGAAAGCAGAAGATCGAGGGCACCCAAGTCTATCGAGTGAAGTGGGTGTCATAATTTATGTGCAAGATGTCAATGATTTTGCTCCTCAATTTGAACATCCACATTACAAGAGATCTATCCCTGAAGATACACTAGGAGGAACCTCTATTTTAAAGGTACTGAATGAAATCTGAATCTTGATGCACATTTCACTTTGTGAATCATACCATATGTTAAAGTTAGAATATCGCAGTGTCACAGGCACTGCTGAAAAATGGTTAAAGTCAAATCTTTCTAACTGGAAACAAAGTATGTTAATATGAAACACACATGAATTAAGCTGTCCGTTGTCACTTTATTGGGAAGTAATGATGTGCAGTGTCTCTCAAGATTACATATTAGGTTTCTTAATCATGCTTGTGTTTATTAAACTTGTCATCCACTGGATTGCTAGATGCTAAGTTTGTTTACTTTGTAGATGAAACTATATTGCAATAAACAGCAAGTCAAATGCAGTTTTAGAAAATGGGTGCTAATAAATATTCTGTGGACATGAGTAAAAAGTCTGTACCCAATTCATTGTTAGAAAGCTTCAGAAAGACTCATTATAAGTAGTTAAGATGCTTTAAGAGACTTCTGCCAAGCATATACTCCAGTATGAGGATGTGGAAGTAGAAGAATCTGACAGTCCTAATTTTGTTTGGTGATTACAGTGGGGTAACATATTCACTTAAGAGATACATAGCACTTAGATGCCTAAATAAATCATTATTTGTAATGTTGATATTGTCAGACATGGGTGGAATGAAAATTAAAAATATGGAACACTTTGCTTACTTTCATTCCATTATGGCAAGTATTTTTAAATTGCATGTAGGCAGGAGAGAGATTTCCTGCATACTGCAACAGTTTGTTCTTCCCAGTTCAGATGCTCATCTGAGATTATGACAAGTACTTTTACTGTTTTTTTGAATTGGTAATTAGATACTACTGAAAAGTATTGGAGGAACTGTTCCTTGACAATGTCCACCGATCAACTAAATTCAGTTTTGGAAAACTGAATTTAGTGTTTTGGCGTTCACTATGCTATCCCCACATTAGTGTCCGTATGGTCCATAGACAACTGCTTTGATTTGTTTCTTTACTTACCACCAAAATTCTTACATTTTTCTGTCAGATATGCAGACAAAATTTTATGTTCAAATATGTTGAACTCTGCAAGCAAAGATTTACTTAGACTAATTTTGACTTTATTCAGTTTTGTGGAGTCTTTTGCATCCCTGCAGTTTTGTTTGGCACATACCTAAGGCATATGTTACAATATTCTTGAATTTCATCCATTTATACTCATCACAGTCAATCTGAAAGATGTTTGATGTTGATGATGAGGTAATCTAAAATCAGCTTCTTGTCACACATATCACGTAGAAATATCTTTCAATCTTTCTTAATAATCTTTTGAAATCCATAGTGATACTACAACAGTCTCATTATCACTGATTCTCTGCTGTGTTTTAACTGAATTGAAAAGTTCAGGCATTCGTGTAACTAGGAGATCTATGATGTTTAATGAGTCATTTCTCAGATTGACTTCTCAAGCTAATTTTTGGACAAGGCAGGTAGAACAGTATCACACAGTTCTCTGTTGATACCACCACCCCAATCAGTCAAATCCCACTGTCTATAGCTGCAAATTCGAAATCTTACCTTAATATTATAACACAATCATGAAATAATATAGGAGTAAAGGAGACCACTCTCTGATTACTAGGAGCATTGAGTCATCTAGAAGCACACAGAAAGAAGGAGAACTCTCCAGCTTTCAAACAGGACCTAAAGTAATATTCTGCCACTCATCCAACACATACCACATCCTGATCCATCTCTGTGTTACTCGCACTCCCAATCCCAAACCCTTACCACAGGGGTCCTATATGTTTAGAAGACAATTGCAAGACCTGTACAATTCACCAACCCATCACATCCTACTCCAGTCTTTCATTGGCCTATCCTATCCCATCAGACACAGGGTCAACTGTGAAAGCAGCCGTATCATATACCAGCTCTACTGCAATTTCTGCACAGTATTTTATGCGGGCATGACCAGCAACAAGCTGTCCAACAGACTGTATGGCCACTGCCAAACTGTGGCCAAGAACAAAGTTGACCATCCAGTGGTAGAAAAAGCCATTGAACACAACATGCTCATGTTCAGTGTTCGATTCGCAACGCATGCCATCTGGATCCCCCTGCTTCTTGCACTAGATCCTTTGCTCCTGTAATCCTTCTGGCCTCAGTCTTCACTAATCCACTGCTCCCACACACTCTACCCAAAAATCTCCTCTTCCTCTATGCACCTCCAGGTTATCTTCATGTAATTGTCACTGTGCATCCACTCTGGTGTCTGTGTGTCAGATACCTATCCTGTACATCTGCTGCTTCCCCCTCCCACACACTAGTTGCCTCCCTCTTAAGCTGCCACCTACACCCCCCCCTACCCCTCCTCCCATTTCCCATCTCTTTATCCAAACCACACAACACTACCACCCACCCCGGTCCACCTACCAAACTGCAGGCATCGTGTTTTCATCTGGCAGAATGTAGCTGTGTGTGTATGTGTGTGTGTGTGTGTGTGTTTGCTATGATTCTACTATTTGGTGAGTGGTCTCTTTTACTCCTAAACTGTTTACATAATCAGGACATTTACAAATGAATTTCTCCCCTTTACTCCTAAACTATTTACTTTATCAGGGCAGTTGCTAATGAACTTCTCCAAGTTTTCCTTAAAATGTTCTGTCACTATAGCTCTTGAAGCAGAATGATCTATAAAAGCACTCATTTATGATCCATCTGTATACTTACCATCACCCAAAGTATTTCACATTTGAAATCTGGTCTAATGTGACTAGATGGTTACCATATTATTTATAGCTTTAGACATGCTGCCACCACTGACATACTAGTGGTCATTATTAGGATTTTTCAATTAAATTAGTTCTGGAATCTTTCTTTGGATGGTCCTGCAGTTAACTAACACTATATTAACATACAATTTCTCAAATCTGCAATGACAAGTAGTGTCCTATGAAATAATTGGGGTCTAATATTCTCAATTCTCCAGAATAAGTAGGTAATTTTTATATGGCATGTGGAAGGGTTTCTTTGATTGTTCTGATGCCATGAATACAGATGTTGTACATTTAAATAATCCAATCAGAGTTCTATTGTTTAGATAAGAAGGGCAAAGGCTGTGATATGTATGCACAACTGATAACATTATATTCTGCTTTCAGTCCTCTTACTGAAGACACTGTTTCTACCCCTGATATAGTACATTGTACACTGTCCAGTGGCATGAGCATGACCACCTGTCAAAAGCCTGAATAACCCCTTTAGCAGTGTGGATTGCTGTGACACGTGCAGGAAGAGAATTGGTGAGGTTCCGGAGAGTATCAACAGGTATATGGGGCAATGCTGACTCTAGTGCCATGGCCAGATTTCTCACTTGAGGACCCATGGTGCGAATGGCCCAATGAAGGTAGCCCCACAGATTCTTGCTTCGGTTTACATCTGGGCAGCTTGTTGGCAGTACGGTAAACTCATTATGGGGCTGTTCGAACCGCGCATGTACACTGAGAGCAGTGTGATATGTTGCATTGTCCTGCTTTTAGATGCATAGTGCAGAATATAAACAAGCTGCATGTAGGGATGCCCATGGTCCCCAAGGATAGATGCATACTTGTGTTGATCCATTCTACCTTCTAGAATGATGAGATGACCAATGGAATGCCACAAAAACATTCTACAGACCATAATGTTCCTTCTTTGTTTGCTTTCAGATGCTTCACACTGTACACGCCAATGGCCATCTGTCCTATGGAGCATAAAACGTAATTCATCTTAAAAGTATAGCTGCTGCCACACTGTGGATGTTCAGTTGTGGTATTGGGATACAAATTGCAGCCTTTGTCATCAACGAACAACAGTCAGCACAAGTGCATGAACCAGACACCAGCTGTGGAGGCCCATATGTAGCAATGTTTGCTGAATGATCATTGAGGAGACATTTTTGGTAGCCCTTTGGTTCATCTGGGCAGTCAGTTGCTCAATAGTTGCACATCTATTCACTCATACGCATCTCTGTGGCTGCTGTTCACCCATCATCTATGACCCATGGTACACCACAGTTGCCTCAGTGCAGATTTCATATAGCGTCATTTTACCATCCAAGTATACTTTAACAATGGCAGCACATGAACAATTTACCAACTTGATTGTTTCAAAAATGCCTTCAACCTAGGCCTGAAAGCAAATGCTCATGCTCTTTTCAACATCAGATAAATATCTCTATTTCCATATGACTGCACGATTTTCTGTATCCTCCCCACCTCTGACATCCTTTATATACACTACACGGCTAGTGTTGACACATGCCATCTGTGAGTGGTTATTGCACATTGATGTCGATGGTCACACTAATGTGACTGACCTGTATATTTGTTTATATTTTAGTCATCACTCTATTTAAATTAATTGGCTTGAAATCGCTTTCTTTATATTTGTGTCAACTCTATAAAGAACAATATGTGAATGAAATCGTAAGGTGGCACAAATTTTGTTTTGAAGGTAAAGGCTGTTGATGGAGATGGATCTTCACCAAACAATGCTGTGGTCTACAGAATTCAAAGCGGAGCTGAAGACAAATTTATAATAGATGCTGATACTGGCGTGATCAGTGTGGCTCATGGTGCAAGTTTAGATCCTGACCGTACGGACCCTAAAACTTCTGTTTATAATCTAGAGGTTTTGGCACTCGATGGGGGTATTGGAAATGATCAGCTTTTTACAAAGGTTATTGTAAATATCACTGTTCTAGATGTTAATAACAAGCCACCTGTGTTCACTGAGCCAGGTGTCATCAGAGTCAGGGAAAA
The DNA here is from genome assembly GCF_023898315.1 of Schistocerca nitens. Lineage (NCBI taxonomy): Eukaryota > Metazoa > Arthropoda > Insecta > Orthoptera > Acrididae > Schistocerca > Schistocerca nitens. The sequence continues at coordinate 540,407,847 of NC_064618.1, read as the reverse complement.
TACTCAGGTAAGCTGCAGACATATGCTCATGTAAATTTGTAAGTGATGTCACTTATCAGTTCTTGTCATATTTTGTTTTTTTCTAATGTAACAAAGAGGCTAGTGTATTTATATGGTCAGTCACATCTTTCTCACATGTCTGTGGATATTCTGTCAATTCAGGTCTATTAAAACGTGTGTGTGTGTGTGTGAGAGAGAGAGAGAGAGAGAGAGAGAGAGAGAGAGAGAGAGAGAGAGAGAGAGACAGTGAGTGAGATGGGGGCTGGTATGGAGAAGAAACTAATATATTAGTATAAGATTTGTTTTACTACTAGCAAGAGGATATTATTGAAGCTATGGGGGAAATAAACTTATTTTCACTGTGTGGTTTACAATAGTGATTTACATTGAACTGATGAAATTTGATAGAGCATTTATCATCCACTGTAAGATGGAAGCTTTATTTCAATTATTTTCTAATTTTTTTTAATTACATAGTTCAGTCTTATGCAACACAAGTGGTATCATTACTGATTTTGACTTTTTATCAAGTCATCATCAGATGATGCTTGTTACATAGTAACTAATCAGCTGAATAGATCTGGAGAGGTGCTCTCCTCTCTGGACCATTTCAGTTGATGAGGTACTATGTGATGGATTCCAATCATTGAATGATGAATTTCTTATAAGTCAAAACTGGTAAAGCTATACCACTTGCATGAGTAGAAGCTGGAATACACAACAAAGAATTGCAAGATAGTCACTTTGTTTCCTCAAGATAATATACCCAGTATATGTAATTTTTTGTGTTTGTCACCACTGAGAAAGAGTGCTTCAATCCATGAAGATTCATGCAAAAAATGTGCCGGTAGAGAATTTGAGATATTGCTATGATCTGAATTTGCACAAAAGAGGATATTCAAGTGAAAAGGAAATAAGATTAAAAAAGAAACGAGTGTTGACTGTGTTAGACATAGATGCCAGTCAACAAAATGATTGCATGAATGGTGTAGTTTAGCCAAAAATAGAACACCACTGCAACAAAAAGTTTAAAGAGGCTGTTCTAAACAGAAGATCACCACAGTAAGTGGTACAAGGCAGTTGCAGACTATAGCAATAAACAATATAATGTGCTACAGATGAAATTAGAAAAAAAATATAAAAATAATTAAAAATAATAGTAGAAATTATAAATATAGCAGTAAAGACAAAAGTAATATAAGTAACAACATATAAGAGGTACACATCAGAAATGAAATAAGAGTGAGGGAAAGAAGTAAAATGTTAACTATGGGAAAAGAAGATAGAAAAATAATATTGGGATGTCAGTGAAAAACAGAACATGCTAATAAGAACCGAATTATGAAACAAATGTGAAAGCAGCCAGGAACAGAAATGACTGTGCAAAGTAGCAAATTAATAAAGAAGAAAAGAAATAGTAAGAGGATGATCATGCCTTAAGTTTTGGAGTAGATGAAGAGAAGACAGAGTGCAGGTTAGTTCCTACATACAGAATTCTCTGCAGACAATAGTTTTAAAACAATTAAACTGTGTTACCTGTTATGAAAAGTGAATGACTCTAACTTAAACTCAGTGAATAGCAGAAATTTAAAACTAGTTTTCATTTTATCTGTTACAAACAGTTTCCAACACACAAAGTGTACTACAAATTTGCAAAACTGCAAATTAAACAACTCCACCTCCCTTTGGTGCTTGACTGGAGAACATAGTCAAGGAAAAAGTTTATGTACAGCAAAATGCCATCCACAAAATTTTAATTAAGTGTATCAGTATAGATATTTCATGTGATAATTAGAAAAGAAAATCAGTGTATGCTACTGGACTAATCGTCTTCCTTTTTAATAATGTTGCTTCACAACCTATTATACAGGATGAATCACCTAAAACTTGCATTGCACATACTGCAGAAATGGAAAGTGCTATTGATGTGTGGTTTTCATAGAATGTATTGGTAATCAGGGGCTCATATTGTTAGCCAACAAACAGTTTATAATAACACTCAGAAAGCGTACTTTTTGTGCAAATATACACTTTTTAAATGGAACAATGCCTATTGACATTAAAAAGCTAAAAGTAGGTTAAATTAGAATGTCAGTGATGTTTGATGCAGGATTCTAGTGCGAATTGTTTATGAGATTTCATATTTTGAAAAGTTTCCACACTGACACCTGTTTGTGCCATTCAACCTGCATGGTTGCTAGGTGTTGTTATGTTTGTTTACAGTGTACTTTTATGTTCCCTGAGTGTATTGTGACTTTGCTAGTCTGTTAGTCTGTGACAGTCCAAGTAGTAAGTTGTGAATGAATGATGGAATTTAGCAATGCAGAAAAAGCCGACATGCTCATGGTATATGGAGAGTGTAGGAAGAGTGCAGTTTGTTTTTGTATGGTGTATATGGCAAGATATCCCAATAGACGTCAACCATCTTGGTGGTTATTTATTAACCTCTCCAACTAGTTACATGAAAATGGTACTGTAACACCTAGACAGTGTAGCAGAAGGAAACAAGAGATGACAGAAGAGGGCGAAATTAATGTTCTTGCTGCTGTTGGAGGTGATTTGATTGTTATCTCCTGTGCAGTTGTATGAGAAAGTGGCATGAGTCAGGCAAGTGTCCTACAGATTCTCCGTCAACATAGGTTCCATCCCTATCACATATCTGTCCATCAAGAGCTGCAGGGAAAAGATTATGAGAATTGTGTTAACTTCTGTACATGGGATGTCTTACATATCTTTTTTAGAGATGAAGCCACATTTACCAGATGTGGCCAGGTAAACTGCCAAAATATGTGCTATTGGTCTGTTGAAAATCCCCATTGGCTTTGTTAAGTGGTATGTCAGTGGCCCATGGAATGTGAACGTGTGATGTGGTAGTGTGAACCATCAGTTCATAGGCCCATTTTTCATAGACTGACCACGAATGTGCACAAGTATCACACCCTCATAACAGACCATGGTTGCTACAAGACATTCTTCTGCAGACTAGAAGGAACTTATGGTACCAACTTGATGGCTGTCTGGCCAATAGTCCATAAATTACTACAGCATGCCTTGACAAACTGTTTCCAAATCTTCGGACTGGTTACCCAGGACCAGTGCCGTGGCTAGCCCATTCTCCAGATTTTATGCCAGTAGACTTTTTTCTGTGGGGAAAGCTGAAAGACACTGTCTACAAGGACATACCAGCTACACCTAACGATATGCAATGGCATGTTACAGCAGCCTGCTTGGACATCTCCGCTGAAATCCTAGGATGCATGTAACAATTGTTCCATCCCAGACTGGAAGTGTGTATTGCCACTGTCGGTGGTCATTTTGGACACAACCTGTGATGGTCAGTTGTCTTGTTACTGATCAGAATCCACTTAACTAGTGCAAAAAAGTGTATGTTTACACAAAAAATATACTTTTGGAGCATTATTACAATCTGTTGATTGGCTAACAGTATGAGCCCCAGAATACCAATCAATTCTGTGAAAACTGCACATCAATACCACTTTACATTTTTGCAATATTTCCAGTGCAAGTTTTAGGTGATTCACCCTACGTATTCAAAATTAACAGGATTTTTCTGTTGTGTTATATGGAATTAATGTCTTGTGTTTTTGATCTTCTTGTTTCATAAATTATCTCTCTCTCTCTCTCTCTCTCTCTCTCTCTCTGTGTCACACACACACACACACACACACACACACACACACACACACACAACGAAATGCTCACAAGGTGCTTTGCATTTCTGTATTCATCACAGAACACATTAAAAAGAGTTTTGGGAGGGTTCTACAAAGATAATCCTGTAAAATCATGATGTTTTGTAATGGCAGTCAGAACAGTCACCTCTGTAATGAACCTTTTTTGTGACAATTTTGGATTGGTCACTTCAGCACAGCCTGAAGGTTTAAATCACTACATGAATATGACAAACACTTTCTTGGAGCACAGGAAGAATGTTGCATTCCTAGAGCCCGAAAACCCTGTTAAGGATGTTATTCTGAGAAATTAGCTTTAAGTAAAAAACTTCTCATAAATGAACAGAGAGTGCTATTGGGCAATACCTTTATCATCAGGGAAGCTATCAGGTTCTGGGATAGTGTGGAAATTAAAATAACTATTACCAGCCTCAATAAAGATGACAGCCTACAGTCATAATGAGGTTAAAGTAGGCACGGCCAATGTGCAATGAGAACTACACAGTGTAACAAAATTTAAGGGCTGCTTTTTTTTAAAAAAAAATACTGTCATTTCTCCTATTGCAACACAGAAGTTCAAAATGTGTGTGTGTGTGTGGGGGGGGGGGGGGGGGGGGGGTGAGACCAGATCTCAGAAGTTCATGTGAGATGGAAGGTGGGTTAATGGTGTCACATTGGCACCACATTTTACTACAGTTCTGCCCCTTGCCACTTTAGGTGTGTCACAACATGGAAAGATCATCACACCTCCCCTTCTCAACACCTATTTGATGGAGGTCATAACAGCGACATCTAGCATTGAAATCAAGCAGTTTTCTTGTGGATGGTCAAGGAAAACATTGCAGACACGGCATTAGGAAGTGTTACAAAGGGTGTGAATGAAACCACCCCTACCCTTTGGGATTTCATTTTCACACATTTTGCAGTCGAACAAGGCAGATTGCATGCAGTGTGCAACAGGATGACGTTCTTGACAACCTTTGACACTGCTGACACTCACCATATGTTTCAACACTTCTTTAAAGATATTGTAGGGCTGAGTATGATCTGATACTTTTTGCTGTTGTTGCTATTGTATACAGTGTGAAACAACTATAGACACTTCAAAAATATTTTATGAAATCTGATTGTGATCTGAAGCAGAAAAGAGTTTTTATGCATTTTCATCTCTCTTTATCATTACCTCCTGTGGCTGTGCGTTGGAAGGGGTGGAGGGCCTGTAGAGGGGGACACAGTGCAACATTGACAACACATGAATAGAAAAGCAAAAAGTCCCTCTAAGACCCCTCAGTTCAGAAACACCCTTAGTGCCACCTGCACACCTTCACTGGTTACTTCAAAAATGTCCCTGTACAGAGACACCTATCCACCAATTCCTAAGTGCTGGCAGTATGGCCAACCTTTCCAGCACTAGTGCCTTCTGACCACATACAAAATCTGAAGTGTGTCAGAATGGTTGTCTAGCCAACTAGTGCGTAGTAATTGGAGGATTGGTGTCTATGACGACCTTTTTAAAGTGCCCAATAAAGTTGTGTGGGCAGTATGAAGGGTATTACTAAACTGGGGGGAGGTCGTAGAGGGACTCTTTACTATTTTATTTATTTGCATGTCAATGTAATACCTCCATGTGCACTCCTAATAGAAAGGCTCAGAAAAAGAGGAATGGGAAGTGGTAAATACCCTTTTCTGTTTCGCATCATGTTCATAGTTCATTGAATAGCTTTGAATGGTCCTTAGTGACTGCACCTTGTGTACCAGAGCGAGAATTGCAGTCACGCTACACCCCAAAATGGTGAGATCATGTTCAATGGAATTGCAACCTCATGATGTTCTTAGAAAAGGATTGAGTCATCTGGGGAATATCAGCAGTGTCAAATGTTCTCAAGAACCTGTCACACACTGCAGCACACTGTCATTTTTGAGGATGAAATGTGTAAAAATGTATGACCCCAAGGAAATAGTGGTTTCATTCACACCCTTCACGACACCTTCTAAGGTCTTTCTTGTCAATTCTCATCAGTGATGTGTTCAAAATGTTTTCCTTGGCCGGCAATAAGAAAACCACTTGATTTCAACAGTGCATGTCTCAGATCTGACCCCTGTCACAGAGGGGTCAGCAGAAGGCCTAAGATGTGTGTAAGGGGAGGTGTGACAATCTTCCCATAGTGTGACACGCCCATGGTTGCATTGGGCACAATTAGGAAATCATTAAGTAACCTTACACCTCACACAAACTTCTGAGGTCTGGCCACTGTTTTGCATGTAACAATGCTGTCTGAAGAGTCACCAAGCCTGAAGGTGATGTCACAAAGTGACACGCAGAAGAAGATTGTTGGCATCTTCAAACCAAATTTCTAACTACTGTGTCATTGCAATAGAAGAAAAAATGGGTTTCAAAAAAGTGACCCTTTAATTTTGTAGCGCAGTGTATATACATTATACAAAAATGGACTAAATGTCACTGATATCATGTCCAACAGCGTGGCTACATAAGGACAAAGCCGATAACCCACAAGACATTCATTAATTACCACTTGCTTTTCAGTACTCCATTGATTGTAATTAGGACCTAAAAGTTCTAGGAGTTATTTTAGAAATGGGAGCATGTTGTAAGAGTGAGCTAGATGACATTAATAATAATCTGCTTATGTGAAATTGTATGTAATATGATATCCTTTCTTACTGGAATGAGAATGTGTTAACCTGTAAATCTTGTGAATTTTAATTACATGTGATCTGCCATTATGCTCCATAATAAAAAATTGAGCACCTAAGAATTTCAAATTTCAAATTTGTATCATAATGATATGTCAAATATTTCTGTATTTAACAGAACTATATAAATTCCATAACAGTAGATAATTTTATGAGCTGGGTGTGTAACAAATGTTTAATTTCTAATACTTCACTAATGAAAATGAAACAGTTATCTGTTAGCATCCTTAATTAATTTGACTTACTGGCAACAATCAGTAAGCATATTTACCAATGATGTTATATAAGGCTATATGTTATGACAGAAACACCAACTTTAGTTAGAATTTAATCTACAGTATCAATCTGGTTAATGAATCTACTGAATGAAAATTAAGACTATCATAACCTAGTATTGTTTTCTGGTAACAGTGATTAATAACAACTATGGAGAATGCAATTTTGTGGTTATCCAGCAGCAAGATGTATGTACCCAGAGACATTGATTCAACAATATAAATAGATATTGTCTGGTTACAGGTTGGTAAATATGTTCATCAAGTGACAGCAATAGATTTGGATGACAATCCTATCTTGCGCTATAGAATTGATCCAAACAATTCAGAAGGTCGCAGTGAAGAAGGGACAGTTGTCAAGATTACAGATTATAACTACATTAGCATTTTCAAGCTTGATCCCTTGAATGGCCTCCTTGAAATAGCAAAATTACTTGACAGAGAACGTGTTGAAACTATACGCTTAGGTTTGATTGTTGAAGACATTGCAGCCGTAAAAGGAAAACAAAATGCTACAGGTAAGAAACAATATTACACTGTCCTTAATTCTGATAATATGACATTTCCTGTTGTAAATGAATAGTCTTCAAACAACAATAACAATTCATAACCCATTTCAGTTCCCAAGATCCATTGCAAACTGAAGTTTGAAAAGATGGAAGTTGCAGTTAGCTTTTTATATAAAAAGCCTGCACAGCATAATGAGGATAGAGTGCTTCAGTTTTATTTCAGTTTTCATTTATGAATTGAATTACATTCTCATAACATGTAAGCTTTCACGGCCGGCGTCTTCATTAATTAAAACTTCCAGGATGAATTGCCGTGGTCCATATGTAAAACTTATTCTCTTTCCTGACGTTTCGTTGCCTACTGTGGGCAACATCTTCTGAGGTGAGTCGACTCACCTCAGAAGATGTTGCCCACAGTAGGCAACGAAACGTCAGGAAGAAGAAGAAGTTTTACATATGGACCGTGGCAATTCAGCTCAGAAGTTTTAATTAATGAATCACATTCTGTTATTAAAATTATTTAGCTCCCTTAAAATCTTCAGTAACTGCCTCATCTCCTCTATTTGCTACAACAGCTTACATAGAATTCTCCTCTGTTTCGTCTTGCCTTTCCTCCCACTTCTCTTTCTATTCCTACATTTTCTACCTTCTTACAACCAGCCTGTCAGCTTTTCTTTCTTCCCCTCCCTATAATTTATTTAATTGTATCTGATTACTTCCAGTACAGATCCTTTTCTTCCACTGCGGGCAAAAATGTGTTGAATTACACTTATTACTTGGTAGCAAGTTCTCTTATCCAAGTATAAGGAAAAAAAATTTCTGTGCCTGAAACCACTTATTATTCTTCAATTCCTCTGTCAAGTGGTTACTAATGTAGTCAGTGTGTGGGGAACAGTGAAGCTGCCATTGATCTTATACTGCTAATGTCAGTTCTGTTGGTCAATTGTATGTGCTGGAACTGTTTTGAAGCAGTACATTCATTTAATGTTTAACACTATTGTAGTTCATTTCTGCCCTATTTAGCTCAGTTAAGATTAAAAAAAAAAAACATACATTGTCCAATAGCATTCATTTTGTAATTCTCAGTTAACGGCTTTTCAGGTGTTTTTCTGTGACTTCACCAACAACAGTGACTTGCATTCTGAAGTATTCACCTGGCAATGTTTGTTTCACCACTAACCAATTGTAAACTATACCCATACTGACAAAACAACAGAAAAACAATAACCTTTCACCCACAGGTCTTGAAATAAATACCTACAGGCAAAATGGCTGTGAGAACCTCAATGATTTAAAATAACTTCCAGATTTTGGTAAAACTGAGATTCAATGGAGGGCTGGTACACCTGCTGATGTTATAAAAGCTGTACCCAAATTTTCGGGTTCTAAAAGTATGGACTGTTACTGGTTATTGAATAACATCATTAAAAAGATAATACACTCACTCGCCAAACCGTTAGCTTTTATTTTTAATAAATGTGTGGAATTTGGAGTTTTTTTTTTTAATGAACTTAAGTATCAAAAGTTGTCCCAGTTTTTAAAAAAGGGGACAAACATCTTCCCCAAAGCTACAGACCAGTCTTCATTGTTCCAATATTCTCAAAGATATTTGACGCACTAATAATAATAATAATTATTATTATTATTATTTTATTTTCATTTGGCCATAACAGCAGTAGACAACGTCAAGCATATAATACAATATAACTGTTAATTCAAAGAATCAAAAGGCATGTCATTAATACTACAAAATCATATAACATTTGAAATAACCATTTATGTCATAGAATGAGTAAGCAACTAGTCACTCACTCAGTTTTTGTCTGAATGCTTGTTCAGGTAGGTCTTGTGTATATATGAAGCTTATTGAATAATTTGTGCCCCAACAATTCATAGTTGTTAAGTGACTGACAGTCTGTGGTAAGGAGTATAAATGCATCTGCTCATTCTCGTGTTGTAGAAATGTGTATTTTCTCTATTTTTTGCTTCCAGTAACTTCTTTTTTGTGTGGAGTAAAACATAGTAAATATATATATCTAAAAACAAAGATTCTGTAACTTACCAAACGAAAGCTTTGGTACGTTGATAGAGACAATAACAAACACAAACACACACACAAATTTGAAGCTTTCGCAACCCACGGTTGCTTCATCAGGAAAGAGGGAGGGAGAGGGAAAGACAAAAGGATGTGGGTTTTAAGGGAGAGGGTAAGGAGTCATTCCAATCCCGGGAGCGGAAAGACTTACCTAGAGGGGAAAAAGGGACAGGTATACACTCGCGCGCACACACACACACACATATCCATCCACACATATACAGACACAAGCAGACATATGTAAAGGCAAAGAGTTTGGGCAGAGATGTCAGTCGAGGCGGAAGTAGAGAGGCAAAGATGTTATTGAATGATAGGTGAGGTAAGAGTGGCGGCAACTTGAAATTAGCAGAGGTTGAGGCCTGGTGGTTAACGGGATGAGAGGATATATTGAAGGGCAAGTTCCGATCTCTGGAGTTCTGATAGGTTGGTGTCAGTGGGAAGTATCCAGATAACCTGGACGGTGTAACACTGTGCCAAGATGTGCTGGCCGTGCACCAAGGCATGTTTAGCCACAGGGTGATCCTAATTACCAACAAACACTGTCTGCCTGTGTCCGTTCATGTGAATGGACAGTTTGTTGCTGGTCATTGCCACATACTAGAAAGCTTCACAGTGTAGGCAGGTCAGTTGGTAAATGACATGGGTGCTTTCACACATGGCTCTGCCTTTGATCGTGTACACCTTCCGGGTTACAGGACTGGAGTAGGTGGTGGTGGGATGGTGCATGGGACAGGTTTTACACCGGGGGCAGTTACAAGCATAGGAGCCAGAGGTTAGGGAATGTGGTTTGGGGATTTCATAGGGATGAACCAAGAGGTTACGAAGATTAGTTGGACGACGGAAAGACACTCTTGGTAGAGTGGGGAGAATTTCATGAAGGATGGATCTCATTTCAGGGCAGGATTTGACGAAGTCGTATCCCTGCTAGACAGCCACATTCAGAGTCTGATCCAGTCCCGGAAAGTATCCTGTCACAAGTGGGGCACTTTTGGGGTTGTTCTGTGGGAGGTTCTGGCTTTTGGGCGATGAGGAAGTGGCTCTGGTTATTTGCTTCTGTACCAGGTCGGGAGGGTAGTTGCGGGATGCGAAAGCTGTTTTCAGGTTGTTGGTGTAATGGTTCAGGGATTCGAGACTGGAGCAGGTTCATTTGCCACGACGACCTAGGCTGTAGGGAAGGGACCGTTTGACATGGAATGGGTGGCAGCTGTCATAATGGAGGTACTGTTGCTTGTTGGTGGGTTTGATGTGGACGGATGTGTGAAGCTGGCCATTGGACAGGTGGAGGTCAACATGCCATTCCTGATGTCCAGGCGGAGCTTCAAGGAATCCTCAGAACCTTAGCCCCCCTACAAAACCTTTCACCTGACTCCATCAACCTCCTGACTGCACTGACACCCCGCATCCCTACCTTCTACCTACTTCCTAAAATTCACAAACCCAATCATCCCAGCTGCCCCATTGTAGCTGGTTGCCAAGCCCCCACAGAACATATCTCTGCCTACGTAGATCAACACCTTCAACCCATTACATGCAGTCTCCCATCCTTCATCAAAGACACCAACCACTTTCTCGAATGCCTGGAATCCCTACCCAATCTGTTACCCCCGGAAACCATTCTTGTTAACACTGATGCCACTTCCTTATACACAAATACCCCGCACGTCCAGGGCCTCGAAGCGATGGAGCACTTCCTTTCACACCAATCACCTGCCGCCCTACCTAAAACCTCTTTCCTCATTACCTTAGCCAGCTTCATCCTAACTCAAAACTTCTTCACTTTCAAAGGTCAGAAATACCAACAATTAAAGGGAACAGCCATGGGTACCAGGATGGCCCCCTCGTACGCCAACCTATTTATGGGTCACTTAGAGGAAGCCTTCTTGTTTACCCAGGCCTGCCAACCCAAAGTTTGGTACAGATTTATTGATGACGTCTTCATGATCTGGACTCACAGTGAAGAAGAACTCCAGAATTTCCTCTCCAACCTCAACTTCTTTGGTTCCATTAGATTCACCTGGTACTACTCCAAATCCCATGCCACTTTCCTCGAAATTGACCTCCATCTGTTCAATGGCCAGCTTCACACATCTGTCCACATCAAACCCACCAACAAGCAACAGTACCTCCATTATGACAGCTGCCACCCATTCCATGTCAAACGGTCCCTTCCCTACAGCCTAGGTCATCGTGGTAAACGAATCTGCTCCAGTCTCGAATCCCTGAACCATTACACCAACAACCTGAAAACAGCTTTCGCATCCTGCAACTACCCTCCCTTCCTGGAATAGAAGCAAATAACCAGAGCCACTTCCTCATCCCCCCAAACCCAGTACCTCCCGCAGAAGAATCCCAAAAGTGCCCCACTTGTGACCGGATACTTTCCGGGACTGGATCAGACTCTGAATGTGGCTCTCCAGCAGGGATACGACTTCGTCAAATCCTGCCCTGAAATGAGATCCATCCTTCATGAAATTCTCCCCACTCTACCAAGAGTGTCTTTCCGTCGTCCAACTAATCTTCGTAACTTCTTGGTTCATCCCTATGAAATCCCCAAACCACTTTCCCTACCCTCTGGCTCCTACACTTGTGACCGCCACCGGTGTAAAACCTGTCCCATGCACCCTCCCACCACCACCTACTCCAGTCCTGTAACCCGGAAGGTGTACATGATCAAAGGGAGAGCCACGTGTGAAAGCACCCATGTGATTTACCAACTAACCTGCCTACACTGTGAAGCTTTCTATGTGGGAATGACCAGCAACAAACTGCCCATTCACATGAATGGACACAGGCAGACAGTGTTTGTTGGTAAGGAGGATCACCCTGTGGCTAAACATGCCTTGATGCACGGCCAGCACATCTTGGCACAGTGTTACACCGTCCAGGTTATCTGGATACTTCCCACTGACACCAAGCTATCAGAACTCCGGAGATGGGAACTTGCCCTTCAGTATATCCTCTCATCCTGTTACTCAGCAGGCCTCAACCTCCGCTAATTTCAAGTTGATGCCGCTCATACCTCACCCGTCATTCAATAACATCTTTGCCTCTGTACTTCCGCCTCGACTGACATCTCTGCCCAAACTCTTTGCATTTACATATGTCTGCTTGTGTCTGTATATGTGTGGATGGATATGTGTGTGTGTGTGTGCGCGCGAGTGTATACCTGTCCCTTTTTCCCCCCTAGGTAAGTCTTTCCGCTCCCGGGATTGGAATGACTCCTTACCCTCTCCCTTAAAACCCACATCCTTTCGTCTTTCCCTCTCCTTCCCTCTTTCCTGATGAAGCAAAAGCTTGAAATTTGTGTTTGTGTTTTTTTTTATTGTCTCTATCAGCGTACCAACATTTTCGTTTGGTAAGTTACAGAACCTTTGTTTTTAGATATATTTTTCCCACGTGGAATGTTTACCTCTATTGTATTCATAGTAAATATATAGGTTTATTACAATCACGATTTTTTGTTCACAGAACAGTGGTTTGCAATGTGCTTTATATGGAGAACCAGTAATTATCCTAATGATTTTCTTTTGTAGTATTAGGATGTCACGCATAGAACTTGAGTTCCCCCATAAGATAATACCATATGTTAAGATACTTTGGGAAATGCAAAATACGACATTTTAACATAATTTTGAGGTACACAGTACATAAGTCGCCATTGGAAATTCATAACTCTAGACAATTTACCACTTATATATTGTACATGTTGACCCCAGGATAATTTTTCATCTATGTATACCCCTAAAAACTTAACACAGCTAGGATCATCTGATGGAGGCTTGTTTTTTTGGACATCTGCTGCATTTTGTTATCATTCAGTAGGAAGCCATTTGCTTTAAACCAATAGGATTCTTGAGCCAGTGTGTCTGCAACACAAGCTTTGAGGCTACTGAAATCATTAGTAAAATGAAGGAAAGTTGTATCGTCTGCATATAGTACTGTCATGGACTTGATGAATGATGGCAGATCATTAATCATTATTAGGAACATAAAAGGCCCCAGTACAGATCCATGTGGTACACCTATTTTAACTAATTCAGTACTGGGTTTTTCTTTACCTACACAAACAACTTTCTTGCAGTCCTTTCTTGCAGTACGATTTTAATGGTTTAAGGCTGTTAGTTCCAATGCTGTCGTAATCCACTTTTTCTAGGAGTATTTTATGCTCTACACAGTCAAAAGCCTTATTTAGATCACAAAAGGTGACTTGAGCATATCATTTATCCTCAAACTCTTGATGTATGTGTTTGACTACTGAATCTGTAGCATTAACAGTTGACAAGTTTTTCCTAAAACCATACTGTGATTCACTAATTATTCCTGCATTTTCAAAGTACACGAATAACAGTTAGAGAGGGCTGGGACTGTGGAAATTGGTCTGTAACTTGAAGGTGAGTCAGTATCTCCTTTTTTATATTTTTGGACTAACCTAGACACTTTTAGCTCATCGGGAAAATATCCCTCAGATATACACTTATTTATGCAGTCTGTTAAAGGATACACAATACAATCTATTACTTTTTTTAGAATGTTACAAGAAATATATATGTCTGCACTCTCAAATGATTTCAGATGTTTAACTATTTTTAGGATGAGACTAGGTGGGACCTCAGAGAAGATAAACATACTTGTATTTATTAGTGGTTTACAGACTTTTTTGAAAGAATCTCAGATGAGCTAATGACAGGTTTGGTGATAGCATTCCCTACTTCTTGTACTGATTTAATAAAGAAATCATTGAATTTCTGAGGGCATATACTACTTTTTTTATTTCTTTCTTCTTTAGTAACATTATTTATTAGTTTCCATGCAGCTTTGCATTTATTTGTGGAATTCTCAATACTGCTGAAGTTGTGTGCTCTGTTGGTTTCCACAATGGCTTTTTCGAACTTATTTCAACATTGAACATAGGCTGATCTGGCATGGTTGATCTTCAGATTTTTATGTTTACTGTGCAACAACATAACTTGGTTTTTCCGATTTGTTAATTGTGCAGTACATCATGGGTTTTGTTTGTAAAACCCTTGCCTTTGGAGCCTTCGTTGGTTATTTTGCATTTCTTTATTGGAATGCAGTTATTAAATTGTGTCAAAAATGCTTTGAAAAACCTTTCAAATATTAGTTTTGCTGGCAGATCTTTACATGGACTATAATTTGTGTCACCAGACCATTGGCTAAAACAGTCTCTGTTAGTAAGGGACTTACAAAACCTGCCAATTTTATCATTTGTGACCAATCTAGTGATTACCTTTTTTGGGACAGACATCACAGTCATTCTTATCAGCACAGAACCTGCTTATGTAATTTAATGATACAGAATCATGATCTGAGAATGGGAATACTGTCAATCACATGATTCTTCTGTAGTATTGAAACTGACAAAGATATTGTCAAGACATACTTTATCTCTTGTGGGTCTATTGTTGATAAAGTGCAGATTGTACTGACTTAGAAGATTTTTGAGCACAGTGACACTATGTTTGGCTGTTGTTACATCAAAATCTGCATTCAAATCTTCACCTATTACTATATCATAATGTAACCATTTTGGCTCTCTAAATACCTGTAACAAGATATCCAGTTTTTCTAAAAATACACTAATGTTACCCTTAGGTGTTCTGTATAAGGCTGTTATCAATAACTTAAAATTGTCACTAACTATACCAGTGGCTTCAAAACTCTGTTCATCACACAAATAGTCTAGATCCAACCTATTAATAGAGTGGCTGAGTGACTGGTTAGTATTCAATACCACACCACCCCTTTTATGCACTTTTCTACAGTAACCATTTGCTATTTTATAGTTATCAAATTTGATAGCTGAAAGTTCACTCTCTGTTGCCCAATGTTCACTCAGATAAAACAAATCAAATTTGTTCTCTAGTCCAAAATTATTTACAATAAATCCTTTTTATTTTACTCCTGGAATATTCAGGTAGCAAATTTTAAGATCAGAATTGTTATTGTCTTTAGAATGAACATTTTAGTTAGGAGCTATAATACCTTTTACACTCCCTATTTTACGGGCTTCTTCGTCTTGCTGTATTCCACTAAAAAATCATACAGACAGAGAGGAGACACTGTTTTCCACTTACCCACAACATTCGATACTGCTAGTTCTCTTCCCTCCTTTTGGCAGGATGCAGTTATTGTTATTGGTGTAACTTCTGCTGCGGTGTGTGGAGGTGTTTCTATAGCTGATACATTTTCTACTATTGCTTCTGATGATGCCAGTGGTAACGATGATGGTTCCCATTCTGATGCTGATGTAGACCTAATTTCTTGTAGAGATGTAGCCAGAGTTGTTTCTCCCTCATGTGCTGTTAGTGCATTCTCTATTCGTTCTGTCATTGGCAATGAACCTATTGCAGATAGTGCAAGTTTTTTGCGCATGTCTACCCCTACTGTTTTTATTGCTTGGAGAATTTCTTTGGCCAGCTCTTTCTTGCCTAGCTGATTTCTTTGCAGTCCGTGTTTTGTAAAATGCTCTCTGACAGAGCTGGTTGTCTCAATGAAGGTTATGTGCACAAAACTGCTGCAGACCTTTCTGAGTTTTTGGTTTGTTGCAATGATTTCACTATTTACACATGAGTTTTCAGTTAAATCATGTCAATGAGGAATGCGTACAACAAATACTTTCACTTGTGACATTTTTGCTAGTGATTCTTCCAGTGCTTTAACAGCAAGGCTACTCTCATTTTTATACACATCGTTATCTCCTCCGATTACAACACAGTTCACATCACCTTTTACTGCAGTTTCACAGTTTTTCAGCACTTCCCATAAAGGAGCTCCAGGTTTTGTAATTCCAGTGACTTAATAGTCTGACTGAATATCAGATATGGTTGTAGCTAGTCCCTTTCCATGACTCGTTGATAGAATGTAAATTTCTTCTTTTTCCTTCACTGTTTGTTTTTCTGTCTTCCTTTCCTTGTTGTCACATATTGTGTTAAAACCATGTTTATGTTTAACAAGATATAACAGTAATGAGTTGCCACACGCACTTTTTTGATCAATAGATGCGTATTAGCAGTTTCCCGCAGCACTAAAATTTTTTTCTCCTGGCTTTTGACTGTCTGAATTTCATGCCTCTTATCTGTACGTTTGTGGAACATGATGAACATTTGTATTTAACACAGGGTGAGAGCATTTCTTAGGCCTAATAAACACACACACCTGTTCACAGCTTTGTGTCTCTGTCGGTATGTCCACATACTGAATCAAACTTTTCAGTACTTCAGCATATTGTCTGGCTTTAGTTAAGTCATTTGGTAATTCTTCTCTTACACTTATTTTGAGTGTTGCATTACACATTTCTTAGGCAGCTACAGGAGCATTGCACTCAGTTTCGCAATCACACGAATTTTGACTAAGATTTGCTTCCATGAAGCAACATGAATGATACCATTTATGTGTCACTACACATGTTCTGACACCTTTAATAGTTTTTTCACATAGCAGACAATTTACTGATGGTAATTTACTGATATTTACTGTGCGATTTACCAGTTCGTCCACAGGTGCCACCATCTTGGACTCAGTTTTCACACAAATAAGCAGCTTCTTTGAAAACCACAATATCCTATGTTGCAGTCAGTTTGGTTTTTGCAAGGAGAAAAACACAACAGGGGGCATCTTGGAAATCACTGACCACACATTCACAACTTTTGAAAACAGTAACATGGTATCACTGGTATTATCTGGCCTAAGCAAAGTTTTTGATTGCATTCCTGTTGACGTACTAGTGATGAAACTAGAGTTTTATGGGGTGAGAGGCAGCACTTTAACTGTGATAAGTTCTTATTTAAGTAACTGAAAACAATTTGTTTCAGTCAGAAATTTAAATTCTTCCACAATGGAAATCAGCACAGGTATACCCCAAGAGTCTATTCTTGGACCCTTCTTCTTCATTGTAGCTATCAATGATTTACCTGAAAACATAGCCCACCCTGTCGTATGTTATGCTGACGATACAGCACTACTTACCACACATAAGAGCATTTCAGATCTGGATAGTGTAACAAAAGAAACACTGGATAAGGCCCTCGTTGCTTTGCAGCCTATAAGTTGCTGTTCAATACTGATAAAACCCAACGACTTTTCATGGGAATATCTAATGAAGTAGGCAATAAGTCAGTAAAACTCTTAGGTATTCACATTGACTCAAAACTGTATTGGGAGGAACATGTCAATCACGTATGTGAAAAAATATCTTGCGTGGCATACCTTATCTTTAAACTAAGGGAGGTAGTGAGCTTGGAGTACCTTAGGGTGACATACTTTAGGCTATTCAGTCACATATTTCATATGGTCTGATTATGTGGGGATACTCCCCTCACATCAAGAGGCTAAGAATTCTGGCACTTATAAATTTATATATTTATGTGTCTGTACTCTGTATTAAAAATAATATTTCAGAATTGATTGCCAGAGGGGAAATACAAGAACATGACACCAGAGCAAAGGATAATTTAGACATACCATGCTACAGATTAGCAAGACAGGAAATTCCCACATAGAAAAACCCACTCAAAGTGTTCAATAAACTGCCAGTTCATATTCAGTCTATGTATATAATTTTTTAAAATTAAGTGCTAGAGCCGGCTGTCAGATCATCCATTTTATGACATTAAAGAATTCTTTGAGATGCCTGAGGAGGACATTAGCATTTAAATGTTTTCTGTAGTTAACTTATTATTGTGTGCTGTGGTTACTCATGTGTACTTACATAGTGTGTACAATACACAATACACTATGTACAAGGTATTCTATATTATACAATACTATATTATAGTATAGCTTATTGCACTAACTTTAAGAAACTATCCTAGTGTAATTTGGTACACTGCCATGCTTAAAATGTGTACTATAATGTATTGACAGTAGTTTAGTTTATTATTGTGTATGTACTACAACATCCTGTATGACGAAACCAATATCACTGTAAAACGATATGTGGTGAATAAAATTCTTGATTCTTGATTTTTGCTTCAGAAAAATATCCATTGAAATTTCAGGTGATCAACAAATATCCATGGGTTTTGTATTTCTGATTCCATATTGATTTTTTTATATTTATATCTACATTTTCATAACTAGGAGTTATATTTTTTCAGCTGTACTGACAGTGCTGGTTGAGGATGAAAACGATAACAATCCAAAATTCAGAAGGCCTTATTACAGAAGGTCCATTACTGAAAACAGCAAAAATGGGATGACCATCATTAATGTTGTGGCTGATGACCCTGACAAGAATCGTACAATAACTTACTCACTAGAAGGTAATGCTGAGTTCTTATTTAATAGTTAAATATTATACACAATAACATCATGTAGCAAGAAATCAGGTATGAATGCAAAACATGCAACTTATCATTATGTGTTGTACTTTGTTTCGTGACTTTACCAAACAAAGAAAATTCATTAACCACCATCAGCTGCATAGGAAAAAAGTGAAATATCTCAATTTTTTGGGGAGTAGGGGTAAATAAGAAACAAAATTAAAATAAAACTTTGCCAATGCTGAAGTCCTCATGTAGAAATAGGTACAGTACAGGTACACAGAATGTGAACAGTTGGTTTCTGTTTTGGAACCTTCTGTACAAATGAATTACTGTGCTAGTAAATTCACAATACATCTCCAACACCAGTATAGAATTATTTGTATGTCAACAAAAAGTATTTAGAAACTCTATGTTTGGTCTCATAGCCTGCCTAGAAACAATTTATTGTCCTCATGTTCATGAAGTATATTGTTACAATAACTCATCTATCACACATCCATCTATGTCTTGAACTGTCTATGGCCAAATTACTGTACTAGCAGGTGAACAGGATAAACTGTACTTTTTTGATTTGCAACATTATTTTCGTACATTACTTTTAATTAATCATCATAGTCAGTGGCCCAGAAATATATTGGGTGATGCACTCCAAGGATAATTCAGTTGGAGACATTTGCCTACTTTGGTGCTCAAAATGTTGTTCAAAATTTAAGAAGTCCTTTGATAAACTGCTAAACAGAACAATGAAACTCAGTCTATTACAAGTAAGGAAACACCATACATGAAGTCACCAAATGGGTCTCATACAACCAAAAAAGAGCAAACAAATTATTACTGTGGTTCACAATGAATGCTGTTGTGAGAGTGTCATTCAAAAATGGTCAGTATATCTCCTGTTACTGCATAATGTACCATTATACTTTACATTACAAAAACACAATAAAATAAATTGTGATATGAAAAATCCATGTCTCTTACTTTCAGTGACATATGACAAAAAATGAGCCACGACACTATTGGAAGATTTAATCATTTACTGTGTTAGTACAGCAAGGAATGAATGCATGATAGCAGGTATTATCATGGGGTGCAAAGAAAGAACACTTGAATAGCCAACATGCCACTTGAAAAACTACTGAAATCATGTTGAATACTGCTAATGAAGGCATAATTTTTATTGAGGACAGCCATTTTTAACAACTCTATAATTTTTCAATACAATAATTTGTTTATTGAGAAACTTCAAAGTCAGTACCGTAATTAACTGTCTGAATCATTTTACACCTACAGTATTTAGTTTGTCTTGGAAGTGAGTTATAAAAGTTGCCACTGCCATTGTTACAGAAATGTCCAACATAGTTTGGGGCAGGCCACTCTTGTAAGCAGTGGGATGAATGCAAGGTACTCAGTGTAGGAAGCCATATTGTAGAATTAAGAGTCAGTGCTCAATACAGCAAACACATCTTTAACAGTCAAACAGTAATATTGAAAACCTGATGATTATTTTAACAATGTCATATCAAAGTAAGAAATCAATGGTTCAGTAATACCTTGCATCCTTTTTTATTGAAGATAAAATAAAGATACTGCTGGAAGAGGAAGAGAGATAAGAGTTGTTTTCTCATTGATGACAAGGACATTATAGTTGGAGTATAACCTCAGATTGGACAAGGGTGGGGGAGCCAATCAGCTGTGTCCTTTTCAGGCAACCATCCGAGCAGCTGCCTTAACTGAGACAGGGAAACTAGAAAAATCTAAATCTAGAAGGCTCAATGGTAATTTGAACTCCTCTCTTTGCAAATGTGAGTTCGCCTTAGTACCCACAGTCTTATTTAGCTCAGTCTAACTGCTCATGTTCTTCAGAACTGCTCATGTAAAGGAGGTATGAATAGGAGCATTAGCAATCAGTTCATTCTCTTTGTATAACATATCCTTAGCACAATATGTTCAAATTCTGAACTGATGTGACCAAAGCAGCCAAACACCTATATAAACTACGGTTCATTCATTCCTTGCATACCTGCCATTTCTTCTATTAAATAAAGAGTTCCATTTACTCATTTAAAATTTTCTCTCATATAGTTCCTAATTTACTATTACTGAAAGAAAATTTTACACATTATGTCTCAAAAATTGGCCCCTCATAAATGTTGTAAAATCAGTGTTCACTGTAATATGAAATTCCTTTCTTATTCTGTTTCAAGATTTGGCTTACAGCAAAATATTGGAAATAACAGTACTTTTATAAATGTATACTGATGAGACCAAGATTTGCCAGTATTGCCCAATACTTTTTCGTATGTTTTTTTAAGGGAGTGGTGTTTTGCTGAACACAGCAAGAACTCAAGTGTGAAACATTTTCTTATTATACTCATTAACAAAGATTACTCTTCTAATATGAAATAACAGTTAATAAATGTATGCTCTAGGACCACACAAAAGCACAAGTCTAGTCTACCTTGACCCAGAGACTGGAGAGATTGTTGTGGCAAACAAGATTGATCGTGAACAGACTCCTTGGCTCAACTTTACAGTGAAAGCAACCGATTCTGGTGTGCCACCACGATCAAGTCTTGCTGATGTATTCATTCAGATACTAGATGAAAATGACAACAATCCATATTTTGTTGGAGATGTAACAAGCATTTCAGTCAGAGAAGATGCTCCAATAGGTAAGACAAGTAGCAATTATTTTCATTCATTTTTCATTGCTTTATTCTGAAGCTAGTGAAGGTACTGAAGCAGCCATGTTGCATGCCACCTTATATGTACGGGGATAACAAAAATATGTTTACATTAAGAACTAGTTTTAAGTCATCTTGTCTATGGTTTCATCTGCATGGTCAGACTGAGTGTCTCTCTCCCATTGAGACCACTGCTTCAAAACTCAGGGGTCATACTGATGATGACTCAATAATCTAGACTGTCAAAATGATAGGTGACATGTTCAGTCATTACACCATTCACATATGATTCTGTCTTAACTTTTCCCCAAAAATCTCACTGATATCAACTTCAGCTTTCTGTATCTAGTATTATGTGAACTTCACTACCTTTTCAGGAGTACCTCAAGCCCTAGCACTTTGTTGTGAATGCTTTGGCAACTAACCACGAAGAATCAACATTTAACTACTATAATTTTAATATTCACCTGTGTGTGTGTGGGGAGGGGGGGGCGCATTCCTTTGGATCTTAAAGTAATACTTCCAGGTCTCCTACAGCTGTCATTATCTGAATGGAGAGTCGTATAAGATAAAAACCCTTGCTTGCACCCCACTCACAACCAGCTACCACATTTTACAGGGACTCTACATTTCTCAACCCCGTGAGGAAAGTCCAGGAAGTCTCTGGTTCAGTTCTTTCACTTGACTCAGAACCAGGGGGGCAAAATTAATTCTGGGGCCAATGCTGCAAATTAGTGAGCTTCATTGAAACTCCCATGTGCAAAGTTGGTCTTCTCAGCCTTCTCTGTCAGTCGCAGATATAGTCAAGAAATTGCCTCAGAGCTCAGATGACAGGCATAATTTTTTCCAACGTGCACCACACTCTGCAGATAGTTGCTCCCTCTGCCCTCGACTGAATGACATCCCCAGGCATACACACTGATTGCATCTGGTGCCCCTTTCTGTAACTTGCTGCCATTTCCCTAAGGGATACCATTTTTTTCATATGTTTATGTGCCGAAGTAATTAGCACACAAAATGATATTTCTATTAAGGCAACAGAATAGCCTGTGGTAAAAATTACTGGTTTCCCAACAATTTGATATTATAGTCACTAACAAATTCGAAAACTGTTATTTGCATTGATATATACTGAAATTTGGGGTAAACTATTCTTTGATGATAACAGTAAATCACAAACATTGATTTGCAAATTGCATGGATTTTTTACTTAGTTGATTCTGTGACATCATCTACACTAGTGCACTGAAGGTGAACACTGCAGCATCAGTTTATCTCAGTCAAAATGGTGAAAATTGTGCAGTACCAGTAAAGCACTGACATGTGTAAAAGAGGAAACTGAAAGTATTTGAAATCGGCTGCTATTGAAAAAGTCAAGAATTACATGCATGGATAAAAGTATGAGCAATAAAAAGCAATAAAAAGAACAATATACAAAGGACAGATTGCTACTCAACACATAGAGGAGGCAGAGTCGCAGATAGGTATAGTGAAAAAGAATCTTCTTTTCTTTTTTTGCACCTTCGTCTCAAATTAGTGCAGGATCAGTATGGTTATTTTACAGATTTGGCAGGGTTAATTTTTAAGGGGCAGCCAAGTATCTTTTCTTGTGTGACCCACTTCCACCCCCCCACCCACCCACCCACCCCCCCACCCACCCACCCCCCACCCCACCTCACTTCACCTCTCTTCCTCCTCGGGATAGAATATACATACCGCAACCTTCCGCTTCTACTGTTATTCATGTGAAACTGAGTGAAAGTTTTTTAAATGCTTCTGAATTGCGTTCATTATATTGAGGTGGGACTTGGGTACCAACCCAGTATTCAGTTAGTGGGAAGTGGTATACCACCTGAAAACCACATCCAAGCTGGCTGGCACACCAACACTCACTGTTAATTTGCCAGATGGATTCGATCCGGGCTTGTATCCCTCCCCATCCTGAAAGCAGTGCTTTAACATGGCCTTCCAGGTAAGTGCACAATGAAAAAGAGTACTAGAAATATTTTCAGCTTTCAGACAAAGTTCTTCCTCAGAAGTGTGGAACTCTCACACATTCTCACAACTCCTACCTATATGGCCACTGTCTCCAGGCACAAAGCTAGTCTGATATGAGTAGGAATATAGCTGGGTTGGGAAAAACTAGTAGAAGCCAACCTCGGGGAAGATCAATTTGGATTCCGTAGAAACATCGGACCACGTGAGGCAATACTGACCCATATGACTTATCTTAGAAGCTAGATTAAGGAAAGGCAAACCTATGTTTCTAGCATTTGTAGACTTAGAGAAAGCTTTTGACAATGTTGACTGGAATACTCTCTTTCAAATTCTGAAGGTGGCAGGTGTAAAATACAGGGAGCGAAAATCTATTTACAATTTGTACAGAAACCAGATGGCAGTTATAAGAGTCGAGGGACATCAGAGAGAAGCAATGGTTGGGAAGGGCGTGAGACAGGGTTGTAGCCTCTCCCCGATGTTATTCAATCTGTATATTGAGCAAGCAGTGAAGGAAACAAAAGAAAAATTCGGAGTAGGTATTAAATTCCATGGAGAAGAAATAAAAACTTTGAGGTTCGCCAATGACATTGTAATTCTGTCACAGACAGCAAAGGACTTGGAAGAGCAGCTGAACGGAATGGATAGTGTCTTGAAAGGAGGATATAAGATGAACATCAACAAAAGCAAAACGAGGATAATGGAATGTAGTCGAATTAAGTCGGGTGATGCTGAGGGAATTAGATTAGGAAATGAGACACTTAAAGTAGTAAAGGAGTTTTGCTATTTGGGGGGCAAAATAAATGATGATGGTCAAAGTAGAGAGGATATAAAATGTAGACTGGCAATGGCAAGGAAGCATTTCTGAAGAAGAGAAATTTGTTAACATCGAGTATAGATTTAAGTGTCAGGAATTCGTTTCTGAAAGTATTTGTATGGAGTGTAGCAATGTATGGAAGTGAAACATGGACAATAAATAGTTTGGACAAGAAGAGAATAGAAGCTTTCGAAATGTGGTGCTACAGAAGAATGCTGAAGATTAGTTGGATAGATCACATAACTAATGAGGAAGTATTGAATAGGATTGGGGAGAAGAGAAGTTTGTGGCACAACTTGACTAGAAGAAGGGCTCGGTTGGTAGGACATGTTCTGAGGCGTCAAGGGATCACCAATTTAGTATTGGAGGGCAGCGTGGAGGGTAAAAATCGTAGAGGGAGACCAAGAGATGGATACACCAAGCAGATTCAGAAGGATGTAGGTTGCAGTAGGTACTGGGAGATGAAGAAGCTTGCACAGGATAGAGTAGCATGGAGAGCCGCATCAAACCAGTCTCAGGACCGAAGACCACAACAACAACAACAACAACAACAACAATGGGTAGTAGTACCTACTGCAGTCACACTGCTGCTCATACAGATGCAGCAGCAGTACAACTGGGATGGGTAGTACCCACTACTCATCTGAGCTGGATTACTGCTCAGAGTTACGCCTTTGGGCCCAGTGACAGTGGCCATGTGTGTGTAAGTTGTTACGCAAATGTGTGAAAGACATACTTCTGACTTTGTCTGAAAGCTGAAAATATTTATAGTATTCTCTTTCCTTTGTGCCTGTTTGTGACTAATTGCCTCATTTATATTGGATTAGCAATCCCATATTATTAACAAGGTGGAACAGATAGATTGCTACTTACTACAGAGATGACACATTAAGTTGCTGAAAGGCACAATTAAAGGACACTTACACATAAGCTCTTCGCTGCTGCCTTTGTCAGGAAATGAGAAACACACACCATTCATTCACACAAGCAATCACACCTCATGCACACATGACTGCCAACTCTGGCAGCGTGTGTCTGATTTATTGTAAATCTGTCGTGAACTTTCCATAGTTTGATTAAGACACGGAAAGAAGTCTACGGAAGACGCTTACCTAAAGAAAGGACAGGTCAGTGGGAGATCGGCTAGTGTACCAGGGGTTAGAACACTTGGCACTAGGAAAAGTAATAGAGGAAAAATAGTAGAGACAGACAAAGCTATAATGGATATGAAAGGTAGATCATTCACGATATTAGGTGTAGCAATTACATAGAGTTGACAAGATTAGTACAATACAAAAAAAATGGTGGGCAGCATCAAACCAAATGAAACATGAAATCTTTAAAAAGCTGTCAGTTGAAAAAGAGAGTAACTGAAATAGTTTACATTACTCACCTGCACATTCTGTGTGTATTCTGCAAAGCTTGCAACAGTGGTGCATTCTTGGATGCTATGGTTAGGGATGAGACTGTCATCCTCATCTGTACTTGAACCATATTACAGCAGCTGCATGTATGCATGTGCATGTACCTTTGTGTTGCATCCTGCCAGTGATGGATACAAAGTGTCAGAGAGTAACAAGCCTAGTGACACTGCATCCTGTACAGTGTTCATACACCCAAAATTGATTGTGTGTTATACTGATGTCTAACAATCCTTCTGAGTTAAGTATCTCATTCATCATGAGGGGACACACATGTTTTCATGGCAGGTATGAGGAAGATATGAAGAAGTAACAAAGGGCACAGTAGCAGGTCCTAAAGTCACCTGAAATTGTGAGTGGTGTATGCATTGGTAAGTGCTGAGAAAATGAACATGGTACAATTATTTGTGATAGCATTAACCTAACTTGTTTCAGATGTGTATGCTAAAAAAGGGAATTATCTATTAGATGTAACAAAATGAAATTGTGCATTTTTTAAAACAATGGCCTCATGTTGTGTCCAGCCATCCTGATATAGATTTTATGTGTTATTTTCTAAATCACTTTAGGCAAATTCTAGCAAGGATCCTTCAGTAAGATCACAATTGACAACCTTTCCTTTCCTCATTTTATATGTGTATTTCCCTATGTCTGTACATGTGACTTTGTTTTCATTTCATTAAGCTGATTAACCTTGTACCCTTGTAAAATGATCCTTGCACAATTAAATTACTACTACTAATAGGTGGTTCATCAGATCACTGACTTGAATTTAATTTAATTTGTTCCTGTAGGATTACATGGTGTACAATGAACTTACATGTAATATAGGGCCTGTCAAAACTACAGAAACCTTCATTATCATGTACTTCCTAGCTATTCTAAAATAATTGATTATAATTAACAACATTTACAAATTTAATGTGGGCAGTACTCATCAACACTGTCAAATTCCTTTCCCACCAGATGGTCTTTTAGCCTCTGTGGAAACTTAGTGTCATATTTATTGTCACACAGTTTTTTAGCAAATTTCTAAGTAGTTTGATACCTGAGTATTGTTATCCTTTTTCAAGCATTGTTAGTCAAGGGGGTATGCTTCTTATGTCATTCTTCTTCCATGTGTTGTGGGTGTGTGCACTAGCATTTGCAGTCCACTCTGCACTATCTTTTGTGACATAAAGTATAGTTTTATATACGTACAAGGAGGCAATTCACATTTAAGTACTAAACAAGGGTACATGACATCACTTCCGCATAATATCTTTATTGTCCAAATCTCTAATAGAGCATGGGTAAAATGAAGAACTAAATATTTCAGTGCAAGCTCTGATTTGATTATGATGGTTTTTTCTTCCCTATGTAAGAGGGAGGCACAAAAATGTTTCTGCATTTGTAGCAGAAAATTATTGATTGAAACTTGGTGAAAACATTTCACCACAATGAAAAATGCTGTTTTTTAACAACTGACATTTCAGATCACTTATCCAGGGTGTATATGCCCTGGGACAACTGGAAAGTCTGGGAAAAACATGGAATTTTTTACCCAAGAGAAAACTGGGAAAAACCTGGGAATTTTTTAATTCCGGGAATTTTTCATTGTTACAGTTTTGAGTTACATTTTTGTAATTTGACTGGTAAGAAGTGATACTCTAACAAAGCATTTTACTTTAGCCCACTACTACAAAATAATACTGCACCAATAGAACATAAATAAGAGAAAAACATCAATATAAAACTTAAGTTGCAAAGAAAATGTGCCATTTATAACAACAAAGCATAATGCCCACATAAGTGTCCACCAACAGCAAAATGAGTCAAGGACTTTAGGACAAAGCCTATGCAGTACTTCATAACAACAAACTGCTTTCGGTGAGCATGACATCACAACTGTCTGCATTTCTAAAAGTTCAAGGGAAAATATTGCAAATGGTGGTTTGAGAAGTGTTACTTTCAAAGTAAATCTTCTTATGTGTAAGATGAACTATGTTACATGTGAGACAGCTATGAATTTCTTAAATCACAGAGCATTTGACTCTTATTCAAAACTTAACACTTTGAGGACCAGCCATTTAGAAAAATTTCTCATCATTTAAAATTTTACTGGCACATTTGTATTGGTATATTATAAAGAGTGACACATGGAAAAAAGACCAATATTGTATGTGAAAGCTTAGCTTTTCTTGTAGCTAATTTAAACCATTTAATTTAAACCATGAACTTTTCCTATTTGTGTGTTCATGCTACTTAACAGTGATGTTGCTATTGGGTGCCTATATCACGTGTCCTATGTTCTATATATCTGCTGTTGTTTGACGGGGAGATAATGTGGCATGCGCTATGATAGACTGACAAAAGCGCATCATAATCTCGATTTCGTTGCTTCAGAAACTAATGTGCTGTGTTTGGTGGCATTCATATTTATACTTTCATAACATCAAAATATACAGTGTACACGTTGCACATCAAAGATCTTTCCAAAACACATTATTTTTTTGCTGAGTTTCATTTCCTAAAGTGCCAGGAAGTTCTGCACTGCTGTATAAAACCTTTACCATTCATAGGATTTTTAAGTTTTACAGTTCTTAGGGAAAGTATACTAGTAGTTAACATGGAGAAAGTGCAGTTTCATCCAGGAAAATGTGTATTAGCACCCTGGGAAACATGTATTTTTAAGAGGGAAGTCTGAGAACTTTTTTTCCTTGTCCAAGTACACACCCTGTTATCATACATTCTCTCCTGTATTTTACAATTATTTGATGATAACACAAAATGAGCTCCCCTTCTTCATCCCTTCTCAATGTATTCTGTCAATCCTGTGTCATAAGGATCTTGTATTGTGCAGCAGTTCAATAGAAGATGATGGACATCCATAGTGTAAAGAGTTTCTTTAATGGATTTTTTCACCTTCTAAGTGTTCTGCCAAATAAACACAGACCTTAATTCACTTTCCCTATAGCATTTTATGAGAGTAATCCCAAAAGGAAGGTGTCCTATTCTTTTATAAGTACAGAACTCTGTTTGTGTGGCAGTTGGTCACACTGTTATGAAGAGTGCTTCACACGTTCTGAGTGAACATGTGCACGCCAGCTGTTGAGAATGGAGCTTACCACCAAGTGAAAAATGGCACACAGTTATTCGGTTTTCGAACGCAAAGGGCACTGCGTCGATTGAAATCCATCGCCAATTGACGGAAATGTGTGGTGAGTCATGCATGGATGTCAAAAATGTTCGTAAGTGGTGTAGAGAGTTTGCAGCTGGTCGGACTGAAATTCATGATGAATGAAGGAGTGGAAGACAGTCAATTTCTGAGGAGACAGTGTTGAAGGTTGAGCAAAGCATGCGTGAAGATGAGCCGATCACCCTGATTGATCTCTGCACATTGCCTCCTGAGGTTTCCCGAAGCACAGCTCACAGAATTTTAACAGAAACGTTGAACTACTGGAAGATGTGCGCAAGATGGGTGCCACACATGCTGGTTGGGGACCACATGTGACAACGAGTTGATGCTTCCCACGCATTTCTTTACCACTTTGGACTGAACAGGACAACTTTCTGGACTCAATAGTCACGGGTGACGAAACCTGGGCATACCACTTTACACCTGAGACCAAGCAACGAGGTTCATAACTTTCTGAACAGCATGGCAGTGAGCTGGGTTGACATGGGCATACAAAAAGTGCCACAGTGTCTACAAAAATTTATCGACAGAAATGGTGATTATGTCAAAAAATAGCTAACTGTTGAAGCTGTAAACTGATGTAAACCATTGTAGACATAAACTTATAAACTTATAAAAAATAGGAGACCTTACTTTTGGGATTACCCTCATATATATATATATATATATATATATATATATATATATATATATATATATATATATATATATATATATTCTTTGGAATTCTTTCAGAACACACATGTAGGAGCTCACAGTTTTTATTGTTCAGTGTTAATTACTTCAACACACCATTCAGTATAATAATTTTATTATTCATTTTGATCTGTCAAAAGTGTAAAAGGGCTGCTCAGATTGTCTTCTAGGGCCTTTGAAGAAATCAGCAACAGCAAAGGGCCTGACACAATTCCTTTGGAAACATCAGTTGTAGCTTTGGTTTCACTAGATGACTTCCCATGAATTACTGCATAGTGTGATCTTTAAATTGCGAAGTCCCAAATTCAGTCATATAATGATGACAATATTCCATAGGAATGCTGTCACCAAAAGTCTTCTGAAAATCTAGAAATATGGAATCGTTTTGGGTTCCAGCACCCTCAGCACTCATTACTTTATGCAAATTGAGACCCAGTTGTGTTTATTTTCTTAATTCATAATAGTTATGTGTATACAAATCAATTACTTTAAGTCTTTTGAACACAAAATATATGTTCCCAAACAATACTATAAAATGGTAAGATGGGCTTGCAATTTTGTCAGTTTCTTTATTTATTTTTTATGCAGCTGCTCAGTATTTAGGCATGATTCCTTCATTGAGCCAGTTGTTATTCATGACTGGTAAAAAAAGAAATTCAGTTGGTATACAAACTGGACTCTCCAACCTCTTCTTGAAAACTATAATTCATCAGAAAAGCTAATTTTTATTGCAAACCTTGTAATTAGTATAATTACTTTTGTATGCCTGATTAACAGTTTCACTAAGAGCAATAATTGGTTTTGTTCTTGTTGTTGTGGTCTTCAGTCTGAAGACTGGTTTGATGCAGCTTTTCTATGTACTCAGCTCTTGGTCTCCCTCTACAATTTTTAACCCCCCCCCCCCCCCGCCAATAATGACAAAAGTCTTGAAATATAATTAAAATTTTAAACTAAATTGGAAATAAATTGTGTGTCAATTTTATATATTAGTTCCATTCGCGAAAAAAATTAAGAATAAATTAGATTTCTAGGTTTACATATTAATTCCCGTATGAATTTAATGTATCATATGCTACAGTACATGACAGAGATAGAAGTATTACAATAGCCTCCCATGACTTTTGTAATCATGAACATCCAAGCAAAATTCTGATACCAAAATAATGGAACTGCTAAAACTTCAAATTTCGAAGAATATAAAGATAAGTATCTTCAATAATACATAATTCATGTAATCAAAAAAATTTGAATTAGCAAAATAAATACAATTTTCTCGTAATGAGCTTATGTCAAAATTTTAAATTCAATGACAAAGTGATTACTTGTCACATACAAGAAGAAAACTGAAGTTTTAATTATCTGACTTGTAATATTTACAAAGAAATTAATGGAATACACATAAACTTTAGTTCATGTGCAGGCATTTTCATTAAACCATGCTGCAATTGACTTAAATGAAATTCACATACACAGAAGTGCTTTCATTCATCTTCAAAAGCAATAGGATATTGTTATTAGCACACAGCACCCTATATTAATTAGATCAAATACTATTATTGACAAATTGCTGTACAATAGTCACAAAGTCTACATGACTGTGTAAATGAAGTAAAAAATCAAAATAGTTTAACTCATTAATTGTGAATTTACTACACATGTAACTGCATGAAAATTTATTCACTGTAATTAATTACACAGCATTGAGAAACACGAAAGTAAACTTTAAATAAAACATAAAATTATCATTGTTTTTCTTTTCCATTTGGATATAAGATTTGTATTCAAAGCCTCATAGCATAAAAAGTCTTTATAAAAGGAGAATAGTTTCACAGAATTTTCAATCTTTTTGTAAAATGCAGAAGGTATTTTAAAATATCTTTCTTCAATTTCATTGGTACATCAATCTTTTTAAATAGTCAGACCTGTTTCAGTCTGGTGGTATTAATTGGTAGTCAGTAATATTACAGCATTACATATATTTTCCACAACTAACTCTTTTACTGTTTTCACTACTTCTTTTGCCCCAGGGCATATTTTATTACAAATTGTTAGATATTCTCTATTTAATTTCCTCTCAGCCTTTACCACACTAACTATATAATGACCCTTCAAAATATTTCCAAGCAAAAAAATCTACTATTCAATATAAATGAATGTGATACACCTCAGAATAAATATCCCTAACGTTGATGATCTTCAGTTTCTACATCACCAACATCATCAGTAAAATCATAAACTTCAAGAGCATCATATCTATATTATCATGAATAGCATTATCATTAGCATGTCTCCTTAAAGAAAATATTTTCACCATAGCGCATCATTATTCAGTCCATTATCAACTGCAGTCCAGGTTCACAATTTCCCAGAATTACTTTCAGCTCTCACTTATTACAATTTTCAAAATTTGCCTTATCTATGTGGTGTGATAAAACAGTTTTTCTTTGCCAAATGTCATTTAGTACACACTGTTATTGGGACAATTATGCTACTCCAGAGTTGTTAACATATATGAATTTTCATCTGAAAAGTTCCATTTTATAATGAGCTTTTTCTATATGTATATATTCTTTCATAATAATTCAAATGCTGACTATAACTCTACAATTTCACAACAGTGACTCCCCAATCTTAGTACAACTTTTCTCTGTTAAATGTTTCCCAACAAATTCAAATTCCCACAAATATAGTATAGCAGTTCCCGTAATATATCCTACGCCATACGCAAAGATTGCTATTAA
Organism: Schistocerca nitens; assembly: GCF_023898315.1. Taxonomy (NCBI): domain Eukaryota; kingdom Metazoa; phylum Arthropoda; class Insecta; order Orthoptera; family Acrididae; genus Schistocerca; species Schistocerca nitens. The sequence continues at coordinate 540,375,745 of NC_064618.1, read as the reverse complement.
ACAAGATAGCCAAGAAATCCAAAAATAAATAAAATAACAGTCTTTCTCCAAAACATTTACTAGCAGTAACCTTATCGCTAAAAATTCAGTTCAGAGTGGCATAGTTTATGTAGATATATCCAAAATTGCCTAACAAAGTGTTATAAGGTTGCAAACTGCATTAAATTACAATTGCACATCTCCTCGTGAAACTAGAGAAGAAAACAAAAAGCATATGAATGCAAAATCTTTAAGTAATATCAACAAGCAAAAACAGTAAATTGCGTATTCAGTTTTAAAGTAGCATGGTATCTGTCATAAAGAGACAAACTTTACCTACAAATTTTCTTGATACACTGACAGAATGGAAGATTATTTCATGCAAGCAATATTCTTCATCAAAAATAATAAACTGTATGTCTTTTTCAGTGAAGAAGCATTTTCCCCAGCACTATCCATATTTTATTTTTAAATCATATCTTCCACTTCTCAAGTAACAGTGACCTCTCATCTCTAATTATTATTTCCCTGTACATTAAAATTACAAATTAAATTGGTTTCTACTCTTCTTTAATGTCATTATTCAGTTAGCATAGCTGGTAATTGTAAAATTTCCTTTCATCTAATCGTGCAATTAAATTATTATACTCCGTACCTCTGTACTTTCATATTTACTTTCACTCTTGTCTCAGATTCCTCATTAACCATTAATACAAATACTTCACCATCACCATGACTTCATACCATATGATTTCATGAACATAATTTATTACCATATATGACAGTATTTGGTATTAGAGGGCAGTGTGGGGGGTAAAAATCGCAGATGGAGACCAAGAGATGACTACACTAAACAGATTCAGAAGGATGTAGGTTGCAGTAGGTACTGGGAGATGAAGAACCTTGCACAGGATAGAGTAGCATGGAGAGCTGCATCAAACCAGTCTCTGGACTGAAGACTACAACAACAACAACAACGACATATGATATTAAGTACCTAACAAATTTCTTCTTCAGTCAAAATAATATTTCCCCACTATTCATCAACATAATCATTATGACCACACCATTATCGTCATCGTAAGGATATAATATTTCCTTTACTTCTCTCTTCTCATAATGTACTCTCCTTATCTTAAAAGCCACTACAAAATTTCATCAGCTGTAATAAAGTCTCCTTGAACATCATGACAGTAGTTTAATATCCCCTTCCACAATACCATATTACAGACTACAATTTCAGCAGCATTATTTGTATGTACATCTACTTCACACAGATCAGGAGAAGAGTGTACTGATTCTTCATAAAGTTGTTGTTCTATAATGACTGATAAATAATACTTCACTTTATTTATGAAATGATTGGCAATGGTCTTTACTCATATTAAAAACTAACATTCACATCTCTGCCTCCAATATTATCTATAATAGCTTTTGTATCTCTTTATTTATCATTAACTGTTCCTACAGTATGCCAGTAGCAACCAAACAAGTCAACTCTCTGTATTTTCAATAATACACAGTTCTGCAAATTAGCCCAAAATAATCAACTTGTATACAGGCCACTATATCCATTCGTTAGAAAAATTGTACAGTATAGCTACATAGGACAGAAAAACATTAAATGTTGAGAAGCTACAAAATCACTTATCAGATAAAAAAACACAGTAATAAATCATTAGGTAGTATTTAGAAAAATCGTTATGTACACACTGTAATATACATCCTAATATAGTCCACATCACAAGCAAAAATTCAAAGTCCACATTACAAATAAGATAAAATTACTTGTAAACACAAATTTATGAGCAAGTAAATATTTTTCTTCAAAAACCGGTTTAAAGTTTTTTGAATATAGTTAGTAATATAGAAAGGTCTTTAAGTTTTCAGTTTAAACAGGAAATACATCTTGTGTCAGTCTTATGTATTAGTTCTGTTTATGAAAAATTGTAGAGAATAAATTAGGTTTTTAGTTTTACAATTTTGATTGGTTGAATCGTGTTATGAATTCAACATATCATGTTCTGTGGTATGTGAGAGGCAAATGCATTACCACTTATATTGCATGGCTATCCAAGGGGTGTAATTTTAAATTAGTCATGTTTGCAGTCATACTCTATTAAAATTCTGGAATATTTACTACATCTTCTTTCATGAAAGAATTTTGGAAAATAGTGTTTGATAACCCTCCTTTAGTGGTGCTGTCAGCTATAAATTACCATTTCTATTACATAGTACAGGTACTGATTTTCCTTTGTCACTCATGTACTTTTGATATCACTACAACTTCTTTAAACTTTTCGCTAGATTTTAAGACAGATTTTTGTTATGGAAACTGTTAAAAGCATCTTTCAGAGAAGTGTGAATTAAATTTTGATATTCTAAAAATCACTGCCCATCTATGAAATGTTTAAAGTCTGCCATGTTTTTATACTGCTTCGAGAACAATGTCTAACTCTTTTCTGTACCATGGGGGACGTTTTCTGCCTGTTATCAATTGCATTGTTAGTATCTTTTGTTTTGCTTACTGGCAAGTTCCTGACACCATTTACTTGGTATAAAACACCTGATTGTTGTCATTACATTTTTTTCTGAATTTGATCCACACACTGTCAATTATTATGCCGCTAATATCAGAGGAACAGAATTTTCAACTGGTTTTTTGACAATATAGGAAAAGGTAGAGTGCTATTTACCATAAAGTGATGCAGTATGTTGCAGACGGGCACAGTTAAAAGACACACATTATATTTCGACCACAAGTTTCATCAGAAAAAAAGTGAAAACACACCATTCATACACACAAGCAAGCACACCTCATGCACACATGGCTACGAACTCCAGCATCTCAGACTAGAATGCCAGAAGTATTACAAGTAATTTACGTAGGAAATTTACGTATTACAACAGCTCCTTTACAATGTGTGTCAAAGACATTTATTCACTCAGGCAGGTCTTATATTTCATCTCAAAATGCATCATGTTTTAATGACAGTTACCTGCAATATATTGTTTCTTTTTTCAATTTTCAGGAACAGAAATAGCTATCATTCAGGCAAAGGATGCTGATGCAGGCGATTTTGGAAAAGTAACTTACTTGTTGGATCGGATGTCTTCTAAGGTATTATATCCATTACTACAGCAGTTGTAGTAAGTTTACTTCATTATAAATTTGAATGAAGCATTGGACAATAACACATTGGCACTAATAAAATGTGAAAACTACAGATGTTGCACCACTGAATGTGAAATGCAAATAGAATATTGGTGATTGCTGTTTTTTTGTTCTGTTACCATATTTCTTGACAGTGAAGAACAATCTGCAAAAGATATCCAAATAATGATAAAGTTAATATCAAGAAAAAAATTATGCAATTTTTGAGAAAGTGGGAAAAGAAAATAAGAATTTGCATCAAACAATTATGCAGTAAAGAAAAAGAAGGCAGATCACATGCAGTCATCAAAAAACTATATGGCTTACATCATGAAATTCATAAAATTATTTCAAAATGAGTAATTGATAGAGGTAGGGCTTCAAACTGGAGGTTGATTAAAGCACTAACTAAAATGCTTTATTATATGCTACGTTTTGGAAGCAATATGCCCTTTCCTTCTTCTAATCTCTGAACTGCCCTGCCCAACCAGTCACTGTGGGTGCTGTAACTTTATGTGGCCTCTGAACCATAGTGCAGCTTGTCATTTATCACATGATGTGATGACTGTCTTATGTAGGAAATTCTTGGACCAATTTGTGATTAAACCTCAGACCTTCGTATTTTTAGTATGAGATGGGCTCTGTTATATGCAACAAACCACACTTAATAGGGACAGCTTTCCAGACACATTAAACTTAAATGATTTCAGTTATTTACTGTCAAAGTTAACTAGACTGATGAGTCAAAAAGAATAAAAAAAAGTCTAAAACATGATCTCTTGCAACTTAGGACACATCTGCTCATAACCTTCACTGCTTAGTTCACAGAGTATGAGACCAGTCAGCTAATTACTGAGAGAAAGTTGGGGCAAAATTTTAGAAATCGAAATACAGCTTTTTTAAAAGTCAATAGAGTATCCAGACCCCATAAAGAACAGGAAGGAAAATAAAGAATGAATAACTCCTGTAAAAGCTAAACATAAGCGAGATCAAATATTTATAAGGAATAAAAATTAAGTCAAGATAGGTATTGCAATGACCAAATTGTGTATGGCTGGCAGAAGAAAAAGTAAAAACCCTCCAAGTATGAATATTAGCTGTAAGTCTTGTAACTTAGGTAGAGACACACAGTGCAAACCTCTTTTGTCAGAGATCATAAGCATTGAGAAACCAATGATTTCTTGCACACTGACTGAGAACTTGAGGTAAAAAGTGATGTAGTCACATTTCCTCTATAAGTAAACAGCCTCAAATTCCATATTTAGTGGCCCTCAAATGGCTAGCAAGACAGTGTTCAGCAAGTTCAAGACAACCAACAACAGTTGCCTTGGATTGACAAGCCTACAGCAGATGCTATGTAAATGAGCAGTCAAGACTTGATTAACATCGCGCACTAAGCATGACTTGCAAAGCTTGCCTGTACATACCTCTGGGCTATGGTTATTGGTTTCCAACATATATTTGTCTACAGGTGCCTATGCCTGTGCATCACCTACATTGTAATGAGTACTCTAACCTATTCGATTAGAACAATAATATCTGACACCTCCATGATGCGTGGTCTGTTGTACCATGCATTACTGTATATACCTGTTTTGTTTGTGAGAGCTGTGTTTGCAGGTGTGTGTGTGTGTGTGTGTGTGTGTGTGTGTGTGTGTGTGTGTGTGTTTATTTTTCACAAAGGCCTTGATGGCCAGAAGCTTATTTTGTGACAGTCTTTTTGTTGTGCCTCTGCAACTCAGCATCTCTGCTATATGGTGATTAACAACTATCCTTTTCATGATATTGTTTCTTAACTAAGTTAAAGGTCAGGGTGCCATTTGTTCTGGCAATTGATTGGAGAATCTAGTAGGCCTCATCTATGCTTGTATAAAACTAATACCTGTGTTCTTCTGCATGTTCCCAGCTAACACTTGAAGGAGCAATAAGAAGTATACCAATAAGCCAACCCAGGGTCTCAGTTCTCCTATCATCTCCTTACCTATGTCATTAACCTAAAGTCCAGGTTATTCTGTAATGTCTCCCACCACAGAGACCTTAAAAATCCCAGGTTGACACCATTGCTGTTTCACTCCTGTATGCAGCTGATCATCTGCCAACAAATGGATGACCAAAAATGCCGCTTCACCTCTGATCTGACTGTGCTTCTAAACTAATTATGTCACAACATAAGTCAGGTCACAACAGTATGGACTACGGAAATAGATGAAATGAAGTTCTTGCAGTTAGTAACCGAAGAAAGACTGTGGACAGCAAGAATATGGTATAAATAGGTTGTATTAATTCTTTTCTTCTCTCTGGACCCGCATTCAAGAGGACGATGGTTTAAATCCATACCTGATCATCCTGATTTAGGTTTTCCTTTATTTCTTTAAATTGCGCCAGGCGGATGCTGGAATGGTTCCTTTGAAAGAACATGGCCAATTTCCTCCCCCAGCCTTAAAACAGTCTAAGCTTGTGTTCTGTCTCTAATGATCTAATTGTGTATGGAGCATTAAACCCCAATCTTGCTTCTTCCTTTTTCCTTCTCTCTTAAGATAGGTCTCAGACAGCTAAATACTTGACACAAAAGAGGGAGGATTTTTTTTTATATTACTGTTCACTGAAATATAGGTTGATAGTGGATACAGTGACATGGAAAATTTTATAAACTTAACAAAACGCAGGCAGTTTTCCTGTGGGCACAGAATATCTTCGATAAATTTGAAACTTACAAGAATAACAAAAATTCCAGTTTGGAAACGATAAATAAAAGCTAGGAATGTCAACTACTCACCTCTGGATAAGTGATGTGTGGTGCATGAGCACACTTAACAGCACAGCTTCTGATTTGGCGTGATTGGGTGTGTGTGTGTGTGGGTGTGTGTGCGATTGAGAGAGAGAGAGACAGAGAGCACTCATATAAAAAGAGACAGGCAGCTCAAAAGCTAGTGAAGTTAATGTGCAGTTATATGTGTCACTGTCATTTGTCATTTGCATAGTTCTCAGACTGAAAGAGAAAATTCTTACATGTGGGCATATCAAAATACAGATCAACACAGAACCCACTGTGAGGAACATCTTTTGTGGGCTGCATTAAAAATTAACTACTACTAACCTATTGTATATTATTTGGTCTTAAAAAGGCTAGTACAATTAGCAGAGAAGCTGTTATTTTGAAACTTGCTGTTTCTTTGAATTTATAGTAACTAGTTGCTGTTTTTCTCAAAAGATAACTGGTGAGAATGCTGACTTCTTTATAATAAGTAACCCCCCCCCCCCCCCCCAGTTTTTAAAGAATGAAACACCAATACCTAAAACAGCTTCAGACATCTGATTACTTTGCAAATGAGTTAATATGTTAAATATTTGATGTTAGCAAGCAAGTGAGAAAAGTTTAGAAAAGATCTGAAATTATGTTTAAAGTTTGTTGGAAGTCACTAAGTGCTCCCACTCTCGAATGGTGGATGAATATAATCTGTGTAATTTGTGTGCTGTGAGTTACACTGCCTGAAGACATACACAATTTCTAACTGTAATACTTGTCTTATTCTGTTAAACCTCTATAAGATTATACTTCTTTATGAGTAGCTTATAACAAAATTTTAAATTCCATTAGTAAATATATGAATTACTAAAAATTAAATTTTTGTTGCCCCTAGAAGCTGTTAGGTAAACAACCAGCAATTTGGACTATGCATCATGAACTGGGTTAGCCGTTTTGTTGTATATTTGAGTACTGGGAATAATTATTGTAACAAAGGGAGTTTCAGTTATTGTATCCAGATAATGAGGCAATTTGTAGGAGGACTTGCTTTTGTGGTTTGTCCTTAATTTATTTTAAATTAAGTCTCTTGTGAACTTCTTGGCTTGTCTGTAGCCAAGTTGTAATAGATCAACAGACAGATGGTTGCTCTGAACCAACAGATGAAGACAGTTGTCTTGAAAATTGTTTCTTGTGTTGTATTATGATTGAAATGATATTTACTTTTATCATTGTCTCATAAACTCCCTTAAAGAATACACATACTGGGAAATGAGAATAGCCACACGGTTTGAGGCGCCGTGTCACGGATTGCGTGGCTCCTCCCGCCGGAGGTTCAAGTCCTCCCTCGGGCATATGTATATGTGTGTGTGTGAGTGTGTGTGTGCGTGTGTGTGTGTGTGTGTGTTTTCTTAGCATAACTTACTTTAAATTAGTTTAAGTAGTGTGTAATGACAGCAGCCATTTGGCCCCTTAGGAATTCACACACATTTTTGTGGAAGTGAGAATAAAAATTCAGTCTTTGATGAAGTGCGTGAAACATGTGGACTTTACACCATGTTCTTACTGCCCACTTTTACATCAAAAATATGTTGTTGATTTTTGCTGTGGTACTCCAAGACATAATTCCAACACATAACAAAGGGGGAAAGTGTGAAAAATAAGCTATACCACAGAGCAGCAGTGGTGTTGACTGGGAGATAACTACTAGTTCCCTGCTCTGTGTTTTCTTCTTTAAGTGCCAGTGAAAAATCTTTCCTTCTGCCTGTGCCTCCTCTCTCAATCTAATCTTACCATCTGCTCTTATCTCTCCATTTTAGAGTGGAATTCCTATTGCATGATCAATGTTGATGCCTTTGCTTTTAATTTCAGAAAATATCATTTTGACTGTTGTTTTTGCTGAATCTGTTACTGGAGTTACCATTTCTTTTTCAATTTGTTCACATTTTTCCTACAGCCGTTCATGTCAACTAGCCTCCACTTGCTGTTGATTTCATTCCTAAGTAACTGACATGGCTATATTCATTATTATTCATTATATGAAACAACATAGACTTTATTTCTCACATATTTAAAGTTATAAATTGTAAATAATCTTTTGCCCTTGTTTTTTTAATTAATTTGGTTGGATTCTGTGTTTTGTGATTGTGCATTTGTTAATTACTAAAGTTCTATACAATATTTTAAATAACTTTTTTAAATTTTCTAGTTTTTTTGCTAAGAGTTGCATTAATGGCTAATATAAATCATGTCAAATCAGTGACAGTGTAAATAAAAGTCTGTGTATTCTTAGTTTGTTTTCATTTTTGTGGATTGTAATCTTTCTATTGTTTTTCCCAAAATTTAATCATAATATAAAATTTTACAAACAACATTTCTTTTCGTTTAGGGAAAGTTCCAGATTCACCCTGACAATGGTATTTTGAACGTATCAGACAAACTGGACCGTGAACAGCAGAGTAGCTACATGTTAATTATTGAAGCTTGGGATAATTACCAGTTTGGATACTCTAGTGGAGAAAGTAGAAATGCATTCAAACAAATTGGGTAAAAACACTTTCATATTGTATATTTTTCTCATGTACAACACCCATCAAGTTTGTTAGAGATTAGCATTTGTAAATGGTTTATTCATTACAAACAGTTACAAGAAACAGTCTTGCAGCTTCAGGCTGCAAAACTGCGAAAGTATTCTGGTAAAATTTAACTGCAGAACATATGCATACTATTGCTGTGTACCATGCTTCATCTATAATGAAAGTAGTCATGTGCTCCTAAACAATCAACTATTCTTTACACTGTTTGTGTAAATGATATATTACCACTGTGTAGGTGCATATTCCTTATCTCTGAGTGTTGTTACTCTTCAGATTAGCTCAGGGTAATAATTTAAGCTGAAGAGTCATACCTTTAAACTCCTATAAGTTGCTGGTTTTGTTACACACAATATTTATGTGGTGTTTACTAGTAACGCTTGACTATAAAATCAACTATACTAGTAATATCATAATGCTATTAATTTGTTAAGATGGTAAGTCACACAATAGACATTACTCTGCAGTAAATTAACAGATACAAAGTACTGTAATGTACATTGTTTTTGATAATGAGAACTAAAGGCCAAGTGTTTCACTTTTTGCTAATCTAAGAAAATGAGTCAAGAATGAGATTTTCACAAATCTCATTCTGGAAACATCCCCAGGCTAAGCCATGTCTCCGCAATATCCTTTCTTTCAGGAGTGCTAGTTCTGCAAGGTTAGCAGGAGAGCTTCTGTAAAGTTTGGAAGGTAGGAGACGAGGTACTGGCAGAAGTAAAGCTGTGAGTACCAGGCGTGAGTCGTGCTTCGGTAGCTCAGTTGGTAGAGCACTTGCCCGCGAAAGGCAAAGGTCCCAGTTCGAGTCTCGGTCGGGCACACAGTTTTAATCTGCCAGGAAGTTTCAAAATGAGTCAACTTTTATTCTGACAAATAGATCAATAACTATCAACAACGACTGATGAAAAAGAAAGCAGAAAGTGAATGTTTACCACTCTTCTTTACTCAAATATTTTTACAGAAAATGCTTAAAATTTCTGTATCCAGTACTACAAAGCTGTCATCCTCAAAGAAAAGATTGGTTCACCATTTTGAAAATGCATGGCATATTGCGAAAGGTTATTATAATCTCAAAAATTTTAGTGGCCAGCTCTTCACAGGCAATTACTTGCACACCATCACTGACTGGCTACCATTTTATGGCAATATTTCTGGAATGGTGCCTCTCTGATTTATGGTTATTTAGCAAATTGAGCAATTTTGCAACTTCATTATCACTGAGGAGGAGGAGATTAGTGTTTAACATCCCGTCGACAATGAGTTCATTACAGATGGAGCACAAGCTTGTATTATGGAAGGATGGAGAAGGAAAGTGGCTGTGCCCTTTTCAAGGAACCTTCCTGTTATTTGCCTTATGTGATTTAGGGAAATCACAAAAAACCTAAATCAGGATGGCCAGACATGGGTTTGAAACATTGACCTCCCGAATGTGAGTCTGGTATGATAACCACTGCACTTCAACACTCAGTATTAATCACCGAGATGAATATGCAGACCTATTTTTTCTTTTCTTTTTTCTTCATTCAATGGGAGCTTTGTATAATTCTACTGATAAAACTCTTTCATATGTCTAAGCAGTACCTAAAGTGTAAAAATTTGGTCACAAGTGTTTCTAATTAATTTTTTCCAACATAGCATATTTATATGAGACAAAAGACATTGGTTAAACTCTCTTATAGATCCAAAAAGAAATTAAAAAGTAAAAATACATTGAATATATGCAGTCTTTTTTTTTCTAAAACAAAGTTTGAGGGTATTCCGACATTGGATATAATGCAGCGAAAATTACTTATAACTGAAGCATGTGATACCACTCATCTGCTTTTAGCCATGATGTCATCAACAAGCCGAACTAAAAAAAAATGGTATCGGACTCTTCAGTTGACTTTACAGCTCAAATGAAGCAAGCTATACCAAGAAACACCCAAACATACAACAGAATGTGGTACTGAACACTTAAGTTTACATCACCTCAGATGAAGCATGCGATTCCCATCAACCCCTGAACAGTAGAAGAAAATGGTATCGTACAGTTCAATTGACCTATAATTCACCTCAAATGAAACAGGTGAGTTGAGTCAACCCTCCGACATACAAAACAAGCACAAGGAAATATTACCAAACACATATTTTAACCTATAAAACACTTATCATCAACAACAATAGAAACTACACTACAAAAATCTTTTGTAACCTTGTTTGGCTCCCGAAATGGCATAGATGATGGGTGGTATCCTGTGCTTCAACTGACCCAATTTTTAATACAGCTGAAAATTTATTTAACTATAAAACTACAGTTTAACTAACATTAATAGCATTACAACATTTTCCAATCTGACTTCAGTTCATGGTTGCTGTAGTCTTCACGCCTTCTTACTTTACTCTTGCTGTAAGTAGCAAGATGTTGCCTTTCATGAACCAAGAGCATACATAGTCCATGGGTTGGAACAACATCAGTGGAGGACCAACCAACTTTATGAACATCAGATTGCTGACTGTGGAAAGATAAAATGAAGCTCTTCTTGTCAAGACTATCAGATTCATTTGGGAAAACCCATGTTCACATTTACTCGTTCATGTAGGAGCACATTTCAGTGCATTCTGAAGAGGAAGGAGGGATGCTGGAATTTTCTTCTCCATCAGATATTCCCAAAATCCTCTACATATTTTTCTCTCTGGAAGAGCAAAACGACAAGATAAAGTTTTGATATTCGTTTCACCATATGTTATTCCAGGATTGTCAGGCCAATTTGACGAGTCCAAAACTTTCACACATTCAGGGATAGCAATATGATATCGTAAAAAAATTACTTTGTTGACAAAAAAGTTTAGGGGTACGCATCCCCCAGCGTTCCCCCAGAAAAACAGCACTGAATATATGCATTTTTATGTGGTTATTATGGCCATTTGAATGGTGCATCACCAGGAAGTTTATGTAACTCTTGAGAGTGTCATAAAATCAGATATTGTTTGTCTTAGTTACATTAGTAGTAATTTCCATGGAGAATGGCACAAACATTCAGGTGCTGTTCTTTTCAAATGGCTGCAATAACAGCACAAAAATAACCATATTCAATACATTTTCCCTTTTTACTTTAAGGTTGAATCTAAAAGAGAGTTACATTGCTGACTTTGTCTCATAGAAATGTGCTAATCTTCTCAAAAGAATCCACAATTCCATTAAAAAGTCGATTCCTGTAACTTGGTTATTAACTAAATTGTGAAAATGTGCTGGTTTCTGTACATAGACAAGGGCACTATTCTTGTGTGTGTGCGTGTTTGTAAGTGTGTGATTGTATACTAGAGACACTGAGTGTGCACATGAAAAAGGTTGGGAACATTTCTGAGGTTCTGGACAGTCATCTGCTTCACAAGAAAAAAATGACATGCACTGGCTACTTTACCTCAGCAAGATACGCCTAATGTAGCCATACATGTGTATTTTTTTGTAAACAGACTCTGAATAATGTCATTGTAGTCAGCAATATATTTTCTGTTTTCTTTATGTGCCTGTCACCTATTCAAGCCCTCAACTGTACAGTGAGTGATTTTGTTTATTACACCCATTGTTGGTTTTCCATGCAGAACTTTACAGTTTCATTTGAATAGTAGCCTCTACAATGTTTTAATATGTTCTTTTTTATTATTGTAGGGTTACAGTCATTGATGTAAATGATGAATCACCAATATTTGAGCCAGTTTATGGCTGCATAATAATTACAGAATTTCATGAAGTCCATGAGGTAGTAACATTAATAAAGGCTTCTGATGCAGATGACCCAGACACTCCAAATGGAAAAATTCATTTCTCTATTACATCAGGAAATGCAAAAGGTAGATATTTGCTATCTATTTATACTTCATTTACTTCCATGAAATGAAATTTGATAATGATTGCAAATACTAACAACATTTAATATTTAAACATTAATATTAATGGTACAAATGAATATTATCTCTTATTTTCACAGGCTTATTCGCCATAGAGAATCTGGATTTTTTAACAGGGAGAATAATAACATTAAAACCACTGAAAGGATTGTATGGAAATTATAGCTTAAGGATACAAGCAAAAGATCTTGGTACACCTCCAAATATTGCTGTAATGAATATTAGTATTTGTGTAACTGATTTCAATGACAATGCTCCAGTGTTTGTGAATCCATCCCAGAATGTAACAGTTAGAGTACCTGAGGTAAGTAGTACTAATATGAGACTAAATTGTACATACCTCCTATGATCTGGAGTTAAAATAACAATATTCAAAAATTGAGACATTTCACTTATAAGGATCACTTGAGTATTGGTGTCAGTGTCTGAGTTAAGTGGCATGAACAACTTTGCTATTGGCTGTACCAAAGTTTTATCCTTCCAACAACATTTATCAGTTTACTACCATAGTTTAAACATATTTTCACATGTGGTAAGGAGAGGTAGAGTAAGTGTCTGTTCTAATGAAGAGGAAAAGTGAGGTCCTTATGATACTTAACAATTTCTGGCAACAAGAATGTACATCTGCAGTATTAAGATTAAAGGTGACTAGGACTGAGACATTTGTTCTAACTAAATTGATTTAATTAATAATTAAAAAGTGATTGAAAATGACAGGCTCTCTATATGTTCAATAGAGATACCTATTCTTAAAATGATTGAAAAAATTGGAAATATGGTTGTCCAAATACACTAAAATTTCATAAGGCAGCAGGTGACTTATTGAAGAACACAGAGATTGCATGAAACACTGCATGTGTGAACAGTAACTGCCACCTCCATGCTCACATTTACAAATGTCTGGAAGACTAGGGTCAACTACACTTACATCTAATCCCTACAAACCACTGTGAAATGCATGGCAGAGGATCCATCATCCAAGATGGCCCCGAGTGTAGAAGTGCGTGAATCTAACTTGAGAAATAGTTATAGTTATGCTGTTAAAAAGGGAGTTTGTAAGAATTGTAACACTGAAATAACAATGCTAAAAGAACGAATTGCTAGCTTACATTTCATAGTCAGTTCCTTAAGAAGCGATATTGACTCACTCAAGAAAGAAAATCGGGATCTGCGACTGAAGCCAACACTAAGTGAAGTGATGCAAGACAAAAGTAATATATCGTCCGAGTGGGTAAAAGTGTTGTACAAAAATAGTGTTCCAACTACAAAAAGAACAACAAAGTCTGCTAAAACTGTAACATTTTCGGAAAAAAACAAATATCATGTTTTGCAAACAAGTGAATGTGATAACGACTCTCCAAATGATCGTGAACTTGAAAAAGTCAGTGAACTGAAAATGAATAGCGTTTTTTCAAATAATGTCAACAACAAACACAGATCATCAGGGGAAAAGAGTAATGTACTATTACTAACAGACAGTCATGACAGGAATCTATCCAGCATGCTCCGTGAGAAAAATCGCGACATAGCAGTTACTAGTGTAGTGAAACCAGGAGCGGGATGTAAAAATGTTGTAGACATTAACTCTCAGACGAAATTAATACAAGAAAATGACTTTATCGTCTGTATAATGGGCTCAAACGATGTGGCAAAAAATGAAGCAGAGGTTTGCGTGAAAACGCTATAGAACTTTTTACAAGCTAATAAATGCAGAAACACAGTAGTTGCCACACTTCCTCATAGGCATGATCTGATTTATAGTCTACATCTACATCTACATTTATACTCCGCAAGCCACCCAACGGTGTGTGGCGGAGGGCACTTTACGTGCGCGGGAAGAACGACTGTCTGAAAGCCTCCGTGCACGCTCTAATCTCTCTAATTTTACATTTGTGATCTCCTCGGGAGGTATAAGTAGCGGGAAGCAATATATTCGATACCTCATCCAGAAACGCACCCTCTCGAAACCTGGACAGCAAGCTACACCGCGATGCAGAGCGCCTCTCTTGCAGAGTCTGCCACTTGAGTTTATTAAACATCTCCGTAACGCTATCATGGTTACCAAATAACCCTGTGACGAAACGCGCCGCTCTTCTTTGGATCTTCTCTATCTCCTCCGTCAACCTGATCTGGGACGGATCCCACACTGATGAGCAATACTCAAGTATAGGTCGAACGAGTGTTTTGTAAGCCACCTCCTTTGTTGATGGACTACATTTTCTAAGGACTCTCCCAATGAATCTCAACCTGGTACCCGCCTTACCAACAATTAATTTTATATGATCATTCCACTTCAAATCGTTCTGCACGCATACTCCCAGATATTTTACAGAAGTAACTACTACCAGTGTTTGTTCTGCTATCATATAATCATACAATAAAGGATCCTTCTTTCTATGTATTCGCAATACATTACATTTGTCTATGTTAAGGGACAGTTGCCACTCCCTGCACCAAGTGCCTATCCGCTGCAGATCTTCCCGCATTTCGCTACAATTTTCTAATGCTGCAACTTCTCTGTATACTACAGCATCATCCGCGAAAAGCTGCATGGAACTTCCGACACTATCTACTAGGTCATTTATATATACACTCCTGGAAATGGAAAAAAGAACACATTGACACCGGTGTGTCAGACCCACCATACTTGCTCCGGACACTGCGAGAGGGTTGTACAAGCAATGATCACACGCACGGCACAGCGGACACACCAGGACCCGCGGTGTTGGCCGTCGAATGGCGCTAGCTGCGCAGCATTTGTGCACCGCCGCCGTCAGTGTCAGCCAGTTTGCCGTGGCATACGGAGCTCCATCACAGTCTTTAACACTGGTAGCATGCCGCGACAGCGTGGACGTGAACCGTATGTGCAGTTGACGGACTTTGAGCGAGGGCGTATAGTGGGCATGCGGGAGGCCGGGTGGACGTACCGCCGAATTGCTCAACACGTGGGGCGTGAGGTCTCCACAGTACATCGATGTTGTCGCCAGTGGTCGGCGGAAGGTGCACGTGCCCGTCGACCTGGGACCGGACCGCAGCGATGCACGGATGCACGCCAAGACCGTAGGATCCTACGCAGTGCCGTAGGGGACCGCACCGCCACTTCCCAGCAAATTAGGGACACTGTTGCTCCTGGGGTATCGGCAAGGACCATTCGCAACCGTCTCCATGAAGCTGGGCTACGGTCCCGCACACCGTTAGGCCGTCTTCCGCTCACGCCCCAACATCGTGCAGCCCGCCTCCAGTGGTGTCGCGACAGGCGTGAATGGAGGGACGAATGGAGACGTGTCGTCTTCAGCGATGAGAGTCGCTTCTGCCTTGGTGCCAATGATGGTCGTATGCGTGTTTGGCGCCGTGCAGGTGAGCGCCACAATCAGGACTGCATACGACCGAGGCACACAGGGCCAACACCCGGCATCATGGTGTGGGGAGCGATCTCCTACACTGGCCATACACCACTGGTGATCGTCGAGGGGACACTGAATAGTGCACGGTACATCCAAACCGTCATCGAACCCATCGTTCTACCATTCCTAGACCGGCAAGGGAACTTGCTGTTCCAACAGGACAATGCACGTCCGCATGTATCCCGTGCCACCCAACGTGCTCTAGAAGGTGTAGGTCAACTACCCTGGCCAGCAAGATCTCCGGATCTGTCCCCCATTGAGCATGTTTGGGACTGGATGAAGCGTCGTCTCACGCGGTCTGCACGTCCAGCACGAACGCTGGTCCAACTGAGGCGCCAGGTGGAAATGGCATGGCAAGCCGTTCCACAGGACTACATCCAGCATCTCTACGATCGTCTCCATGGGAGAATAGCAGCCTGCATTGCTGCGAAAGGTGGATATACACTGTACTAGTGCCGACATTGTGCATGCTCTGTTGCCTGTGTCTATGTGCCTGTGGTTCTGTCAGTGTGATCATGTGATGTATCTGACCCCAGGAATGTGTCAATAAAGTTTCCCCTTCCTGGGACAATGAATTCACGGTGTTCTTATTTCAATTTCCAGGAGTGTATATTGTGAAAAGCAATGGTCCCATAACACTCCCCTGTGGCACGCCAGAGGTTACTTTAACGTCTGTAGACGTCTCTCCATTGATAACAACATGCTGTGTTCTGTTTGCTAAAAACTCTTCAATCCGGCCACACAGCTGGTCCGATCTTCTGTAGGCTCTTACTTTGTTCATCAGGCGACAGTGCGGAACTGTATCAAACGCCTTCCGGAAGTCAAGAAAAATAGCATCTACCTGGGAGCCTGTATCTAATATTTTCTGGGTCCCATGAACAAATAAAGCGAGTTGGGTCTCACACGATCGCTGTTTCCGGAATCCATGTTGATTTCTACATAGTAGATTCCGGGTTTCCAAAAACGACATGATACTCGAGCAAAAAACATGTTCTAAAATTCAACAGATCGACGTCAGAGATATAGGTCTGTAGTTTTGCGCATCTGCTCGACAACCCTTCTTGAAGACTGGGACTACCTGTGCTCTTTTCCAATCATTTGGAACCCTCCGTTCCTCTAGAGACTTGCGGTACACGGCTGTTAGAAGGGGGGCAAGTTCTTTCGCGTACTCTGTGTAGAATCGAATTGGTATCCTGTCAGGTCCAGTGGACTTTCCTCTGTTGAGTGATTCGATCCAGCCACACAGCTGGTTCGTGTGTAAACAAAGAAATGCGGAAAACAAACACTAAAATAAGGAAACTATGTTCTCAATACGCTAAGTGCGATGTACTGGATATAAGCAAGCTGCATCGAAATCTGCACACGAAGCATGAAATGCATTTGAACTATGAAGGGAAAAGATTTGTTTGTGATCGTGTTAGTGAAATAATTAAAGAAAGACTTGTAAGGGATAGAACAATTTATCAGCTTCCTGAACATCTTTCCAACAGCGAGGAAAACAAAATAAACAAGAAACAAGAATGAAAATACAACACTGCTGACGTTCCTAATTTAAACTAGAGGTATGTGATGCTGTAAATATGATTCCCAATTACCAAATAGTGAATACGCCCGAACTAAAAATTTATCACCATAATGTGCAATCCCTGCGTAATAAGATCGATGAAATTAACATTCTATTAACACATGAACTTAATGATATCTCAGTGTTATGCATTTCTGAGCACTGGCTTAACCCAGAATTAATCCAGAATACGAAAATAAACAAATTTGTCTTGGCTGCTTACTACTGCAGGAGAAACAGCAAGCAGGGTGGGGTAGCAATTTACACAAAGGATAATGTAGATTCTATGACACTACCTGACTTAACTAGGGCAAATGCTGAAAAGGATTATGAAATTGCAGCTATAAAAATTACTCAGTTCAACCTGGTTATTGCTACAGTTTACCAATCACCATCCGGGAATTTTGAACTTTTCTTAAACAAAATGGAGTCATTGCTAAATAAAGTAAATAAAATGGATTGTGAATTGATAATCTGTGGTGACTTCAATATTGACTTCCTCACGAATAGTGGAAATAGGGAGACCATTTTGAACCTTGCAACGTCCTACAATTTAAAGGCTGAGGTAAAAGCAGCTACCCGAGTATCAGAAACTTGCCAAACAGCTCTTGACCAGTTTCTAGTCAAGAAGAGTTTACACAACACCTTACTAAAAATTTTCAATGCAGGTTTTAGAGATCATCTTGCTCAAATATTAAGCATAAAAGTACAAGGCAGTATTTTCAACAACATGTCTCTCAGAACAGCATATCGAAGTTATAATCAGCATAATGTGAACTACTCAACAACTTATTACAGAAAGAAAAATGGCTAGGAGTGTACAAAATGAATGATATAAATGAAAAATTCAACACTTTCATTGATACATTAACCCATTTCTTTGAACTTGCATTTCCACTGAAAACATTAACCATATGGGGAAACTCTAGAACAAACAGCTGGATCACAAAGGGAATAAGGGTTTCATGCCAGAAGAAAAGACTACTTCATGAAATATGTAACTCAAAAAATTCCTCACCTGTAGTACGCGCATACTATAAAAAATACTCCAAATTATTAAGAAAAGTAATAAAAGCAGCAAAAATAATGCATAATGATGAAATCGTTTATAATTCAGCTAATAAATCAAAGGCCATGTGGAGTGTTATAAAAAAGAATGTGGAGAATATAGACAACCTTGCAAAAATATAACACTATCACATAAAAATAAAAAAGTATCAAACCCCATAGAAGTAGCCAACACATTTAACAACTTTTTCACAGGTGTTGCTGAAAATATGTTACAATAAAACTTTAAGAGCACCCAGGCAAATGAATATAAAATAAGTGCATGTAGAGGATCAATGTACATCAGTTCTGTTTCACAAGATGAAGTAGCTAAAGCAATAAAAGGACTAAAAAATTCCAAATCGGCAGGTATTGATGGTATACCTGCAACAATGTTCAAGAAGAGCACATCAAACCTAATTGAAGTACTCACACATTTATGCGACTGCTCACTTCAGGCAGGCACTTTCCCTGATGTGTTGAAAACATCAAAAGTTATTCCTGTATATAAAAAAGGGGATAAAGACAATGTAAATAACTACAGACCCATCACAATTTCCTCCTGCATCTCTAAAGTACTGGAAAAAGTTATGTATGAGAAACTTATGAAATTTATAAATAAAAACAGCATCCTATGTAATGAACAACATGGATTCAGAAATAAGAGGTCAACGACAACTGCTGTCTATGAGTGCATCAATTCCATCCTAAACCTGATGGACAAAAAACAGGAAACAATAGGAGTCTTTATTGACTTGTCAAAAGCTTTTGACATGGTGGACCATAAAATTCTGCTATCAAAGCTAGAAAGATATGGTATTCGAGGTCTGTCCAACAAGTGGATCAGTTCCTTCCTGACTAATCGTATGCAGGCAGTGTGCGTCAAGCACACAAATATTGAACTAAAAACTGTATCTAATCACTTATCTGACTATAAAGAAATAAAATGTGGTATACCCCAAGGATCAGTATTGGAACCCCTTCTGTTTCTTCTGTACATAAATGATCTAAGCTTAAATATTGATGCACACAAAACAATCATATTTGCAGATGACACCACGATTCTACTAATAGGAGACGGCGATGAACAGTTACAGCAGACAGTAAACACGGTCACAAAACAACTTAGCAGCTGGGCACAGAGTAATCAGCTTATAATAAACAGTAAGAAAACCGTTGCTCTAAAATTTCACAATGTTCCTAACAAGGACATGTTTATCCCATCAGTCTCTATCAATGACGAACCAATTGGTAACAGTACTGAAACCAAGTTCTTAGGACTTTGGCTGCAGAGTAACATCAGATGGAATAAGCATATTGAATATCTCAATGCAGAACTGAGCAAAACATGTTACCTTCTTTGTTCATTAAAATCATGCTGTAGTGAGAAAACAGTATTGAATGCATATCAAGCGTACTTTCATTCTCTTCTTAGATATGGGGCCACCTTCTGGGGAAACTCTAAAACAGCTAATAGCACTTTTAAACTACAAAAAAGGGCCATTAGAATCTTGTTTGGGTGCAAGTCTAGAGACTCTTGTAAACCCCTGTTTAAGAAATCTGGTATTCCTCCATCACCATGTGTATATATTATGGAAACCCTTTTGTTCTTTAAATTAAATGTAATAGGCAAGGACCGGAGACTGCAAAAAAAACTGTGATGTACATGAGCACTTTACCAGACAAAACAGAAACTTACATATGACTCAAATCAGCACAGCACTGTGCCAAAAAGGTACTTTTCACATGGGAGCTAAGCTTTATAACAAACTTCCTGAAAACATAAAAGGTATCACTGAGGTCAATACATTTGGAAAATCTCTAAAGTCATATTTACAGCACCACTGCTTTTACTCCATTGAAGAATATTTAAATTTATGAAATGTGTTATATAAATACTTACGTGTAAAGTGTATTATTGTAAGCTTAAATATGTATGCCTTAAAATGACTTTCAGCCTGTATATTTATAACTTGACTTGTCCAATGTCTTATGCATAAGCTGCTATGTAGACAACAGGACCAATAAAATACAATCTACAATCTACTTCTCCAATGATTATTTACTAGGGCCTCTCATTCCAGTCACATGTATGGTGCAGGAAGAATGGTTGCTTGAATGTCTCTGTGCAAGCTGCAATTAGTGTAATATTGTCTTTGAAATATCTGTGGGAGTGTTAGGTAGGGGTTGAGTATATTCCTAGATTCCTCACTTGGTTCTTGAAACTTTGAAAGTTAGCTTTCATGGGATAGTTTGCATCTATCTCCAAGCAACTGGCCATACAGTTCTTTATTTTTTTTTTTTCACAGTATCTCTATGACACTCTCCTATGAGTCAAAGAAAGCTATGACCATTCTTGCTACTCTTCTTTGTATACATTCAATATCACCTGAATGAACAACATGTATACCATAAACTACTGCAAAAAGTCTGTGCTGGAAACTTATGGTACCGGGGAAAAACCTTAATTTACAATCCCCGGGGTAGAGAATGCACTGTCAAATGAAAAACAGTTCCATGAGAAGCAAAATAATAGGGTGAAGTGGTAAGAATAAATGTTTTAAGACTGGGAAAATAAAAACATTTCAAATAATCTAAAATGATAATGTTACTCACAAAGGGTGATGGTGACAAACTTGAATTTCTACCTCACAGGTAATGTTGTACATCTTTAAAAACTTCCCTGTGTATGAGCTGATTCATTTAGTGACTGGACTTCAGTCAAACTGTCTAATGTGTAGGATTTCACAAAGTTTGTAAGTTTTGCTGTTTCTGGCAACATGAATATGGGTATCATCTAAAGCCTCCAATGACTGCCTGCACTTTCTTCATCAGGGACAAACTGACCATCGTGGAAGACTTAGTGACCATGTAACCACACTTCTCTGACTTTTCTACACTGCACAGTGAATTTTATACTTAAATCCCTCACTTTACCATGAGGTGCTTGCTTAATCTTGTGGGACAAGTTTTCCTTTTACCATCTGTGAATCTGAATCCAAAATTCTGTCATCCTGCTATCAGACCCATGCCAAATCACTCTCAATTTTCCAGTTGACCTTATGGAATAATGCAGAATTTGAAACTGACATTACCTCTCCTTAACTGTAGGTAAGTCGTTCTCTAACACTCCCATAATTTCTGATTCTGGATAAATTGGAAGAACAATGCATATACTGTGTGCAACAGCATCTTTGCCTTGATCCAGCAAATGTGCTGTGGTAGTTCACATCACTGTTAAACAACTTCAAGAGTTGCTTACACATTTTGATGTGAGCTGCAGTCTAATGTACAGTTCTGAAGGTCTATTTTTACCACACCCTGATATTTGTTTTCACCATAAATGTTTTTTTAAGCAGTGAGCAATAATTGCAGTTGCAGACACATTTGGGCTATGCCTGGAGATGACAGTGGCCATGTGTGTTTGTGTATGTGTGTGTGTGAGAGGGAGAGAGAGAGAGAGAAGGTTGAAAGACTTTGGGCAAAAGCTGAATATTTCTAGCATTATTTTTCATTGTGCCTGTCTACAATTCAATACCTCCTCTCTTTGGTGAGTAGCAATCTGTCCTTTACATATTGTTGTTATTCCATACTGGACTTTCCGTTGTTTGATTCTAGATAAAATTGTTACTTTTTGCCATCTGCCATGTTTCCTTGTCATTTAAAGATTATTTATTAAACTAATAGCAATGCAGCCAATCATTCTTTACAGAATTCATTTATTTATTGTTTTATGAACATTTCACATAATAAAACTGCTAACCATAATGATATGATTCTTGCAAAATATTTTGTATGCATCTAGCTACTCCTGTCAGCTCAAACTGCAAAGCTAATAACAAAGAAAATCACAGTTTCAAATATTAACATTGTATGGTAGTGCAAATAAAAGTGCATATAACCAACTTGAACAAATACAGAGTGTCTCATGAAAGATGCACAGGAGGGGTCTGTGGATTGCATGGTATGGCCACTGGCTGCCAACTCTGCATCTGCAGGCTACTGCTGTGCCCAACTCTCAGATACTAACCTGCCAGCAGTCAGCTGTGTGCACGCTTCCTGAGTTAAGCATCATCAACATTACAGTAGGTGCTCAAAATGATCTCTCTCTGTGGTTAGAGCAGCCTGACGTCTCCTACACACATTAGAAAACACTTGGCAAATTTTGGGAGGCCAGTCAACTATCCTATTATCAAAAACACTTTGTATTGCTGTCATAGAAGCATTGGGGGTGTGTTGTCTTGCATTGTCCTGTATGAAATAACCCTACATCTTTTCGTTAGGTGTTGCTCTTGAGAAAAAGGGGACATTATATTGTTTACATACCTGCCAGAATGTATTGTTTCATGGTAAAAGATTGGTCCAATAATTTGTCTTGCACAAATTACACACCACACTCCTGTTTTCACATCATGTAATTCATGAAGATTTCCACAACTCCAACGTCACTTGTTCTGAGAATTTATGTAGCCTGACAAATGCAGCCATGCTTCATGAGGAAATAAAGCATCTAAGGGACAACTTCCCTATCATGTGCAGACTGTAGCAGTCAGTTGCAATAACAACATTGAGCAACAGTGTCTGAGTTCCTCAGTTGAGCACTACCATTATTCTGCATGGTTTCAGTTTCAGTTTGTACACAGCTCTGTCAGCAGATGCTCTTGATACACCAATCTGGAGTGCCAAATGGCACAGAAATCTTCTCAGACTTCTTTCCAAGGCCTCCCCTATCCCATCTGCTTTATTTTCAGTCAAAACTCGAGGTGTTCTAGGCCTTCATTTGTGTAACACAGATTAGTCTGTCGAAATATCTTCAAATCATTGGGGACATGCACCCTGGGCTATTTTCACATGAATTCTACATATTATTCTGTTTTTGCATAGTTCAACACAAGAAGTACTTGTTACTCCTTCATGTATACCATACCAAATGTAAATTTGACAGGAATCTCAAAACAAAACACCCAAACACAGTACGGAAGACATGTGCATGGTGTTTCTCTCTGAGGACTGGGCCCAGTGACATATGGGCAGGGAAAGCCCCGGACTCGGAGCAGTTGCAATAATGATGTCTAGTAACAATATTTGAAGCGATTAAATTTGGCAAAAAAACTCAAAAGGAAACACCAGTACACTTAGTCACACAATGTAGGGGGCATGTCCAAAGTATTGGTGTCCAAGAACTATGCACAGAGACAGCAGCAGCAGCTGGCAAACGCGCCACGTGACCCGCGGACATGGACATCTTTCATGAGAGACACTGTATGACACAGACAAAATTCTTAAGCAGATATTATTTTTAAGCAGCATTCATTTTTGATCCATAACTGCATCATATTGACTGATGAATTAAATTTATTTAGATTCCCAAACAGTAGTACTATTCAGTTGGTGACAACTTCCTCTGAAACAAAACATTATGTTGCCATTCTCTTCATAAACAAAACTCTTGTTACTCTCATTTGTGCATCTCTGTAAACTTTCTTACCCCTCCCATTCAACAGAAAGTAATGAACTGAGCAATGTGTCAATTCTCTCTTAAAGGTTGATGACCCAGATTGTCCTTATTTCATTATAGTAACCTAGCCTTTCCAGATCTTGAATGGGAACTAGAACCTCTCAAAAATTTATGTCCACTTTTTAGAAATTGTATTCTTTTTGATTTTATGGTTGCTCTTCCTAAGAGGCAGCTTTTGCCTTGTACATAAATATTGTATGGCTCCTTTCCTTAATTGAGACATTCAGTAACATCATCAGCTATACCTATTCTCTGTTTGGTCATAAGCAATCTACTCACAGTGCAGTGACATTCAAATCCATATTAAAAATACTACTTTGCTGTGTGTGACTGAAAGTGTAGGAGACATAGAAAGATACATTTGACATGTCTCTACAAATTATTTATTCCATGCTCTACATTAGAAATGTGTTGAAGTTGTCACAAGTGGGGAACAAGTTTTGTACTTGGGTACACAAACATGGAAAATCTGTCAAAATATCACAACCAGGGTGGCCAGTCTACATGTTGTTGGTCATTCATTTAGTACATAAGTGCAAACCACGCACAATTTACTGATTTCCAGCAAGTTAGAACATGAGGGATTCAGCTCTATGAGGTGATTGCAAAAGTATAGTATGATGATAGTATAAAATATTAGAGTCTCCAAATATACCTATTGGAAAGCATAGGAAACATATCTATTGGAAAGCATAGTTCAAGTGTGACTTAAAAAAATATCTGTCTGTAGGAATGTGTGGCATCAGCTCCACGTTCTCACACCAAGAGGCTACTGCTGTATATAATCAGGGCTAGTTCAAGAAATATTTCCATACAACTGACATATTATTTGGCACCCTCCCTCCCATTTTTCCACATAAGCATCATATCATTTGGTGCCCCTCACCACCCCATGCCTCATTCATAACCTTTCTCATACATTAATTGTTTTTCCTTGGTTCTTGGTAAGATCTTTAAAACTAAAACTAAATCTGGTTAGTGTGAAAATGGGTTGTTTTCAGTACTAATTATGATACACCCTTGTAGAGATTTTTCAAAGTGGTGTGTGTCTGGCACACCTCTCATCTTGGTACCCCAAGTGGATGCTTGTGTCAGTTAGGTCTTAAATGGGCCCTGAATAAATGTCAATCAAAAAAATTTTGGTTCATCTTCATGCAATCTTAGTTTGAATATGAAACATGTACAAGCAATGAAAAATGCCATTTTTATTGTAAAATTTTTAAACTACTTTCAGAACACAACTGTTGGTAGTAGTATTGTTCAAGTAGAAGCTGTTGACTATGATGTTGGATTGAATGCAGCTGTTCGTTATCGGTTAAAACCAGACCCAACAGGAAGTTGGAAAACATTTCACATTAATGACAAAACAGGAGTTATTGAGCTGAAAGAACCACTAGATCGAGAGAAACAGAAGATTTATGAGGTAAATACTGATTCTGTTTCCACTCCATTAAGCCTAATTTGTACAGCTGTAGCCCATAACTTTTAGTAACAGGCATACTAATTTTCCTACTTTTGTAAATGTGCTTTGTTATAATTTACTTAAGATTATCTCAAATGGAAAATTAGCTCAAGAAAACTGTAAAATTACTGCCTGTACCTGGCCATGCTTTTCTGTGGGTCTGTCTGCTTAAATGCAAAAGAAAGAAAAGAGAAAGTACACATTTCTAATATGCTTAGGAATTGGATATACATCCTAATCTCCTTCTCTCCCCCATCTCTGTCTATGTCTCCCACCCCCTTTCTCTTTCTTTGTCCAGTTCCTCCTCCTCCCCCCTCCCCCCTCTGTCCATCACCTTCTCTACCCTCTCTTCATCTCCTCCTGCCCCCTATCTATCCTCTCTCACTC
The DNA here is from genome assembly GCF_023898315.1 of Schistocerca nitens. Classification (NCBI taxonomy): domain Eukaryota; kingdom Metazoa; phylum Arthropoda; class Insecta; order Orthoptera; family Acrididae; genus Schistocerca; species Schistocerca nitens. Next base: position 540,350,002 of record NC_064618.1, on the reverse strand, counting down.
CATGACTGCTACCCCTTCCCTGTCCATCTTTTCCATACCCCTCTCTCTCCATTTCCTCCTGCCCCTACTCTCTGCCCATCTTCTTCCAGTTTTCTTATGTCCATTTCCTTCCACCCCTTTTCCCATATACTCTTCCCCCCCCCCCCCCACTCTCTGACCTTGAGTTTTGGTTATTGCTATTGCAAATTCATTGGATTCTGTAGTAGTATTCCAATCATAAACCAATAAGCCGTAATTACAGCTTTCCTGTCTGATAATAAAATTTAACTATTGTATATTTTACATGTATATTTATATATTAAAAAGTGTATAGTCTATATGTATCAAAACATTATTACTATAATGTGTAAAAGGAGATTTTTGATAACAATGTTTTCCCTTTGCATGTTACATAAATATATTTATATATTTTTTATTAAAAATGTACATATATTAAAGAATTAGTAAAGAAGAAGTAAATCGTTTTAAGATTTTTGATAACAATGTTTTCGCTTTGCACGTTACATAAATGGATTTATATATTTTGTATTAAAAATGTACATATATTAAAGAATTAGATACATAAAAACATGCTTGTATTAGAATTCATTGTTTTGTCAAAATTTCAAAGCAATTGCTCAAGAAATTTAGAAGATTAATGATTTTGAACAAACCAACATTTACATTTTTATAACATTTCCTCTTTTATTACATATATATTAAATATGTAACAGATGACATTCCAATAGATATATAAACACTTGAGTATTTGAATACAACAGTATGTAAAAATTTCAAAGCAATCGATGAAGAATTTTCAGAGATTTGAGATGCTGAAGAAACGAACAGCTATGTTTGTACTTTTATAGAAAATAAATATATTCCTAATCACAAATCTGTGAAAGTTTTTGATCAACTGCTTTGAAATTTGGTCCAACATTTCATTGGTATACACAACTGTTTTTATTTGTCTATTTTTTTAAATATATATAATATGTAAACTCATATAAATTTAATAATAGGGAAGCATTGTTACAAAAAATCTCAAGAAGTTACATACCCATATGTTATCAATCATATATTAAAGAATTAGGTACCTAAAAAGTGCCCTTATTGGATTTCAACATTGTGTCAACATTTCAAAGCAGTCGGTCAAGAAGTTTTGGAGATTAACAGTTTTTAACAAATCAGTATTCACATTTTACAATGTTTCCCTTTCATTACACTTATATTACAGGTATACCATCGGTGTTCAAGAAGGCATATAAAAACATGTGAGCCTTCAAACACAATGTTGTGTCCAATTCTCAAAACAATCCATGATGAACTTCTGGAGATTTGAGATTTTGGAAAAATTAGAATTTATAAATGTTCCTAATGACAAATCTCCAAACGTTTTTGACTGACTGCTTTAAAATTTTGACACAACAATGCATTGGAATACAAGTCCAGTTTTTCATACCTATTTTTAAAATTATATGATAACAAGTCTGGTTTTTTATACCTATTTTTAGATATATATGATATACATTTTTTTATAAATTTAACAATGGAATGCAATGTTGTGTCAAAATTTCAAAGCAATTGGTCAAGAACTTTTGAGGTACACGATTTTGGACAAACAAACATTTACATATTTATATAAGTGAGACAGAATTTCTGGCCAGAACTTACCTTCGTAAGTTAAAATTTCAGTACTGTTGTGTATTTTTATCTGAACCTACCTACTATACTTAGAATTATTTAATATTCATGTAACTATTTTTCCCCATCAGCTTTGTAAGATATAACTGAATGTGTCACTTTTAATCATGCTATATCAAAGGTTACAATGTTAAAGAAAACGAAATCTTCCAGAAAGTAGTACAGAAAGGCTGTTTACACAATTTGTTATTCCTCCCACATGAATGTAGTTATCATTTATGGTCAAACTCTAAGAATACAATAAATGCAACCTCAGTGAATTTTTCATTTTCTGGTTTCAAGAGACACTGATAAAAAGCTCAAAACAAATTGTTCTAATACAATATCCCCCTACGTACTGTATGCAGGATGCTATAGGATCACAACTTGTAACTCTAATGACGTCTGGCTGTAATCCCTCTTACTATCAATAATTCACTAATTCAGTTTCTTCCAGCTCATGTTTCACTTAGATATCCTCCTTTCATCAATATATTTCAAATAAAGTATCAATATGTAGACAACACATATGTGTATGTGAAAGAGATAGTAGTAATTCATCACATCTTCTTTCTTTCCTATTTGTTCTGTCATATTTAATAACATTATGCTTTGTGTACTGTATAGCTCTCTTCCGCCTATGTAATGATTATACTAAAGCTGCAAATTTTTATTTTGTTTTAGCTAAGGGTTGAAGCATATGACTTAGGTATACCAACACCACTCTCATCAGATCTTGATCTTATTGTTTATGTGAGGAATGTCAATGACTTTGAACCACAGTTCCTCATAGATGAGTACTTGGTTAATTTTACTGGTGAGTTTCTTGGACCAGATATTATTATGTGTTTTAAGCCACACACTATAGAATTACATAAATATGGAATTAAATGCTACTAGTTAAACTTGAGTTCCAAAACAACATACATTCATTGCATTTACCTAGTGGTCTCACGACACAGAATCTGAATCTCCCTACAGGATATGTGAAATTAGATGTTACAAGCAAAAATAAATGAATAATCAAATACACAGACATAACAAAAAAATTATCTTGTAGTGTTGGTGAGAGTCAATTCATAAATCTTAACATCCTTCATGGTTAGATACAAATATGCAATTGAAAAAAATATGTTTTGGCTCATTCCACATCTTTGGACATAACACCTGTACAGTTTTCACTGAAGTATTAACATAAAAATAATGAACAGATAGACTTGAATATGGCATTATATAGAGTGAGAGTTTGATGATGTGATCTATGTTGACTTGCCACTAAACAAAGGGACAGGAAGTGTTACTGACAGAACAAAACCTTAAGTTTTCATGGAATGACTGTTTTTCTGATTGTGAAGTGGAGAGGAAATATACAGCAAAACTGGCAATGGGAAATGGGGTGAAATAGTTTTTATTTATTTTATTTTTTTATTTTAATTAATTTATTTATTTTCAAAACAAACTGTTTCATGAAAAATGCAAGATTAATTTTCACCATGGTAACTATATGAAATCATTACCATATAATTATGTATATTTTTCATTGGTAGTATGTGAAAGCACGATTATAGAAGACACTGGACAGTTTATGATTTTTTCAGTGTTCCTGAAGAACATTTTACTAGTACATAAGGTTTATTGAAACTTTATTCTTTGGTTCCTTCAAGTACAATGGACTAGTATACCGAGTTTGGAAGACTGACTGCTTTGTGTGCCAGTGGAGTAAAATGTACCATTGGGATAACAAATAAAGGAAAACAATATTAATTCGCCATTAATACATTGCGTGGTACAATAAAAACACTTAACAGATAACATATATGCTATTTAAAGTATGTATATTTACCAGATGTTTGAGAGTTTCAGTGAAGAACTTGGAATCATTGGAATCACATATTAAGATTTCTTGCTTCATTCTTCGGTGAGATGGTTTGTTATAAAGAAGCAAAAGACTGGCAATTATAAAATATATTTTGCTAGGAAGAGAGAGCTTTTTTAAGTCAGAGCACAAACTGTAGTCAAGACCTGAATCTCAATTACCATCAATATTGCACAGTTATCTGGTCTGTTATTACAAATCAGAACACAAGCACTACACACTCTCCTAAAATAATGAAACAAATCATTGGCCTTGATTATTTCCTCTTTCCTTCCTTTTCCCCAGTCCATGTTCTCATGCTATTTTTTCTTCTCTTCATTTTCCAACTATCTAGTTCCAGTCACACATCGTATTTAAATTTTCATCTCCCTTAACTATCTGAATGATTTCCTGTATGCCATTGTATATTCCTCAATATCTTCATGATCTGTGAAGGTACTTGCCATGTAAACTTGTACCATTGTGGTCAGTTTTGCCTTTGTGTCAGTCTTGGCTACAATAATGCATTCACTGTATTATTTACAGTTACTTACTCACATTTTTATTTTCTTATTCATTATTAGGACTACTTCTGCTTATCCTTATTTGATTTTGTATTGATAACTCTGTACTAATCTTACCAGAATTTATATTCTACTTACCACCACCTCTTATTAATTCCCACTATATTTAACTTCAACCAATCCATTTTCCTTGTTAAATTCTCTAACCTACCAACATAATTAAGGTTTTTAAGAGTCCACACTCACTTGTAGAATGCCAGTTTGTTTTTCTTGATGACAGCATTCTCCTAAATAACCACTCAATGGAGATCTGACTGGAAGACTATTTTACTCCACAACATTTCACCCACCTGGATACGGTAGAGTTACATGCCCCCAGGGAAAAAAGGCCTTAGGTTTTCCTTGTTTCTAGCTGTTCACAGTTTCAGCACACCAAGACCATGTTGGCTAATGTTATAAGGATAGATCCGTCATCCACACTGTTGCCCCTACAACTACTGAAAAGGCTGTTGCCCCCATTCATGAACCACAGGCTAGTCTGGCCTCTCCACAGATACCCGTCTGTTGGTACAGCTATCTGTATTGTTGAGGCACAAGAGCTACCTCAGCAAGGTCTGTATTATGGTTGAGCACTGCTTCTTCTCTGTGAATATCTAGAGAAACAAAATTGTAATGCTGTTTTATGCTATATTTGTAAAACATATTCAGTAATAGAATATTACGTAACGTTACTTCTAGTTGGAATATTATTGTGTTTTAGTGTAAGAAATGTTCATAGCAGTAATATCTGTCCACTATCTGCTGTATGCAGTAGCTTTACAGGAACATTAAATAAATGAATAACAAAACATTGCACTCACTGATAATCAAGCAAATGCAGATGGAATAGATTTACTGTGGTAGATGCTGCAATGCGCCACCAAGAAATATTAGTTTCAACACACACACACACACACACACACACACACACACACACACACACACATATGACCACAGTCTCTGGCTCCTGATCCCAAATCTGGGCTCAGGAGAGCATACACACACACACACACACACACACACACACAAATGCAGCCCAAACTGCATGAACACAGTCTCTGGCTGCTGATCCCAGATCTGGGCTCAGGAGAGATCCCCTGCAGAGGAAGGTATTGAAGACCTGGCCAAGCAAAAAAAAAAAAAAAAAAAAAAAAATAGAGTACACCACCCATTCTATACAGGTTTTGGGCTCGGCAGCCAGAGACTGTGCTCATGTGCATGTGAGTTGCATTTGTGTGTGTGTGTGTGTTTGTTGTCTTCTTTTGATGTAGGCTTTGTTGACTGAAAGTTCACTTTCTGGAAGTCTTATTTGTTGTGTCTATCTATGACTCAGCATCTCCGCTACATGGTCAGTAGCAACTATCCTTTCATGGTATTGTTACATTCCATTCTGTATTTTCCCATCGTTTGAAATATTTCAAAAATACTGCCCCTTTGGGAGACTAACAGCTTGACAAAACTATCCTTAAGTTACTTAGTATCAATCAATGACAGAATATTTAATGACAGACTGAAATATACTACAGTAACATCAGGATAATTTAAAACTGAGGTAAACAAAGCATTTCAAGGTACAAACTCAATTCACTCCTTCCAGTATTTACAAAAGTTTTTGAGAAAGTGGTCAGTTATAGAATACTGGCTATTTTATCAAAGCAGAATTTGTTAATGGCCTCTCATCTAGGCTTTCAGTTGTCATCCCCTGCACGAAAGGTATGCAAGACCTGGCCAAGTTTAACCAAAAAAATTAACTTATTTGTATACTTTGTCATCTTACCAAAGCCTTTGATACAGTACACCACACAATTCTACATGGTAAACTAAAACAACATGGCATTAGTGACTTCCCTTTTCCATGAATGGAGTCTTATCTTCACAACACTAAGCACAGAATCATATTGACAGATATGTACAGGAATTAAATTAATCTCATAATGGGGGAACAAAGAGAATGAAACAGATAATGAGGATCAGTATTGAGTCCAATCTTGTTCTTGGCCTACAAAAATGATCTTATGGTGACTTTAAAGAACAGTTCAAAAACTATTTGGTGATGACATGGACATACTGATCGAGAGTTCAAACTAACTTTACTATATACACCACTCGAATGATTGCTAAACATGCCTACAGCTGGTCCACAGTAAACAGTTTAAGCATTCATCTTACAAAGATTAATATCTACAGCTATATACTTACTCATCACAGCTATGTACTTACTCATCAAACTACTGTAAAGTATGTGACAGAGGGTATTTAGCATGGCACCACATGTTAAGATCTCTTCCCATTCCAGTTGTATATGGAGCATGGGAAGAATGACTCTTTTTCACAGTCCATGTGGGAGCAATATGTAGAGATGAACTTCACACCATCTTAACTTAACCATCATAACTTAACATTGGTTCTTGAGGCTTATTATATAGGCTTGCACTGGAAAATCAGTATCCATCTTCAGGCATCTCCCATTTCATGTTTTTCAAAATTCCTGTGGTATTCTGCCACAAGTCAAAGAAACCTATGATCATTCTTGCCAATAATGTCCCACCAAGGATTAAGTCTTGATGTGGTGAGGGGCTCAGTACTCAATGATCCAGATGATCAATGCAGGACAGTCTATTCCTAATAGCTGGTCACTTGATAAAAGGACAGAGGAAGCCAACAGTCAGCAATGTGGGAAATAAGGCGAAGAGGATCAGTAGCTTCCAAGGCGGATGAAGAGTCTTAATGGCAAAGAAGGCAGATGAATCATTTTCCTCAGACAGTGATGCCTCAGTGGTACTAAAGGTGGAGAGGGTGGACCTCAATATGGTGGATTTAGCTGAAGAGGCAGCCCACCAAACATAACAAAAATCCATGTCTTGCAACAAGGGGCTTCATGGTCTGTGTTAAGAACCATCTGACAATTTGATCACAGATGTAACATCCCACAAAGGATCTAAGACCCCTGCTAATTTACTTTCAACCAAGACATGATGGTAAACACTGAACAGAAAAGTACTCCAGGAGGTAAACAATCCTTCATCACTGGAAACAGTGATGCAACAAGGCCATTGGATTCTGAAAAGCCTAGAACATCATGTAAGGAAGAGTCAGAGCTTCCTAAAACTTCTCACATACCTACAAAAAAACCTCTGCTAGAAACATTAAACATCAACAGTGCACTAAAGCCTTCAGAAACTTTAACAATTGCTGTATGTGTTAAACAGATGCAACATACTCATACTAGCACTTCACAAAACCAGATACAGTGATTAGAATGCATTTCAATCAGAGGGCTACAGGATTTCTAAAGAAAACAGCTTTCATGGTCAAAAGGAATCTAACAGAAATCATAAAAATGTTTGCGTCCCCATCAGAGTTGTGGCTAAGCCATGTCTCCGCAGTATCCTTTCTTTCAGGGGTGCTAGTTCTGCAAGGTTCGCAGGAGAGCTTCTGTAAAGTCTGGAAGGTAGGAGACGAGATACTGGCAGAAGTAAAGCTGTGAGGACCGGGCATGAGTCGTGCTTTGGTAGCTTAGTTGGTAGAGCACTTGCCCATGAAAGGCAAAGGTCCCGAGTTTGAGCCTCAGTCGGGCACACAGTTTTAATCTGCCAGGAAGTTTCATATCAGCGCACACTCCGTTGCAGAGTGAAAATCTCATTCTGGAATCATTTCTCTCATTTAGTTTAGTAAACAAGGGCTATACCATCTTAAATGCACATGCGCCTATCAAAAATGACAATAGAGTAAAAAATCCAGAAAAAGATGACCACTTTTGGGAAAGACTAACAAATGAGACATCAAAAATACAAAAGCACCACATAAAATTACTCATGGGAGACTTCAGTGTAGGGATCAGCAGAGAAGAGATATACAAGGGAATAGTAGGAAAGTCTCCTTCACAGAAATGTGACAATAAGAATGGTTAAAGGCTCATCAGCTTCTGCAGAGAATTTGATTTAAAACTAATGTCAACCTTTTCCAGAAAATTTCCAGGGAGAAAGAAGACCTGATCTCATCCTAGTACACACTTAGGCCCATATCAACTGGATCATGTGCCAATAACCAAACAAAGCATAGAGAATTCATGAACATACAGGTCAGAAGATAACTAGGCACAGATATGGACCACTGTTTAACAGAAATCAAAGCCAAATTTCAGCCTAAAAAACCAAACCCCAAAATTAAAAAGTCCATGGAATTGAAACAAAATTTCTGTCAGACAACAAGAATGAATTTCTTAAAAAGTCTCACCCAAAGAAGATGGGGAACTGGGATGAAATCAAAGAAGCAATGACAAAAATGTTACAAGGACTATAACAACCAAGCAGAAGAAGATATAGTGAATGGCATAAGATATGGGAAAAACACCGAGGACCTCTACAGAGTTTTCAAAAAAAGATATACCAAGATACAAGCCAATGAGCCTACACTTCAAAGACTCAACAGGCAAACTGATTGCGCACAACAAAGACAGCTGTGAGTTACTAGCACAATACTTCAACACAACTAATTTTCAGACAGCCTCAAAAGGGAAACCTACCTTCAGAACCACAGTCATTGCATCAAACTGAACAATATACTGGTTAGCAGAAAAACAACAGAGTGCCAGTTTGAGACAGGATATTAGCTGAGATGTGCAAACTGGGAGGGAATCAGGCAGCTTGGAGGAAGGAAGAATACTGGATGACTAGAAACAATCTATTGCCATAATTCATCCACTGTATAAGAAGGGTGACAGGATGGACACTAATAATTACTGAGGCATATCTCTGCCGAATACTAAGTGGGGTTCAGAAAAAGTAGATCGTGCCCAGAGCAAATTTTTAACTTGAAAACTATCCTCAAGATCAGAACAATGTGGAACCTTAACACAGTTGTTACATTAATTGATTTCAAAAAAGGTTACAATTCTGTAGAGAGACAGACAGTATTCCTAGGACTGGAAAAAGCAGGTATTGACAAAACAACCAGACAATGACTGAACACACACTCATAGGCACAACTTCAAAACTTAAATTTCAGAATTAACACAGGAGTTCATCAGGGCAATGGGCTGTCACCCATTCTCTTCAATCTGGTCTTACACAAGGTCATGAAAGAGTGAGATAAATAAATGTGAGAGATAAACATTGAAAAAATCCATCCAGGGTAAGGAAGAGAAAGGTTTGAAATGAACTGCCTCACTTTTGTTGATGACATTGTAGTAATTTCTAAAGACAAGACAGATACAAAGAGAATGATAGAAACACAGAAACACTACATGAAATTGCAGCTAAAACTGTATTATAAATATCAAAAATATGATAAAATGGAATATACTGAACATAAACACAACAGAGAAAAATATATGGAAACAGAACACGGAAACATAAAAAGAGTTGATAAGTTTAAGTATATGGGAGAATGGATGATACAGTCAAATGTGTTTGATAACACCACAAGTAAAGAAAGATCAAAAGACAATGGAATTAGCATACAAACTCATCCGAAACCAATATAATAAAAGTTCAGTATCATTCCAGGTAAAAATGAAACATTATCCAACAGTAATTAAACCATAAGCACTTTACTGATCTGAATGCCTAACACTGAATAAAAGGTATGAACAAGAAGAACCAGAAAAGAAAGAAAGGAAAATACTCTGAAAAATTTTAGTGCCACAAAGAAACAAAATTATGACTGGTCAAAGAGGAGAAATGGAGGTCTATACAGGAACATAGAAACTATCACAGACACAATAAGAAAGAGCAGATTCAAATTTTATGGTCATATTTACATAATGTATTTACAGAATGGATGAAAAAATGCTAATGAAGAAAATTGATTACTTCATTTACAAATTTTAATAAAATCACAGTATTGCTGGAAGAGACAAGAAGGGACTTGAGAAAACTCAATGCCATAGAAGACATCAAACAGGACAGGGACTATTTCAGGTTACTGATCAATGCTGCAAAACTTTCTGTCCGCCAACAAAATTCACAATCTAGGAGGGTTATGTTGAATGAACAAAGGCAGGTCATCAGTAAAAGCATGAAGAAGTTCTGGGAAGAAAAAAATGGTATTATTGTCTTTGGTCCTAAGCAGTCTACAATTGGTCAAATTCCATAACAAAAAAATACATTCAATCTCCCTTGTTAATCCTATTTGCCATGTGTCCCACACACTTCAATTACATTTTAAAATGGGATGCTCTAGCATGTAGACTTTGTACCCAGTATCCTGCCCATTAATCAAAGTCTGTCACTTGCCTTACCTATGACTGAGCCTATGTTCCATTTCATATCCCTACAAAGTGTTACACCTAGGTATTTGTATGAGTTTATTGATCCCAACTGTGATTCACTGATGTTGTAGTCACACGATCTTTCTTTTCTGCGGTTTGTTAAGTGCACAAGTTTATATTTCTGAACATTTAAAGCAAACTGCCAGTCCTCACACAACATTGCAATCTTATCAAAATTTGACTGCAGGTTTCTTCAGACAGTACTTCATTACAGATAACTGCGTAGTCCGCAAAAAAACCTGAGGTTGCTATCAATATTTTCTTCTGGGTTTTGCAATATTGATGATTTCAGAATCAGTGCTGGTTGGCATTCTGTTTGAGATACTTACTGAATTTGAGCTCAGGATATATTCCAGGAGTCTACAATAAATGGACATCAGTTAGGTGGGATGGTAGTTTTGTTGATCACTTCTGCTAGCCAACTCTTAGAGAGGTGTGACCTGTGCTTTGTTATAATCATCCAGCACAGTCTTTTGTTCAACAGATGTACAGTATGTTACAATTGAAATGGGATTCAGGACAGCTGCCATTTTTGTATAGATTCTGACAGGGATTCCATAAGGTCCTGGAGTCTTGTTTAATTTTTGCCGTTTCTCAGTTCAGAGAAACTGCACTACCGTATCACTCACCTTTGCAGTGGTGGAGAGTTAAACTGGGGTGGTACTTCTGTATGTTCTTTAGTAAAGGGACATTTGCAGATGGAATTCAGCATTTCTGCCTTTGCTTTAATACCCTCAATTAGAGTTTTTGCGTCATCCATGAGTTTCTCGACACTAACTTTGCTGCCACTGGCAGCCTTTATATGCGACCTGAATTTCTTCAGGTTTTGTGAGAGATCTTCCCTATGATTCTGCCACAGTAGTTATTGAAGGCTTCACTCATTGCCCTCATGACAGTCAAATGCATTTCATTCAGCATCTCTGTATCCCTAGTGTTACGTTTTGTCTACACCCATTATACAGAAGTCACTGTTTCTTTAGAAGTTTATTTTCATTGGCCATATACCTAGAGAGTTCCTCCTTCATGAAATATTCTACTAGGTACATATCTGTCCAGTACATGGTTAAATTTTCTTTTAAACTCGAGTCACAGTTCTTTTTCATGCTCCTGCCAAGAGGTTAATGTTTTGAGTTTCTCTTTGTGATATAACACACCTGCCTCTCTATGGAGATTATTGAACACATACATCTTCAGACACATTTTAGCTGCTCTTTTAATGACCATAATTGCTACAACTGTATCATGGCCAGTGATGCCAATTTCATAAAGATGCCTTCAAAGAGGTCAGTATATTTGTTGCCATTAGGTCTAATACAAGGTTGGAAAAAAATGCAACACCCTCAACAACTGTGTTCAGTGGCACCAGGGTATAATAGGTCCATCTGAGGGGTTGTAGTGCTTCATATGTACTGGCCATCACCAATCGGACAGCACTCAGCAGACTTGTCTGAGCCCCCTCTGTCTTGATTCCGCAGTCAGTAACCGTGCTGAGTTTAGAGGTGAACACTGTTTGCAACATTCATTCTAAAGTATAACCATGCCCCACTGCTGTTGAACAGCTTCAGCCATTTGAATGGGGTCGCACTGCCGGCCTACAGTAAGCTACATGGACATATTGACAGACTGCTGCACTTAGTGGATACAGCATGTCAGCAGTATGTCACTTTTTTAACAGTGGTCTGTGGAACCTTCCCACACCTATAGACCAGGTTCTGGATGTACAAATAATATAAATGCATGTCAAGATTGATGTGTATGGTATTGACCTGGGGAGCTGTTTCCACAGTCATTCCAGAGTGCTTTCGTCCAAGATACTCAGGTCCCGTCCAGGCTTTGTGGGGCGGTGTGGGGGAGGGGGGGGGGATGCCTCATGTTTCTGCAGGGCAAAGTTACCAGTGCCTGCTACATTGTACAGGCTGTTATCCCTATGCTACTCTCATTTTTTTGGCAGGGAGGTGATGCGGTTTTTCAGCATGACAGTGCTCATCCACATATGGCTGCTGAAATACTGTGTGCTCTTCATGGTAAACAACAACTGCCATGGCCAACAAGATTACCAATGTCTTGCCAATTGAATACATATGGGGCATTATGAAGTGGGAACTAACTCATTCTCAAGGACCTGCAAGAACCATTGCTGAACTACAACAAAAGGTCCAAGATACTTAGATCAGGCTATTGCAGGTTTATTGGATCTTGATGATCATTTGCATGCAAGAATAGATGCCTGCATTTCCACCAGAACGTTTTTGGTGGGGGGATAAACTTTGTACTGATGCGAGTGTCAGCAAAATGAACTTGTCCTTGAAGGTGTTGCATCCTTTCTTTCTAGGCAGTTTATTTCTGTCCCGAGTAGATTTCCAAACTGTCTGTTCTAGGTAGTTTTCAGAGAAGGTATTTAGTAATGTTTTGCAGGCTGTTCTTGTCCTGCACACCACTTACAGAAGTGTAACTTTCCCAGTCAGAGAAGATATTTAGTAATGTTTTGCAGGCTTTTCTTGTCCTGCACACCACTTACAGAAGTGTAACATTCACAGTCAGTTGTTGGATGATTAGTGTCCTGTAATAATGACAGAATGACTGGGGAACATTCATACTAGCAAACTGAGGTTTCTTCTAAAGTTGGATGAGTTTGGTCATCAGTATGATGATCCAACTACAAGTTTATGCCCATCCTTGATAGTGATCCTTGCCCAAACAATCTCACATGCAGATCCAGTTTTATCATGAACGATTTGAGTTTCTTCATTACTGAGACAAATACATCAGTCCATTTCCCATTAGCCTATCCTTTTTATATTGACTTATATTTGCACAAAAAAATGTAACTGTTTTCAAGTTTTGGTTTTAGACCTTTCTATGTTGATGATGTCCACTGCTTTTTAAGACTGCTTCAAACTCTGGGACTTTGTGGCATGTGCTCTGGCAGCTGATCTCAAGGATTTTAATCTTTTCATCTGTGGGGTCGTTCCTTTAGGTCTTACACAAACAGTTTGGGGTCTCCTGCAGCTATTGTTATCTGTATTGGAGGGAGAGTCACTAAAGCTAAAGGAAACCTTGTGTGCATCTCGCACACAATCAGGCAGCTGTAGAGCAGGCTCTGACGTGTAGTGATGCTAAATTAAGCTTTAAGCATCCACACAGAATGCACACGATGATTCTTCCCCTCCTTTGCTGCCATTCCACTGAGGGGCTCCATTATTCAATGTGTCTTAGGACTACCCTTTTGTACTTGCCTCCCCTGACACTGGTCACAGCAGGCTTCCCAGCAGTTGAAGTATGTCTCACTGGTTCAGTGTCAGATTCAATAGAAAACTGGAACTAAAACTTGTTGATTGGAGGAATGGGTGCAATACCTTAGGTTCTCCCTAACTCCTGCCTCTCCTCTGCAGAACTCCTAGATCTACAACTGACACTTCACTCACAGTCAAGTACACGAGCAGTGATGGGCACTGCGCTTCCTACAGAGGAGACAAATTCACTGGAGAAGATAGTGAAGGATCTTTAAAAGAGTACCGGTTTTGAATTGTGTAGTATATTTTTGCCCATCAGTTGACACATTGATGTGTATTATTTAAGTTTCTGGAAACATTTAGCTTGTTGCTTCAATCTGAATTTTTTCAGATTTCTTCATTGTGTGTTTAAATGTGGGGCAATTTATTATTGTGGAGCATGTTCTAATACTGAAAACATTTTAACAGAATGGAAAAAGTTATGCAGCAACTGTGGGATGTCTTCATGTGATTCTAGGGTGTAGTGAACTGCCAAATTAATCAACAGTTCTCAGCCCTATTGCAAAGTTTAGTGAAACAAATTCAACAGTGAACATTGGTTCTTTGCTGTTTCCGAGAATTGAGGATAAGATATCTTTCAGTGTGGTGAATTATCCGATATGCTCTCCATTATCACATTTACAGTATCCAGTAAATGCATCAGCTGAAAGAAACCAATCATGAGAAAAGTCAACATTTTGTTGACTGGTTTCCGAGAAGATGACAGGAAGACAACAGTTTTGCAAGAAACATCATCATCTTTAGTGACAAGGTGTATTTACAATTAAATGGTTTTGTAGATAAAAAGAACTGCCATAGGTGATAGCTGTAGTCATAAAATCATTGCATGGCTCAAGAGAAAAAAATTAATGGTAGACATTATTAGCAGTTGGACCAAGTCCTTTGTCAGATGCAGACAAAACACACAGGGCCACATGTGCATGTCTTTTCCATGTGCGAATGTGTGTGTGTTTTGTTTTGTCTATGACAGATGAAGTACTCAGTCCAACAGCTAATAAAATATAGCTGTATTTTTTTTTCAGCATACTTGTCTGCCACCCAATGGCTCTTACATATAGTAATCAGCAGTCCATCCTTCTTATAGTGCTGTTTTTCCATTCAGGATTTTCCATTATTTAAAGCTCATAATTTGACATATCAAAACTGGTGAGCTTTTCGAAGGGCCCTATACTTGAGGTAAATTTGATATCTCTACTACATGACTCTTGACGTTTCACCCAACACACCCATTTTAAGCAGCTTCCAATTGCTTAATACTAGTCAGAGTGATTTCCAGCTGCTCATGAACAGCAACTAACTCATCAAGCACCTGAGAATGGGAATCACAGTAGGGCTGCATTCTTACTAATTCAGTGTTTATCCAAATACTAAGTAATACTTTTTTTAATTTCAGCATCTGTTATATGCAAGGAGGTGATTTGCATAAATAAAACAGGTACACTGTGGATTTTATGCAGAAACTAAAGTAAATGGTCTTTATAGATTTCGATGTATTGATTACAAATATCACAACTACAACTGTCTCCCAGCTCAGGGTTACAAGTCAATTGGGGCTTATGTTTCACATATACTGCTACTGTAATCAGTAGGATATATATATTAACTGAAGTTACCTAGTTTATTTGCACCATTTCTTTGTCTTCCTCTTGTGGGTGGTGTCTGGAGCATCTCTCTGTGGCATCCAGCAGCAGTCGGCCAACATAGCAGTGAGAGAAATGTCCTGATGGAACCACTCACCGTGCTCATCACTAAATCCACCACAGTTCTCTGATAACACATTGAGGTGGGGATAAAGCAAGTGCATCTTCAAGATCATGTTCCAGCCAATTAGCCTATAAGCATGAATGATTTCATCCATAAGATCCCCATAATTTTCAGCTCTCCTTTTTCCTAAGAAGAGTGTTATCACACACACAAAAAAAATTACTGTACATGCAGCTGATGAGGGGTTAGAATGGGCTCAAAATCTGTGTCCCCCAAAGCTAGTGTATCTGTGGACCAATCGGTACCCCTTTGTGATCTTACCTGTGCTGAGTTGTGAAAACTTCATACACAAAAACTGAAATGCTGCATTATTCCTGTATACTGCCTTAACACATGCTGTCAAGAGTCCCAACTTAATGTGCAGTGGTAGGGGAACCATTTTGTTTGGATTCACTGGCGGTTCTGTGGCAATATCTTTTGGCTCAGGCACCAGAGCCGTTCATGGAGGACATTCCTTCTATGTATAGTGTTTTTCCCCACTCACACAGGTAGCAGCAATACTTAGTGTAACCCCACTGCAAAAACAACTGCATCAAAGTGACTTTGGAATCCACATATCACCCATAATTAAGACAGTTTACAATTGATTTCAACATGGTATAACTTTCTTTAGCTAAGGCAGCATTTGACACAGATATGGGTGTCCTGTGATTACCGCTGTGTAAGATTCATACTCATGTTCTTTGTATGTAATATTCATATTTTCCAACAAATCACTGATGTCACTGCAGAACATAATGTGGCCTTCAGTCCTTAAATGACACACAAGTTTTTTCTGATGCCCCTCAAACACACACATGTACTGTGTCAGTGTGGAAATTCCACTGCTGCAGTCACGAGGCCAAGAGTATGGCTTTGCGCTTTGGAAGATCTAAATCTGTGATCAGATCACTGGTTTCACAGCTTGTTATTTTGTGTGGTTCTCCAGATGACGGTGTTGGTGTAAATGTATGGTCTGTGTCACTGGCTAAATGTGTCAGTTCAGTATAATCACTATCACTGCTTGATAAAGATACATGTGTGGGCACAGGAACCGGTAATCCTTTACATGAGCCAAGGGTGAATGACAAATAGGATGTCAGGATAATGAGTATTCCTCTTCATACAGACTCCTTTCTTCAAGGAAATACCACACAAAAATTGCAATCTGATGCACGATTTGTGGGTTCACGCCAAACAACAGGCTCACCAAACTTCGTGCAGAATTTTTACCAAGCATCCTAGCATTTGGTGTATATGAACAGAAGTGCATGACAGATGTGGAACCCACAGTTTATCTTGGTCTCCAACTTGACACCCAAAATACAAGGTGTATGCTTGTTTCACTGCTTTAGTCAATGATGACCTTCTTGAACCGCAAAAAACATCTGCACAAATGTAACATAAGTTATCATGTTTGTAAACGCAAGTGTGGGGCATTTTTGTAAAAGTGCACAATGACACATTTCTTCATTTTCAACACTTCAGCTCACATATGTTCACTGTGAACTGCCACGACACTCATTCCAGTAACAAGTGAAGCAATACAGTACCAGAGCATACAGCTGTGACAAACAATGATTTTAAAATCATGCCTGGTTTCTATATTCGACAATACTCACATGATTGGATCTTGCACAGATGACTCACGGTGTAAAGCAGTGTTGCAAAATTGCACTGAAAGCGTTCACCTCACTCAATAGTGGCGAGGAAACCTTGTCACAATGCCTTTGCATCTAGCTCTTACAATGTTCTGTAAGTGTGAATGTGAAATAAGCACCTTATTCACTTGTAACCCTGAGCTAGGAGACAATTTTAACTTTAATATTCACGTTCAACATATCCAAGTCTATAAAGCATGGCTACTTTCATTTCTGTAAAAAATAAAAAGTTAAAATATGTGGACCAGTGTAAAAATGACAGAAAAATCTGGCTTAATGATTCAGCCAAAATTAACTTAGTGCTTGGAACTATTATTAAGGGTATGCGCACTAGTAGACTAGTGCAAAAGTGTTGCTAATGTATGACAAATGTTGACCAGTATTCACTACTGTTGAAGTGAGTACCAAATGGAACACAATATGACAGTTGTAATATGTGCAAAATACAATATTACAAAGTTGCTGTTGAATCTGTAAGTGTTGAGTTTATATCACAATCATAAAATTTCATACACTGGCTTAGAAGAAGTAGGTCAAAGAGTGAAAAAAGATGGAAATGTTCCACTTATCATGCAAGCACTTACACTGCAAAAAAAAGGAGGGGGGGGGGGGCAAATTTTTTCAGAAGAGACTGCTACCAAACTTTACAGTTAACAGAAGATACAACTGTAGCCGAGAATTTACTACAACACAGGTAGTGAATAACATTCATATGTGCCCCAGAATTCTGAAAAATATGTCTTTTAGCATGTAAATATACAAAGAAATTTTGGAACAATTGTTTTTGAATGAGGATACTGCTGCCACAAATTAATAACAAGAAAAACTCCCCATCTCCCCACTGCACCTCCCCCCCCCCAGCCTCCCCCCCCCCAATCAGGTTTAGTAGTTTGGCCCAGTGGATAATCCATCAAAAACTGAACACAGATCAAGCACAAAAACAGGAAGGGGTATCACACTGTGAAAAAAGAAGCAAAATAAAAACAGTGAATGGTCCAAGCTTAAGATGTCAATAACTAATGGATTTGAATAGTAACACCGTCATTGTTATGTGGACATGGTATTGGAATGCGAAGGAGGAGGTCTGGGTTCAAATCTCTCTTGTGTCCAATGTGTTTTTCACAAAATTATGAACTATCCATCTGGTCATTGATGTATCTGTTTACAGTATTCAAATTTGTGACCGTGTCATTGTGTAATGTCCATCTGAAACAGCAATGTGTAGGGAAGGGACCTCCAGATATATGTATCTCCTAATCTCCTATATATATATATATATATATATATATATATATATATATATATATATATATATATATATATATATATATATATATATCCAAAAAGAAAGATGATGAGACTTACCAAACAAAAGCGCTGGCACGTCGATAGACACACAAACAAACACAAATATACACACAAAATTCAAGCTTTCGCAACAAACTGTTGCCTCATCAGGAAAGAGGGGAAGAAGAGGGAAAGACGAAAGGATGTGGGTTTTTTATATATATATATATATATATATATATATATATATATATATATATATATATATATATATATATACTCCTGGAAATTGAAATAAGAACACCGTGAATTCATTGTCCCAGGAAGGGGAAACTTTATTGACACATTCCTGGGGTCAGATACATCACATGATCACACTGACAGAACCACAGGCACATAGACACAGGCAACAGAGCATGCACAATGTCGGCACTAGTACAGTGTATATCCACCTTTCGCAGCAATGCAGGCTGCTATTCTCCCATGGAGACGATCGTAGAGATGCTGGATGTAGTCCTGTGGAACGGCTTGCCATGCCATTTCCACCTGGCACCTCAGTTGGACCAGCGTTCGTGCTGGACGTGCAGACCGCGTGAGACGACGCTTCATCCAGTCCCAAACATGCTCAATGGGGGACAGATCCGGAGATCTTGCTGGCCAGGGTAGTTGACCTACACCTTCTAGAGCACGTTGGGTGGCACGGGATACATGCGGACGTGCATTGTCCTGTTGGAACAGCAAGTTCCCTTGCCGGTCTAGGAATGGTAGAACGATGGGTTCGATGACGGTTTGGATGTACCGTGCACTATTCAGTGTCCCCTCGACGATCACCAGTGGTGTACGGCCAGTGTAGGAGATCGCTCCCCACACCATGATGCCGGGTGTTGGCCCTGTGTGCCTCGGTCGTATGCAGTCCTGATTGTGGCGCTCACCTGCACGGCGCCAAACACGCATACGACCATCATTGGCACCAAGGCAGAAGCGACTCTCATCGCTGAAGACGACACGTCTCCATTCGTCCCTCCATTCACGCCTGTCGCGACACCACTGGAGGCGGGCTGCACGATGTTGGGGCGTGAGCGGAAGACGGCCTAACGGTGTGCGGGACCGTAGCCCAGCTTCATGGAGACGGTTGCGAATGGTCCTCGCCGATACCCCAGGAGCAACAGTGTCCCTAATTTGCTGGGAAGTGGCGGTGCGGTCCCCTACGGCACTGCGTAGGATCCTACGGTCTTGGCGTGCATCCGTGCGTCGCTGCGGTCCGGTCCCAGGTCGACGGGCACGTGCACCTTCCGCCGACCACTGGCGACAACATCGATGCACTGTGGAGACCTCACGCCCCACGTGTTGAGCAATTCGGCGGTATGTCCACCCGGCCTCCCGCATGCCCACTATACGCCCTCGCTCAAAGTCCGTCAACTGCACATATGGTTCACGTCCACGCTGTCGCGGCATGCTACCAGTGTTAAAGACTGCGATGGAGCTCCATATTCCACGGCAAACTAGCTGACACTGACGGCGGCGGTGCACAAATGCTGCGCAGCTAGCGCCATTCGACGGCCAACACCGCGGTTCCTGGTGTGTCCGCTGTGCCGTGCGTGTGATCATTGCTTGTACAGCCCTCTCGCAGTGTCCGGAGCAAGTATGGTGGGTCTGACACACCGGTGTCAATGTGTTCTTTTTTCCATTTCCAGGAGTGTATATATATAAAAAAACAAAGATGATGTGACTTACCAAACGAAAGCGCTAGCACATCGATAGACACACAAACAAACACAAACATACACACAAAATTCAAGCTTTCGTAACAAACTGTTGCCTCATCAGGAAAGAGGGAAGGAGAGGGAAAGACGAAAGGATGTGGGTTTTAAGGGAGAGGGTAAGGAGTCATTCCAATCCCGGGAGCGGAAAGACTTACCTTAGGGGGAAAAAAGGGCGGGTATACACTCGCACACACACACATATCCATCCACACATATACAGACACAAGCAGACATATTTAAAGACAAAGAGTCTTTAAATATGTCTGCTTGTGAGATGTTTGCTTGTGTCTGTATATGTGTGGATGGATATGTGTGTGTGTGTGTGTGTGCGCGAGTGTATACCCGTCCTTTTTTCCCCCTAAGGTAAGTCTTTCCGCTCCCGGGATTGGGATGACTCCTTACCCTCTCCCTTAAAACCCACATCCTTTCGTCTTTCCCTCTCCCTCCCTCTTAGGATCCTCCTATTAAAGACTATAGCTTTTCCAGTTAGAACGCACTGTATTCCCTTTCCTTAATCACTCTTGTGGACTTCTGTAAGACCATGTGGCTGAACATAGCACTTTCATCTGTAAGACCATGTGGCTGAACATATCACTTTCATGCCTGGTCTTGAGACTACTGGTCATGATACGAGGGGTGTTCCGCAAGTAATGCAATACTGTTTTTCCTGAGCTAATTTCAGTCGACAAAAACGCAGAATTAATTAGGGGATAGGTAAAGGATTAGGTGGGTGAGAGCTAACACATCAACTCAGCCAATGAACACACCCGTCAATTCCTATCCTTAATAAAAGTCCTCAATCTTTCCTCTCCCACATCCACACTGGCTGTTCAGAGCATCCTCCTACAGACCAACCGCAAATTAGAACAGCATGCCACCCTTCACCTCAAAAAACTATCCAATCTCCTGGTTTCCCACCTCCGGAAAGGCAACTCACTCACCCTTCACAACCTTTCCAGCAAACCTCAACCTCCTCTCATTGCACACAAACCCAGTCTCTCCCATCTACTCAACCTCCCACTTCCAGCTCCACTCCCTCCAAAACCTCAAAATTCCAATCAACACAATCTGGAACCACAACACCCTAATTCAGTAGTTAACCTTTCCTCCAAACCTCTCTCCCAATCCGAAACCTCTGTCCTATCCAAAGGCCTCACCTTCAGCCCCACTCCCAGATTCAACCAAACAGCCCTCGTCAAAGATTTACTGTCCTACGCTCGTACTCTCTGCTGGAAGTATCACTTTGCCACGAAGAGAAATGATCCTAATCCTACTCCTAATGATCCAACTCCCCAAGACACTATCCAAATTGAACCCTGTCTGGAACAGTTCCGTCCTCCGTCACAGCGGGACCCACCTCCTCTTCCTCAAAATCACCGTCTCCAAACCTTCCAGGAATTTCTGACTTCCAGCCTTGCCTCTCAATCCTTCTTAAAAAGCCTTAATCCTACTCCCAACATCACCACTGCTGAAGCCCAGGCTATCCGTGATCTGAAGGCTGACCGGTCCATCGTCATCCTTCCGGCGGACAAGGGTTCCACGACCGTGGTACTTGATCGTCGGGAGTATGTGGCTGAGGGACTGCGTCAGCTTTCAGACAACACCACATACAAAGTTTGCCAAGGTAATCCCATTCCTGATGTCCAGGCAGAGCTTCAAGGAATCCTCAGAACCTTAGGCCCCCTACAAAACCTTTCACCTGACTCCATCAACCTCCTGACCCCACTGACACCCCGCACCCCTACCTTCTACCTTCTTCCTAAAATTCACAAACCCAATCATCCCGGCCACCCCATTGTAGCTGGTTACCAAGCCCCCACAGAACGTATCTCCGCCTACGTAGATCAACACCTTCAACCCATTACATGCAGTCTCCCATCCTTCATCAAAGACACCAACCACTTTCTCGAACGCCTGGAATCCTTACCCAATCCGTTACCCCCAGAAACCATCCTTGTAACCATTGATGCCACTTCCTTATACACAAATATCCCGCACGTCCAGGGCCTCGCTGCGATGAAGCACTTCCTTTCACGCCGATCACCTGCCACCCTACCTAAAACCTCTTTCCTCATTACCTTAGCCAGCTTCATCCTGACCCACAACTTCCTCACTTTTGAAGGCCAGACATACCAACAATTAAAGGGAACAGCCATGGGTACCAGGATGGCCCCCTCATACACCAACCTATTCATGGGTCGCTTAGAGGAAGCCTTCTTGGTGACCCAAGCCTGCCAACCCAAAGTTGGTACTGATTTATTGATGACATCTTCAGGATCTGGACTCACAGTGAAGAAGAACTCCAGAATTTCCTCTCCGACCTCAACTCCTTTGGTTCCATCAGATTCACCTGGTCCTACTCCAAATCCCATGCCACTTTCCTTGATGTTGACCTCCACCTGTCCAATGGCCAGCTTCACACGTCCGTCCACATCAAACCCACCAACAAGCAGCAGTACCTCCATTACGACAGCTGCCACCCATTCCACATCAAACGGTCCCTTCCCTAAAGCCTAGGTCTTTGTGGCAAACGAATCTGCTCCAGTCCGGAATCCCTGAAGCATTACACCAACAACCTGACAACAGCTTTCGCATCCCACAACTACCCTCCCGACCTGGTACAGAAGCAAATAACCAGAGCCACTTCCTCATCCTCTCAAACCCAGAACCTCCCACAGAAGAACCACAAAAGTGCCCCACTTGTGACAGGATACTTTCCGGGACTGGATCAGATTCTGAATGTGGCTCTCCAGCAGGGATACGACTTCCTCAAATCCTGCCCTGAAATGAGATCCATCCTTCATGAAATCCTCCCCACTCCACCAAGAGTGTCTTTCCACCGTCCACCTAACCTTCGTAACCTCTTAGTTCATCCCTATGAAATCCCCAAACCACCTTCCCTGCCCTCTGGCTCCTACCCTTGTAACCGCCCCCGGTGTAAAACCTGTCCCATGCACCCTCCCACCACCACCTACTCCAGTCCTGTAACCCAGAAGGTGTACACGATCAAAGGCAGAGCCACGTGTGAAAGCACCCACGTGATCTACCAACTGACCTGCCTACACTGTGATGCATTCTATGTGGGAATGACCAGCAACAAACTGTCCATTCGCATGAATGGACACAGGCAGACAGTGTTTGTAGGTAATGAGGATCACCCTGTGGCTAAACATACCTTGGTGCACGGCCAGCACATCTTGGCACAGTGTTACACCGTCCGGGTTATCTGGATACTTCCCACTAACACCAACCTATCCGAACTCCGGAGATGGGAACTTGCTCTTCAATATATCCTCTCTTCCCGTTATCCACCAGGCCTCAATCTCCGCTAACTTCAAGTTGCCGCCACTCATACCTCACCTGTCATTCAACAACATCTTTGCCTCTGCACTTCTGCCTCGACTGACATCTCTGCCCAAACTCTTTGTCTTTAAATATGTCTGCTTGTGTCTGTATATGTGTGGATGGATATGTGTGTGTGTGCGAGTGTATACCCGTCATTTTTTCCCCCTAAGGTAAGTCTTTCCACTCCCGGGGTTGGAATGACTCCTTACCCTCTCCCTTAAAACCCACATCCTTTCGTCTTTCCCTCTCCTTCCCTCTTTCCTGATGAGGCAACAGTTTGTTGCGAAAGCTTGAATTTCGTGTGTATGTTTGTGTTTGTTTGTGTGTCTATCGACCTGCCAGCACTTTCATTTGGTAAGTCACATCATCTTTGTTTTTAGATATATTTTTCCTACGTGGAATGTTTCCCTCTATTATAACTATATATATATATATATATTTCTTTTTTTTTTTTTTTTTTTTTTTTAAAGATCTATGGGGCATCTCACCTGCTCTCACTTTGCATCACATTTCTTACTACATGATTCATATTCTATAAGCTATGAATAGTATGAAATTGCCAAGACTATATAATGAGAACAAACACATCAATTACTTGACCACCAGTTCATAAGTTTGTGAAAAAAAAGGACACGTGGGAGATTTGAACATAGATATCCTGCTCTGCAACCTGACTTCATGGCCACACAACCACAACGCGGTGGATCCAGCAATTTGCTCCATGTTGCATTTCTTGAGCTTGGCCTATTCACTCTTTCTATATGGCTTCTTTTTCATAGATAACTATACCTTCGTCCTGTTTTCATGCTTGATCTGTGTTCAGTTTTCAGTGAGCTATCCACTGGGCCTTTTCCACATTAAATCTGGGGGTGGGGGATGATATGGGAAGTAAGAAGCACAAATTTGGTTTACACTTGATGATACAGAGAAATTTTGCATGACACTTGCAAATGTTCCATTATTTCAAACAAGCAAAATGATTTGCTAATACAAGAAGTTGACATTAACAGACGAGTACTAAATGAAATACTGTGTAAAATTCTCTGGGGTCTAAATGTTTAACAGATTAAATCTGTGTCAACCCACAGATGAACTAATCAAGAAGTTCAATACCTACAGTAAGGGAAACACAACCATTCACCTGGAATCAGCCCGTGGTAGCTGAGTGGTCAGTGTGACGGAATGTCATACCTAATGGCCCGGTTTTGATTCCCGGCTGGGTTGAAGATTTTCTCCACTCTGGGACTAGGTGTTGTGTTGTCCTTATCATCATCATTTCATCCCCATCGACACGCACGTCGCCGAAGTGGCATCAACTTGAAAGACTTGCACCAGGCAAACAGTCTACCTGATGGGAGGCCCTAGCCCCAGAGCATTTCCATTACCTATAGTGGACCAATGCTTGTAGGGCAGAGACACGTAACAGGAAATAGCATTCACATTATCTTTCAAGGTCTTGCTCTTTTTCTGTTAAAAATACACACATTCACAGACACAATACATGGACACCTAAACATGCAATCCCGTGACCATGGTGAGACTGATGACTGGTACACAGTTATTGAAAGCAGTTGCATGAGCTGATGAAGGTGAGGAGGGGATAGAGAAGGAAGCAAAGACAGTATACAGTAATGAGAAAGAGGCAGATCTTTAAACAGATGACGCAGTGGCCACACAAGAAGATGAAAGCAACACAGACTGTATAGCAAAAAGATATACAGTAAGAGGGGGTATAGGGAGAAGTGAGAAGAAAAAATGAGAGGAAGCTGGAGATGATTTGGAATAAAGGGAAGCAAGAGAGAAGGGAGACAAAGGAGAGGGAGGAGAGGAGGATGGGAGTGAGGGGGCAAGAATGGTGATAGGAAGGGGAGAGGGGGACAAAGAATGGGGGAGGGGAGCAAGGATGGTGGGAGAAGACAGTACACAGTCTGGACAGGGAAGGAGTGATGTGGACAGTGACAGAGGAGAAAAGGAAAAGGTAAGACAAGGCTGTGAGAGGAGATTAGTGGAGGTTTAGCCCAGAGGGATTGCAAGAATGCAGAATGTGCTGAAGAGACAATTCCTATTTGTGTAGCTCAGAGAAATGTGCTGGAAGGGAGGATCCAAATGGCCTGCATACTGAAGTAGCTCTTGAAGTGATTTGTATTGTGGTGTGCAACATGTTCAGCAACTGGATGGTCAAGTTTGCAGTTCGACACAGTTTTCCAGTGGGCATTCATGCAAGTAGACAATTTTCTACTTGTCAAGCCCAGAAAGACCAATATACAGCAATTGCAGAATATCTGACGTAAAACATGTTTGGCTTCACACATGACCCTTCTTAAATGCCTGTGACTGGGCTGTTGTAGGAGGTGGTGAGTGGATGCGTGTGACAGGTCTTGCATTGCACCTGGGCTCATCACAGGGGGATGACCCATGGGGTGCAGGATTGGGAGTAGGATTGGAATAGGAATGGACAAGGATTTACTTTGGGTGATATCCCTCATCTCAATAAGAAGTAGTCAAAACCCTCTGATATAGGATGACCAGAGGAGTGTTACTCGGTTGCTATTTAGCAGGTCTACTGGCACCAGAGAACCAAATGGCAAGGGCAGATTTGTTTATGGATGGGCTGGATATGATATTGTCTGTCAGTAAAGACTCTTGTAAGGTTATCAGTATGTTTCGACAACTGCTTTCCACTGTAAGCTGCAGTGTCCAAATGTGACTTTCTGACATGGAATGGGTGACAGCTGTCAAAGTGGCGACATTGTTGGTAGTTGGTGTGCTTGATATGGACAGACATATTTATGGAGCCATCTGAGAAGTTGATATGTAGGAAGGTGGTTGGATGAGTTGAGTGTCAGTGAGTTGAGCATCAATAATCAGTCTCACGTTGGCCATTTGAGTGCATGTTCAAGTGTCTGTGTGGTTGTGTGTGTGAATGTGTGTACTTTTGCCAGAAAAAGAGCAAGATCACAAAAGCTAATATGAATACTGTTTCCTTTTACACGTCTCTGTGCTCCACATGTTGATGCTCTATAGGTAAGTGGTTGCCTTTCTCTGATTTTAGGTATTCCTCCATGTAGGAATTTCCATTATTGTTAATCAAGAAGTTCACTGTAATACATTTTGCTCTTAGAATATTCTCTTGTTGTATTGACTTAAAACATTGGTTACAGTTTTTTTCATGTTTTCATTCTCTGTTGTCTTACTGGATTGTTTTATGAGGCATGTACCTAAAATAAATAAGGTATTTATTTTGCAGGAGTCAACAGTAAAAATCTATCTATATCCGAATCCCGCTTCAGCTACTGACGGGTATGGGTGCTGATGAGTCCTCTCCATTTGGCTCGGTCCTCCCACCACTTTTCTTCCTCCACTTGCTGCCAGGTCACACCTCTCCTTTCTACAGATATTCTCACTCCCATTTTCCACCGTGTTCTTGGGTGTCCTCTGGGACTTTTCCCATCCATCTTTAGTTCTTCCATAATTTTGGGGAGTCTCTGCCCATGCATCCTCTTGACATGCCCATACCATTTTAATCTCTTTCTTTCAATTCCTTCTCTCATACTTTCTTGTTTGAGGTCATTTCTAATCTCTATATTCCTTACTCTGTCCATTCTTGTTTTTCCCTTAACTGCTCTGAGAAATTTCATTTCCCCTGCTTGCAGTCTGCTCCAGTCCCTTTCTGTCATTGTACATGTTTCTCCACCATAGGTGACAATAGGGATGTAATAATTCTTATACATAAGGAGTTTTGCTCTTTCTGAAACTTCATTATTCCAAATCAGGTGGTTTATTATTTGGTAGAAATTGCCTCCCTTCTGTAACCTCCTATTAATTTCGTTAGTTATTCTTCCATCCCTAAATATTTCACTCCCTAAATAAGTGAAACTTTCTACCACTTTGAGGGGTTCTCCATTCAAGGTAATATTTCCGTTGATTCCTTTCTCTCTTCCAGATACCATTACTTCCCTCTTATATTCATTTCTTTTTAATCCATACCTTTTCATTATTTCCTTCCACGCATCAAGCTGTAACTGTACATCTACCTCTTTATCACCCCATATGACCATATCATCTGCAAAAATCATCGTTTTGTCTTTTTCTTTTACTATATATTTAACTGCCCTATTCATTCCCTCCATCACAACATTAAAAAGTGCAGGCAATAGAATACTTCCTTGCTTAAGTCCTTGTCTTATTTCGAAGTATTCAGAGTTCCCCAATGGTGTTCTAATTCTACAATTGTGTCCTCTGTACATTGTCTTTATAACATTAATGTATCCATCTTCTATATCTATCTTCTTCATTTCTTCCCAGAGTCTTTCCCTGTCAACTGAATCATATGTCTTTTCTATGTCTATAAAAACCATTATCACCCTTTTGTTATACTCCCAACTTTTTTCCATCAGTTGACGGATAGAAAATATCAGGTCAATCGTGCTTCTTCCTTTCCTAAACCCATGCTGTTCTTCACTCAGTTCCTTTTCTATCTTTTCACTTATTCGATTTAGTAAAATTCTTTCAAAAATCTTGGCTGTATGACTCATAAGGGTTATTCCTCTGTAGTTTTTACAAAGTCTTTTATTGCCTTTCTTGAAGATGGGAACAATGTCTCCTGTTCTCCAGTCATCAGGTATTGTACTGTTTCTCCACACGCTTGATAGTACTCTATACAGCCACTGCATTCCCACTGGACCTGCCGGCACTTGTCATGTCCACTGATACTTCATCAGGTCCTGGGGCTTTCCCCCCATTCATCTTCTTCACAGCTTTTTCCATTTCTTCCCATGTAATTTGTCCTAATTCTGCTTCCCAACTTCTCTCAATTTCTCCATTTTTTGTTGTTTCCTCATGTACCTGCTCCTCAGCGTTTAACAGCTTCTTAAAATGTTCTTTCCAGAGATCTTTTATATTCCCTGGATCTTCAATAATGGTACCATCCTCTGTTTCCATTTTTACTGGTACTTCAGAAGCCTTCCTTTTATTTTTCATCATTTTATAGAACATTTTCTTATTGCTCTTCACATCTTCTTCAAGTTTTTTTGTAAACTCTTCCCATGCCTTTTTCTTTGCTGTTTCCACTATTTCTTTGTACTTCTTCTTTTCCTCTATATATCTGTTATGGTCTTCATCATTTTTAGTTTTCCACCACTTTCTCCATGCTCCATTTTTCCTTCTAACTGCTTGGATTGTGGTATCATCCCACCAACTTGTCTGTCTTATTTTTCCTTTCCAGATGTTCTGCCACATACTTTTTGTGCTGCTTTGACTAAAGTGTCTTTGAATAAACTCCATTGTTTTTCTACATCGCAGAAAACTTCTTTTGGAAATTTTTGTGTGATTAATTCTCTGTACTTCTCAGCACATTCACTCTCCTTCAGTTTCCAATCCCGTATCCTCATCACTTTCTTCTGTTTTCTATTTTTCACACACTGATTCATTTTCCATTGTCCCACCAGTAATCTATGGCCTCCATCTGCACTCACACTTGGACTTACCTTCACATTTGTTACTTTCTCTCCCCATTCCCTATCTACTAGAATATAATCAATTACGCTCTTGGTTCTTCCATCCCAACTGTATCTGGTGATAACATGACTTTCTCTCTTCATAAACCAGCTGTTTGCTATTTTCATTCCATTCCTCTGGCAAAAATCCAGGAGTCTTTCCCCTTCTTCATTTCTGCCTCCATATCCAAAACATCCCAATACTTGCTCAAATCCCTTTCTGTCTTTGCCTACCTGTGCATTAAAATCTCCAATCGCTATATTAGCACTCTCTATATGGTTTTCTAACACATTTTCAAAGTCCATCTTCTCTTCTTCGCTACATCCCACTTGAGGTGCATAAATCTGGATTACTTTTAGTGTTTCTTTTTGGAATCTCAGGTTTAAGATTATGATCCTGTCTGATATATATCTCACATTTTCAATACAGCTTTGTACATTCTTATTCACCATCATTGCCACATCATTTCTTCCAGACTTGTTATTCCCACTCCAGTACAGCAGTACAGTTTTCCTCCTCCTCTCAAATTCTTCTCACCTTTTCCCTTCGATTTTGTTTCGCTTAATCCCAATATATCTAACTTCCTCTCTGTTAGTACATCCGTCATTTCTTCCATTTTTCCATTGAGGGTTAATATATTAAGGGTGCTAATATTTAGGTTATTTTTTAGTCCAGTTGGTTTCATCTTCTTGTACTGATGAATATCATCAGGTCTCCCATCATTTGCACCAGTACTTGAAGAAGCAGTGGGGTCAAGTCCTGAGTGGTTCGTTCCGAGGCTCGTCTGTGTTTTGAAAGCAATATATGAAGACTTTCCTACTGGCTTGCTAGGCCTAATGCAAGAAAGGATTTTCTGTTGGGGTTGTCTCCTTTAGCCTTTGGAGTTTCTCCTCCACCACAAGGCAGTGGTTCCCTTCTCATTTAATCCCCAGAAAGGAGGGTTGCCTCATTTGCCAGCTACGCCGTTCTGAAGTCTTCCTTCTCCGCCGTCGCTGCCATTAAGGTCTTCACCCGTAACCCGGGGCATGGGTTCCGTGTTATACCCCACGGGATTGGGTCCCTGCCTGAACTCAGCCATCCTAGCACTCCGGCCTACTGAAGTGTTGGATGCCCACCCCCGCGACGTGGACGCGCCAGACAGGAATTACCCCAGTAGAGGAAAAGGGAAGGGCACCCTACCTCCCTGGAGCCGGGTTAATGATTGTGTATGGTGCCACAATCAAAAGGTCAACAGTAAAATACCATGTAAAATAGATAGCTAAACATCTTGCCTCTAAGGATCTTGTAATTGTTACACTCACTTCCCAGTACATTACTCCTTGATTGTCTCTTCTGTTAACAATAAATATTTGTTTCACCTGAATTGTGATATGCACAATTACAACGCGAGACACCAAACTAATTTCCATGTAGTCTCTTTCTCCTGCAGTAATAGCACATATTGCTCTCCAGGTGTTCACGGGATGCTGAGTGCACCATTCCTTTTATACAGTCACAATATATACAGCTAAATACACTGAAAAAAAAAAAATACTATCCATGAGAAGTGTAGTAATTCTATTTGTAAAGCAGAAAGTTGTAGAAATGAGCATTTTAGCTCCTGAACACAATCTAAAACCACATATAATTAATTTTGTGATTACGTGAAACACAACACACATTTTTATTTTTAATAACAATTGTAAATTAGGATCAAGTAAGTGGAAATCAATTCACATGTCTGCTTTCAAACATTGTTTTCAATTTCTTAAAAGTTATGTCTTCATTTTTGCTTTAACTATTATTGTGGAAATTCAGCACATTTGTTGTAATGATAGATATACACTGAAGAGCCAAAGAAACTGGTACACCTGCCTAATATCATGTAGGGCTCCCACAAGCAAGCAGAAGTGCCGCAACGCTATGTGACATGCACTCGACTAATGTCTCAAGTAGTGCTAGAGGGAACTGACACCATTAATCCTGCAGGACTGTCCATAAATCTGTATAAGTATGAGATTGTGGAGATCTCTTCTGAACAGCATATTGCAAGGCATCCCAGAGATGCTCAATAATGTTCATGTCTGGGGAGTTTGGTGGCCAGGGGAAGTGTTTAAACTCAGAAGAGTATTCCTGGAGCCACTCTGTAGCAGTTCTGGATGTGTGGGGTGTCTGTCACATTGTCCTGCTGGAATTTCCAAGTCTGTTGGGATGCACAATGGACATGAATGGATGCAGGTGATCAGACAGGATGCTTACATACATGTTATGTGTCAGAATTGTATCTAGACATATCAAGGGTCCTATATCACTCCAACTGCACATGCGTGACACCATTACAGAGCCTCCACCATCATGAACAATCCCCTGTTGACATGCAGGGTCCATGGATTCATGAGGTAGTCTGCATACCCATACACATCTGTCCAATCGATACAATTTGAAATGAGACTTGTCCGACCAAGCAACATATTTCCAGTCATCAACAGTCCAATGTTGGTGTTGACATGCCCAGGCGAGGCATAAAGCTTTGTGACATGCAGTTATCAAGGGTACACAAGTGGGCCTTTTGCTCCTAAAGCCCATATTGATGATGCTTCATTGAATGGTTTGTACGCTGACACTTGTTGATGGCCCAGCATTGAAATCTGCAGAATTTGTGGAAGGGTTGCACTTCTGTCACATTGAATGATTCTCTTCAGTCTTTTTTGGTCCCATTCTTGCAGGAACTTTTGCCTGCCACAGCGATGTCAGAGACTTGATATTGTACCGGATTCCATTGTAGCAGCAGTAACTCATCTAATAACTTAGACAGGCACTTGTTGTTTTATGTATGCGTTGCTGACTGCAGTGCCATATTCTGCCTGTTTACATATCTCTGTATTTGAATACACATGCCTATATTAGTTTCTTTGGCACTTCACTGTATAATAAGTACATCTGACATGTTTAATAAGATCGGACATGCAGGAAGATTTTTACACTCAAAGCTATACCAATGAATATATGTGGTTAGGGTCAACCTTTGGTGCTATTTTTTTAACTTAATGTGTATGCATCTGATTGGTGAACATATGTAAATCTACCTTTTAAACACATGTTGAATGTTCTAAAAAGATAACTGAAAGTGTCTGCAGTTTTGCTTCTTACATACAATGTATGTTTCTCATACTAAAGCCATAAAACAACAAGTCTGACACTAACAGTAGTCATACTAACCCAAACAGATATAATATGTGATTGTAGGTCTGTGACTTTCAAGTAATAAATAGTTTCATATTGTCTGTTATGTTTCAGAGCATGTAAAACCTGGCAAAGAGAGACAAAAGCTAGTGGAAACAATTGATAGAGATGATGTGGATGATTTTGATGAACCTAGGACACAAGCATGTTACTTCATTGTAGGTGGAAATGAGAAGGATATATTTACCATTGAACAATATGAGCATGAGCTTTATGTAAGTAAAGTAAAGTTTTGTTGTTACATCAAAAGATAAAAAATTTTGTTAGGAAGTTTTGCAATATCAAATGATGAATTTATGAAATTTGGAGAATAATAGCAAATGCAGTAAAAGTGAGTGATATTGAAAAAAGAAATATTCTCAAAGTGGACAAATACAAATAGAGGTAATTTGTTATTAAAGAATCAAGAGAGAACACTTATGAAGTTGCATACTGCAAAAAGTATAAATTATAATCTGTAGGGTGTGGAGAGAATAAAAGTAAATCTAAATTAAAATAAACTGAAAGATATAAAAAACAGACTAAAAGCACATTCTTGTGTAGAAATTAGCATACGTACAAGAAATATCAAGCAGCACTTATTAATTTATCTGTACTGGCATTGTATTCCTGTATTCTTCGGGATAAAAACAACTACACTCATCCCTTAGGAAATTTATATAAGCAAATTTCCTACACCATCTATTCTTGGGAGCAAGTTGTACTACATGTTTTGTCAATGATTGGCTGAGTATGGTATGTAACATCAGACTTGCAACTATCAGAGACTCATATGTTTCTTTATGCCACAGTTATGATTTGCTTCACAAGGCAGACACTCCATCTACTACTTTACCATGCTTCAGTCATTCCCTTCTAATCTCAACTCACAATAATTCATCCTGTTTCTTGTGGATTTGTTGCCTTCTTTTTTGCTTCATCCTAGGATTCACTCTGATTCTTGCTACTTTCCACATTTCATTACTTCTCCTCTTATCTTTCATCACTGGTCCTCATCTGCTATAAATTATCATCTACATTATTGTTTTAATCAAAGTACTTTCAATTATGACACTACTATTATTGCAATTCCTCTTTCCAAATACTTCTTCTTTTGGTCTGTTCCTAGTTCTTTCTGTATTTATCAAAATTGGCATTTCAGAACTGTATCTTTTTGTACACACATCAACATTTCCATCTTATAGAGTGAGAGTATCAGCCAGGCATGCCAATGTGATAACTTTAATCCTTAATAATGTACAAAACATTAAAACTTAAAAAAATTACTGCTTCATAATTAGTAGTTACGTTATTAGTACTATACTTTATAATGTATCAGTTGCATCAAAATCCCAAATTTTTGTTCTGTTCAACATGCTGAGATAAAAAAAATAAAAAACAAATACCATAGCTGATATTACAAACTGTTATTGATATGTAGTATTGAATGCTAGATGATACCTTAAAACTACATTTGAAGTTGTGTGCCAATTTTCTGTGGTGATGCAGGAGCTAAAATTGAACCATAAAAATAAAGAAGTAATCATGTTTTGGCAAACAGGCACCTGGCTAATTGTGCTCCTCAGCAATGTCTCCACTCAACTGAAGGTGCTAAATGATATTTCTGCAGAGCATGTTGTTGGTGGAACTGCTATATAACTTAGCAGAACTCTCCTAACCAAAGCAAAAAAATGTTGTTTACAAAAAGAGGACACTTAGCTTTTACATCACAGTCCTTGTTTCTCTTTAAAGCATATCAGCGTCTGTTTACCACTTCAGTATTTGCAGTACAACAAAACACAGAACAGTTCCTTCGTAGCTTTGACAAAAATAGCTTTCTTCCCAAAGCATTGTGATGAATGGAAATTTCTTTTATATGCATCTCATTTTCTGCAAACTTTGATTCAAGTGACATAATCAAAGAATCTAGCTAAGGAACAAAAATAGATCCTCTGCAATAACTATGTGAGGCACTCACAAGAATGTTCCATATGATACATTTTCTAACAGAGGTTATAGGCATTTGGATGGCAATTTCCAGAAATGTACTTAAAATTGAGATTTTATGTTGTCCTTGTGGTGGACTTTAAGATTCACAACATGGAAGCTTATGCTTCTGTCAGCAGTAAAAATCTTCACCAAGATAGTCAATTGACAGTTGTGTTCTGTATACTGCCCTTTGGCTGATTTGAATAAGTACAGTGGTATTGAAATATGTTCCTTATGTCTAATTTAGTGTTATATTTGTATTTTTTTTTAATTACAAACTTGACAGTGTTAATGGCTAGTGGGGATGGCTTGAGACCCCTACCCCTATGCTCCTTATTACCCATGTTCTCAGTATAAAGCTGGACGTAGATGTAGATCTGATGGTACAAAGTATGAGACTGAAATAATGTTATATGGACATTGGGGAAAAAGAGCAAGATATAATGAATTATGCATCTGCTGCAGTTATACATTTTCACTTTAAGCACACCAATCATGTTTCTGTATAAAGCTATCTGTCTTAAGTATAAAGTTTATGAAATACATTCTGCATAACATAGTGGGTACTTTTTTTAGCTCTTTAAGAGACAAAGAACTAAGACATAGGCAGCTCTCTTGTCTGGAAAGGAGGAAAGGAGACTCCTTTCCTTCAGTTTTTCTTTGTGATCCTTTGTAATTCTGAAAATACAAGTTTTTATAATGGTCCATTTTATAAGACATAGTTTATATTACATTACAACTGATAATGGCATATTTGTTGAACCAGTCCATGATGCACAATTGTGCTATATTATGGGCATGGCAAAGTTTCTAGTCAGTGCAATTATGCACACAAGGGTCAGTATCATACAACATGGTGAAAAGATATATAGTAGGGACAAAAGAGCTGTTAATATATTAACATTGCCATCAAATAAGATAAAATGTGTTAATTTTCAACTGATGAGCTACTCTTGTTTCTGAATTAAAACAGCACTGCACATATAGTTCAAACTCTAAAATGAATCAAACAGTGTTTGATTGATTGATTGATTGATTTCTTTATTAATCCATGTAACAATTTATATTGTGTGGATTTCGTCAGCAAAATCATATACAATACAATATACCTACAATTATACACATAAAATTTGTATTTACACACATTTTTGAGGTATCTTAAATTAGTTTTATATCCTTGTGTATTTTGTAATTTTCTTATAGTACTGTACAATTTTTGATTTCATATTATAATTATTTCCTCATGTATTATAATGCAGGCTACTTTAATTACACTACATGTTTTAATTCAGATAGTCCATTAGTGCGTAATAACTTTTATTTAGTAAAAAAAAATTTAGTTTTGTTTTGAACTGTCCGATTGTGTCAATATCTTTTATTTTTTGAGGTAATTTATTATATAATTTAACAGCATTGTACAACAAGCTCTGCTGAGTTTTAACTTTATTTTTCCTCTCTAGATGCAGGTTGTATTGGTTTCTAGTTTCATAGCTGTGTACTAAATAATTTTTCATATAGCAGTCAATATTTTTTTTACATACATAACACTTTGAAAAATGTATTCACAGCGGACAGTTAGGATTTCCAGCTTTTGGAAATGTTCAAGGCAGTGAGCCCTACTGCCACTCTTGGTTATTATACGAATTGCTCTTTTCTGTAATTTGAAAACTATTTGAATATTTTTACTGTTGACTCCCCAAAATATTATTCCGT
The DNA here is from genome assembly GCF_023898315.1 of Schistocerca nitens. Taxonomy (NCBI): domain Eukaryota; kingdom Metazoa; phylum Arthropoda; class Insecta; order Orthoptera; family Acrididae; genus Schistocerca; species Schistocerca nitens. The sequence continues at coordinate 540,314,160 of NC_064618.1, read as the reverse complement.
AGGTAATAACAGAGTGGATATAAGAAAGATATACAGATCTGACACATGTAGTATCACAAACTGCAGTCAGAATTCTCAGAGCATAGCATGCTGTAGCGATTCTGTTACTAAGTATTTTAATATGTTCTTCCCACTTTAACTGACTGTCAACATGCATACCAAGATATTTTGTGTAGTCTACACATTCTATAGTTTCATTGTTTAACTTAAAGTAGTTATAGTGTGGTTTTTTGCAGACATAGAAGTTAACAGCATTTGTTTTTTTAAGATTTAGTGTTAGTTTATTATTGGATGCCCACTCACGTACACTGTTTAGTGTTTGTTTGGCTTTTTCTTTTAGTGCATCTGGTGATTTGTCACTGATTAGAACATTTGAGTCATCTGCAAACAATATTGTTTGTCCGTGCTTGATGCTCTGTGGGAAGTCGTTTATGTAAATGAGGAATAGTACTGGGCCAAGGACACTACCCTGTGGGACACCTATATTTACATAATTTGGGTCTGAAGTATACTTTACAATATAGTTGGAGCAACTTGAAATATGTGAGATTTCAGTTATCTGTCTTCTATTTTTTAGATATGACTGAAACCATTTGTTCACAAGTCCCCTTATTCCAAGTTCATCTAACTTATTTAACAATATGTTGTGGTCTACTGTATCAAACGCTTTAGTTAGATCAAGAAATATACCTGTTGTGTAGTTCCCTTTATCTAATGCTTCTAGAATGTGTTTTGTGAGGTGTGCTGTTGCTGATTCTGATTCTGTGCTTTTCCCTGATCAAAATCCAAACTGGTCAACAGACAGTAAGTTGTATTTATTTAAATAATTCATTAGCCTATCTTTCATAATAGTTTCTAATATTTTTGCAAAGCATGATAGTAGAGAAATTGGCCTATAATTTTCAATTATTCCTGCATCACCTTTTTTGAAGAGAGGTAGTAATTTCGCATATTTTAAATAGTCTGGAAAGTAGCCCTGCTTGAAAGATTGATTTATAATATCAACTAAAGGTGGAAGTAGGCTCTTGATACAGTCCTTAATTATAAAAATGGGGACTTCATCCAGACCAGCTGAGTTTTTGTTTCTCAGTTTGCTGACTGCTTTATAGACTTCTTCCTGTGTTGTAGGGAATAACACCATTGAGTGTGATACACCATTTTTTTGGCTTTTTGACCTGAGGGGCTGTTAGAAAATTTTCCTGTAATTTTATTCCTATGCTACTAAAATAATCATTTATATAGTTTGCCAAATATATTGGGTCTTTCATTAGAGTCCCTTCCTCTTTGATTTTCAAGTTTGACAGATTCATTTTCCTGGTACCAGTTTCCTGCTTCGCAATCTTCCATACTGCCTTATTTTTGTTTTCAGCAAAGTGCACTATTTTGGAGTTATGAGCTCTCTTTGCTGCAAGCAATATTTTCCTATATGTTTTCCTATATCTTTTATAAAAGAGTGAGAAAGCAGGATTAGTTTGGCTGTGTTTAATGGAGCTCAGGTACTTTAGTGTTTCGGATGATTTTTTGATTCCTTTTGTGACCCACTTGCTTTTTCCTGCTGTTGATAATGGACATAATACTTTAGGAAGTGTTTCTTCAAAATTTAATTTAAACAATGTCATGAAATTTTTGAATTTTTCATTTGCATCTACCTCTAAGTATACTGAGTCCCATGTTTGTCCTGCTATCTGTTTGGCAAACTCATGTCTTTTTTTTTTTTTTTTTTTAGAAAAAATTCGTCTGTAAATATGCATTTTCTTTGTTTCTTCTGGAGCCACTTTTATATTAATGATTTGAGAGGAGTGATCAGATAATCCTAGCTCTGCTACCACCACCTCACAGTTATCTTTGCCTAAATCTGTTAATCCAGGATGGAATAATGGCAGTAATGTGAAAAGGATAGATTGGTGCTCACCTTATAGTGGAGATATGGATTGCAGACAGGCATGATAAAAAGACTGCAATCTTTTTTGTTGTGCCTGTGAGTGACTCAACACCAGAACATCTACTAGTACCATGGAAATTGGAAATTGCTCCCTGATGCCTCTCATGTTTCTTGTCACCTTATCTTCATCTAGTTAGTAATTTCCAGATTTTCTTTGCTGATTCTGTGACAACTTCATCTTTTCTTATTATATCAGCTTACTTAATTTACAACATCCTTCTATAACACATCTTATATGCAGAATGAGATTTTCACTCTGCAGCGGAGTGTGTGCTGACATGAAACTTCCTGGCAGATTAAAACTGTGTGCCGGACCGAGACTCAAACTCGGGACCTTTGCCTATCGCGGGCAAGTGCTCTACCAACTGAGCTACCCAAGCACGACTCACGCCCCACCCTCACAGCTTTACTTCTGCCAGTATCTTGTCTCCTACCTCCCAAACTTTACAGAAGCTTTCCTGCAAAGGTCGCGAGTTCGAGTCTCGGTCTGGCACACAGTTTTAATCTGCCAGGAAGTTTCACATCTTATATGCTCTCAGTCTCCACTTTTCGAGTTTTCCTATAGTCCAAGATTCACTTCCACATAAATCTGTACTCCAGACATGCCATCTCAGAAATTTCTTAAATAATTAAGACTTGTTTTTGATATTAATAGATTTCTTTTGATGAGAAATGCTCTCTTTGTCCCTGTTAGTCTGATTCTTATATCCAACTTGTTTTCCCCTTCTGTGTTATTCTACTTCAATACTTTCAGTATTATATTCTCAGTACACTGTTTATTTCATTCAGTAGCTATGTTCTTTAATTTTTCTTCAGCAATATCATCAGTGAATCTTATCATTGACATCCTTTCAACACTGAGTTGTAGTACCATTTCTGAACCTTTCTTTTATTTCTTTCATTGCTTCTTCAAGATACAGGTTGAAAAATACAGACGAAACACTGCCTTATGCTCTCTTTAAGCTGAGCACTTCTCTCTTCATCTTAAATTCATATTGCCCCCTGTTAGTTCTACATCTACACATATACTCTGCAAACCACTGTGAGGTGCATGGTAGAGGGTATGTCCCATAGTACCAATTATTAGGATTTCTTCTTGTTCCATTCATGTATGGAGTGTGGGAAAAATGATTGTTTGAACACCTCTGTGGGTGCAGTAATTATTCTAATCTTATCTTCAAGATCCCTATGTGAGTGATACATAGGGTGGTGTAGTATATTCCTAGAGTAATCATTTAAAGCCAGTTCTTGAAACATTGTTAGTAGACTTTCTCAGGATAGTTAGGTCTATCTTCAAGAGTCTTCCAGTTCAGTTCCTTCAATATCTCTGTGACATTCTCCCACATATTAAACAAACCTGTGACCATTCATGCTGCCCTTCTCTGTATACATTCAATATTCCCTGTTAGTACTATCTGTAGGTCACACACACTTGAGCAATGTTCTAGAACCAGTCGCACAAGTGATTTGTAAGCAATCTCCTTTGTAGATTAATTGCACTTCCCCAGTGTTCCACCAACAAACCAGTCTACCACCTGCTTTACTCATGACTGAACCTATATGACCATCCATTTCATATCCCTACGAAGTGTTACAGCAAGGTATCTGCAAGAGTTGGCCGATTCCAACAGTGACTCATTGACATATAGTCAAAGGATACTACCTTTTTTCATTTTGTAACGTACAAAATTTTACATTTCTGAACATTTAAAGCAAGTTTCCAGTCTCTGCACTGCTTTGAAATCTTATTAAGATCAGACTAATATTTATGCAGCTTTTTCAGGTAGTACTTCATTAAAGATAACTGCATCATCTGCAAAAAGTCTGATTTTACTATTATTATTATTGTCTGCAAGGTCATTAATATACAATGTGAACAGCAAGGGTCCAACATATTTCCCTGGGGCACACCCAAAGTTATTTCCACATCTGACGATGACTCTCCATCCAAGATAATATGTTGCATGTTCCCTACCAAGAAGTTCTCAATCCAGTCAAAAATTTCACTTGATACCCTATATGATCATATTTTTGGCACTAAGCATAGGTATGGCACTGAGTCAGATGCTTTTTAGAAATCAAGAAATGCAGCATTTACCTGATTATCATGATTCAAAGCTTTCGGTAGGTCATGTGATAAAAGTGTGAGTTGGGTTTCACATGATCAATGTTTTTGAAATCCATCCTGGTTGGCACTGAGGAGGTCATTCTGTTTAAGATACCTCATTATGTTTGAGCTCAGAATATGTACATATTGTGTACTGCCCATCTTTCCCTATGGCATCTACGTAATGTTTCTTAAGATTTCAAACATCTTGCACTCTCTTACAATGTTGAACACTTTTTCTATGTCAACAACTTGTATTAAATGTCTCAATTTTCTCTTTAACTCTTGCTTCCATTATCAAGCGTATCAGAACTGTCTCACTGGCACCTTTACCTTTCCTAAAGCTAAACTGTTACCCAGCATGTCCCATTTTCTTCAGTGTAGTACAGACGGTATTCTTCTCAAAGTCTGAGGGTGTCTCCAGTCTCATTGATTCTACACATTATCTTGAATAATCATTTGGTTACTACTTCTCCAAACAGTCTTGGAAGTTCTGAAAAAAATTTTACATGGTGTTTCAAAAATAATGACCTAATTTTGGACAGTGATAATTGTGAAATATGGAATGTGGTGCCAAGGAAATGTGTGTTGTGTGAATGGGCATGGTCCAGAGTTTTAGAAAATCGCCATTAGATGTCAGTCAGTGCATCTTTTACTTTGCAGTCAGTGAGAAGTAACACGGCATCCACTCAACCAAAGGCATTTTGTGTGCTGCAGTTTGCAAAGAGTGAATCAGTGATTTTGGTCCAGCATGCTTTTCATTGATATTTTGGCTTTGATCCATCTGCACCCATTCGTCATTGCTATGTCCGACCTTATGTTTCTGATGAAAGAAAGAAATTGCCAAACATTTGGCAGAGTTAATGAAAGTGTACTCACTGCACAAGCAGAGATCTGACAATGTCTTATACTACTGTTTGGTGAGTATTAAGGGATTATTTGGTCTATAAACCTTATAGACTACAATTAGTGCAGGCTCTTTGGGTTGGTGATAAAAGGAAACAGGTTTACATCAGCAGTGCTCTGCCAGAGGACATGGATGATGATAAATTTTTACCACAGTTAATTTTCAGTGATGAAACAACATTTTATGCTAACAACAAAGTAAACCAACATATTATGTATGTGCATATGGGAACTCCAGAACTCTCATAACCTTATTGAACATGAAAGAGACTCACCTAAAATGAAAGTTTTTTGTGCCATCCCCTATGAAAAAGTGTATGGTACCTTCTTTTTTGAGGAAAACACAGTGACTGGAGTGAACTATCTTCAAATGCTGCGGAACTGGCCTCTACCACAACTTCAGGAGGACTCCAAGGACTTCATTTTCCAGCAGGATGGACCTCCACCAGCCGGCTGTTGCGGCTGAGCGGTTCTAGGCGCTTCAGCCTGGAACCGCACGACCGCAACGGTCACAGGTTCAAATCCTGCCTCGGGAATGGATGTGTGTGATGTCCTTAGGTTAGTTAGGTTTAAGTAGTTCTAAGTTCTAGGGACTGATGACCTCAGATGTTAAGTCCCATAGTGCTCAGAGCCATTTGAACCATTTGACCTCCACCACAACATGTATCAGTTTTTCAGTGACACTCTGCCTCAACAATGGATAGGGCACACGGTTCCCCAAGACACTACCCTGCATTCTTGGCCTCCAAGACTGCCAGTTATGACCTCATATGACTTTTTCTTGTGGGTATATGTTAGGGAAAGAATAACTAATGAACTGTAATACAGTAGTACTGTATAGGCTCTTATCCACTTTATACAATAAATTATTAAGTATGTTCTAAGATTTGCTTTCCATTTCTGCATTAGGCACGTTCCACTTTATACAAAAAATCAGCATAAAAAGGTGCACTGAATGCGTCAGGACTGAAATACTTGTATGGTTTGGGCAGATTTCCAAATTATACATGTGCTGATTTGATCATTTTTTTACTGTATTTTGCAATTAATCCCTTGTTTGTAGTACATCTTTATCAATAAACATGGAGTTTTGAAATAAGGTCATTCTTTCTGAAATACCATGTAGATATTTTCAGCCTTGTTTGACCCCAAGTGTTCCAAAATTTTGTCAGACTCTGATTTTAATACTGGATCCCTTATGTCTCTGAAATGAATGCCTGTTTCTTCTTCTGTCGTGTCATGTGACAGTTTCTTCCCTTCATAGATGGCTTCAGTGTACTCTTCCCACCTATCTCCTCTGACTGCTACATTTAACAGTGGAATTCTTTTTTCACTCTTAATCCTCATAAATTATTCAAAAGTTATTTTGACATTTGCATATGCTGCATTTGTCCATCTGATGACCATTTCCTATTTGATTTCATCATATTTTCTGTAGTCTTTTCATTTCAGCTTCCATTCACTGCCTCTTGATTCCATTGAGAAGTGAATTTTATTGCAGTGTTCCTTTCTTCTCCTGAACATGTTCAGGTATCTTCCTTTTGTCAATTGACAGAAGTATTTCTTCTGTTATCCACAGTTTCTTCATAGTCACCTTTCTAATACTTGTACTAGTTTGTGCAGATTCTGTGATTATCTTTTTCAAGGATCCCCCTTCCTCCTTAGTTGAACTATGAGCTGTGGTATTCAGTGTTGCAGTATTTACAACTTGAGAGAATTTCAAACACATTTCTTCGTACCTGAACAGTTCAGTATCTTAGTTCCTTATGTACTGATTCTTCCTGATAATTGTTTTAAACTTCAGCCTACTCTTCATCATTACTAAATGTGATCTCAGTCTCACGAGTGCACCTAACAATGCAATATTGGATTTTGGAATCTGTCTCACCATGATGTAATGCAGCTGTATCTCCCTGTCTCTACTGGTCTCTTCCAAGTATATCTTCTTCTCTTGTGAATTTTTAATGGTGTATTTGCTATTACTAGCTGAAGTTTATTGTGGAACTGGAGAAATCTTTCTCCTCTCTCATTCCCATACTCTCATATAACTCTGCCTCCTATTCCTTTCCCTACCGTATCATTTGAATCCCCCATTGCTTATGATTTTCATCTCCCCTTACATATGCCACCAATTAGTTCCCACAGATTCTTTCTGTCTCTTCATCCTCTGCATGTGATGTTGCAATGTAAACCTGAACCACAGTTGTTGGCATTAGTTTGGTTTTGATGAGAATAATTCTATCAATGAAATGTTCACAACTGTCCTATCTAAAGTGAATTGTACTACCTTTTATACAAATTTCTGGTGCTTCTGATATTAACCTTCTCTCCATTTTAGTTCACTGACCCCTATTACATGTAGTATCAGCCTTTGCAATTCTCTTTTCATTTTTTTGTAGCTTACCTGCCACATTCAGAGTTCTAAAATTGCATGCTCCAACTTTTGACATGCTACCCTTTCATTGGCTATACAATTTTTTTCTTATGTCCATCTCACCCTTGAAAGTCATATCTCACAGAGCCACAAAGGAGATCAATCAGAAGATTTTGCTTCTAACTATTAATGCATTATCCTTCCAGAAATTAACACATGGACACCTCTAGAGTCTGAGACCCAGTTTTGTTATAAACACTGCCTGATTAGCTGGCTACATGTGAGTAGATTTCAGTGATGGGCTGTGGAAACTTCTGACAGGTTCTGCAAAATCTCACTAACTGTGTGTTATTGTGTTAGTGGAGACATGATCTGCATTTCTCAGAACTGGCGATCCCACCACTGCAGCTGGACACAAAAATGCGAATTTCTGTGATGGGCCATGTTCTGAATATCCTGAGTATCCTGAGTTTTCCAAATGACAGTAAGTTTTAGTTTCTTCTAGTATAGCGAAGGAGGGGACCAATGATCACGCCGAAAAGCTTATACAATTGTACCATGAAATTCCTTGTTTATGGAAATTGACATTATGCAAACAAGAATATAACAGATAGAGGGTATAAAGAATTGATTGAAAAATTTCTAGATGGTATTCCAACTGGAAATCAAAGTGCAACAAAATATAAGCTACAAAATTGAAATAAAAGTTCAGAAAAGAAATTTTCCATTTGTGTTGCCATACTATTGATTGTGCTTTAAATTATTGAAGGTACTTTAAATCCATTTGGCAACTACAAGATAATGTGTATTTCTGTCACCATATGCTTTTTCTTTTACTGAAATAAAACACTATCTGTGGTCTGTATGAAACAATTTACAATTTGGCTTGCCTTCTAGATCTAAAAATAGTCTGCAACAAAAGTTGTTGGTTTTACTTGTGGTGTTTTAAGTCCTATTTTTGCTCTCATCACAAAATGCATGTCACATCAAGAAAAATATAATTCTGCAAAGCAGTGTAGTATTAGGCAAAAACCAATAGTGCCAAATGAGGGAATACCTCAAAAACATGCAAGAAGATGGTGTTTTCTGATGGGAGCAAAAATTGGACATAAATACCATAAGTAAAATCAGCATATTTTATAATGAACTCTTTTTAGATCTAGGTAGTATGCCAAATAGTAACTGTTTCGGTGCAGGTCTCTTGACAGAAACAGAAAACTTTTGGAATGAGTAGTATAACCAACATTATGATGAGTGCCAATGACAAGTTACATATACCATGTTCATTATTGTATTACCCACAACTGTGTTATGTCCATTATTTTACACATATTATGAATTACTGTATTTTACAAAGGATCAAGAATGCCCTCTCCCTAGTGTCCCAAAGCTTCACTATTCTGAGATAAATACCCTCATTTCTGAATCAAATGCCTGGAAGGTTGCCTGTCAGCAATCCAGATTTGTGAACAATAGATGAGTGTGCAAATCAACAGTGTACAAATCGCCAGCAGCTGTCACAATTTTTGTCCTGCTATGGTCCATACTAACTTCCTGTCAAATATGTAAAAGAGTTTCAAACTCTTTAATCTGACCTGTCTAGCATATGTCACAGACCTGGATCTGTGGATAAATCATGAAAATGTGCTGATTTATGCCATACATGAAAGGAACCAGCCTCCAGGCACATCTGAGAGATGAGATCGCAGGGGCAGGGTCTGCACTTTAGTTGAAAATGACTAGCCTGTTATCGACAGTCCAGATACATTAAAAATATCTGTGGAACTGGCTTGCAGTTCTGGCCCATTACAGAAATCCAGTCATTGTGGCTAGCTATTGCTATACCTCCTAACCCATGCTTATCATTTATCTCCACTCAACAACAATAACCACCTATCCTCTCTCCAGTGCCTCCATTCACATTCCATGTCTCATTTAAGTAAATCAGTCACACTGTGACAATAAAATAATGTGTTCATTTGTAAAAAAGAAGTCATGATTCTGGAGTACAGAAATAAACGTGAATTATTTCCTATGCACTTTGTCCTGTTGCTTTAGTCATCAGAGCAAACTGAGCCTCTCATAAATGTCAACAAAATGGTGCAAAATTTTGTTGAGTGACTTGATTGTTAGTGTAATCTTCAAAACTTCATTGGACCAAATGCTCACTAGAGATTATAATGAGAAATACATTTTTATTTTTGCAACAAATGTTAATAATGATGTATTACCAAACTTATCCACCTTTCCATATTATAAGGGAAATATGGTATGCTATGTGCTTATGAACTTCCTATTTGTTTCAGTCAGTTTTTACAATCAGTAAAGTTACATTTAAAAAATGAGGATTCACTGTACACATCCGTTTGCTACTGTAATCAGACCAGTTTTACTTCTTAATGCTTCAACTACCTTAATCATAATGTTTTTCTTTTATATTTATGCTTCCTTACATTTTATATGAAATAAAATTAAAATTTAATCAGTTTTTCTCTTCGGTGACTTTTGAAGATAGTCATAAATTTACATTTCCAACTGTTTTAGGTTCAGAAAGAGCTTGACAGAGAGGAGTATGAGAGTCATATTCTAATAATAAAAGCATCCGAAGACTGTCTGCATCATCCAGGAAACATTTCAGTCTTTGATCCTACTGATGACACAGTGCTCAGAGTAACTGTCAATGTAATAGATGTGAATGATAATCAGCCATTGTTTGTGAAAAGGGTGTTCACAGGTGGCATTACAACAGATGCTGATTTTGGTACTGAGTTCATGCAAGTCAAGGTTAGTATGCACACAGTTTGAATGATTAAAAAAATAAATTGACTTGTTACATTTGGAGCACCTTCATTCACTTTTTGGGTATTTATCATATGATATACAAGGCATGAATGGGTTGAGAACACACATAAATGCAACTATCTTGTCCAGAGCAGATATTTCTCCAATGTCCCATGAAAGATCCCCTTGATGCAGCATGCAAGCACCACTACCAGATGGAGGGCATTTGGGGAGGGATCTTTCGAATTCAGGCAAAGCCACAGTGGTGAAACTTTGGTGGAGTGTAATATGTAGATGCAAAATTTTGTTAGTCATCAAAATAATTTTTCTACAAGATAGCACTCAAATGTTCATCAAGTATACTGAAGATTTACTTTTGGAAGATGTTAATATCAGAACAAGACCTGATATTTCTGTTACAAAGTATTTTGATAGATCAATTATCATACTTAGATGCATAAATCAGTTGCAGTTATATTAGAAAACTATTAATTCTGCAGAGAGATGAGAGTAAAGGTAAGCAGAGACTTCATTACAATGATAGGTGAAAAGCTTTCTTTCTTAGCAGAATGTGAGATGCACCAAAAATTTACCACAAATCAAACAGTGAGCCACACTGGTTCTTGAACCTGGATACTTTCTCAGAAATTTGATAGTGGGCAGTCACACCCAATGTATTTAAAAAAAACACATCTGGCAGGTGCTTTTTACAACCTTGATAAGCTGGAGGCAAAATATTACCAGAAATCTCCATCAGTGACACTTCCCTGGAATCTACCCTTCTCTATGCAGTCCTTCCTGTCTTGGCCCTATTCCATTCTTCTGTTTGAATTAGAAAATAATGCTGTATAAGGAAGCTCCCAAGTATGACTATCCCTGCCATAAAAATCAGAAGCATAATGCTTATGATGGGAAGCCAATGTAGTGCTACTTATTTGTGGATGACTTTGTTAGAATGCATTCCTTCTCCAGCCCTCCAACATCAATATCCCACTTGCAACTGTTTAAAGAAGCTGGAGGGCTAGACAGTACACTTTGAATTCTCAGTAGAGAAAAGTAAGCATTGACTTCCACCATTCATGGACTGTATTTAATCAACTTTTGTTGACAATGAGAGATGCCATTTTGGGTGTGAAAGGGACAGTGAAGACCATAGGCCCTATATTTAATGTTGTTGCCACACCTAATGGACATAACAGCAAGGTCCTTTACAACAATGTGCAACCAAAAGTGTCATAACAGTAGGTCTTAGAGAACAGAGTACGTCTACTCTTAGGCTTTCATATAATCCGCTCCACGTTAAGGAGGTTAGGTGTATGGTATGGATCAGTGTTCAAAGCAATAAAAAATCTCTCCAAGGGGAATATGAACAGACCATTGAATTCCAGGAAACTCCATTTCTGCTGGGACTCAAGTTAGCATGGGTTAACTGTATGAAGGATAGGCTGAGTAGCTGGATATAATGTATGCACAGTAGAGAGAACTGTAACAAGATAATTAATGGATAAAAAACTGTGTTCAATGCTCTATGCTGCTGTGGTTGCATCTATGAGTGCTGAGCTGCCTATAGTTAGGAGAATATCACCAAAGTTGTACAAAAAGGCAGCAAGGGAATTTTGGAAAAAGCCAAGTATGGAGAAGGCCAAGTATGGGAGGCTTTTAACAAAACAGTCAATTCTGCTAGGAACAGAATAAGAATTATAAAGTGAAGACCTTCAGGATTGTCTAATTGTATACATAGATTTGCAAAAGTAAGCCAGATCATAAAGTGTACACTTGCTTGAAACGGAAAACCACTAATGACATTGTATGGAATACAATTAATATAAGTGCAAAATCACTGATATGTACATTTAAATGAAAAGAAGATACCTAAAGTGCAGAAAACTATGCTTTGAGGCAGTTCTTATGGGAGAATAAAAGCACATCATGTCATTAGAAGTGTCACCAAATCTGAGAAAGCTCAAAGAGTGGGATTCAACATTATATATAGGTTGCAATACTTTGTCAGTTAAGGAAGCAAAGAAGACTATCAATTAATGTCCCACTGACAATTAGATCATTACAGGTGGATCTCAGTCTTGGATTGGGGAATGATGGAGAAGGAAATGTGCAATTTCCTTTTCACTGCAGCCCCTGGCATTGCGTCAAGCACTTCAGGGAAACCAATGAAAAGTTAAGTCTCGGTGGCTGGCTGGGGATTTGAGTGTCCCTTTGGACAACTTACCACTGTGCTTTCTGACTCCATTTTTGCAGCTAAAGACTAAAAGAAAACTGTAAGAACTCAAACAGAAACATTGAGTCCTAATAAAGGGAAAGTTGGTTCCATCTTACAAAGATACCCCTGACTCTCAGAATATCTACCAGTACTGCTAAAATACATTTAAACTGCCATTTTTAAAGGAACCTGAAATGCTGATTCTGGTACCAAGGCACTCAGTGTACAAGCAAAGAGTAATTTTTCCAGTGACGAGGCTGTCGCAACAACAGTTTTATTTCATGAATCTGTCATACACACTCAGGAAACTACCAGCCTTAATATTTATGAACATTCGTTACAGAGATGTATATTTGACACTCAATATAGATACAAACAAGGAAAACATTTGTATGGCTGCAAGGCATTTTGCACAAAAAGTTATGGCTTGAATATAGCATTCACATTTATATACAAGTTGTGTTCAATAAGTAATGCAACACATTTTTTTTCTGAAAGTAGGTTGGTTTTATTCAGGATTCCAATACACCATATTATTCCGCACTCTTTTGGCTACAAAACTCATCAGTAATCTCGTCCTCATCCACATACTGATTGCCACGGAGTGCATCCTTCATAGGGCCAAACAGATGGAACTCGGAAGGTGTGAGAGCTAGGATGTAGGGTGCACAGGGAAGAACAGACCAAGGAAGTTTTGTGAGTTCCTTTCAGGCAAGCAGATTTGTGTCAGACCTCGTGTTGTCATGGAGCAGGAGAAGTTTGTTTGCATTTTTGTGGTGACACACATGCTATAGTTGGTTTTTCAGTTGCCTAGGGTACCACAATACCCTATATTGTTGATTGTTGCACCATGATGGAGGACATCAAACAGAATAACCCATTCATAATCCCATTAGACCATCGTCGTGACTTTATCAGCTGAAGGTTCCATCATCTGTGACAAGGTTCAACAAAAAATTGTCATGATCAGCCTCGTGACTTACAAGCAATTCCACAAAAATGGTTCTTCATTGTTATTTTTGGTATTTTGTTAGGTGGCTAGGAACCTGGAGGGCACACATCTTTGAATAATCCAACTGGTGGACAAGTGTATCATCACTACCAAGAGCGATGTCCAGCTGTGCAGCAAGGTGTTTGATTCTGATCTATTGATCACCTCAACTGAGAGTGTCACATTCCAACATTGCAGGAATAACAGCTGTGTGTGCCCGGCCAGCATGCGGGAGATCAGAGAGCTTTGCGCGACCTTGTTCTGATGATGACAGATGCCTCACCCAATGACTCACCATGCTTTTGTTCACTGCCAGGTCTCTAGACATTCTATAATCACCTATGAGTATCTGTGATGCTCTAGTTTTCCACCAAAAGAAACTCAATGGCAGCCCTCTGCTCGGAACATACCTTCATTACGAAAGTCATTTTGAAGTCTATGTGTAGCGCTGCCACCTACTGCAACTTCATGAAACTATAGAAGCTGAAGTGTGAATATTCCACAATATCCCCTAATGAATTCTGCATTTTTGTCGACTGAAATTAGCTCAGGAAAAACAGTATTGCATTACTTGCGGAACACCCCTCGTATCATGACCAGTAGTCTCAAGACCAGGCATGAAAGTGCTATGTTCAGCCACATGGTCTTACAGATGAAAGTGCTATGTTCAGTCACATGGTCTTACAGAAGTCCACAAGAGTGATTAAGGAAAGGGAATACAGTGCGTTCTAACTGGAAAAGCTATAGTATTTAATAGGAGGATCCCATATATGCCACCATTACAGCAGGTCATAACAGCTGGAGATATCCCATGAATACAACTATCCTGACAGACAGAGAGATTTGTACATCTTAATTAAAACAATATTGCAATGAATATTTATTAGCATTTCAGTGTGAATATTCCACAATATCCCCTAATTAATTCTGCGTTTTTGTCGACTGAAATTAGCTCAGGAAAAACAGTATTGCATTACTTGTGGAACACCCCTCGTATCATGACCAGTAGTCTCAAGACCAGGCATGAAAGTGATATGTTCAGCCACATGGTCTTACAGATGAAAGTGCTATGTTCAGCCACATGGTCTTACAGAAGTCCACAAGAGTGATTAAGGAAAGGGAATACAGTGCGTTCTAACTGGAAAAGCTATAGTCTTTAATAGGAGGATCCCAAGAGGGAGGGAGAGGGAAAGACGAAAGGATGTGGGTTTTAAGGGAGAGGGTAAGGAGTCATTCCAATCCCGGGAGCGGAAAGACTTACCTTAGGGGGAAAAAAGGACGGGTATACACTCGCACACACACACACACACACATATCCATCCACACATATACAGACACAAGCAGACATCTCACAAGCAGACATATTTAAAGACTCTTTGTCTTTAAATATGTCTGCTTGTGTCTGTATATGTGTGGATGGATATGTGTGTGTGTGCGAGTGTATACCCGCCCTTTTTTCCCCCTAAGGTAAGTCTTTCCGCTCCCGGGATTGGAATGACTCCTTACCCTCTCCCTTAAAACCCACATCCTTTCGTCTTTCCCTCTCCTTCCCTCTTTGCTGATGAGGCAACAGTTTGTTGCGAAAGCTTGAATTTTGTGTGTATGTTTGTGTTTGTTTGTGTGTCTGTCGACCTGCCAGCACTTTCATTTGGTAAGTCACATCATCTTTGTTTATATATATATTAAAACCCACATCCTTTCGTCTTTCCCTCTCCTTCCCTCTTAAGGATACATTGTGGCGTTCTTTGACACCACACTGGCTGGGCTTTGTGAACTAAATCAGGCAGTAAGCTGGGCAATGAAATTATGTCACACATTAATAGGGTAATTTTTCCAGGGCCAGTTGTCACCAGACCCATAGGGCAAAGCTTATAAATTAATTATATATTTTCTAAGTGTTACCTATAATGAGGCATGACAGTAAAATAAGAAAACCTAGTGGCAAAAAAGTTAATATATTTCTACAAGACTTGCTCCTAGGGCAAGCCAATGGTACAGCTAAATATGAAGTAAACCTAGCAGAGAAGTACAATAATGCTGCAGTGTGGAAGAAGTAGGCCCACAAATCAGTAGCCTAAAGAAAAAAATAAGGATGATGGACAACAATCTTCTGGAAGCCAAACTGTATGGACTTATCAAATTACAGGATGTTATGTGTAAATTAGTAAAAACAATTTGCTCTACTGTAGGCTGACTGATCACTAAGTTCTGTGTTCGGTTTGGCATCCAAAACTGACATCAATGGAAGCCAGAATCAACTTTATAGCTGAAACTTAACATTCTTCATTGTGAAAATACACAGCTGGAATCTGGTTGGACTATGCTTGTGCCTTTGACAACTGATGACAACTCTAACTTTCCATCTAGAGATAATGTCCAGGGAACTATATAGTAGGGTGAGGAAGCCACATTGTCATCACCCAGCAAAACTATCAGAAGGGATAACTAGAGGATGTCTAAAGGGATCTATTTGCATGCAACAAGTTTGAGATATAAATTGGGAGCCCTTGTTGAATAAGTTACAAGAGTAAGGTACTATGCTGTATGTGATAGCTTACAGCAATAATCCCTCTCTGCTCATGCGGGGAAATATCAGGAATGAAACATCTGAAAAGGCAAGATTAGCAATGGGTATGCTTAACATGTGGTGCTGCAAGTCTAAGCTGTCAGGTAGGTCACTTAAACTGAATTTTATGACATGAGGAGTAAACAAAAATGTAATCAAACAGAAAATGATAGAAATCCAGCAATTTGGGGCAAAAATAAGCTCACTATGTGGAAATTCAACTGAACGACCAATTAAACTTTGGGCCCATCTTGACCCCATATGTACACAAGGACTGAAAGTCTGATTTAGGCTTAATAAGTATTAGTGACGAAATTTCACAACAGTATGCTAACATTGGTATTGGATGATGTGTGTAGCATCTGGGCACACTGACTTATGCTGCTAAAGCTGTCTGTAGCCATGTAGAAAGTTAAGAGCAATCCGTCATTGTGACCCATTGTGGCTATCTTCCATCCACTGCAGAATCAGTTCCTACACAGCAGAAATTTGTGCTATTGAATTCCACTCTGTGTTTCACATGTTCACAATGAATGCAACTTTGTCTAGTAGTAACAGTGGCATAGATGCAAATTTAATTCTTAAAATGCCATATATTCACAGCATACTATCGCTTACCATATTGCCTTTGCTGTATGACTTTCAACCAAAGAAGTATGTATATATGTAGAGATGAGAGGCTTTCTCAGGTGCGTAGAGCAAGTGGGACTGGACAATACATCTAAATTATCATATTCACCAACTGAGCATTCAAATGAAAGAGGTCCGCTGTCTCTAACCAGTGATATTAGCAATGATGTATGGGATGGTTCAATAAAAATGTGCAAAAACTAAGCAGGATAAACAGAATACTGTGCTAAATATTTTGAGACATAAAGCCTGGTATCTGGAAAGTAAAATTAACAGAGAAGATCTGAATGACAACCACTCAAGTAGAAAGCATTAGCCACCAATATTCAGCCTTTCCCACCAGCGCAGATAGTTCTGAAGATAGTGCTAATATCAAAATCACTGAACAAACATAATATGCTGGATTTCTCACTCAGCAACATTGACCACTGTCCACCCTTGTTCTCGCTACAAGTTGGTCGCTCTCATCCTGGTGTCTGAGTGACTTGCTGTTTCTTGTAACCTTCTCTCCTCCTGAAGCATGGAACTTTTAGTTCCAAAATCTAGGTAGTGTGTCACTTTTATGTGTCTGGCAGTACTACTCACTTTCATGTGTCTGGCAGTACTACACATTTCACCTCCTGAAAGTAAGTTCTGGTCAGAAATTCTGTCTCATAAAATATTAGTTTTCTTGTCTGAATTCACCTTTGATACAATTAATGTGAAAATA
This sequence comes from Schistocerca nitens, assembly GCF_023898315.1. Taxonomy (NCBI): domain Eukaryota; kingdom Metazoa; phylum Arthropoda; class Insecta; order Orthoptera; family Acrididae; genus Schistocerca; species Schistocerca nitens. Next base: position 540,296,936 of record NC_064618.1, on the reverse strand, counting down.
TCTTCTGTTTCTTGTGATACCATTGCTGGAAACCTACTAAATGTCTCTAAGTTCGCAAAGAAATGACACATCGCATCTATTAAGGAAGGAGCTGTCCCATGTTAAGAAAAGACCAGAACATAACATCTAGTTAATTTGGGGCCCATTGGACACCGATGGTGCACAGTAACCATTGAATATTCTGATGTAACAGACAGCAGTCAGTCAGAGAATCCGTTAATTTAATGTAGATCTAGATTTACACTATGACATTGTCATCATTGGTGCATTAGCAGAAGAGTCATATAGGCATAACCATGTAACAGCAATAGGCATAACCATGTAACAGCATGAACATGTGACAACTGCCACTAACATTTACATGAAATGTAAATTCTAGTGACAACTGTCACATGTTTATGCTTTTACATGGTTAAGATTTTATGACTCTTCTGGTAATGCACCAATGATGACAATGTTATAGTCGAAATCTAGATCTGCAATAAATTTCAGAATCTGTGACTGACTGCTAACTTTCTGTACATTCTAACATTTAGTTGTCAGCTTAATTGTTACCACAGCTTAATTATTACCATTGAATTAAGAGTTGCATAACAAATGCAGAATTGCTGCAGGTTTTGATGAACTCTTTCCTGATTCCTAGTACTTTGTGGCCCAAGGATGCAAAATGTCTTGTCAGATTCTGTACATGAAATCTTGTGCATAGGATAATTTCCACCAAATCTCATAGGGTCAGTATAAATGTGACTGAGAAACTAAGTAGAAGGGGCACCCACAGAACACTACTGATTAGTAGAACTACTATGTACAGTATACAAACTACTGTAATGGATACAGGACACACAAATTAATTCCAACTACAGAAACTGAATTCTTACTTAAGAGAACTTGCTGTAATCAGTATAAACAGCGTGTTTCGGTAATGATGATACTAACTTGCAGGATGGTGGAGAAGGACAAAGAGATGAGGACATGAGGTAGGAAACCCTGGTCCAGCAATGAATGAGTCAAAAGTTATGAGTAAAAAAAAAAGAAAATGTCAAATTCATGATTGGTCTGCAGACAATGACCAACATCCAGTTAGACACATTTCTGAAACAATTTCATTTATCTGCACAACTTGCGGAAGGTACTACATTCATATGAGTTGTTCAGAGTGGCACCACCCACCTTCTATGTAGACAGGACATTATCAGACGAAGTTCGATGTAGGCAGGGACAATTCTTACAAGGAAATCCTCTTCAACCCTGACAGGTGTATCATACACAAGACTTTTTCCGAGACCCCACAAGAAGAAATCGTGTTGGGTCAGATCATGTGAAAAAGCTGACACAAAACAGAACCTCTTCTCAAGAGATCACATTTCTTATTAAGATATTTGGAGACCTCCAAAAGGTACAGCACATGGTTTTGTTTTGTACATTTTCAGTCACCACCTCCTAAGCAGTTCAGGTTACATTCCAAAGTTAACCTAGGATTCCAACTAAATGTGCAGTAGATTCTGGGACCTTCTGCAAAGAAAGTCTTAATGCTAAGCACCAGTGAGAACATCCTCCTCTTTCTATCCTTCCTTCCTTTTTACCTCTTCAAGTACTGTAAGATGCATCTATAAATAATGATTTCACATGTCAGTGCTGTATAGAATTTCACTGTGACTGCGATTTCTGTTGGCCAAGTTTTATGCAGTTAATCTTACAGTCTTTTTGTGTTTTCAGGCTGTAGATAAAGATATTGGTATAAATGCTGAGATTCGTTACTACCAAATTGACGAAATACACAAGACTTTGACAGAAGGTTTAGAGAACATACAGAAACCACCCTTCATTGTGAATGAGGAGACTGGTGGGATCATTCTGAATTTTGATCCTCAAAAAGGAATGAAAGGGTATTTTGACTTTATGGTAAGCTTTAAATCTATTTATTTTATGATATATTAAGCATTTTCATGGGGATTTTATTTGTTCTGCTTTTAATGAAATCAGTAATTTAGGGAATTATCTCACACTACATTAAACTGAAATTCTGAGTACCTAGTTTGAGAATGAAATGGCATACTAATGGATTGTTAACATGAGCATAGGGGAGTCCAATTGGTTTCTGCATGGTTGTGTGTACTTATACTTCTCCAACATTCTTTTCAATACTGAGAAAATTTAAGAGAACCAGTGTTTGAATTTGACCACAGAAGAACTGTACTGCTGCCAACATGAATTTCACATAAGTACCATGAAGGTAAGGTAAGAGAAATTAGGGCTCATATGAAGGCATGTAGACAGTTGTTTTTCTGTTGCTCTGTTTGGAAATGGAACAGAAAGAAAATTACTAGTAGTGGTACAGGATACCCTCAGCCATGCACGATGTGGTGGCTTGCAGAGTATGTGTGTGGATGTAGATGGAGATAATGGAAAAAGAGCAGTAGATGAAAATTTAGTGAAAGCCATGGAAGTCTCTACATTTTAATTACTGTCTATGCAGCCATGCACGATGTGGTGGCTTGCAGAGTATGTGTGTGGATGTAGATGGAGATAATGGAAAAAGAGCAGTAGATGAAAATTTAGTGAAAGCCATGGAAGTCTCTACATTTTAATTAGTGTCTATGCATCACACACCAGTCAGCTACAGATGAGTGGTTGCCTGCAGTCATTTTCAAATCATGTAGAAATATTTCAGAATTGTTGTTCCGTAGATATAATACAGATATTGTTTCTTCATGCCTTTTCACAGAAAGGAAACAATGGATTAAAACCTTAATTTTTCTAATGTTAACACCTTATACTTCCACAAATAATAATATATTACATTGTTTCTGAAAATGGTAGAACAAATAACAAACACACAGGCTTATGGTCAACCCACTAAACACTAGTAGTTTAAACAACTCATACATCCACATCATATATATTTATCAATGCTGCATGTAATGATGTTGCCAAACACTGAAGATTCAAACAGCAACAGAGATAAAATGAACCTATTCAATTAAGATTCAAAATTTCATGCTAATCAAGAAGTAAATCTTAAGGAGAGCTAAAGTCAGAAGTACACCAGTGACACCTAAGATGGGAAAAGCTATACGTACAGCTCCAGAGAGCAACTAATATTGAGATCACCACTCTTCAGATTGAATAAAAGACATAGTGCCCTTGCATTCCATCCTTCCTCAACCTGCAAATAATGATTTCATTCTGATTGTGAGCTCTGTGCTGCAAAATGATGGAAAATACAAACATTTACTGGGGTCTAATTTTTGTTGAAGTGCTGCTATTGATTGTAGAGTCAAATTACTTAAGTATTGTAACAAACAAGTGTATTGTTGTTGTTGTTGCTGCTGCTGTCTCCTTCATGCTGAAGACTGGTGCTAGTCTGTCCTGTGCAAGCCTCTTCATCTCTGTATATTTACCTCAACCTAAATCCATATGAACCTGCTTATTCTATTTAAGCCTTGGTCTTTCTCTACAATTTTGACCCTCCCCCCTCCGCACATCCTTCCATTGCCGAACTGGTAATTCCTTGATGCTTCGGGATAAGTCCTATCAATCAGTCCCTTGTTTTAGTCATGTTGGACAATGAATTTCTATTTTCCCCAGTTTGTTTCAGTGCCTCCTCATTTGTTATTCACTTGACCCATCTAATCTTTAGCATTCTTCTATCACACCACAGTTTCAAAGTCTTTATTCCCTCCTTGTCATCCACATTTCACATATGTACAAGGTTATGTTCCAAACAAATACTTTCAGAAAAGACTTCTCAGCACTTAAAATCTATATTAGTTGTTAATAAATTCCTCTTTTTCAGAAATTCTTTTCTTGCTCTTCCCAGTTAGTATTTTATATACTCTACTTCAGATATCATCAGTACTTTGCTGCCTAAATAGCAAAACTCCTCTATTACTTTTAGTGTCTCATTTCCTAATCTAATTTCCTCAACATCGCCTAATTTAATTCAGCTACAGTCCCCTACCGTTGTTTTACTTTTGTTGATGTTCAGCTGATAATCTCTTTCCAAGATGCATTGCCTTCAACTGCTGTTTTAAGTTCTTTGTCATTTCTGACACAAGTCCAATGTCATTGGCAAACTGCAAAGTTTTTATTTACTCTCCATGAACTTTAATTCTCTTTCCACCTTCATCTTTGGTTTTCTTTAGTGACTACTCAGTGCACAGATTGAACAACATTAGAGAATGGCTACAGCCATATATCATTCCCGTCGTCCTAGACGACGGAGCCCGATTTGTGTGCCTTCTTAGTCACCTGCACGATCACACAGATCTTATTAGTGACCTGCTGCTTTCGCCTCCTGTGCAGAATAAGTATGAATTTGCTAAAGCTTGTATCGTTGAATGCTTATCCCGTCCCCCTGCTGAGTCGATCCAACGCATTATCCACGAGGAACACATTGATGACCGTGGCGCCATGACTGTGGCGCCACTTACGCGCCCTTGTGGACACAGACTTTCTACCAGACGTCGCACTTTGGACAATTTGGCTGCTTAAACTTCCTTCTGAGCTACAACTGCAGTTATTGTCCCATGTCTCTGAGCCCCTCGAAGCACGCCTGCGCATCACCGACCGTGCCTATAGCATCATTCAACACCAGTACCTCCAGCATTCGAGTCCGGCATCTGCTGCCCCCACGCATTATGCAGTAACAGGACACGCGCCACGCTGTCAGCGCAAGCAACGGCCCCGCCACCCCGTGGTCGCCCGGTTGCACCACCTACTTTTACGTTGCCGCCCCAAAGGTCACTGGAGACGGCCGAGCGAGCACCTGAGTACACACCGGCCGCGCAGCTGGCCGCCTCACCGCCCAGCCATGCTCCTGCACCGCAAGCTGGCTCTCCTTATTGCTGGTTCCATGCTAAATTTGATGACGCGGCTCGCAACTGCAAGCCCCCGTGCGTTTTTCCAAACGCTTATGGCTGGCACGTCTAGGCACCAAGTCCCGCCGCGCTGCTTCATGGCGCCTACCGGCATCTTGTCCGACACCTGCTGCACTGTCTTCCGCTTCGCGCCTCTTTGTTGAGTACACCAACACCGGACCTTGTTTTCTAGTGGACACTGGAGCCGGCATTAGTGTTATTCCGCCCTCCCTCGCCCCTAACATAGATCCCTTATGTGCACTGCCACTGATAGCTGCTAACAATTCCCCGATTCCAGTGCTAGGTTCCTCACATCTCCTGCTTAAATTTGCCCCAGATCAGGTTTTCCCCTGGACATTTTATGTTGCGGAAGTTGATGCACCTGTACTGGGCCTCGATTTTCTTCATCACTATGCCCTCTCCCCTAATCTGCAAGCTGGCTGTCTGACTCACGTCTCTGGTTCAAGTGTTCCTGGTGCGTCTCAACATTCCCCCCCTCAGCCCGAAGTTCCTACTGACTGTTCACACTCTGCCCTTTCAGAGTGTATGTCACTTGCTGCAAACCTTTCTTCTGCTCTATCAGCTTTCTTGTGCTAGCGTTCAGATGTCGATGCATTGCGCACTCAGAATGTTGACCTGCGTGTTCGCATTGACGAAGTCCATGCACAACTGTTGCAGACACAAGAGCAGCTTCTACAACTCCGCACACCCCCTCTTGCAATCGTGGACAAGCCTCTGCAGCCTGGTCATTGTTCCACAGCTGTGATTCCATTAACGGTTCGGCCAGCCTCTGCCCCTACCCCCCCTGCCCCTACCCCCCCTGCCCCTACCTCCCCTGCCCCTACCCCCCCCTGCTTCTCCCACGTTTTTGCATGCAATTGCCAATGGCACGTGTCACAGAATAAACACAACTGAAGGACCCCCTGTGCGGCATAAGACACGCCGCCCAAACACGCAGAAACTTCGCCATGCTAAAAACATTGTTAAAGATCTTTTGGATTCCAACATTCTCCGTCAATCTGATAGTAACTGGTCATCACCAATCCGTCTCGTGCCGAAGAAGGATGGTACTTTCCGCCTCTGTGGTGACTACCGTGCTCTTAACGCACGCACTACCATCGATAACTACCCTATCCCCCACATTCAAGGTTTCACCCAGATGTTGCGTGGTTCCCAGATCTTCTCCGTTCTCGATTGTAGCAAAGCCTATCATCAGATTCCCATGTTCTCCGACGACATCCCCAAGACAGCCATAATCACTCCATTTGGCCTCTTTGAGTACTGTTCCATGCCATATGGTCTCAAAAACGCCGCACAGACATGGCAACGCTTCATCGACACTCTGTTGTTTGACCTCCCTTTCGTCTATGCCTACTTAGACGATATTCTGATTTTCTCTCCCTCACCTGAGGAACACACTCTCCATCTTTCCAGAGTGCTGGCACTGCTCACTGCTAATGGAGTGGAGATCAACCACGGGAAGTCTCAGCTTAGCAGTCCTGAGGTCACCTTCTTAGGTCACACAGTCACGGCCGAGGGTGTCTGCCCTACCTCCTCTCGGGTTGAACTCATACTTAGCCTCCCTTCCCCAGAGGACTTCGCTGAACTTCACCATTTTCTAGGCATGGTGAACTTCTATAGGCGCCACCTGCCCCATGCTGCGTCTATCCAGATCCCTCTGACCGACACTCTGGCGGGTAAGGATACTAAAGGCAAACGCAAACTCGTTTGGACACTGGAAATGGCCGATTCATTCAAAAATCTCAAAACCGCCCTCTCTAAAGCTGTCACACTCGCTCACCCCGCTCCTGACGCACCCATTTCTATTACAGCTGATGCGAGCGACACTGCAATTGGTGCGGTCCTTCAGCAACATGTATTGGATACCCCCCAACCCCTCCGTTTCTCTTCCAAGAAATTAAACAAATCCCAGTCCAAATGGTCCACTTTCGACCGTGAACTCCTCGCCCTATACGAGGCGGTCAAATATTTCAGAGCCGATGTCGAGGGTCGCCCATTCACAATTTATACAGATCACAGACCATTGGCAGATGCAATCCGTAACCCCTCATGCCATCTCCCCCCACGATGCTTCCGCCATATGGATTTCATATCCCAATATTCCACTGATGCACAATATATCCGAGGCGCTGACAATGTCGTCGCTGACTGCCTGTCTCGCGTCAACATCATCAATACCCCACTTGACCTTACCGACCTGGCCTGCTGGGAAACCGAAGACCCCGATATTCATGCCTTGCAACAAGACACAACCTCTTCCCTCAAACTGGAACAACGTGCATTCCCCGGCACCACAGAACCGGTCTGGTGCGATGTTTCCACTGGTAGTCCCCGCCCTCTCGTACCCGCAGCTCTCCACCGCACTGTTTTTGATGCGCACCACAACCTAGCTCACCCAGGCATCAAAGCCTCCACCAGATTGGTCACAGAAAGGTACGTCTGGCCCGGTGCTAAACATGATTGTAGAATGTGGGCTCGCGCCTGCATACCGTGTCAGAGAGCTAAAGTGGGCCGCCATGCACTTCCTCCGCCAGGCACTTTCGACATACCTAAAGGACGTCTGCGACATACCCATATTGATATTGTAGGTCCCCTCCCTCCCTCCAAGGGCTTTTGATATATCCTGTCCGTTATTGATAGGGTCACTAGATGGGTCGAGGCAGTCCCTTTGGAAGATATTTCGGTTGAGTCTGTGGCTCAGGCCTTCATTGCAACTTGGATTTCCCGATTCGGAAGCCCTACCTCACTGACCACCGACCAAGGTAAGCAATTTGAATCACAGCTGTTCGCCTCCCTCTGTTCGTACTGTGGCGTCGCAAAGTTTCACACAACCGCTTATCACCCCCAGGCCAATGGACTTGTGGAGTGCAGGCACCGCATGCTTAAAGCTGCACTTATGTGCCACAGTGGCCAGTGGTCTGAATCTCTCCCCTGGGTTTTGCTAGGCCTCCGCACTGCATACAAAGAGGACTTGCAAGCCTCCCTCGCCAATATCCTTTACGGGGAGCCTCTGGTTTTACCAGCCAAATTCATCAAGGTTACGCCGCTACCAAGCTCTTCCGAGCTCCCAGCACTTGTCGAGAGCGTCCGAGGGCACATCACGCTCATCAAACCTCCCTTGCCCTCTGCCCACTGTAGGCCTCATGTGTTCGTGCATAAGGAACTGGCCACATGTGAATTTATCATGTTACGTGACGACACAGTACAGACAACCCTGCAGCCTCCCTACACTGGTCCGTTTAAAGTCCTGTCCCGAGGCCCTTCCACATTGTCGATACTTAACAACCGCAAACCAGTAACTGTTTCACTCCACCGGGTGAAACCTGTGTGGACCTTGCAGGAGCACTCTGCAAGTGACCCTGACGTACACGACGCCTGCCCTCCTTCCCAGGAATCCCATCGTGATTTGGACGGGCCCACCACCCCTCCCCCCCTTCCTCCCCCCTTGCAGCCTACATCACGGGCCGGACGACCCGTGGTTCCACCCCGTTGGCGCAGGGATTATGTCCTAGCTTCAGTCGAGCTTGCTACACCTACCCCCAAATGTTGTGCATGTGATTTCACCATGGACAAGTGCTTTTGTGACCATCAAGTGTCCCACCCTCATCAAGCTGGCACAGGACTTGACGCACCACCGTGCTCCTCACTGCAAGGGGGGCGGGGGGGGGGGGGGGGGGGGGCTCTGTGGTGACTATCGACTCTACGAGTGATAGATCTCCGCCATAGCAGGCTCTCTGACCCATGTGGACTTATTGGACTTATTGCTTCCCATTCTGTTGTGTGCTGCCGACTGTACAAGACGTTGTAAATATTCTCGCATAATAAAGTTGTATGAATGTATGTTGGTGTGTTATTTAATGATTGCCGCCGCTCCGCACATCAGGAATAACCACATAATAAAAAATGAAATATTTGTGAGATGCAGTGTTGCAAATAATTATATTGCAGCAATTTAGATGGTATTATTCTTAGGTTCCTGCCCAACCACAACCTTGTAAATCAACAGACTCGCAATAAACAACCAAATATTAGCAAGAGGCAGCAAAGAAACTATTTCAGTTCTAAATATGAAATGCTCAGAATCTTAAAAGTCTGCACTAGAGCTTGAACTATCTTCATACATAATTCATCTTCACAACATGATGTGTGGCTATGCAGGATACATGACAATAAGCATTTCAAATATTCTATTGGTAGCTTGTGATGACTGTTATTGCCAATATGGCTTAAAATTACATTTAATTATAACAAATTGTACAAAGGACATTCAGTTTGTGATGAATCTTCAATGAGCTGTTGCCTTGAAACAGAATAGTGTCATAACACAGTTCCAACCTTGGAAATTAGCATTTACACAGTGCCCATTTTGATTTGTTTTAACAAATGAAAGAAGTACATACATAAATTTATGAAAGCAGAAATATTACTTTACGATAGACTCATCACTAAATTCTGTGACAATGTAATGTATGTTCGTGAAAATATTTCACAGAATATTTAAATTGTTATATTATAAGGACTCTTAACCATTGTTTTCTCTTTGGATTTCAGTAAAGTGTATTGGACTGTAATCTCTGACTACAGGCGGTCGAAGACTGTGATATTATCAGGATTCTTAAACATTTTATTCTCTTTGGATTTCAATGACTCATAGTTTCCTTAGTGATTTTGAATGTTTCTAGCATTTGAAGGTTTGCTTTTAGGACATTGACATGGCTTTGTTGGTTATATTTGAGTAATTCATAGCTTCTTTGCTGATTTCGTTGGTTTGTGGGATCTGGATAGTTTGTTTTCCTGTTAGGCTTCTTGTTTCTTTCATTCATTTACTCAATATTTGTAGGATCTTGATAGATTGTGTAATTGATAGTTTCTTTGCTGATTTCATTGGTTTGTGGGATCTGGATAGTTTGTTTTCCTGTTAGGTTTGTTGTTTCTTTCGTTCATTTATTTGATATTTGTAGGATCTCAATAGATTGTTTATCAGTTATGTTTGTTGTTTCTTTTGTTTGTTTGCTTGGCATTAGTAGTAACTTGACAGTTTGTTTCTCTGTTAGGTTTGTAGTTTATTTTGTTTGTTAACTTGCATTTGTTTTGAATTACTGTATTGTTGTTATTGTAGTTAGTTATTTGGTTAGGTGATTTGGTCAGATATCTTATGACTTTAGTTCCTCAGTTTAGGTATTACTGTTAAAATTTCTAATGCTCAGGAAATGCAAGTTGAATCTGTCACAGAGGTCAAAAAGAGCTCCAGCTATGAAGATAGCTAGACAGCAACAATCGTTTGTACATGCTGAGCAAGTGGAGCATCAGAGAAGTGCTCGAGCAGCTGAAACCAAAGCACAGTCTGATGCTCAACATCAGCAGAATGCTGAACACATTGCATATCAGTGTGTTTCTGAGGCAGCCAAAAATGTGGCTTCTCGGTGTCATGCAAGCACAGCATGCATAACGTGTGTGTGCATCTGAAACCATACATGAAGCAGACACACGCTGATTTGCTATTGCTCAACAACAAGCTGAATGTCAGCAAATGTTTACAATGAATACCTAACTGTATCCCATTATGTTTTGGAAATGGCGACAAGGATATCATTCCAGTATTCCTCAAACAAATCTGGTGACTGGAGAACCGAACCCAAATAAAAAAGTTATGTGCATGGATTTCTATGTGTTTCACATTCATCTGATGGTCCACAAACATGATTTCAGCTTGCCATTGTGTTATAGTGTACTTCGGTTGCAAATTGTGATAGACATGCATGTGAAGATGGAGAGTGAGCATCTAAGGCTCATAGTGCTAAATCAAAGCAAGCTGCGTGCAGAGAATTACATCCATGTGCAAGATGCAATTGCAAGCAGTAGCAATGTAAATCTGAATGACTTAGGTCAGATGGTCATCCTCCCATCATCATTCATGAACAGTCCAAGGTACTTCCATGAATACACCCAGGATGTGTTCTCCTGTATCCAGAATTGTGGTTAGCTGGACTTATTCATCAGCTTCATGTGTAACCCAGCCTGGACTGAGATCAGGGAGGGACTGATGGTCAGGCAGAAACTGGCAGACTGCCATGAAATTGTAGTGCAACTTTTTACTGTTAAAGTGCAAAAGTTGATGGCGCTGAATAGGGAAAGCACAGCTGCGGTTAAAAAAGAAATTGTGATTGAACCGAACTGATGAAATGATGTCAGCAGAGCAGCCTGACCCCAATGTGAACAAATGATATGGTTATTAAGAGACTATTCCATGTACCTTGTGGAATGCTGAACCCTATGTCCCCATGCATGAAGGAAAGGAAATGCACCAAAAAGTATCCTCAGCCACTGTTAAAAGAGACTGAAATGAACGAAAATGGATACCTGTTGTACAGATGTAGAGCACCCAAGGATGCAAGGTGCACGGTCACATTGAAAGTGAGAGGTATGGCCCAGGAAATCATACAGTACAACAGCTGGGTCATTTCAGAGTCACCACTTCTTTCCAAAATATTTAATGCCCACATTAAGGCAATTAAATATATTTGCAAATACATAAACAAAGGCAGTGACCAGACAATATTTACTGTGCTACAGCAGAACTATGCTAATAAGATCCAAGAGACAAAGTGCAAATGTTTAGAGTGGGTCGATACGTGAGCAGCAGTGAAGCTTTGTGGTGGATAATGGGCTTGCCGCTTCACAAGAAACCCTGATAGTGACACATTTAGCAATTTACCTTCCCAACAGTGAACGTGTACTTCATGGAGGCCAATTTGTGCGATCAGTAACTACACCGACCACAACCACCCTCGCCACAATTTCCGACTGTGCCAGATGGACAACTTTGGCATAACTTTGCTGTACACCAGTGTTCCAAAATATTATACATGGAACACATCATGGAAGGAATGGAAACAAAGTGCACAGGGCACCCTGGTCAAAGGCTGACTAAACGTGAAGGTATAAGATACCCTGGGCAGAATTTACACTGCGCATGTAACACAATTTGAGTGTTATTGTGTACAGTAGCTTCTGACCCATGTCTGGAGCCCTATCAGTTTATAGTCCCTGAAAATAGTTGACAGAGAAGAAAATGTTATGTTCCATGTAGCATATGGGGTGACGGGACTTTTGGAAGATGATGACCACTGGTACGTTACAATGGGGGATGCCGCATTGTGCTGGTCATCAGCCAAGTTGAGAGAGCTCTTTGCCAACATGTTGAGCACCTGTAGACTCTTGAAGCCTATATGACACTTTGGAATAAATATAAAGCAGCATTATCTGAAGAAATCACCCATCAGTACCATGGGATAGCACAGACCAGTGATGAGGTATATTTTAACGAAGCACTGAAACTTATTGAGGACAAAGTTTTCTCGATGGTGGGAAAATGCCTGTCTGATTTTGGCTTGCCCACCTCACAACAAGCAGGAGATTTGTCCACATATTTGCTGAGGGACCTCAGTTACAACACAGCAGCCTTGGAGTCCCAAGTTGCCCAAACTGAGCTCCTGTTATCACTAGAACAAAGGCACAGTTTCAATAAAATTTTGAGTCACTTGGAAAGCTGAGAAGGGGGGGTCTTCGTTTCTTGGAATTACCTGGGGACACTGGTAAGACATTCCTGTTGAATTTCCTGCTGGTCCAATTGCTTAAGGACAGGAATGTCACATTGGCTGCAATGGATTCGGAAAGCTTAATAAAACTTGAAAGCTGCTCTTGCAATGTTGTAAGCTTGGAAGATAACTTAATAAATGAAGTTTTTCTGGGCTTACATGAAAACTTGAGTGATGAGGAGTGTTGTGTGAAAGTGTTTTCTTGGGGCGTAAGAATGAATCAGTGGGAAACACCAATAAAAAATTTATTGAGTACTTGGTGAAGTGACCACCTACACATTAGTCGATACAGTGATGACAAGAGATGACACAACCTCATATCCTGTAGAGTTTCTAAACTCATTAGAGCTGTTGGGGGTGCCATTCAACAAGTTGGAGCTGAAGGTGTGTGTGCCTGTCTTATTGATTCATAACACGGATGCACCACAATTGTGGAGTGGCACCAGGTTTTCACATCATGGGCCTGAGAAGGCATATCATGCAGGGGCTCCATCATCACCGATGGAGCCAAGGAAGAGATAGCATTAACAACATGAATTCCTATCATCCCAACAACATCCCCGTTTGAACTCTTGCAGTTCCCATTGAAAGCAGCCTTCTGGGTTACTATAAACAAGAATCTAGGTCAAATGGTAAAAGTGTCAGGTATTCATCTGGGCACCCCATGTTTCTCATGCAGCCAGCTCTACATTGGCTGCTCACTTGTATTGAGAGCCAGAAATATCTACAAATACATAGAAAACAAGAAGTACCATAATGTTATTTACAGAGACATATTGCAGTACATTTCTGGTTCTCCATACATACCAAGATAATTATATTTTTCATGCTAGTCATGTGACAAATAGTCATGCAATTATTTACTCTCTTTCCTGGCACATTTTGTACTTGGCTACTCAATAACTTACATATTTTTTCCTTAAGTAAACAAGTTAGTTTTGAAAGACCAGTGTTCTGCCAGCTTTTTGGGCCGCAAGTGGCTCACACTGCAATACTTCCAAAAGAACTTTTATGATGGCACATGTGCATGGGTAGTAAGTTTTGATGGTAACATTTCCTTACAACTGACTGTTTACATGCTGGTGGCAGCACTGGGTGCAGCTGGTATACAATATGTATAAGAACCAAGAGGTAACAATAAAAGTGGAAGACCAAGAATGAATTGCACAGATGAAAAAAGGTGTAAGACAGGGACGTAGTCAATGTGTACAAGAACCAAGAGATAACTATAAGAGTGGAAGACCAAAAATGAAGTGCATGGATTAAAACGGGTGTAACACAGGAATATAGCCTTTCGCCCCAGCTGTTCAATCTATATGTCAAAGAAGCAATGACAGAAATAAAAGAAAGATTCAAGTGTGGGATTAAAATCAAGGTGGAAGAATATCATCATTAAGATTCCTGATGACATTCCTATCCTCAGTAAAAGTGATGAAGAATTACAGGATCTGCTGCATGGAAAGAACAGTCTAATGAGTACAGAATAAGGATTGAGAGTAAATCAAAGAAAGAACAATCTATGTAAAGATCTAAAATCACTTTCTTTGGTCCAAAAAGGGGTCCAATATTCAGGAACAGACTTTTCAATAAATTGCCAGCAACCACTAAAAACTTGGTTTCAGATAAAGCACAGTTTAAATAGAATTTGAAAGTCTTTTTGATAAGCAACTCCTTCCACTCTGTAGATGAATATCTAACAGGGACTATTAGACCAGCTTAAGTAAAAATGTCTGTTAGTTTAAAGTTTTGACAGCACTTGGTCACAATAGTCATAATTAGGTATTTTGTGTATGGTTAATTTATTAAAATTGCATAACTATGTTTCATTTTGACAATGTATTAATTCTATAAATATTAGTAGTTCTAGTTTACTGTAATGTATTGTATTTTATTTTGACAGTATCCTGGAAAATGATCGGGGTAGTGAGTATTATAGTCAAGTGTTTTATGTTTTTCAAGTTATACTTTCTCACTTGCTCCACACCCACAATAATCATCTCATTTTTGGGTCTATGGAACAAAAACTTAATCTAATCTAATCTAATGAGAAGTAGCAGAAGTGAGATCAGTGAGAAACTTAACATCATAAATGGAGAGAGTTCAGGAATTCTGCAACCTACGCAGCAAAATATCCTATGATGGACAGAGCAAGGAGGACATAAAAAGCTTTTCTGGCCAAAAGAAGTCTCCTAGTATCATAGGTCTTAATCTGAAGCAGAAATTTCTGAGAATGTACGTTCAGAGCACAGCATTGTATGGCAATGACAAGAGGAATGTGGGAAAACCAGAACAGAAGAGAGTACAAGCATTTGAGATGTGGTGCTGTGGAAGAATGTTGAAAATTAGGTGGACTGATAAGGTAAGAATTGAGGAGGTTCTTCGCTGAATCTGCAAGGGAAGGAATATATGGAAAGCACTGACAAGAAGAAAGGACAGGATGATATGACATCGGTTAAGACATCAGGGAATAATTTCCATGTTACTAAAGGGAGCTGTAGAGGGTAGAAACTGTAGAGGAAGACAGAGATTGGGATACATGCAGCAAATAATCTATGACTTAGGTTGCTAGTGCTACTCTGAGATGAAAAGGTTAGCACAGGAGAGGAATTCACGGAGGATCGCATCAAACCAGTCAGAAGACTGATGACTCAAAAACAAATGTAGCTTACCACCACTCCTATTTTCTTAGTCATTATTAGCTCTACCCCCCAACCCTTTTGATTCTGTGTTACTGGTACACTACATATGATTTCACAGTACTTCTGTTATTGATTGCTGTTCAGTACCAACATATTCTTATGACTTACACAAAATTCCCACTATTGTTTGGTCTGATTACAATTATTAGACATGCTATCAGACAAGTAACCCATTCATTCATCGTCATATTCCATAGACCTCATCATGGAGTAGAACACTGAGGGACAGTCTGGAGCCCATACAGCCACTGCTAAAAGCTGTACACTGTGTAAACAATAAACTATACTTCACTACTATGTACTAATTTGCTTATTTAAAGTTAAGTTTATATAATAAAATTAGCAGGAAATGCATTACTTTGTCTCCTATTCCTACTGGTGGCTTAATGTGTACATGACCATATTGATAGTTTCTAAAGAATAAGAGATATTTGCACAGAGTAAGCATAAAGACCTGTTTACAGTCAACATTTCTACTTGTCAGGCAACCAGTACAAGTCATCACCATGAAATCATGTGTAATGTGTAAGCCAGTTGTGGATTTTAAGGGTTAGTGATAATTAAAGCAAATTTCTGTTGGAGCTTAAGACATAACATCAGAACTAGCATTCTCTGAAGCATTCCAAAAGAGAATCATATTAATGCTAAAGTAAAAAACTCCTTTTATATTCTGGATAAATTGCTTAGAACTGAACTTTGTGGATTAAATTAATACCTTTGAATGAATGCTGGAAGTATCTCCTACTATTAAATGTTAGTGTTTTCAGCAACTATAAATGAAAATTTTTGAAGACAGAAACAGATTATTTTTAGTGCTTCCAAAAATAGGATGTCAAGTGTCCCTAGAAAATGTCTTGCTACTGTTAAAGTTGGAGACATCAGGGCACCCGGCTTATAATAATGTTACACCTTCACATCGAGAACAGTTCCAGTCTATGTCAGTAAATAATTTTCATGTCCCGTAAGTACAGGTAAGACAAAAAACTATGTATGCTCCACAGGTAGTTTAAGGGAAAAAAATCATGCTGCTAAATACGTATTGGAAGTAAATTGTAAATGTAAGTTCCATCCACAGGCTATGGCAGGCCCATCAGTACCGACCTCTGCCAGTGGCATCATTGGTTGTGGTGTGGAGTGCCATGGAGTCACTATAACCACTTTCATAGCTGTTGTCAGTTCTGTGACCTGAACTACTACTTCTCAATCAAGTAGCTCCTTAAAAGACCTCAAGAGGCACCCCATTCCAGTCCTCCCAACAAGGAAAAATTGCTGGCAGTACCAGGAATTGAATCCAGATCCTCTGCATGGCAGATAGCCATGCTGACCACACAGCATATTACATTCTGGGACTACAACAAGAGAACTGCCAGTTTCACACTCAGGACAGCATAATAATTAATTGACAATGTTGGGGAGTGATTATGATACATGACCCCTCAATCTTCACCTACAATGCAAAGGGTTTAGTTGGAGCAGATATACAGATGAACCTAAAATAACACCTAATTTGGTTCTTTAAATGTTTTCTTTCTGTTAATGAATGGACATTGCTTCTTGCCATACAAATGTCTTCAATAAATTATAACAGTTGTACACAAAATTTGCCGGCCGGGGTGGCCAAGCGGTTAAAGGCGCTCCAGTCTGGAACCGCGCGACCGCTACGGTCGCAGGTTCGAATCCTGCCTTGGGCATGGATGTGTGTGATGTCCTTAGGTTAGTTAGGTTTAAGTAGTTCTAAGTTCCAGGGGACTAATTACCTTAGAAGTTAAGTCCCATAGTGCTCAGAGCCATTTTTGAACACAAAATTAAACAGACCACCTCAACAGCCTAATGATTAGTACTGCTGATTTCGGTGTGGAAGATCCAGGTTCAATTCCCAGTATCTCCTACTGATATCCAGAACAGGTTCTACTCAGCATTTTGAGGTCAAATGAAGAGTTCCTAGAATACAGAAGCCACAGCATGATTCATTTGCTGGCAGTAACAGGTGGGGGAACTGGTGACATGTTGATCACATGTTCCACAATTGTAGCTGATCACATGTTCTACAATTGTAGATTGCTCCACATAATGCCTTGTAAGATGCAGTTAGCCAGATGGAACAGGCCTAAGGCCTAATCCCTGAGTGGTGTTTACATTTTTACAAAATTAATGATCCCTGAGTGGTTTTTACATTTATACTAAATTAATGATTCTGAGATCACAGGGATAGGAATTTTTGAAGAAAAACTGTACATCTCCCGAACAAGCATGCTATTGATATTATGTGGACAACAGGGAGATTCTGTCATGTAAGATAGATCTGTGATACAGTGAACATTCATAGCAAGGTCATGTTTTAAGCTAACTCAAAAATGCACAAACAAGTCAAAGAACTCAATGAAAGTTTCTGAAAGTTTATTAAACCATTATTTCACCAGAAACAGCATGAGACACAATTGAAAACTGCTAAATTTAATAAGTGAATAACATTGCACAAACAACTTTGTCAGGCTTAACTTAAGAACCACTACAGCTGCAACTGCACGCCATGAAATGTAAACACGCTGCTAATATTTGCAAGAACAATTGAAATCTACTACATTTAATGTTTTAATACAGTACACAACCACCACAGCTGCAACTGCACGCCACGAAATCAAAATAACCGATAAACACTGCAAGATCAGAGGTTAACATAAGTGTTAGATAATCCGTTGCAGGTGTGAAATTCTGGTACGTTAATAACCGCTGTAACAACAAGAATGAATGCAAGCGTTCAAACATGCATGCACTGTGTTATACAGGTGCTGGATGTCAGTTGGTGGGATGGAGTTCCATGCCTGTTACACCTGGTCACTCAATACAGGGATGGTTAATGCTGGTTGCAGATGATGCTGGAGTTGTTGTCTGATGATGTCACGCATGTGCTCAGCTGAAAGATCTGGTGATCGAACAGGCTATGGCAGCATATCAACACTCTGTAGAGCATGTTGGGAAACAACCCCTGACCGAGCGAGGTGGCGCAGTGGTTAGACACTGGACTCGCATTCGGGAGCAGGACGGTTCACTCCCGCGTCCGGCCATCCTGATTTAGGTTTTCCGTGATTTCCCTAAATCGCTCCAGGCAAATGCCGGGATGGTTCCTTTCAAAGGGCACAGCCGACTTCCTTTCCTGTCCTTCCCTAATCCGATGAGACCGATGACCTCGCTGTCTGGTCTCCTTCCCCAACACAACCAACCAACCAACAACCCCTGAAATGCTGTTCATGAATGGGAGCACAACGGGTCGAACCACCATGTTGATGTACAAATTTGCTGTCAGGGTGCATGGGATAATCACAAGAGTGCTCCTGCTGTCATATGCAATCACATTCCAGACTAATGCTAAGCATAGTTCCAGTATGCCTAGCATGCAGACAGGTTGGTTGCAGGCCCTCAACTGGCCTCCTCCTATCCAACACGCAGCCATCACTAGCACTGAGGCAGAACCAAATTTCATTAGAAAACACAACATACCTCCACCATGTCCTCCAATGACCTCTCTCTCGACACCTCTGAAGTCGCAAATGGCGGCGGTATGGGGTCAGTGGAATGCACACTACACGGCATCTGGCTCAGAGGTATCCTTAAAGTAAGTGATTTGTAACAGTTCATTGTGGCACTGTGGAGCCAACTGTTGCTGAAATTGCTGCTGCATTTGTGCCAGAGACATATGCTGAACACAGTCACCTTCCCTCTTGGTAGTGCCACATGGCATCCAGAGCCCAGTCTTCTTGTGACCATACATTCCAGCGGCCAGCTCTGCCAGTAGTCATGTAAGTCCTGGTAAGGCTTTCTGCAATATCACAGAAGGAACATCCACCTTCGTAGCCCTATTACATGATCTCGTTCAAACTCAGTGGTATGTTGATAAAGGTGTCTTGGGTCACCTTAAAGGCATTCTTGACTACTCCTTAACTCACCAAATCCCATCTCAAAGGTAACTAACGTTCATGACCGTTACATCATGTAGTTTTTCTTCCTAGATAACGAACTGTTACTCTTATGCGACTGGTGCAAAATTTGAATAAAAATCATCTTTCAGATGTAGAAACATGTCTACCAACGTTCGCGTATGTCACCCAACTCCTTCTTGCTGCTGCAATTTTTTTCCCATCAATGTACATTTGACTGTTGTGGTCTTCAGTCCTGAGACTGGTTTGATGCAGCTCTCCATGCTACTTTATCCTGTGCAAGCTTCTTCATCTCCCAGTACCTACTGCAACCTACATCCTTCTGAATCTGCTTGGTGTATCCATCTATTGGTCTCCCTCTACGATTTTTACCCTCCACGCTGCCCTCCAATACTAAATTGGTGATCCCTTGATGCCTCAGAACATGTCCTACCAACCAAGCCCTTCTTCTAGTCAAGTTGTGCCACAAACTTCTCTTCTCCCCAATCCTATTCAATACTTCCTCATTAGTTATGTGATCTACCCATCTAATCTTCAGCATTCTTCTGTAGCACAACATTTCGAAAGCTTCTATTCTCTTCTTGTCTAAACTATTTATCGTCCATGTTTCACTTCCATACATCGCCACACTCCATACAAATACTTTCAGAAACGACTTCCTGACACTTAAATCTATACTCGATGTTAACAAATTTCTCTTCTTCAGAGACACTTTCCTTCCCATTGCCAGTCTACATTTTATATCCTCCCTACTTCGACCATCATCAGTTATTTTGCTCCCCAAATAGCAAAACTCCTTTACTACTTTAAGTGTCTCATTTCCTAATCTAATACCCTCAGCATCACCCGACTTAATTCGACTACATTCCATTATCCTCGTTTTGCTTTTGTTGATGTTCATCTTATATCCTCTTTTCAAGACACTATCCATTCCATTCAACTGCTCTTCTAAGTCCTTTGCTGTCTCTGACAGAATTACAATGTCATCGGCGAACCTCAAAGTTTATATTACTTCTCCATGGATTTTAATACCTACTCCGAATTTTTCTTTTGTTTCCTTAACTGCTTCCTCAATATACAGATTGAATAAAATCGGGGAGAGGCTACAACCCTGTCTCACTCCCTTCCCAATCACTGCTTCCCTTTCATGCCCATCAACTCTTATAACTGCCCTTTGGCTTCTATAAAAATAGTAAATAGCCTTTTGCTCCCTATATTTTACCCCTGCCACCTTCAGAATTTGAAAGAGAGTATTCCAGTCAACATTGTCAAAAGCTTTCTCTAAGTCTACAAATGCTAGAAACGTAGGTTTGCCTTTCCTTAATCTAGCTTCTAAGATAAGTCGTAGGGTCAGTATTGCCTCACATGTTCCAATATTTCTACGAAATCCAAACTGATCTTCCCCGAGGTCCGCTTCTATTAGTTTTTCCATTCGTCTGTAAAGAAGTCGCGTTAGTATTTTGCAGCCATGACTTATTAAACTGATAGTTCGGTAATTTTCACATCTGTCAACACCTGCTTTCTTTGGTATTGGAATTATTATATTCTTCTTGAAGTCTGAGGGTGTTTCGACTGTTTCATACATCTTGCTCACCAGATGGTAGAGTTTTGTCAGGACTGGCTCTCCCAAGGCCGTCAGTAGTTCCAATGGAATGTTGTCTCCTCTGGGGGCCTTGTTTCGACTCAGGTCTTTCAGTGCTCTGTCAAACTCTTCACGCAGTATCGTATCTCCCATTTCATCTTCATCTACATCCTCTTCCATTTCCATAATATTGTCCTCAAGTACATTGCCCTTGTATAGACCCTCTATATACTCCTTCCACCTTTCTGCTTTCCCTTCTTTGCTTAGAACTGGGTTTCCACCTGAGCTCTTAATATTCATACAAGTGGTTCTCTTTTCTCCAAAGGTCTCTTTAATTTTCCTGTAGGCAGTATCTATCTTACCCCTAGTGAGATAAGCCTCTACATCCTTACATTTATCCTCTAGCCATCCCTGCTTAGCCATTTTGCACTTCCTGTCGATCTCATTTTTGAGACGTTTGTATTCCTTTTTGCCTGCTTCATTTACTGCATTTTTATATTTTCTCCTTTCATCAATTAAATTCAATATTTATTCTGTTACCCAAGGATTTCTACTAGCCCTCGTCTTTTTACCTACTTGATCCTCTGCTGCTTTCACTACTTCATCCCTCAAAGCTACCCATTCTTCTTCTACTGTAATTCATTCCCCCATTCTTGCCATTTGTTCCCTTACGCTCTCCCTGAAACTCTTTACAACCTCTGGTTCTTTCAGTTAATCCAGGTCCCATCTCCTTAAATTCCCACCTTTTTGCAGTTTCTTCAGTTTTAATCTACAGTTCATAACCAATAGATTGTGGTCAGAGTCCACATCTGCCCCTGGAAATGTCTTACAATTTAAAACCTGGTTCCTAAATCTCTGTCTTACCATTATATAATCTATCTGAAACCTTTTAGTATCTCCAGGGTTCTTCCATGTATACAACCTTCTTTCATGATTCTTGAACCAAGTGTTAACTATGATTAAGTTGTGCTCTGTGCAAAATTCTACCAGGCGGCTTCCTCTTTCATTTCTTATCCCCAATCCATATTCACCTACTAAGTTTCCTTCTCTCCCTTTTCCTACTACCGAATTCCAGTCATCCATGACTATTAAATTTTCGTCTGCCTTCACTATCTGAATAATTTCTTTTATTTCGTCAAACATTTCTTCAATTTCTTCGTCATCTGCAGAGCTAGTTGGCATATACTGTAGTAGGCGTGGGCTTCATGTCTATCTTGGCCACAATAATGCATTCACTATTCTGTTTGTATTAGCTTACCCACATTCCTATTTTTTTATTCATTATTAAACCTACTCCTGCATTACCCGTATTTGATTTTGTATTTATAACCCTGTATTCACCTGACCAAAAGTCTTGTTCCTCCTGCCACCGAACGTCACTAATTCCCACTATATCTAACTTTAACCTGTCCATTTCCCTTTTTAAATTTTCTAACCTACCTGCCCGATTAAGGGATCTGACATTCCACGCTCCGATCCGTAGAACGTCAGTTTTCTTT
The DNA here is from genome assembly GCF_023898315.1 of Schistocerca nitens. Classification (NCBI taxonomy): domain Eukaryota; kingdom Metazoa; phylum Arthropoda; class Insecta; order Orthoptera; family Acrididae; genus Schistocerca; species Schistocerca nitens. The sequence goes on along the minus strand of NC_064618.1, from coordinate 540,274,743 downwards.
CTCCTGATAACGATGTCCTGTTGAGTAGTCCTCGCCCAGAGATCCGAATGGGGGACTATTTTACCTCCAGAATATTTTACCCAAGAGGACGCCATCATCATTAACCATACAGTAAAGCTGCATGCCCTCGGGAAAAATTACGGCTGTAGTTTCCCCTTGCTTTAAACCATTCGCAGTACCAGCACAGCAAAGCTGTTTTGGTTAGTGTTACAAGGCCAGATCAGTCAATCATCCAGACTGTTTCCCCTGCAACTACTGAAAAGGCTGCTGCCCCTCTTCAGGAACCACGCGTTTGTCTGGCCTCTCAACAGATACCCCTCCGTTGTGGTTGCACCTATGGTACAGCTATCTGTATCGCTGAGGCACGCAAGCCTCCCCACCAACGGCAAGGTCCATGGTTCATGGGGGGACATTTGACTGTATGAACATCTAACCAACAGGTCAGAGAGTGTGAATCGTAAATGTAACGGTAGATGCCACAGTGCAGGTATATAATACATTTAGAGTAAATATATAACATCAAAGCTACCTAGAATGTAGCAGAAGGATGCTAAATTGTTTCACTTACAACATATAAAAATAAAACTAATGATTATGATAAAGAAGGAGCATGAAGAAATCTCTCTATATGTAACTGGGAATAAGTTGTGCATGACACAAATTCTATTTAACTTATATCTGAAAAAGTAAGAGAGAGAAAACCTTTACAAAAAATTTTAGAGCATGTATGATACTTCTTTATGAAGGTTTATGACCACAAGGAATACATAAAGTTCATTAAAATGGAAGGATAAAATGTAAAAATATCCACACACTAAAGACTATAACACTACAACCACCAAACTCTGCAAACAACTGTAAAACGCATGGTGAGAAGATACTTCCAATTGTCCACATATTGGAGTTTCTTCATGTTTCATTCGTGAATGGAGTGGAGATTGTAAAATAAGTTTGTGTGTGCAGAAATTCTTATAATTTTGTCTTCACCTTGGACCATGGTACATTCTTAGATTCCTCACTCAGTACTTTGTAAACAAACATCTGAAAAATAAGTTCAACATTTAATCTTTGAAATTATGTTAACAGTTTTTGATAATAAATTATGAACACCTTACAGTAGCAAATGAAAACAAATAAACTGTGTCTGTATTTTATTTAAATGTATAAGTTTACAGGTACAGATTTTTATCTTACTTACCAGGTGCTGGTGAATGATACAGATGGACTTCTTGATACGGCAAAAGTTTTCATTTATCTGTTACGTGAAGATCAAAGAGTGCGATTTGTTCTGCGTCAGCATCCATCTGAAGTACGAGAGAGAATAGAAATTTTCAGGGAGTAAGTATACAGAATTTTCCCTTATCAGCTTTAATCTTGCCATTTTTATTATTGATATAATATCAAAATTAAGGTTGCACATTTAAAAAATTATGATTTAGTACAGTAAAATTTTAAATTGGTGATCTTGTAAATACACTTGTTATATAATACACACAACAAATTTTGTTTCTACTATAGATGTGTCTTATTCTACACTGAAGCACCAAAAAAACTGGCAGAGACATGCGTATTTAAATTCAGAGATATGCAAACAGGCAGAATACAGCGCTTCGGTCAGAAACACCTGTGTAAGACAACAAGTGTCTAGCACAGTTGTTAAATTGGTTAATGTTACTAAAATGGCAGGTTATCAAAAATTAAGTGAGTTTGAATGTGGTCTTTTAGTTGGCACATGAGAGATGGAACACAGTATCTCCAAGATAGCAGTGAGGGATTTTCCCATACGTCCATTTCATGAATGTACTGTGAATATTAGGAATCTGGTAAAACATCATATCTTCAACATTGCTGCAGCCAAAAAAAATATCCTGCAAGAATGGGACCAAAGATGACTGAAGAGAATCGTTCAATGTGACAGAAGTGCAACATATCCGCAAATTACTGCAGATTTCGATGCTGGGTCATCAACAAGTGTCAGTATGTGAACCATTGAAAGAAACATCATCTATACGGGATTTCAAAGTCAAAGGCCCACTTGTGTACCCTTAATGACTGCTTGACACAAAGCTTTATGCCTCACCTAGGCCCATCAACAGTGACATTGGACTGTTAATGACTGAAAACATGTTGCATGGTCAGACGAGTCTCATTTCAAATTGTATCGAGTGAATGGACATGTACAGGTACGGAGACAACCTCATGAATCCATGGATCCTGCATGTCAGGAGGCTCTGTAATGGTGTGGGGCATGTGCAGTTGGAGTGATGTGGGATCCCTGATATGTCTAGATACAACTCTGGCAACTGACACATACGTAAGCATCCTGTCTGATCACTTGCATCCATTCATGTCCATTGTGCATTCTGACAGACTTGGGCAATTCCAGCAGGACAATGCAACACCCCATGTCTCCAGAATTGCTACAGAGTGGTCCAGGAACACTGAGTTTAAATACTTCCTCTGGCCACCAGACTCACCAGACATGAACATTATTGAGCATATCTGGATGCCTTGCAATGTGCTGTTCAGAAGATATCTCTATCCCCTCATACTCTTACGGATTTATGGACAGCCCTGCAGGATTCATTGTGTCAATTGCCTCCAGCACTTATTCAGACATTAGTCAAGTCCATGCCATGTTGTGTTGCGGCACTTCTGCATCCTCACGGGGGTCCTGCACAATATTAGGCAGGTGTAGCAGTTTCTTTGGCTCTTCAGTGTAGTACATATATGAAAAATTATCACTACTGACTACATTTTATAATGATGGGACTATCTGAAACTTTAAAAATGTACAGGGTTCTAGGAAACGTCACTGGTGCCATTGTCAATATTGATGAATACAAAATACATGAAAATCATGACGGTTCTGTTGACAAAACAAAGACTGACTTATATTTGCATTTGGTTAATAAGAGAGACAATTCTATCATGGAAGTTAATGATGTTCTTCGGCTCGTGGATCAAAATATCGAGAACTTGGATGGACTTTTCAAGGTAATTTCTTCACTATTCTAAATTCTTTCAAGGAATCCATGTAATTTATTTCACCGTTCTGTTCTGCATGAATAAACAGGTACAGATCCAAAGAGGGTCATGAGCTCACAAGGAAAAACTGCTTTAGTAAGGATGTATGTCTGTTAGTTGGGGGGGGGGGGGGGGGGGCACATTTGTTCCGTATTTTTAGAGGTAGTAGTATGGACCAAAACAAGGAAAAAATTTCCAGTAAACACGGGTTCTAAAGTGTATCCATTAAGAGAACTTGCTAATCTTCACTACTGTGAAAGACTTATCATCTACTGCAAGATTTTGCTGTTATGAACAACTTACAGAGTGCAGTAAACAAATGAGGACACATTATTCTGTTACTTTGAAACAGCTGAGCTTCTGAAGTACCAAAATGCATTCAATATGTTGTGAACGTAAACAGTGTGCTATGCTGCAGACTACCATGTTACCACAACCCTTACTTTGCATCCATGTTCAATGGTTTCACCAGTTCACAATAACAGAGGAAAGTGTCCTCATTTGTTTACTTCATTCTGTAGTTCATTTGTAATAGCCATAGTCTGTGTTCATAATAATACTACTTAGTAAAATACTGATAATGGTGAGTGTTCACTTTGATTTTATATTGTGTAAATTATGAAATCATCAAAGTTGTGAGACTTTGTTGCTGTTATAGTTCTTAATATAATTGCAAAAGACATGTACTTCTCACATTTTGAGATGTATGCCTTTTTTATAATATACAGGGTGTTCATTTTAACTGACAACATTCAAATATCTCAAAAACTACACATCGAATCAAAAAAAGTTATAATTCCAGTTTGTTTGTCTCAGAGTTGGACATCCAAAGGTAACACACTTGACTTCCGATCCCATTCCATGTGTGGGAGGTGGGGAGGGGGATTTTAAAATCTTCATTGGGAACCCCTACGGCAAAATCTGCATACGTTTTGTCTGAAGCATTATTTTCATTTTGCCACAGATGGCACTGTAATCAAAGGAATAGAATGGGTACACATTCATAGTTTATGACATACTACTCAATGGCCCTTGAATATCCAGTGGCATGTGGAACCTCCACCTCCATCATGCAAGGGTAGGACAGGCCAGTATTTCATAACTTCTAATTGAAAGCCACATTCACAATGTTGTATTTCTCCAACATATTGAACAGGGGCTACTCAGTGTGCCACTGTAGCTGTGACTCAAGGCAAACATTACTCTACTTTTCCAATTAGAGTTAAGTGTTCAAACATAACACCACCAACTTCAATACACTTCGTGATCTGCTTTTCAAATGACCATACACAGGACAGAAACATATCTGTGGGAGTGTCAGTACAGGCATTTCTGATGCAGTTGACCATGTCTTCACAGCCTGTTGGCTCTTTCTGGTAAACCTTATCTTTTAAATATCCCCCAGAAAGAAATCCAGCGACATCAAATCCAGTGACCTAGCAGGCCAATTAATAGGGCCATCTCTGCTGACCCACTGACCAATGTAAACACAGTCTAATACCTTCCGTACTTCAGTTGCGTAATGCACTGAGTGACTATCATGCTGAAACCACATACATTGTTGAACATTCAGGGCACCATCCTGCAGTAGTACCGATAATTCCTGCTCTAAAAATATTTTGATATTTGCATCCATTCGTGTGCCATTGAGAAAATATTGACCAATTACTTTGTTCCACATAAAGCCACACCACATGATAACCGACCAAAGACACTGATGGTCAACTTGCTGTGACCAATGGGGATTGCCTACACTCTTTTATTTATTTGTTTATTTTATTTATTTATTTTGCGTTCCATAGATCCATATGGGAACATATCCCTGGATATAGAATGAGTCAAGGTTTTCTACAGATTATTATTTTGTGCACAGATACATTGATCTTATCATTAGATTAAAGAAACTGTGAAGTTTAGCATATACCCTTACATATTAGTTAAGATACAGGACATCTGAAAGAATATACATTCATACATAAATCTGGTAATGCATGTTATGCCAGTTAATACTGCCATGGTTTGTGAATGTAGACTCATCAGAAAATAGTACCTCAACAAAGAACATGGGGGTTGTTTGCATTTGTTGATGTGTCCATTCACAAAACACTACCCAGTTATGGAAATGGGTGCCACGAAGTTCTTGATACAATGACACATGGTATGGATGATAATTATGATAATGCAGTGTTGTGACAATACTATTTATGGACATACTGGAATCGTGGTGTAATTTTGGCGGGTGCATATCCATGGGTTGTGGTGCACCACTGCTAGCACAGCTATCTCATTAGCTTCTCCTGTAACACGTTTGCTTCATTTCCTTTTGCCAATCTGTATGTTGCCATCAGATATAAAGGCATTCACAACCTTGTAAAAGAATGAATGAGAGTGAGCTTTCTCTGGAAAACATTCAGCATATAAGGCAACAGCAGCCTCAACATTTCTCCTACGTTCTCCAGAAATCAGGATCATTTCAAGTTTTCATCTGTGATAGCAACATTCATCATCCACTTGTACATCTGTTCTCCAAATGATAGGTAAGTGTGCAGGCAATAAAAACTGCACAAATATTGTAATTTTCAGTGTCACTATCTGTTCTACGTCTGCATCATATGTGAGCTCCGGTCACAGTGTACTGCCTTTCATGATATGTTGCTAGTTTGCTACACGGCTATGGTGACACATCAAGTAGTCCCTGGTTCAGTATGTTGGAGGAATTCTGTGTTAAGAATGGTGTTTCTAATTAGAAGTTATGAAATACTTGCCTGTCCTACCCTCGCAGCGTGAAGATGGGGTCCCACGTGCCATACATATTCAAGGGCCATTGAGTAGCATGTCGTAAATTATGATTGTGTACCCATTTCTGTTCCTCCAATTACGTGCCATCTGTGGCAAAACAAAGAAAATGATTCAGACAAAATGTGTTTAGATTTTGCCATAGAATCGTCATCTGCAATAAAAAACTGGGGTTATCACTGAAGATTTCAAAGTAGTCCCCACCACCCACACATGGGGCAGGGTGGGGACTTGGATGTGGTACCATTGTATGTCCCCTCTGAGACAGACAAATTGGAATTAGTTTTTGAGATATTTCAATGTTTTCAGTTAAAACAAACAGCCTGTATATCTTTGAATTCCCATTTGTTGGAAATCACACTATTCAATGTAATAAGCACTGATATAACATATTATTATTATTATTATTGTTGTTATTGTTATTGTAAAACATTATATACATTTTATTGTTATTGTACAATTATTGTATTTAAATATTAGTATACTGGGTGGTTATAAATGAACTCGTGATGTTCCAAGTGCTGTGGTAGTATACTGGGTTATTATAAATGAACTCATGATGTTCCAAGTGCTGTGGTACGCGCTGTATACATTACAGCATGCTGAAACATTCTAGGTATTTTCATTAATTGATACACTGATAAAATAATAGTTCTACTTTCTGCCACCAGGTGAAAATATGGCTTTGTAAACAGTCTAAATGATTGACAGATGCTTGCAGGGTATCCATTGTAAACAGAGTGATATGTCATCATATGCTATCATTTCTGATCAGGAAGAGTCCAGATAACTAGCTGACAGGCACAATCTTTCAGATATCCTCACTACCAAAAGTCTCATAGATTTAGGTGAGGGGATCTGGAAGGCCACAAATCTTGAAATTGCCTATAGGTGATGCTGTTGTTATTATAGGTTTCTCAAAGCAAATCTTTCACCTGGTAAGCAGCATGTGATGTCACCCCATTTTGCATGAAAATAGTGATGTAGACACAATTGCATTTTTGCAAAGCTGGACTTACATCTTGCACAAGGATGTCCTTATAACATGCAGATGTCACTGTACACCTAACAGTCCCACAAGGTGAGATTTCATAAATAAATAAATAAAAATATAAATAAAATGACTGTGAATGAAGCAGCTTATAAAACCACATCATACAGTCACATAAGCTGAGTGCAGTGGCTGTCACTGCACAATATGTGGCAGAGTAGAATTCCATATGCAACAATTCAGTGCATTCATGGCACTGTGCAGAGTAAAATGTACCTCATATGCACAAAGAATATTCCCCAGCCACATGTTACACATTTCCATGCATGCCAAAGAGTGAAGGGATTGCACCCTATCTTGGGGCTTCTTTCTGAATCTTGTAGGGATGATACCAGTGTAAAATGTGCCACAAAATCTTTTGAATTGTTACCAATTCCTGTAACTCAGCTTGACGACTGGCTGTAGAATTTGAGGCATGTGCTGCACAGTCAGTTATAGTTACAGTAACTTCATAAACAGCTGCCATGGGAATGGGCTGCTCCCTCTCCCTGCTGCACCTATTTCTTCCAATTATTTGACGTTCCTTGACCGATTTATTGACAATAGATCTCTTTGCAGATGTTTCTGTTGGCAATATTTCTGTAGTGCAGCACTGCTATTGCTACAATTTTGATAAGACCAAAAATCTCATAGATTTAGGTCAGGGGATCTTGAAGGCCACAAATCTTGAAATTGCCTAAAGGTGATGCGATTATTACCATAGGTATTACCAGAAATTCACAGTCTTTCTCCTCAATTGCTGATATGTTTTGTATGGAAAACTTAACCTTCTTAACCCTTTACACCAAAAGTCACTTCGCAAAAGAGATCAACACACAATGACAAGTGACAAACAGCATACTGGCATCAAAACAGAAAACATTTCACATTCTGACTGCTTACATTGCCATATTTTCACCTGGTGGCAGGTGGCAGAAAATAGAACTTTTTTTTTTTTTTTTTTTTTTTCAGTGCAGCAATTAATAAACATACCTATGATGTTTGAGCATCCTGTAATGTATGCAGCCCACAATGCAGCACTCAGTTTAATTATAACCACTCATCATTTTATTGTCACTATATTGTTATTGATATTATTATTATTGTTATTGCTTTTGCTATTATTCGTGTTATTAAAATAATGGACATTTGTAAAATGTTAAAAGTGGGGTGACAGCAAAATACAGGATGATTATAATTAAAGTTAAACTTTCAAACTGCTGCAGAATGACATCAAATTGCAACGGAATATTATCAGAGAAGGGAGAAAACATTTGGCAGAAGAAAAATAAATAGTTACAAAATGTAGCAATAGATGGCACTGTAAGCATCACAATTTAATAGTGGTCATAAATTAACCACACTACTCAGTGTGCATGGGTGTGTAGGTGTGATACTGTTAGTTACGTAAGCTCATCCACCATGGCAGGGTCATATCACATCAGATGGAAAAAATCAGTTTTTAATTATCCTGAGGCCAAAAACTGCATAAAAGTGATCACTCACATTGGTTTTTAATTGCCCTGAGGCCAAAAGTCACATAAAAAGCATTAATCACATCAGTTTTAATTGTCCTGAGGTCAAAAACCACATAAAAAGCATCAATCACACCAGTTTTTAATCGTCCTGAGGCCAAAAACCACATAGAAAGCATCAATCACATCAGTTTTTAATTGCCCTGAGGCCAAAATCCGCATAAAAAGCATTAGTCAAAATCAAATCAGATTATTATTTTCTGTGTGACTTGCTCAAAACATGTTCAATATGTTGTCCACTGTTTTCTGCAACAAATTGAAATTGAGAAACAGCATGTTCCACAACTGATCGAAGTGCTTCCGGGTCACGTTCAGAATGTTTTGTGCAATGCATGACTTCAGTGCAGCTAAGTTTGCAATCAAAATACTGAACACAACATTGTTCAGATAGCCCCACAGCCAGAAGTCACACAGATTAAGATCAGGTGATCAGGACAGCCAGGCTGTAGGGAAATGGAAGCTGATAATTCTAGCATTTCCGAAATGGTGCTTCAGCAGCTGCTTAACTGGATTTGCAATGTGCAGAGGTGTGCCATTTTGCATAAAAATGATCCCATCCATACATCTACACTGTTAGAGAGCTGGAATGATGTGGTTGCACAAAAGACACTCATAGCGCTTACCAGTGATGGTACAGATAACAGGACCACAAGCACCTCTCTCTCTGAAAAAAAATATGGCCCTATGATAAATGATGCTGTAAACCCGCACCACACAGTGACCTTTTCATGATGAAGTGGTACTGGTTGATTTGCGTGTAGATTTTCCGTTGCCCATATTCGACAGTTCTGTGTATTGAGATATCCTGTCGGGTGGAAGGGGGCTTCGTCTGTCCACAAAGTCTTCCACGATCAATCATTGTCCACTTCCATGCGAGCAAGAAATTCTAAAGTAAAGGTCTCTCTTGCTGGCAGGTCAACAGGAAGCAACTCATGCATATGGGTAATTTTGAATGGATAGCAAAGAAGGATGTTTCATAGGATTTTATGTACCATGCTCACGAGTATGTCCAATGTTCGGGCAATTCTCCATACACTACACATTTGCACACCACCAATCGTCTCCTCCTGCATTGCTGTGGTCACTGCTTCCACTGACATCAGATCAGTTTGTTTCCTCCCTCTACCAGGCTGCACACCAAAAGAACCTGTCTTTTCACATTTCCGAATCATTTTCTCCAGACTGACGGCAGTCATCGGACCAACGCCTTTTTTTGAACCCTTCAGTGTCTGGAACTTCTGCAGAGCGACGTGTGCACATTCATTATTCTTGTAATACAGCTTTACAAGCAGAGTGCGGCCCTTCAGTGAGACAGTCACAGCGAATGTTGCAGACATGAAAGGAGGAAAAGCCATGTATCCAGCGTGTTTATACCAACTTCAGTGGGTCGTGTGCACGACAGGTGTTTTCATTTACGTAATCTGACACACATAGCGCCATCTATTGATCACTTTTCACACTGTTTTTTTCTTCTGCCATTCTGCCCCTTCTCTGATAATATATCTTTGCAATTTGATGTCATTCTGACCATTGGTGATATTACTAAAGTGCTTTGAAAGTTTAATTTTAATTATAATCACTCTGTATATCTGGTGAGGCATGCAGGAGAGACTGTAACAAATTATGAACCCTGGATCCGCAACTGGAATGCAAAATAATTATTTCATAGATGAAAATGGTATATTATATTATGAATCACTGATATAAGAAAAAATCTTTTGTGACTGTCTCGAAAAAACACAATCAGTTGCCTGAGACTGCATTCGTGTGTGTGAGCTGCATTTGCATGAATGTGTGTGTGTGTGTGTGTGTGTGTGTGTGTGTGTGTGTGTGTGTGTGTGTTGTTGACAAAGGCCATTGGCTAAAAGCTTTAAGTGTGAAAATCTTTTTGTTGTGCGTATCTGCGACTCAGCATCTCTGCTATAAGGTGAGTAGCAACTTTCCTTCTCATAATATTGTTACAGTTAGAAATCAGATTCTACAGGTAACTTAGTGCTTTCAGCTTAATTGAGGAAGCACTATGTGGTTAAATTCCTTTAATTCTGTTATATATTGATTTGTAATGACAAGTTTAAATTGAAATCATGTGTACTGAAAGTTGTAATCAGTTATGACTGAAATGGTTATTTTTGGTACAAATGGGCATTTGAGTGTAAAATATCTGGAAGTAAAACTCAGGTATAAGGGAAATCATTTATTATTTATGTTACAGACAATGAAGTAAGGAAGTAACATAGATAAATTTCAAATAAAAAGTTAAAATGTTAATTACAAATATCCCAATTGATGAATTGAAATCTGGAGTGGGGTGGGGAAGAGGGAAGGATAGCAGGGTATGGGTGGTGTGACAGAAGAGTGCTGTCTGGTGGGGCGTACAGGAACTAGAGACTACCAGGTGCAGCATTCGGAGGTGGGGCATGGGGATGAAAAAAAAAATAAAACAATGGGAAGTGGAAAAGGAAAGGAGCAGAAAAGGGGAGGAGGTGGGAAGGGGAAAGAACAGGCAGGTACACTACCAGAGGGCAGCATATAAAGAGGGTGAGGCATGTAAAAAGGAGGGATGTGATAGGACAAGAGGGTGAAAGCTCTTGGGTGGTGGGTATGGTGACAATAGGTTATCATAGGTTGAGGCCTGGAAAATTTTGGGAGCAGAGAAAAGCAAATTGTAGCCCAACCATAAGTTACTGGTTATGAACTGCAGACTGAAATTGAAGAAAATGCACAAAATTCTTCTGACAAAAATGTTGAAAGGAGGAGTTCAAAGATGGGAAAAGGTGCTTGAAGTCTTCATAGATTATGTAGAGGGAACATGCCACAAAGAGAAGGAAAGGGCTTGTATGCAAATGAACTGACAGAAATGAGATCCAAAGTTGGAGAGCTCTAGTTTATATGGGTGCTGTTTGAGTTAATTATTTTCTAAACTACTTAATGTTTCCTCTTTACACGTTGTGGATGTCTCGTGTAATTGTCTTCAATAAAAAGGTTGTACGGATCATGGATTCAATATTCTACACCCATCCATATCCAGATTTCCCCCATTGGCGACCCAAATGATTCCTAATGACCGTTTATGAAGTAAAATTCATGACAATACAGTTATGACAATGCAACCCGCACATAACCACCAACCACAGAAATTTTCACATCATACCTATGGTTTCCATTCTGTACAGTGCAGTGCTTCTTAGCCATCTTTTCCACCATCTTTAGAAACCGAGCAAGTGAAGTTCTTCAGTTCTGTGATTCAACTTACAACACTAGTCCTGAATAACTGACAGTAACAAATGATCTACTGTGGAACCTCTTCATCCTACCCTACTTCCAGAAATGCCATGCACCATTTGGACTGCAACATTCTGGTTGCATAGATTTGTGTTTGTTTTCCATGGACAACACATATTTTGCATCACGCACATATACGCATCATACAGTGTATACCCCTTCTGCTGCTAGGCAGTGACCTGCAACCCATTAAAACAAACAACTTCGCACGATGCGACCACACACCATGCGCTGACCTGTACATGAGTGCCTGTCACCAGCTTGTGACTAATCAGCAGTGCTCACAACAAGTTTATGTATTAGAGAAGACCATCCTAGACACCTCAACGTTCCAACAGCAGTGAATCTTCTCTCACTCCACTGACAATGACTGCTAACAGATTTCACACCTCCGATTGCACACATGAATGTAATATTCTCACCGGCTCGGATTCTGACAAGTTTTCTGTGAGGTTTCCACCTTCGCCTATCCCACTTCCAATAAACCATTTCCTGGCAGATATCAGCTCTGACATCGCTTGATGGTTTGCTGACAGTGGACGAACCTACAAATCGCATGAAGCTGCCAGCTCATTGATCACAATGTGTCGTCTCACCACTTCGCATGGACATTCTCTTGTAAGGACATCATGAAACCAGATGTAGCAATGAACTTTTTACGCCATTTGTACCTCTCTTTGCTTGCACCTCACACTGATCTCCTCTGCTACAATGTGGAATGCTGCATCCCAGAACCTTTCGCCCTGGCGACTCTGCCCCTACCATTCAATACAAACAATGGGAAGACATCTGTACATTCATTGACACACTCAAGCAGTGTGCCTCCTCACCTCACAAGTTCTTGGTGATTCATCAACATTATGCCGACTGCCATGCATCTTCGAGTGCACTGTGTACAGAGATCGTGTTGTTCCTGCAACATAATAATGACACATCGATTTCCCCTACCACAGTGTGCGAGCAGCTCATGGTCTCAGCACACAGTCATCACGATGACAAGTGTGCAGCACATGCATGACCCCACTCCCACAAAACGTTCATGCCTACCCAACATCTGACCATGCCCATTCCCCACTCCATCCAGCATCTGCACTGTCACTGATCCCGGACATGCAGCAAAACACCCACGACAGACACTGTGTCTCTTCTTGCCACCTGCGCTCCTCTGCTGCTGGCATCTTCAGGAATGCCCCTTGAGCAAGACAGCACACTGTCACCAAGTCTCTTCTGCAGCTCGCTCACCATCCACTGCCAATCTTCACACAACATCACTAACTCTACTGATTATGTTCACCTTGTTGATTACTGCACACATACCACATGGCAACAATGTTGCCACATTCAGGACTCATCAGAGGAATCAAACACAACATGATGCCAGTGTGCCACTATCAATTGCACTATTCCCTTCCAATTGTCACCAACAACTGCAGCGCCTCCCAACATGAGTTCAGCACAATAATGCCGCACTCTGTGATTGCATCTCTGCCTACACAGGCTTCAACCACAATCCAACATGTATTGGTACCCAATATTCCTGCCTCTTCTCGGCCTCCAGCTCATGATGGACAGTCACCGCACAGGCCACGCCCATCGATGTTCACACGGCCTAATAAATTAGCAACTCACATCAGTCGCATCACCCTATCAACATACATCATAATTGTGATTGGATCAGAGTCGCTTTTGTATGTCTGGTCTCTACATGCCAACATCCTCACCACTGACACCCTGGCCCCTCTCTCTCTTTTCAGTTGCACCACTGGTGTCCCGTGTGACACATTGGACATTTTGCATGTCAACCACAGATATACTACTTGTTGAGCAATCCCAGAATGCCCATTGTGGCTATGAAAAATGGCCCAGTCATGTCTCATGAAAGTGCCTGGTTTCCATCCCAGCAATGACACGGTTGGTTATAAGACATTCACACTTGTGAGAAATGGTCCAGCTACAGCCCCCTTCTGGGCCAGCCACAATGCAGCTGGTCAGGCAAATGTGTCTCACACAACACCTGATGTCGACCGGTCACCACATTGTCTCATTGATGTCAGCACCACTCCTTCATTTCCTCCCCTGCACTCCACATTGCCAGAGTGGATGGGGCTCTATAGCAACTATCAATTGCAACAATGTCACTGTCAAGGAAGGGAAACTTTGTGGACTCTTTCTGACTGTTTAGTAAGCACTGTGCACTGTTCATGTGCAACTGTCTCGTGTAATCGTCTACAACAAAAACTGTGTTACTCTACATACGGTCATGTATTCAATATTCTACCTTGTCCATATCCCTATTTCCAACACATTTATTACTCATGTTTCTTCAAAACAGCTATCACTGAGCACAGTTTCTTTCCCATTTCTTGATGTGACTTGCAGTAATGAGGTTGTCAGCTTCACATCACTACATCACCATCATTTTCTTTGAAAAGTTAACTGCAGTTATTCTGTTTATTGATTCATATGATCATTTGCAACTGTTTTATGTATGAATAAAGTTAAATTAATATCCTTCATTAATATCATCTTGTCATTTACAGTATTTAATCATAAGTGTGTCACAAACAACTCTACAATAACTAACACATATTGATTACTAATCCATTCCTTGACCTAAGCAACATCTTCATCTTATTCTAGCTCACTGGTCAGAGCACCTCATGATAGGCTGAGGAAGTTTTGCTTGGATTGTAGCCAGGGAACAGGCTGTTGGAATGATAAAATCAATCACTCCTTCACCCATGTTGGGAAGATCACAACTTCATGGTGCAAAACATAAAGGGTCAAATACTGCTAATTAATCTTTACCTATTACTACTGCAGTTTGAGTTACACAGTACTTCCCAGTCTTTCCATTCATACCTTACTGTATAATATAAACTAAACAAAATGTATATTAATAACTATAACAAAAACAATTTCTGCTACATATTGTGTAATCTGAGTCATCTAGCAGAACATATTCATCACAGTTGAACTGCGAAAAATAATTCTTCCTTTCTCAACTGGTTGACTGTGGCTCAAAGTCCAAAAATCTGGGCAGTTCACACAGTACTGCTGTTTCGTTATTTGGGCACCTTCTTTTTGGAGGCAATGCTGTTCTCACTTTGCTCTTGTCATTAATAAATGTTGCCATTTAACTTTTGTTATTAAGATAATATTTAAATTTAATGTTTTAAATATTTCCACACAATTTACATGAAACCCATCAAATTACAGGATTTCAATGTGTTAGACACTCAACCAGCAGAGACACAGCTACTAAAAAGTGATTCAGAGGATCTCCTCTTGATGTGGCTAATGGTAACCACAATCTTCTTGGGAATTTTACTCATTTTGGTTATTTCCATATGTTTGTCACAAAGAGCACGCTACCAAAGACAAATAAAAGCTGCCACTGTATCAGCATTTGGTAAGTTAAAGGATTATCAGTTTTTTTTAAAGAATGATAATGTAAGGTTAATGTACAGAAATTTAAAAGGTAAAGATTAGCACCTGCATAAATTGTAACAAGAACAGTAGGTGTAATATCAACAATATAGATAATGAATCTCAATCTTTCAGAATTAGTAGTTGTTGCAGTAACACGCACAATTGAGAATGTCAATAAAAATACAATACCTATGTATGCTTAATGCTGAAACCACAAACTTGTTCACTACATTGTCCTTTTACAAAGGTGGGTCAGTACCTGTTTGACATATAATGATTAGCAAGCAGAGCGAACTTAACAAGAGAATACACCATTACAGAATGGGACAGAAGCCAGTAGAATGACATGTGATGTTTTCGCATAGTGGCCCTGGGCAGCAGCTGCTTGTGTCAATCTTGTTGCACAGCTGTCAGTGCTGTATGAAAGTGCCACCTCCTGGCATCCGAGTTCAGTCACCATGCACCAGCATGGGCTTATTGAACAATACGTGACGGGCCAGCACCTCATGTGCAACTGAAATTTGAGGGGCAGTGAGGTGCTGGTGTAATTGCGGTGGTAACTGCAGGTTACCATTTTTCCTCTCCTTTTGTTGGATCGCCTGTTAAACTGGTGCCACTCCAATATACCTCTCCCACAGCATAGGACAGCAGTCATTACTCAGGAAGATGATGTCAATGTCTTCTGTGGCATCGCTGGAGGTTGCCCTCTGTGCCACAAATAGCTTCCTACCAGCCCACACTGGAGAATAGGATCAAAAGTGACCTGAACAGTTATGGCACTGCTGTAGGTGGATGCACATGGCCAAGACCCTAGCTGGCAGGCATTAACGCTGAAACTGAATCCATGGAGGCATCTGGAAGCTCCGGCAAAAGCGGTACTTTCTCTCCCATCACACCTAAGGCAGCTGTGTGTGGCTCGCCACATCCTGGCTCTAATGAACTTGCAAAAAGCTTGAAACTAGAATGGAGGAGGGTGATCAATGGCTAATATCATATAGGGGCAGAATTAGCAGAAGGGCTGTTGAGGGTGAAGATGAGGAAGGGAGACCACATGAGATGATTGCACTGGTGGATCATTAGCTGGTCTCCTGCCTGCAAAATGAAGATGTGCCAACTGCACTGGCTGTGGATGATTGCCAGAATCAAATGTCATGGTGTCCAAACATGTGACATCTGACTGAAATACCAGTCATGTAACACATCATCAGAGGGACCATAGCAAGCATTGGTGTAGGTAGCAGTAGATTCGGCACCATGCAAGACTGGTGACCATGCAGTAACTCTGCTAGGCTCTTCTCACTGAAGGGTGTGGACCTAAAGAAATCAAGAAAGCATGTGAGAGCCCTGTCAATGGGGCACCACCAATATGCTTCTTCATGTTCATTTTAAAAATGCAGACATGGGCTTCCACCACCTCACCAACTGAGGGTAGAACAGGAATGCACAAATGTAGTGTGCTCAAAAATCTTGGAAAAGACCGAGAGATGAATTGTGGATCATTGCCAGTTACCAGTGTGGGGCAGGCCTTCGATGGAGAATATCTGAGTGAGAGTCGCACCGTTGCCTCTGCCATGGTGAAGTAGCAGTTGACAACAAATGGAAAGCAGGAGTAAGTCTCTTTGACCAGCAACCCATAAGCATCCAAGAAGAGACCAGCAAAGTTGACATGGATGTGCTCCTAAGGCTGGAATGGTTCATGCCATGCTGAATAACATGGTCAGGGAGCGGGCTGATGACCTGCACATTTTGAAGAAACAGTGATTAAATGTTCAAACTCATGAGCAATTCTGTGCCAGTAGACATGTTGCCAATCCAGCAGCCCCAATGAGCCTGATGGGAAAGGTGAAGTATGTAACACTGGAGAGATGCTGGAACGACCACATATGGAACAGTTTTTGGTGGACAACACAATAATGCTATCCTTAACAGAAAACAGTTGTGGGTGCAGGTGGGATCTGATGCACAAGCTGAATATTGATCAAACCACCCTCGTTGAACATACTGTCACACCTGAAGGTGAACATGGTCAGTGGTGACAGCCTGTGCAGTGCAAGAAGTGGTAATAGGGAATCTATCCTCTGTCGGTTGAGCTTCCTTGTTGAAATAAAAACAAATTACTCCATCTTGATCGAAGCCAGGGAGAGGTCCTATTGGGAAATGTGAAAGAGCATATGTGTTTGCATGCTGAGTCATAGGGCAGAAATGAATCTCATAATTACATCTGCTAAGGGAAAGGGCTCACCTTTGAAGTCTGTGGGCTGTCTTGTCTGGCGAGTGTGCCATGGGGCTAAAGAGAGACACCATCAGTTTGTGATCAGTCAACAAATGAATCTTAACACCTTAGAGAGGCACATAAAACTTCTTGATAGCATAAATAATAATGAGAGTCTCCACTTCTATTTGAGAGTTATTCATCTGTGCATCAGTAAGTGTCTTTGATGTAGATGCAACGGCCTGTTCTGAACCATCTGCACAATGTTCTGACAACATGGCTCACACATCATACGAATGATGCATCTGTTGCAGTCACAATCTGTGAGTCCCCTGACAAGAAATAACATGTCCGTAGTGTTCTACAGAGGGTTGGAAGAAATGTGACTTTCCCAAATCGCACTTCAGACCTACATCATGCAACATCTGAAACAAAAAATTAAGGTTGCAAAGGTGCTTCTCTGTGTGGGACAGGTATTTACAATGCTGTCTAGGAAATTGATACAACCAGAAATTCGTTGGTAAGTTGCTCCAGATAACATTGAAAAATGGACAGTATGCTTGCAACACCAAAAACCAATCATTTGTACCTGTAGAGATCATACAGTATTTTAACAACAAGAAGCTGACATGATTCTTCACCAATTAGCAGCTGTAAACATGCTTCCAGCAAGTCTAGTTTTAAAAAACACTGTCCACTCACAGGCTTCATCATAAATTTATCTGGGCAAGGAACAGGATACATACCAATCAAGGACTGTGAATTAACTGTCAGCTTAAAGCACTAACAGTGTAGCCCACTGACTGGATGAAATGGATTCCATGACGTCTAAAGCTATCCGTTTGTCTAATTCTTTCTTCACTTGAGCATAAGGTACGAGCGGTACAGGGTTGGCACAGAAAAAATACGCTTTTGATGTAGATCCAAGAGTGAAGTGCCCTAATAAAATCATCCAACTCTTTATAAGGCAAAAGATCCAGCATGAAATGAATGGAATAGGAGACCATAAATCCAAAACCCTGGAAAGTGCCCAATCCAAAAATTTTTTTGTAAATGCACTGTCCACTATCAGATGTGTCACTGGCCAAAAAGCACTGCCCTGTACCTAGCTTTTGCAGAAAGTTGGCTGAGAATATGAATTACCTCTTTATTGTAACTGAGAAAACAGCATAAAGTAGCTGACAGTGGAGGAAACCAAGAAGGATATAAGTATTAGAATTCTACAGCAAGGCATAAGGACCACTTGGAGGCATAGGGCATCCTGATCATACAGATATTGGTGAACAGTTTGTTAGAAACACTTGCAGTACCTTCACAACACAAGCATGACTAACAATATTAATGTCCACAGGCGACGATGTCAGAGGCTTAGTGGAATCTGGCTGAGCACACAGAGGCAACGTCACCTTTCGTATGACACAGACAGCACAACACCCAACAATGCAGGCAGATTGGTCAGTCATGTCGAACAAAACAAGCTATGGAAGAGGCAAGAGCTTGGAAATTTTTCACTGCTGTGTTTGTGTGAAAACAGAGGCTGGACATGATGCACTACTGCCCAAGAATCTAATTGATGGCCTGCGGCGCAAGAGATTTCAAATACTTGCGCTATCTTGAGTAATTTTCCTAAAGAGGGGTCTTCAAATTGCAATGCCCTATGGTGACCTTCCGTATTTTGGGATTCTCGTATGGTAGTATCTGTAACCATAGTATCAGAATAAGATATCTGAGATTTAGCAGTAACAATACAACACCAAAGACTTAACCCCTACAATTCAGCAGCTCAAGTGCAATGGGATTGATGGAGTTGTTTTCCACACTGATAAAACTCCACTCTTGCAGAAATCACATGAGTATGTTTCGGCAATAGGAATTCAGAAAACAATACATTCTGCCAAATGTCAGAGGCATAGGATCCTGAAAGGGGGCTAACTTCCCCAACAAGTGATACATTTGCAGGGATATCCATGACAAAAAAGAGCTTTAGAATGAAGTCAGTGTCTGTTACCTTGAAGTCTTTGAAAGATTGCCTTAGGTATTTTTTATATTATTCTCAGTCTTCAGCAGGTTTGTTGTAGGTGGGGAGTAGAAGTGGGTAGGCCGGCAAAGTTTGAGGCCTCATTAATAGACCCAACAATGCCCTGTTCTGCATGGCCTTATGTTTCTGTTGCTACATTTATAAGCATAACTAGTTTTCCAATTGCTGCTGCAATGAACTCTGCAGAAAGACCTCCTAGGGCATGACTGTCAACACTGCTAAGTTTTTGCATAAACATGTGAAGAAGGAACCTTACTCTCAAATTAGATTTTCAGTCTGTAGAAGATTGTGCACCATATGAAACTAACTCAGATTAAATCTGTGTGCCAGACTTAAACTTGAGATCTTTGCCTTTCGGAAAAGTGCTGTACTGACTGAACTACCCAAGCGCAACTCATGACCCTCTGCACAGCTTTATTTTTAGCAGCACTTCATCTCCTACCTTCCAGACTTCACAGCTCTCCAGCAAAACTTGCAGAACTAGCACTCCTGAAATAAAGGACATTGAGGAGACCTTACTCATTGCTACATGTGTGGTAACACACACAATAGAGAATGGCCTAAAACTACAAACACTTTAATGCCAAAACCATAAACATTATCAGTACACCGTCATTACACATAGCTGGGTTCGTAATCGTTTGACATACAATGATCTGCAAGTGGAGTGAAGTTGACAAGAGCATAAACCATTACAGACTGAGACAGAAGCACTCTGCTCTTCATTTAAAAAGAACAACATGAAATTTCTGCATGGTGGTGTGGGGCATTGGCTCTGCATGCTGCTCTTGATGCACTGCTGTCACCACTGCCTTAAAGTACCATCTTCTGCTGGTTAAGCTCAGTTGCTGCATGCCCCCATGCGCTGATTGAATAACATGGCCTCCAGCTGAATAATTATGGATGGTGAGCTGCCAGTGTGATTGATTTGGTAACTGCAGGTTACCACAGTTGTTCCGTCAGGAAAAGGAAAGTGGTTTGTATGGTAAAAGTGGGGCTGTGTGTGAGAGTTTTCAGAATTCGAGGGTAAAAAATGTACAGAAGAATTTAAAGTTGGCCCAGAATGGTGGAAAGTGACTGGTGCAGTGTACCTTGTGTGTTTTTTAATCTGTGATTATAAGTGATTTTTGCCTTTTCCATCTACTCTCAGTTCTTTTTAATTCATCCCTCTCCTATCTTTTTACTGTCAATGAAGGAACTACCACATCTGAAAATGTTATCTGAGATACTTTGCTTTTTGGTTGTTGGTCAGCCCTGTCATAATTGGTTTACTTACACTAATTAGAAATTTTCAGTCATAATATATTGTATGAAAATTTTTGAAAAATATATTTCATTCTAATACCGATATGTTATTGACAAACAATTTCACAAATTAAGAAAAAATGAAATGATGATACCTATCAAATATATCTTAGTTATTTGGTGAATCACTTATAAGTTCAATCTTTCATAATGGTCATTTGAAGGTGTTGTGTTAACAGTTATGACAAGAAAAATATTGGCTGCCAGTGACTCACCATGTGCATCAGGAGGGTGACAGAAATAAGTGTCCAGGAGATGTAGAGATCAGCCTTTTACAGGCTGTATATATTATTGTTGTGGTCTTCAGTCCAGAGACTGGTTTGATGCAGCGCTCCGTGCTACTCTATCCTGTGCAAGCCTGTTCATCTCCGAATAACTGCTGCAACCTACATGCCTCTGAATCTGCTTACTGTATTCATCTCTTGGTTTCTCTCTACCATTTTTACCCTCCACGTTCCTTCCAATACTAAATTGGTGATCCCTTGATGCCTCAGAATGTGTCCTACCAACCGATCCCATCTTCTAGTCAAGTAGTGCCAAAAATTCCTCTTCTTCCCAATTCTATTCAGTACCACCTCATTAGTTACGTGATCTACCAATCTAATCCTCAGCATTCTTCTGTACCACTACATTTTGAAAGCTTTTATTCTCTTCTTGTCCAAACTATTTATCATCCATGTTGCACTTTCATACATGGCTGCACTCTATACAAATAATTTCAGGGAAGACTTCCTGTCACTTAAATCTATAGTCGATGTTAACAAATTTCTCTTCTTCAGAAATGCTGTCCTTGCCACTGCCAGTCTACATTTTATATCCCCTCTACTTTGCTCATCATCAGTTATTTTGCTCCCCAAATAGCAAAACTCATATAATACTGTAAGTGTCTCATTTCCTAATCTAATTCCTCAGCATCACCTGATTTAATTCAACTACATTCCATAATCCTCATTTTGCTTTTGTTGATGTTCATCTTATATCCTCCTTTCAAGACATTGTCCATTCTGTTCAACTGCTCTTCCAGATCATTTACTGTATCTCACAGAATTATGATGTCATCAGCAAATCTCAAAGTTTTTATTTCTTCTCTGTGGATTTTAATTCCTACTGCAAATTTTTCTTTGGTTTCCTTTACCGCTTGCTCAATATACAGATTGAATAACATTGGAGATAGGCTACAATCCCATGGCACTCCCTTCTCAACCACTGCTTCCCTCTCATGCCCTCGACTCTTATAACCACTGTAAAAATTGTACATAGCCTTTCGCTCCCTGTATTGGACCCCTGCCACCTTCAGAATTTGAAAGAGAGTACAACCAGTCAGCATTGTCAAAAGCTTTCTGTAAGTCTACAAATGCTATAAACATAGGTTAGCCTTTCCTTAATCTATCTTCTTAGATAAGTTGTAGGGTCAGTATTGCCTCACGTGTTCCAACATTTCTTCGGAATCCAAACTGATCTTCCCCGAGGTCGGCTTCTACCAGTTTTTCTATTCACCTGTAAAGAATTCGAGTTAGTATTTTGCAGCCAAGACTTATTAAACTGATAGTTCGGTAATTTTAGAACCTGTCAGCACTTGCTTTCTTTAGAATTGGAATTATTATATTCTCCTTGAAGTCTGAGGGTATTTCGCCTGTCTCATACATCTTGCTCACCAGATGGTAGAGTTTTATCAGGGCTGCTCTCCCTAGGCTATCAGTAGTTCTAATGGAATGTTGTCTGTATATATTATACTTCACAAATTGGATGTCTTTGACATTCAAGAAATGTTCAATACAAAACTATTAACTTGCACCACGAAAACCAAATGAAAAATGGCATGCCACGAAGATCACAGAGATTCACACCATCAAGACCAAAGGCAAACTCGATGGGTGTTACAAACAACGCAGGACATTCAGCTAAGTATCCTCTCCTAAAGAATGCATATGGAATCATATTGGTGTAATGGAGTTATAAGAACTGATGGAATGTTATGGCATGCAACTGAATGTGAAACAGTCTGTCATGGAGGTTATCATAAAATTGGCTCTCCTTTAAGGTGTAGCTGCAGATAGTGTGATAATATGTTTTATAGGCAAGGAAAATACAAACATCCAGAACTGAATTTTCCCAGTGGTTCCAGGTGGTATGAATTGCAATTGCAAACTCTTTTCAGGAGGGATAGTTTGCTATAAAGGACTATGATTTTTATACACAGACCAGAAATCGAGCAAAAGCCAGCTATGGACCAAAAGCAGTGCTCATATCATAGTTACAATTCTCTTATGCCCATTTTCTGCTGTCACATTAATGTTCCCTACTGTCCTTGCAAAATCATGAAAAGGATGAGGAATCATAGTGGGAGAGCACCTCCAGCTTCTTGCAGCACAATAAATAACTTTCCAGCCAATTTACCATCCAGATTAACAGTCAGAATAATTGTATAAAAATGTGTTAAGACATTTGATCTTGATTTAACTGTTTTGGTACCTCTGATTTCCAGGGTTTCCTTCATATGCATTTCCTCTTCAAATCCCAACTTTTTGGAGTTGAAAACAAACTCCTTACTGAACAGTGGGATAAATCTGTTTATCTCATTTGCAAATTTTCTGGCTGATTCCACAGTTTGCTGTGCATCATCAAGCTGATGCTTTGTTTGAAACTTCGTTATCTTACATCTTCCAATTTTGTTGCATTGTTTGAACTTGTGCAATCATACACAACTTCCCTTGAAATCACTTATGTCATGTGCAATTTGATGTGCATAACATAGTAAGTCACTATCACACACATTCTACAAAATGTATCCATGAAATGCGCAAACACCAGTTTTTTTAAGTGTGAATTTCATATCAGTATATATAAATAATATTACTTTTCCATATCCAGATATTCTTCAGTGTTATAAAAACTATATGTTAGTAAAAATTGTTCAAGATCTACCTTGAATTTATGAAATTCTTTAATTTTCTTTATTGTAGAAGGCAATGCACTAAAAAAGTATTTTGGGCTGGTAGTTTATACTTTTTTGGTAGAGCGCTCCTTTGTGGGTGTGTCTGTGAAAATCATCTCTGTTCCTTGTTTCATGGTATGAGCCTGGTTATTTAAAGTTGAAAATTCGTAGTGAGTTTTCAGAAAGCAGACACATTTATAGATGTATAAGCTAGGAAGAGTCACTATTTTAAATTCTTTAAATATTTCCCTGCGTGACACTCTACAGGGAACCCCTTTCATTATTCTAATAGCCCTTTTTTGAAGGTTGAAATCTTGTTTTGCCATACCTGTATTTCCCCAGAAGATCACACCATATCTAAGCAAACTGTTCATATAAGCATAATAGGCACACAGCAATGATTCAGTGTTGTGACATTTCCAAAGCATTCTTAGCACATAGCAGCATTTACTTAGCTTTTTATTCAAAACTTCTAGATGCTTTTCCCATCTCAAGTGCTCATCCACCCCTATACCTAGGAATTTTATGTATGGAGCTTGTGCAATAACATAGTTTCCTAACTCAGCTTTTACTCTTCTTCTACGTTTACTTTTAATATTACTGAAATTCATCAATACCATTTTATTCTTATTTATGATCAAAGCATTATCGCTAAACCATTTTCCTGTCTCATTTATTCATTTATTGTCCTAGAGACACTGAGCTGTAGATTATCCTTAGTGTATCCTTTTATAAAAATGCTAGTGTCTTCAGCAAACATCACCATTTCTGCAACTGTCAGATGATTTGGCAAATTGTTTATATACACCAAGAAAAACAGAGGGCGTAACACGGAACCCTGGGGCACTCCACAGCTAGTTTTTTTTTTTTTTTTTTCGAAAGGTACTCTTTGCCTTCATGACATATTTGTACTTTCTGTTGTCTATCAGAGAGATAAGACTTAAACCATTTGAAGGTAAGTCCCCAGACCCCATAGAATTCTAGTTTCTTAAGCAATAAGTTATAACTGATTAGATCAAATGCTTTAGATAAATCTAAGAATATCCTGCAGCTTAATTCGTTCTTGTCCAAAGCATTTAGGACCATTTTCATGAATTGGAAGACTGTCGTTTCTATGGGTCTATTCTTTCTAAACCCATTTTCAGCATTAGTCAGTATTTTATTTTTATTCAGGAAGTCAGCTAGCCTTTCATACATTACTCTTTCAGTTACTTTAGAGAAACCTGACAATAATGACACTGGCCTATAATTATTTATGTCAGCTGTACTATCCTTTTTGTGACATGGCTTTATTATGGAGGGTTTTAGTTTTGATGGGAACACCCCTGTCCTGAAAGAAATATTAATAATACCAGTTAGGTGAGTATCTATATTGGTAGAACTATGTTTGATTACCTTGTCTGGAATTCCACCAATACCACAAGACATTTTATTTTTTAGTTTATTAATAGCATTTCTAACTTCACATTCTGTTACTGGGTTCAGAAACATTATCCTTTCACAAGTTGGTACTTTTATGTTTTTGTTGTTTGAATTGAACAGACTTTTAATTAGGTTCAGTGCTATGTTCACATAATGTTCATTGAATATATTGGCTATCTGTTGAACATCTTCTATCACTTTATCCTCACTTTTAATTTTGATATTATGGGTCTTGATTTTGCATTTTCCTATGCTATTGTTTATAATCTTCCAAATTGATTTTCATTTATTGCTTACCTTGTTAGTATATGAGTCATTGCTTAGCCTTTTTTGCTGCCTGTAAAACTTTCCTATAGACCTTTCTATAGTTCCTGTAGTATGGTTTTATTGTTGTATTTATTTTAGCTTGTTTACTTAGGTTTCTAAGGGTGATTGCTGGTTTTTTAATCCCTTGTGTTCCCATGTGTTTGTCTTCTCATTGACTTTAATTCTTTTTAATGGGAACACTACATCGTAGCAATATTTATAACAGTGTCTCTGATGTTTCACAAAGATGTTGAAAGTTAAGTAATAAGAAATGATACGGTCCTAAGTACAATCAGTAAGGAAAGGATTATGTGGAGAACACATAACTAGGAGAAGGGTCAGGTTGACAGATCATATGTTGAGACATGATATCAGAGTTAGCCACAAAAGGAAAGAACTGTAATGAGACAGAAAGTGGAACATATACAACAGATAGTTGATGATATTGGGGCTAAGTGCTACTCTAAGATGAAGAGATCAACACAGGAGAGGAAATTGTGGTGGGCCACACTGAACCAATCATAAAACTGATGCTGTCCCCCATTTGTCCACATTCTGCAATAGTTTCAAATGTTCTGTAAGAGACTGGAGACTCTGCTATGGTCAGTAACATCAATAGACATTTTTCCAATTATAAATGTGTAAGATGGAATGGATTATGCATTTCAGCACCTTCAGTCATGACATTATCTACAAGAAATGCAACCTGCAGTGCAAGCTGTATGATATGTATTGCCAAAAGTTATCTGCTTAATTCATGTTCTCATCTGACAGATTGTGCATGCATACATAATGTCCCAACATTCTGTTGAACAATGCAGTCTTTGTATGCATTGTGTATGAGATCTTGCTCCTCCCAACATCTAACTGAAATCACAATTTTATTAATGTTATCATTTGCAGGCTCTAACACGTCAGATTTAAATCAGATTGGTGGAAGAGTGCCCAACACCAACAAGCACAGTGTTGAAGGTTCAAATCCAATCTGGATGCAAGCCTATGAAAATGAATGGTACAAAGAGGAGGACTCACTGAGGTAAGAACATCACTAATGTTTAATTTTGATCATTATTTTGTTTATTTTAAAAACTATACAGTTTTAAGTATCTGTATGTCCATTTTTCACAGATGGTTATGACTCATCAGCTTTCCAGTACATAGTGCCAAATCAAACACCTTTCAGTCGTCTAAATTGTTATTTTATTAGACTACCATTCGGTGATATATTACGCCATCGTTGCCTCAAAAATCTATGAATATCAGGCACCGAATGCTGGCCCCTATTTTGAGTGGACCATAGGTGGGAATACTCCTACATGCCAGTCAGGGGGCCTGAAGATGGTATAACATATCACTGAAACTGGTAGCCCAATAAAATAAAAATTTAGACAGGCGTTTAATGCGACATTCTATTCAGCTTTACTCTTTTCTACTTAAACCATCAGCAGCAGCACAGTGAAAGGACACTGGAATACAATATCTCATCTGAATTCCAATGTACAGTCATACCATGGACTAGTGCTACTAATATAACACACTCAAGACCTGTTGTATAGCACATGTCATATGAGTAATTTACCCACTGATTTTTAAAGATATCGTCTATTGCTTGTTTCCAGCCATACATCAGAAAGAGACTCTCTTGATGAGAATGCAGTTGTCAGTGATGGATTAGAACAAAATGAAGAGGACAGCAAAACTTTTGTTGATGACCAAAATCATTATGTCAATCTTAAGGCTGGGTAAGTTGTGAATAAAATTTAAAATTATTGCAGTATGAAAACAGTAGAGAGTGGTATACAATTCTGTGTGTAGCAGTTCATCATAGTACTTACAGCTTGTATCTTGAGCAGTGTTTCTAAAATTTTCCATTGTTTAAGCATCACACACAGTCAAGTCTAGAAAAGTCTTGTACAGTATTCCATATGTTGTAGTTTTTCCTTTTGTTATGTGGGCAGGAACTCATTTCATACCAAAGTATCACAAAGCACATGAATAATGAATGAATAATTTCATGAACTTATTGTAGAGGAAAGAAGGAAGATTAGAGTTTAAAATTATGCCTCCAGCAAAGTCATGAGAGACAAAGAACATGCTCAAATTGGAAAATCATGGGGAATGAAACTGTTCATTGGCTTTTCAAAGGAACCATCCCAGCATTTCCCTGGAGAAAAGTGATTTGTTTATTTAAAACAATGTACAATGTTTCACCAAGAATCCATAGTTGAATCATTTAAAATATAAAAGATTACTTGAAAGTTTTTCATTTGTTTCATGTACACTATGAAGATTTTGTCAGTTAAGTAAATAATCTACCAAAATCTCATCTGGTCCACTGTTGATTGATAACTGATTATCTGGATGGGGTCCTTGTCAAATAATATTCAAAGATCAATTTAACATGAGTTTCTTGAGTCAGCATGGCATCTCACAGCAATACTTAACTTACTCCAGAAATAATTGCACGAAATCTGCAAATCCAAAAAAATCTCACTATGGGATGACCATACATCCCATATTTTATGGGATCATCCCTTATTTAACTTAAGTGTCCCGTTGTCCCAACGAAATACATACAGGGTGGATATGGTCCCATTTTTCATTAAACATCCCGTAACATGTGGCATAACCACAGAAGAACAAATGTGGTCTTACCAAAGGATTAGGAAAATACACTGTTGCAGGGTAGCAGTTTATGTTCTGGCACAGAAGATTGTCTTGCATAGCACACTACTCACTGTTTGATTGAAACAAACTGAACAGGATGTAAAAATGTAGAGTGTTGTAGCGGTAATGTTGAATAAAAAGATCTGAAGTTTCCAGACACATCAAGTGATAAAAATTACATAAACTTTCGGCCAAGTGTTCCTTGGCCACTGTCAAGTGTATGACTGCCAGTGGGCTGCTGGTATGCTGTTATATACACTAGCTGCTGGCTGTGACATCAGTGGTGCCCACAACATCACCTTATCTCCTATTGGAGGTGGGTGGTTTTCCTTTCTCTGACATCTGAACTGACTTACCCACCAACTACAAGGACACCTTAAGCTTAATGTGGACTCTTATGGTACAGCCTGGTACTCACATTAACAAATCATTGCCAAAATAGAAGCACTGCCAACTACAAAGTATGTACCACACATGCATTTTGTGATATTTGCCTCTGTCCTGTCAGACAGCTCAGTATATTTTTTGTAACAGATTACAGATAATTGTTGGAGCTTGACTGTGTGAGCAAATCTCTCTCTCTCTCTCTCTCTCTCTCTCTCTCTCTCTCTCTCTCTTTCTCCTTATCTTGTTGCAGCTTATTAAATTTTCTCCTATACCTGAATTTATTAATTCATAATAGTATGTTAGGATGCTAATAATCCCAATTTTGCAATTGCTGTTGATAAACTTGTAGTCTTCAAAAGTCAGTATTAGAATAAATATAGCATTAATTGTCATTGTAAAATATCTCATTCTTGTAAAGTAAAACAGGGCTTCATTTATTTCAGGAATCCAAACATTGTGAGTGAAACAGCTATTGATAAAGAGCAGAATAATCTGAACACCAACAGTACTTACCATCAAAATATATATCACCATATGAGTAAACTTGGTAATCCCCTCATAATGAAGAAGCTGGAAACCACTGAACTTTGAAAAAGTACAAATGTGGCCAAACATACCAAAATATTTTTACCTGTTTAGAGAAAACAGTATTCTTAATGTGACTGTGTCATATATTAATTTATATTTATGAATGTATGACAAGTATGGTTGCTGTGTGTGTGTGTGTGTGTGTGTGTTACGAATGAAAGTGTAATGCTCATTTTGAATTTTTTGTAAATATGTAATGTATTCATTCGCATACAACGAATATTGTTTGTAAATGTAATATGAATTATTTTTTTACATAAAGTGATTTTATACAAACTATTACAGTACTGAGACTTTTCTCAGCAACTCCCTCTATGTATTTTTCACAAATAAGTCGATTAATGTGAAAGTGCAAATATTAATATCTGATTACACTGTGTATTCAATCAGGGGAAAGTTGAGCGTAGTGTAACAATAATGTTATTTGGTTAAATTTCAAGAAATTTATCTGTGAAGACCTCATTCTTTTTGTGTACATCTCTTCAAGGATCGCTTAACAATCATTTAAAGCTCACTGATACAGTGTGACTTTGAAACATACTGGGTCACAGTGTAACAAGGATGAAAAATTACATTCATGTTGGTGTAACTTGTATCATTCAACTGATTTAGAATACAAGCTACAATTAAGAACTAGACAAATTAATATTTAGAATTTTTTAAAAATTTTCAAATGTTTAAAAAAATTTCAATTTTTGTATTTATTTTTTAAATTTATTTATTTGCAATATTTATTGAATGCTGAGTATGCTTAACTGCCTATGCTCCTTTTGCAAAATCCTTTTCCTCTCTGGCCACAACTTCTTGATTTTCTCCATCATCCGCTTCATCATAAACTTCCTCAACCCTCCATGGAATGCACTGATCATCAACATCCATCCTGTAACACTGTTGTCAAACTTTCTGCCAAAACTTTGATCTCTGCAGAAGTCAAAGTACTTTTTAAAGGCCTCACCCTTTGCCCAAAACTGAAATTCAACCATGCTGTAGTTGTAAAGGACCTTCTTACCTTTACTTCCTCTCCACACAGAAATCATTTCTTCACTACACACCCCACAGACAGCAGCCAATCAAACCCATATAGAACCTTGGATAAAACAGTTCCAGCATTGCTACCATCATGATCCTCTTTCCTTTTCACCCAGTCATCCACTGGGAACCTTTCAGGAGTTCCCCACTCCTAACCTGGTGTTGCCCTTCTCTCCCAAATCGCTCCTATGGAAGACACAGCCATCTGTAACCTGGAAACCAATCCAGACCTTGTCATCCTTCCTGCAGACAAAGGATCCACCACACTGATTATGAATCATAGTGACTGTTTGGCTGAGGCTCTCTGCCAACTTACAGACACCTCTGCAATTATGATACCATCCCATTATGACCTCCAACAGCTCCTCGAGGCCTTAGGTGCACCCCAAAACCTGACAACTAGGTTCATCTCCCTTCTCACACCAGCAACTTGCCACTCTTTCCTTTTAGCCACTACCCAAACTCCACAAAACCACTACCACAAATCTCCATACTGGTTGTCCCAGTGTGTTTGGTTACAATGCTCACTCAGAACAAACCTCTGCCTTTGTTCATCAACACCTCCAAACTCTTGATCATAACCTTGCATCCTATAACAAAGACACTGGTAACTTCCTTCACCACAGCTCCCATCCCACTTCCACCAGAGTGCTTGTTGGTTGATGTGGATGCAACACTCTTGTACAGCAACAGCCCCCATGCTAAATTTCCATGCATCAACCTGACACCAAACCCATCACCTCTTTCCAAATCCTCCTGGCCTACCACATCCTGACCCACAACTCTTTCACTTTTGAAGGCCAGATCTATAAACAAATGTATGGTACTGCCATGTATACTCACATGGCACCATCCTCTGCCAACTTATTTATGGCCCATCTGCAAGAAATCATTTCTATCCAGTCAACACTTAAAACCCCTTGTCTGGTTCAGAGTCATTTATGACATTTTGATGATCTGGACTCATGGCAAGGACAACCTTTGCTTTCTCATACATAACCTCAACATTTACTCTGAAATCCACTTCACCTCGTCCCTCTCAACTCATTAGGCCACCTTCCTAGATGTTGCTCTCCACCTCTCAGATTGCTCCATAAATATGTCTGTCCACATCATGTGCTCCAAGCATCAATAGTACCTCCACTTTGGCAGCTGTCACCCTTACCTTGCCTAAATGCTTCTTCCTTACAGCTCACCAGTTGTGGATGCAGCATTTGCACTGGAAAGTAGGAGTTGCCAAAATATGCTGATTACCCTACCACAGCCTTTATTGACTGACACTATCGTATCCAACTCATCCACAAAGAAGGCACCAGTACCATCTCCTCCTTTGATGCTAGTAAACCTGTTAGCCAGCTACTGACCAGCACTTCTCTGACCACGCAGTACCATCCTGGCCTCAAAAGGCTCAACCACATCCTTCACGAGGGCTTCGACTGCCACTCAAATCTTATCCACATAGCCCACTCGTGGAAAGTAGTGTTCTACTGATCACTTAACTTAAACAATACCCTTCTTGTCCAGCAGTATTCCAATTCTGCTCCCAACTGTGCATCTTATAGGTCATCCCCTTGTGGACAACCCAAGTACAAGACCTGTCATACACCCACCCATCACTTTCTGCTGCAGTCCATCCCTACAAAAGGCAGGGCCACGTGTGAAAGCAGCCATGTTATATGTTAGCTGTGCTGTGATTGCTATGCAGCACTCTATGCGGGCATGACAGGTAATCAACTGTCTACTCTCTTGAATGGCCACCACCAAACTGTGATCAACCGCAAACTTTACTTCAATTACTGAACATTATGTGCATTACTACACAAGTGACTTTAAGAGCTGCTTCACTATACATGCCATTTGGATACTCCATTCCAGCAGAAAATAGTCTGAACTAGGCAGATGGGAATTCTGCCTTTCCGTTGCCATGTTAGTAACAATTTATCATACACATATTTAAATGTACAATGTGTAGGGTGATAACGCTGAGAATATCTTTCAGCGTATAAGTCTCTAGCTCTTACTGAATTTTGTTGGCATTGTCCGTAAATGAGAAGCATACCGACTTGTTCTTCGAAGGAACACATCATTCACATTCGCTTGATTCGACGATACTAGTCTTACCATTCCTATTAGTGTTGTTTTGCGAAACCATCGAATGATGTTTGCATGTCAGTGGCATGCTAGATGGATATTGCTATTTGCACGATATACGAAAGAGAGTTGTCAGAGCATGTGCTTCGATAAGTGCCAAAGTGATAAGAAATACCACTCAATCCATGATAAGAAGATTGCAGCACTGCATTAATTTCAATGGTCATCACTTCGAACACCCTCTGTAAATGGATGTTCATGCCACCTTTTTGACCTTCGTTGAGCTTCAAAGACCTTACTGTTACAGGTCATAGGATTTGACTCGATAGCCGCTATCAGAAAATAAGTAGCAAACTATAGCATACCATTAAAAAAAATAGTTGACCTTTATATCTCTGACGCGATCACACATCGCAACAGAAAACCAACGTCATATAATGGCCCCTGTTGTTCCACGCAGCATTTGTCCCACAAACTTTTCAGCTACTATCATACTTTCGGAGTTATTCTTGGTGGTAATAGTGACTCACCCTGTATATATGAGGGGCCTGCTACTGGTGTTTTTGAGATGAAAAATTTGCAGTCTCACACTTATACATTCCTCACACCTCGCCTGCCATGTTGTGCCTGTAGCTGTCACAGAGGCTGCATGCTGTCCATCGGTATATTGCTCATCAGTATACTCTGCATTCTCCGCCCAAGGTTCATTGTTGCTCTCCTTCAGGTTCCTTTATTATACTTTACGATGCCCTCACTGCAGAAAAGGGCTTTAGGAACATGGGAGTGGAAGTCATCTCGTGCAGGGTTCCGACGACTATTCTGCGGCTGTCTGGACGTCCTTTTACAACCTTCGTTAAGTTAATGCAGCCCTTTGGCTCTCTTTGCTCTGTTGTCTGTCTGTGAAATGGCCAGTCCAGCCAAACATAATTTTGAAGAAATAAAACGCCTACAAGTACTCCATGTACTGGCAATCACTATCTGATAATATTTAATAAAAATAAAGGAATACGCTATATATCGATTATATGAAAGTCGACAAAACTGTCATTTTCGCTGTCTTTCAGACTAATTGGCACTGGTGCTAAGTGTGACACAGTGAGAACTCAAGAGACTTGCCCTCTCCAAGCAATGTTCCCCTACATATACAGGATATACCCGATGAATTGAAAAGCGAGATACTGCGTAAAGTAAAGGAAGTGATTGATCGGAATTAGCCGAGCGGTCTTAGGCGCTGCAGTCATGGACTGTGCGGCTTTTCCCTGCGGAGGTTCGAGTCCTCACTCCGGCATGGGTGTGTGTGTTTGTCCTTAGGATAATTTAGGTTAAGTAGTGTGTAAGCTTAGGTACTGATGACCTTAGCAGTTAAGTCCCATAAGATTTCACACACATTTGAACATTTTGAACTGTGTTATGACGTGCGATAGTTGGTTTGGCAGTTGTTGCAAACTGTGTAATCTTAATATGACATTGTAGACTCTGGAGTGAACTAACCATGACTGTTCTTGAATTGAACAAAGTGACATTTGTAACAGATCACTGGCCTTACATAAAGAAAGCTCTTCGACATTGCAGTACATTGCACAGAGACAACATTAAGGCATATTTTTTCATACATTGTATGAAAAGTTGCTTTGTGAAGAGTTTCTGACATTCGCAAATTCGACTGGACAGTGTGTAGAACTGTACAATATATGAAACGTTCCAGTCTGGTGGGAAATGTAAGAAAGCATCACATCAAGACTAGTTGGAATAACATCTACGTGATATCGAATTCGTCCCATTCGCAAAGAAATGAGACCGTGAATTTGCTGCTGGAATAAAACAATCAGGTAATGATATCTTCGTATTAGCGTAATGGGATGGATGGTGTAGGGTAAATTCCTGTATTCTTTTGAAGAAAGAAACTACAGCGACCCTTTTATAGTGTCGTGGGCGTTTATAGTGCATTGAAACAAGTTGCGACTTTTGACAGTTCAGCCCGCAGCGAGTGGAGGGAGGCGTAGTTACCAGCGTGTGTACCGCACGTCAAAAGACGAGAACACTATAGTGCCAATCCTGCTCGGCGCGGAACCTGATAGGGTCGTTTGACCGTGAACAGGTAGCTGGTCGATCTGCGGTATCTAAAACAATTTTGAAGAAATTATTCGGTAATAAACTCTCATTCTCACACATCCTATAGCTTGAGTCGTCAGCTTCATGACGAACCACCTATCGTTTCTTTAATGAACATAGTTATTGTGATATTTCGTTAGTTACTGCAAGAAATTCTTAGTTTGCAGTCAAAAATAGGTGTCGCTATAAATTTGTGTTTGAAGCGTGTTAGGTTGCATCTTGCTGTCTATTAAATGTAGATAATATATTGAATTCCTCTTTAAATTTGCCAGGATATTCCTGTCCGTTTCCAATCTTGAGAAAATGGAATGTACCTATAGCGCCCTAACACGTACTCGTGCGTCGGTGAAAAAGCTGGAATGAAATATTCGTAAATTCCTCGTATCCCATAAATGTTTTGAGATATCGAAACAAGATTTTGGCAAATGTTAACGATTACGAGACTGTTTTCCCATATGATTAATATGCGGAATTTCGCAACAACATTCAAGCGACTACAGATTTTTTTTTTCAAAGAAATAATGTAATTATTGAGGGCCATGGTGAAACGAGAACTGCTGTGGGTTTTGTAACAATTTAAGTAAAGAAGTTACACGTTTCCTTTTATACTGAGAATTTACTGTTACATAAACTATTGACCTGACTTGCACTCACCAGGTAAGTACTTGGGCTCGAACAAACACAAATACACCAAAATCGTGTGAGAAATAATGTAAAGGTCTCTTATTGCATTAGTGATACTCCCGTATCTGCAAATCTCTGCAGTCCTCCGTTAGAGGCCTCTGCGCATGCCATGCAGCATTGCACACTGACCTGCCGGTACGCCAGTCGGGACCAGTAGGGGCGGCGCAGTGTGCCTCTGAAGCTGCGTTTTGTGACATTATTTGTGTATTGAAGCGTCAGATGGCGGGCGATTGGTAATGTATTGCGATTGGTTGAGATGAAGTTACGAAGAACCCTTCTTCGTGAAGATGGTATTGGTGTAGAAGACGAATCATTCGCATGTTTTCTGGTATCTATTACAGTGCAGAAATATGAGCATAAGTTAGAAACAGATACTGTTGTAACACTAACACATAATGATGATGATTGGGATGATGATGACGAACAACTCATTGCAAACGGTAGTGCTACGGCAACTGCGGGAAGAGGCGATGGAAGCAGTGACAGTGAATACCAACCGTCTCCCAAGAAGAAGGTTAAAGTTGCAAGGATCATCAGGCCTTTGATGACAACACACTGGAGAACATGTACGATGATTATTACGTGAGAGGTTTCGACACATACGACAAGCTTCTGAAAAGATACCCTAAACTGAAGTCTAAAAGCAATATTAAAAACATACTGGATTACATGGCAAAGAAAAGAGAAGGAAATACAGTTTTCAAAGGAAATCGTACACTGCTGTTCAAGACCATCAAGGAGGGTGTAATGGGGAAATTCGATGAAGCGCGAGAATGCGGTTCCGCCGTTCATTTTTGGCATTTACAACATTGGGCATTGGACATAGCCAGAAATCTCGGGTGTACAAACTTTACAGCTTCACTAGGATTTATTACTAATTTGAAAAAGGAGTTTAGGATAACATCACGCCGTATCACTATGCTCCAAGCATGAAAAGATAAGGATGACGAAGAAGAGCTGATTGAAAGAGCTCAAACGTTTTTTGCTGACGTCAATGAGCATATCACGAGAGAAAACATCGATATTAGTTCTGTATGGAACTGTGATCAGAGTCAGTTCAACTATGAACTTTCTTGTGACAGAACACTATCCATGAAATGGGAGAGAAACACTGTCGCGATGTTGCAATCGCCGGCCGCGGTGGTCTAGCGGTTCTAGGCGCTCAGTCCGGAGCCGCGCGACTGCTACGGTCGCAGGTTCGAATCCTGCCTCGGGCATGGATGTGTGTGATGTCCTTAGGTTAGTTAGGTTTAAGTAGTTCTAAGTTCTAGGGGACTGATGACCATAGATGTTAAGTCCCATAGTGCTCAGAGCCAATACATACGATGTTGCAATCAGTTAACTGTGCAACACATGGTTACACAATCGATGTTGCTATATCAATGGACGGACGATTGGCAGACAAACTCTAAATTTGCTTCCAAGAATCCAGTGGAAAGTTTGGACCCCGCGA
The DNA here is from genome assembly GCF_023898315.1 of Schistocerca nitens. NCBI lineage: Eukaryota > Metazoa > Arthropoda > Insecta > Orthoptera > Acrididae > Schistocerca > Schistocerca nitens. Next base: position 540,238,412 of record NC_064618.1, on the reverse strand, counting down.
GTCAAGGGAAATAGAAACGCGGTGCCCTCCAAATGTCGTCGTCGATGAAAGTGTGAGTCGGAAGATGACGAAACAACATCTGAAGACGTTTTTTCTGTCTGTTTTGAATCCACATTTGTCGAGAAAGTCATTAGTACTTTGTGACTCCTGGTCTGGACATAAGGATGAACGAGTACTACTGGAAGCATCTGGCGGAAAACATGTAGATTTAAAAACCATTCCGCCTTCTGACGGAAAACATGTAGATTTAAAAACCATTCCGCCTAAAACTACAAAATATGCACAACCTCTGGATGCGTATTTCTTCAGGCAATATAAAATATATGCCAAGAGAATAACAGACTTCATTAAACTACGTTCCGGTAATATGCAGCCGAAATTGCACGACAGATTCTTTATCATGAATATGCATTCTGTCATTTACAATCAGTTATCTGCGGGAGTTTACAGACCAATGCTTCGTTACACGTGGCAGAACGCTGGCTACGATAATGGTGAACAACCTCAAAAGTGTCATTGACGTGGCGTTCAACTCTGGTATAATAGAATGTGCAAATACGCCATGCGATCAACTTGCATTTCTTCACTGTGCATTTTGCAGTCATTCGTATTGCACGGAGCATTTTATTGACATTCCGCATTTACGTTTATAGTTAAGATTGCTGCACTGCGTATGGTGTCTACAATTACATCTACAGTGATATCTAGAGCATGACTGCAGAGTTTTGCAGAAAAACGACACCCACCAGCACATTCAGAGGTACGTAATGGTCCTGTAACCAAACGTTCATACAGATCTGTTTGTTCGAGCCCAAGTACTTTCCTGGTTAGTTGTTAATTTAATAATACACTAATTTCAGGATTCTGTCCCAATTTCAACTGCATTACAATGTTAGTGAGATGAATACTTCTAAACTCTGCTGTTGTTTAAGAAAAAAAGCAGGTATTAACTCGTCACAGTCCTTCATGAATCAGTGTCTCCTCAACAACGTTCTTGGTATTATGGCTGACAACTCAAGACGAGTAACATTTGCAATGGATTCTGTTAGCATTTCAGTCTCAGTGAGCGTAAACTTCTTGTTGTTTCTTGACACATTACTTTTCACCTAGGCCCATATACTCTGTCGGATTTAAATGAGCATGATACGGATGAAGCCTGAGTAAACTATGTCCTTTACTGTTAGCCAGTTCGTCGACGTGGTAGCGTGAAGTTTTGGCTTGTACAACACTAAAATTTCCATTAACTTCGCCTTATACACCAGACTCGCTAATCCGGCCAATCCTGGCACATACGGGTACCGGATTAGCGGAAGTGCCGGATTATTGAGTGTGTGAAATTTATTTTATTCGTTTATTTTGTTTTTTATTTATTTTGAAAACATAAGGGATGTAGTGTACTGTACTTTATTAAACCGAAGGATACAATTTTAAAACATAGAGGATATATTTTATTAAATCCAAAAATATATTAATTTTCAAAGAAAACTTAGTGCTTGAGAGTACAACATACTGTGCATAATTATACAGTCGTATCACTCATTATGAAACACATCCCTAATTTTTAACTGTCGCAATGATGATACGCGACGGTGGCGCGCTTTATCACGCAGCCGCTTTACAAGCATTACATCGGTAGTGCATGTATCTGGTTGTTGCATGATGTACTCCAGGAACACCTCGGCAGCTTCAGCACGAGCACTGTGAGAAATCTTCATGCTTTCTCCTCCTGTGTCCTCTTCTTCATAACTTTTACCATTGCTTTCTTGCTCGCTTTTGATTATTTCTTCATCTGTTATATGTTAATTGCTTTCCACACCTTCAGCATAGTCGTTCTCACTTTCGTTCAGCAAGGAGACGAGAAGTGAATGTCGGTAATGAGGTTTAAAATGGTTCAAATTGCTCTGAGCACTATGGGACTTAACATCTGAGGTCATCAGTCCCCTAGAACTTAGAACTACTTAAACCTAACTAACCTAAGGACATCACACACATCCATGCCCAAGGCAGGATTCGAACCTGCGACCGTAGCGGTCGCGCGGATAATGAGGTTTAATTGATTCTAAAATTCCCTGGTCCATGGGCTGAATTAGGGCTGTCACTTTGGGCGGGAGAAAGAGTGCTTGTATACCATCAGACTTTAGAGAAACATCTGAAGAATGACTGGGAGCATCGTCAATTATAAGGATAGCTTTCAGTCGAAGCTTTTCCTTATTTAGCTTTCCTCACTGCTGGTACAAACGGTTCATGGAACCACCGAGAGAATTTTTGTCCATCCATCCAGACTTCCTTCTGAGCACAATACTGCACTGGTAGAGTATTTATGTCAGTGTGTTTAAATCAACGTGGATGTTGGGATTTTCCGATCACCATAAACGGTAGTTTATGACTCTCATTTGCATTACAACACGCCATTAATGTTACACGCTGTTTCTGTTGCTTGTAACCGCGATCTTCCTTCTCGTTCTTGGCAGCTAATGTTTTTAAAGGAAGCATCTCGTAAAAGAGCCCTGTTTCATCAGCATTGTACAAGGCATCAGCAGTTAAATCTTCTTCCTTCATTATCTTCCGTATCTTGCTTACGAACTCATCGGCATCCTTATCGTTAGCTGAGCGACTTTCCCCAGTGACTGTCAGCTGCCGAATGCCATGTCGTTTTCTCCAGTTTGATAGCCAATCTTCGCTCGCTGCAAACAAGTTACTACCTCTAAGTTGTTTGTTAAATGCAGCTGCTTTTTCCTTTATAAACGGTCCACTGACTGGAATTCCTTTACAGCGTTGTTGTATGAACCATCTATAAACAGCGACGTCCAGTTCTTCATTCTCACGCATTCGCATAACCTTCCGTTTTCCCAACTCACTATCCGTTTGTGTTGAGCACTGTCGAATAACATCTTTCTTTTTGATGTCATAAATAGTTGCTTGCCCAATATTGAACTCAGCAGCAATGGCTTTCTGCGAAGAACCTCTATTTAACTTATCTAAAATTTCGAGTTTCTGCTTGACGTCTAGCGTAACGTGTTTCCTTTTAGAATACATGATTCCTAACTGTAAAGAAAGCTACAATTTCAAACACAGTATATAAAGCATTGTTTAACTAAGCATTGTTGCGCACGTCAATTCATTGTGCACGCGTTTTTAGATGTGCAGCGGATTACTGAGAGGCCGGACTACTGAGGACCGGGTTAGCGAGAGTCTAGTGTACTTGATAGGTTAAACTTTATCTCATGGAACATTTCTTTCGACCCATAGCAAAATATCCCCTTCGTCCACTGCATTGTTGCTTCACAACAGAGTGGTATGGCATCTTGTCCATTACTATTGTCGAATTCCGAGGAACGTTTTGCAGCAGAACGTTGTCTTCCCAGCTGGTGATCGTGTTCTTGGACGACTCTTTTATTGCAAATCTCGTATTCAGATGTACTGCACTGTTGTCATTAATGCAACGCCTATACAAAACACGTGTTCACAATACCTAATGACTACAAAACACTTGAATGTCAGAAAATACGACTTTACTACGAGAGCTGACAAACATTGATGCTTCTAATGCGTGAAACCACGTGGTACAGTTTACTCATGGTTTGGCAACAGGGGCGCTTTACCAACCGAACCGCTGGCGGCGTGGTAGCGAAAGCCGTCTCGCCATTGGTGTTACCTGGGCAACGGCATCACGTCCATCTCCTGTCATCCATACGTCAAAAGTCGCAACTAATTTTAAACGTACAGTAGTCCAGTAGATGCATGCCGAACTGAAGCTGAAAATGCAGTAGTTTTGTGAAAAGAGGCGCAGAAACATTCCTAGAAGTGAAAGTTGTTAACAAGCTACAGTATTCCCATTTAACTGGTTACATTTTTTCATCCCTACTTCAAGGAACTCTCAGTTTTGATATAAACTGTTCGTCGGAAGTTAGGTTGCTTAGTTGTGGAAGAAGAGAAGCCGCATCCTATTTCCTCTCCAGTAAAGAAGTTCTGAATCTTGCTTTCATCAACTACAAAACGTTGTGATGAACTTGAGAGATATTTGAACTTGGGTGTCCCAGGTGATGACTTCGAGAACGTTTTGGATTGGTGAAAGGGTACTCTGAAAAGTGGCGAAAGGAGTCCATGCATTCCCTCCAGTAGCGCTGCAAGTGAAAGAAATTCTAACGGGACAGGCTTAGTTGTGTCGGAGATGTCTTGCTGTATCTATCCAGATCGTATCATTTTATTAATTTATAACGGTAATAAGGACAAGCATATTATTTTATAAAGAAAATCATATCTTACGAGATGAAACACAAAGGATCTTTGGAAATACACAGTTTTGTATTTTGACGTTACTGTTACAGGTAATTTTTTTCGTTCTAGATACATAGCTGAGAGGTACTGTGTTACATTATCTTCAACCTTTACTGCATTAAAATTACTGAGTCTGTTTTCTCTCATTTATCTTGCATTTTTAATTTTAATTTCGCAAAGAATCCCCCGCCCATGAACCATGGACCTTGCCGTTGGTGGGGAGGTTGCGTGCCTCAGCGATACAGATTGCCATATCGTAGGTACAACCACAACGGAGGGGTATCTGTTGAGGGGCCAGACAAATGTGTGGTTCCTGAAGAGGGACTGCAGCCTTTTCAGTAGTTGCAGGGGCAACAGTCTGGATAACTGATCTGGCCTTGTAACACTAACCAAAACGGCCTTGCGGTGCTGGTGCTGCGAACGGCTGAAAGCAAGGGGAAACTACAGCTGTATTTTTTCCCGAGGGCATGCAGCTTTACTGTATGGTTAAATGATGATGGCGTCCACTTGGGTGAAATATTCCGGAGATAAATAGTCCCCCATTTGGATCTCCGAGCGGGGACTACTCTAGAGGACGTCGTTATCAGGAGAAAGAAAACTGGCGTTCTACGGATCGGACCGTGAAATGTCAAATCCCTTAATCGGGCAGGTAAGTTAGAAAATTTAAAAAGGGAAATGGATAGGTTAAAGTTAGATATATAGGGGGAGTACCCGTGGTCTAGGGGTAGCGTCTTTGATTCATAATCAAAACGTCTTCGGTCCCGGGTTCGATCCCCGCCACTGCCTAAATTATTGATAAATAATCAGCATTGGCGGCCGAAGACTTCCGGCATAAGAAGTCAGCCTCATTCTGCCAACGGCCTTGTCAAAGAGGGCGGAGGAGCGGATAGAGGTTCAGGGCACTCTCTTGTCCTAGGGCTGGGAAATTGCCCCCAAAGGCGGAAGAATCAGCAATGATCAACGACATGAGGATGCAGAAGGCAATGGAAACCACTGCATTAAAGACACGTAACGTGTATCCACAGGACATGTGGCCTGTAATTGAAGAAGTGTCATGATGATCTCTCCATTGGCAAAAGATTCCGGAACAGTCCCCCATTCGGATCTCCGGGAGGGGACTGCCAAGGGGGAGATTACCATGAGAAAAATATTGAATAATCAACGAAAGGATAACGTTCTACGAGTCGGGGCGTGGAATGTCAGAAGCTTGAACGTGGTAGGGAAACTAGAAAATCTGAAAAGGGAAATACAAAGGTTCAATCTAGATATATTAGGGGTCAGTGAAGTGAAGTGGAAGGAAGACAAGGATTTCCGGTCAGATAAATATCGGGTAATATCAACAGCAGCAGGAAATGGTATAACAGGTGTAGGACTCGTTATGAATAGGAAGGTAGGGCAGAGGGTGTGTTACTGTGAACAGTTCAGTGACCGGGTTGTTCTAATCAGAATCGACAGCAGACCAACACCGACAACGATAGTTCAGGTATACATGCCGACGTCGCAAGCTGAAGATGAACAGATAGAGAAAGTGTATGAGGATATTGAAAGGGTAATGCAGTATGTAAAGGGAGACGAAAATCTAATAGTCATGGGCGACTGGAATGCAGTTGTAGGGGAAGGAGTAGAAGAAAAGGTTACAGGAGACTATGGGCTTGGGACAAGGAATGAAAGAGGAGAAAGACTAATTGAGTTCTGTAACAAGTTTCAGCTAGTAATAGCGAATACCCTGTTCAAGAATCACAAGAGGAGGAGGTATACTTGGAAAAGGCCGGGAGATACGGCAAAATTTCAATTAGATTACATCATGGTCAGACAGAGATTCCGAAATCAGATACTGGATTGTAAGGCGTACCCAGGAGCAGATACAGACTCAGATCACAATATAGTGGTGATGAAGAGTAGGCTGAAGTTCAAGACATTAATCAGGAAGAATCAATACGCAAAGAAGTGGGATACGGAAGTACTAAGGAATAACGAGATACGTTTGAAGTTCTCTAACGCTATAGATACAGCAATAAGGAATAGCGCAGTAGGCAATACAGTTGAAGAGGAATGGACATCTCTAAAAAGGGCCATCACAGAAATTGGGAAGGAAAACATAGGTACAAAGAAGGTAGCTGCGAAGAAACCACGGGTAACAGAAGAAATACTTCAGTTGATTGATGAAAGGAGGAAGTACAAACATGTTCCGGGAAAATCAGGAATACAGAAATACAAGTCGCTGAGTAATGAAATAAATAGGAAGTGCAGGGGAGCTAAGACGAAATGGCTGCAGGAAAAATGTGAAGACATCGAAAAAGATATGATTGTCGGAAGGACAGACTCAGCATACAGGAAAGTCAAAACAACCTTTGGTGACATTAAAAGCAACGGTGGTAACATTAAGAGTGCAACGGGAATTCCACTGTTAAATGCAGAGGAGAGAGGAGATAGGTGGAAAGACTACATTGAAAGCCTCTATGAGGGTGAAGATTTGTGTGATGTGATAGAAGAAGAAGCAGGAGTCGATTTAGAAGAGATAGGGGATCCAGTATTAGAATTGGAATTTAAAAGAGCTTTGGAGGACTTACGGTCAAATAAGGCAGAAGGGATAGATAACATTCCATCAGAATTTCTAAAATCATTGGGGGAAGTGGCAACAAAACGACTATTCACGTTGGTGTGTAGAATATATGAGTCTGGCGATATACCATCTGACTTTCGGGAAAGTATCATCCACACAATTCCGAAGACGGCAAGAGCTGACAAGTGCGAGAATTATCGCACAATCAGCTTAACAGCTCATGCATCGAAGCTGCTTACAAGAATAATATACAGAAGAATGGAAAAGAAAATTGAGAATGCGCTTGGTGACGATCAGTTTGGCTTTAGGAAAAGTAAAGGGACGAGAGAGGCAATTCTGACGTTACGGCTAATAATGGAAGCAAGGCTAAAGAAAAATCAAGACACTTTCATAGGATTTGTCGACCTGGAAAAAGCGTTCGACAATATAAAATGGTGCAAGCTGTTAGAGATTCTGAAAAAAATAGGGATAAGCTATAGGGAGAGACGGGTCATATACAATATGTACAACAACCAAGAGGGAATAATAAGAGTGGACGATCAAGAACGAAGTGCTCGTATTAAGAAGGGTGTAAGACAAGGCTGTAGCCTTTCGCCCCTACTCTTCAATCTGTACGTAGAGGAAGCAATGATGGAAATAAAAGAAAGGTTCAGGAGTGGAATTAAAATACAAGGTGAAAGGATATCAATGATACGATTCGCTGATGACATTGCTATCCTGAGTGAAAGTGAAGAAGAATTAAATGATCTGCTGAACGGAATGAACAGTCTAATGAGTACACAGTACGGTTTGAGAGTAAATCGGAGAAAGACGAAGGTAATGAGAAGTAGTAGAAATGAGAACAGCGAGAAACTTAACATCAGGATTGATGGTCTCGAAGTCAATGAAGTTAAGGAATTCTGCTATCTAGGCAGTAAAATAACCAATGACGGACGGAGCAAGGAGGACATCAAAAGCAGACTAGCTATGGCAAAAAAGGCATTTCTGGCCAAGAGAAGTCTACTAATATCAAATACCGGCCTTAATTTGAGGAAGAAATTTCTGAGGATGTACGTCTGGAGTACAGCATTGTATGGTAGTGAAACATGGACTGTGGGAAAACCGGAACAGAAGAGAATCGAAGCATTTGAGATGTGGTGCTATAGATGAATGTTGAAAATTAGGTGGACTGATAAGGTAAGGAATGAGGAGGTTCTACGCAGAATCGGAGAGGAAAGGAATATGTGGAAAACACTGATAAGGAGAAGGGACAGGATGATAGGACATCTGCTAAGACATGAGGGAATGACTTCCATGGTACTAGAGGGAGCTGTAGAGGGCAAAAACTGTAGAGGAAGACGGAGATTGGAATGCGTCAAGCAAATAATTGAGGACTTAGGTTGCAAGTGCTACTCTGAGATGAAGAGGTTAGCACAGGAAAGGAATTCGTGGCGGGCCGCATCAAACCAGTCGGTAGACTGATGACAAAAACAAAAACAAAAAAAGTGGGAATTAGTGAAGTTCGGTGGCAGGAGGAACAAGACTTTTGGTCAGGTGAATACAGGGTTATAAAAACAAAATCAAACAGGGGTAATGCAGGAGTAGGTTTAATAATGAATAAAAAAATAGGAGTGCGGGTAAGCTACTACATACAACATAGGGAACGGATTATTGTGGCCAAGATAGACACGAAGCCCACGCCTACTACTGTAGTACAAGTTATATGCCAACTAGCTCTGCAGATGACGAAGAGACTGATGAAATGTATGATGAGATAAAAGAAATTATTCAGATAGTGAAGGGAGACGAAAATTTAATAGTCATGGGTGACTGGAATTCGATAGTAGGAAAAGGAAGAGAAGAAAACGTAGTAGGTGAATATGTATTGGGGGTAAGAAATGAAAGAGGAAGCCGCCCGGTAGAATTTTGCCCAGAGCACAACTTAATCATAGCTAACACTTAGTTCAAGAATCATAAAAGAAGGTTCTATAGGTGGAAGACCTCGGGGAAGATCAGTTTGGATTCCGTAGAAATATTGGAACACGTGAGGCAATACTGACCCTACGACTTATCTTAGAAGCTAGATTAAGGAAAGGCAAACCAACGTTTCTAGCATTTGTAGATTTAGAGAAAGCTTTTGACAATGTTGATTGGAATACTCTCTTTCAAATTCTAAAGGTGGCAGGGGTAAAATACAGGGAGCGAAAGGCTATTTACAATTTGTACAGAAACCAGATGGCAGTTATAAGAGTCGAGGGGCATGAAAGGGAAGCAGTGGTTGGGAAGGGAGTGAGGCAGGGTTGTAGCCTCTTCCAGATGTTATTCAGTCTGTATACTGAGCAAGCAGTTAAGGAAACAAAAGAAAAATTAGGAGTAGGTATTAAAATCCATGGAGAAGAAATAAAAACTTTGATGACATTGTAATTCTGTCAGAGATAGCAAAGGACTTGGAAGATCAGTTGAACGGAATGGGTAGTGTCTTGAAGGGAGGATATAAGATGAACATCAACAAAAGCAAAACGAGGATATGGAATGTAGTCGAATTAAGTCAGGTGATGCTGAGGAATTAGATTAGGAAATGAGGCACTGAAAGTAGTCAAGGCGTTTTGTTGTTTGGCGAGCAAAATAACTGATGATGGGCGAAATAGAGGGGATATAAAATGTAGACTGGCAATGGCAAGGAAAGTGTTCCTGAAAAAGAGAAATTTGTTAACATCGAGAATAAATTTAAGAGTCAGGAAGTCGTTTCTGAAAGTATTTGTATGGAGTGTAGCCATGCATGGAAGTGAAACATGGACGATAAATAGTTTAGACAAGAAGAGAATAGAAGCTTTTGAAATGTGGTGCTACGGGAGAATACTGAAGATTAGATGGGTAGATCACTAATGAGGAGGTATTGAATAGGATCGGGGAGAAGAGAAGTTTGTGGCACAGCTTGACTAGGAGAAGGGATCGGTTGGTAGGGCATGTCCTGAGGCATCAAGGGATCACCAATTTAGTATTGGAGGGCAGCGTGGAGGGTAAAAATCGTAGAGGGAGACCGAGATATGAATACTCCAAGCAGATTCAGTAGGATGTAGGTTACAGTAGGTACTGGGAGATGAAGCAGCTTGCACAGCATAGACTAGGATGGAGAGCTGCATCAAACCAGTCTCTGGACTGAAGACCACAACAACATCATAAAGAATATTAGTCCTTCCTTGTAGAGTCATCAAACGATTTCATAGTTTAAGTATGACTATAACAGACAAGTTTTCCTACTAGACACATGCTCAACGGATGAATCGTGTGAAAATTTTCTGATACTACGTTTTTTTTTTTTTTTTCCTAAACAAGAGAGCGGTAAAATACAAAAATTAAAATATTGTTATGGTAAATAATATTTTGATTAAACATGTACTTGCTGTGCATGTAGGTTTCATAGCATTTCAGTTATTGTCACTCTTCACCGGCTTGCCTCCCGCTGCGAGTATGCCGGCACCGCCTCGCTTGCTTGTACTCGAGCCGTGCGTGAGTCATGCCCGCTGCCCCACTCTAGACAGCTACCAAGGCCACGAGTGGGCAGCGACCTGACCACCATTACCCTGCAGCTTTGTGTTGACGGTCGTTGAATTTCTCAAATATATCTGCAAGATGGGCAGCTTCGAGATGTCATAGTACGACTGTCTCAGAAAAGGCTTGGGTCATTCGAAAGGAGAAACGTGCCTCATGTAGCAAATAGTTGGTGAAAGCCACCTCACCTCAGTGTGCAGAAGACGTGCGTATTCTTCGACAATTTTATAACACAGATTGCAGAAAAGACATGTGTCTTTTTTTAAAAAAATCTTCCACTTCCGTGTTGGTAATAGAATTCTGGCAAACAATAGTTCCTCCGTTACCATGTTTCCAAATAATGAACAGAACTAAGTTAGCAACAATGTCTCGCTGCCTGTAGCTGTTGATCTGCATATTTTTATTACAAATTCCGTGTTTACCAGGACAAAGAAAAGTTGTACGCTTACGTCAAAAGCCCATTTCGTCAATTATTCTGGGACGTCTGTTATTACTGAAAGGAAATGGTCTCATCATGGCACTTACATCAGGCTTCAGCACTGTACTAACGATTCCTTTTCATTTTCCTGTATTTCGCTATTAATAATGAGATTTTATAGGCAACAAAAAGGACTTTGTCTCCGCTGTGAGAACGTAAAAATGGCTCTGAGCACTATGGGACTTAACAGCTGTGGTCATCAGTCCCCTAGAACTTAGAACTACTTAAACTAACCTAAGGACATCACACACATCCATGCCCGAGGCAGGATTCGAACCTGCGACCGTAGCAGTCGCGCGGTTCCGGACTGCGCGCCTAGAACCGCGAGACCAGTGCGGCCGGCTGTGAGAGCGTATCACGAACTTGCCTCTAGTGCTGTTTTTCTCATATTTTGGTTTTAAAGCTTGTAGAAATGAAATTGGCTTATTCACTTCGTCAGAATACAATTTTAGTGGCTACTTGATTTAGAAAGCTCATTTGACAAGATCTTTTCACAAATAATGCACACAGAGTCTGACTTATTTGCCTCGCCAGTTTGAGAAAGTGTGCTCTCAAAATGCACTGGCTATGTCACTGAGTACACGCCACAGATTTCCAAGACGCTCTACCGATATGCGCTCAGTATATACTGCCGTGCAAGCAAAAGGTTAGATTGTTATAACTAATTGATGAAAACGAATGAAAGTGCGGAAGCATGTTGCAAGAGGTCCCCAAGTCGTGCACTGAAAGTTGGACGCCTCAACAACACGAGTCAATTGAAGGAACGGGAAAAGACTGTACGGTACGTGTCAATCAGCGAGCGGTTACGGTATTCTTTATGGGTGTTCTTTATTACAAGGTGGCGCAAAGATAACATCTGGATGACTTCACACGGAAAAGAATCATCTGAAAACTGGAAGAAGGACGAAGTGTGACGTGCGTACCCCAGGAGTTTGGTATTGCTCACAGCACTGTTGCGCGTGTATGGGGAGCGTTTCGGACAGGTGGTGCTGCCCGAACGAGAGATGGTCGGACACGGACAACAACCACAACAGATGTTCAAACGTTCAAATGTGTGTGAATTCCTAAGGGACCAAACCGCTGAGGACATCGGTCCCGTGAGGCTGGTCCCGGCGGAGGTTAAAGTCCTCCCTCGGGCATGGGTTTTTGTGTTTGTGCTTAGGATAATTTAGGTTAAGTAGTGTGTAAGCTTACGGGCTGATGACCTTAGCAGTTAAGTCCCATAAGATTTCACACACATTTGAACATTTTGAACATCGGTCCCTAGTCTTACACATTACTTAAACTAACTTAAAACAAGTTTATCGATTTATGCTAAGAACAACACGCACACCCATGCCCGAGGGAGGGCTCGAACCTCCGGCGGGGGGGGGGGGGAGGAGGAGGGGAGGGGAGGGGGCGCAATCCGTGACATGGCTCCTCAAACCGCGCGGTCACTCAGCGAGGCACCACAACAGTTGACCGTTACGTTGTGCAAGTAGGCGAGAAGGTTTCTGCGTCAAGTAGTGTGTGCAATTGCAACCATGTTTAACAGGACTGCAAGGTACGTAATCTCACATACTCGACAGTGGAACGGCGAGTGCATGGGGTGGTCCTTTGCCCGACGACCAGTGCGTTGTGTTCCGCTGACACTCGGTAAACGGTGGCACAGTTTGCGATGGTGCCAAGAGTGTAGAGACTAGACCAGCGAGGAGTAAGATCGTATGCTTTTCTCGGACAGGGGCAGATTCAGTCTGAGTAGTGATTATGGACAGACCCTCATATGGCCAGAACTGGACTCACGTAATGCATCCAAGAAAATTGTCGAACATGATCGTTTTGGTGGTCCAGGTGTTATTGTGCAGGGAGGCATAATACTGCATAATACTAACGTCCAGCCGGCGGGAGTGGCCGAGCGGTTCTAGGCGCTTCAGTCTGGAACCGCGCCACCGCTACGGTGGCAGGTTCGAATCCTGCCTCGGGCATGGATGTGTGTGATGTTCGTAGGTTAGTAAGGTTTAAGTAGTTCTAAGTTCTAGGGGACTGATGACCGCAGCTGTTAAGTCCCATAGTGCTCAGAGCCATTTGAACTAACGTCCAAGTCTCCGTACACGGTGCGCTCATCGGTCTACATTTTTGTGAGACTGTACTCCTTCCTCACATGCGTCTTTTCAGGGGCGCATTCGGCCCTGACTTCATTTTATGAATGACATTACGCGACCTTAGAGAACAGCGCAGGCGGAGGGACTCTTGGAACCAGAGAATATTCCCCCGACTTCAGTCCCATCGAGCACGTGTGGGATACGTTGGGGAGGCTTACTGCAGCACATCCGCATGGACCAACGACCATCCAGCAGGCTTCAACAGAGATGATGGAGGAATGGAACGCACTATCACAAGAACTCCATATCAGTCTTGTAGTCAGCGTGGGGGAAGTATAAGCTCCTGTCTGCGGTATCACACATCCTATTAAGAACCATATTTCATCGCATTTAATTTCCAGGGATCATCGCAATGACTCCAGTGTAGCTTTTGCCTTCGAATAAAGTGTCATTTGTGGTCGTCTCATTGCGAGTTATTTTCAGTTACCTCCTGTACCGTACTGTACTGTAGCAGTTCTTTCAATGTATAGTCCAAGTTTCATCAAACTATGTTACTTGGCAGTGACACATCATGCGAAAGTTACTTTCGTGTTTAAAAATTGGAAATTTGTGGCAACTTCCTATGGGACCAAACTGCTGAGGTCACCAGTCCCTAGGCTTACACACTACTTAACTAACTTAAACTAACCTATACTGAGGACAACACACACACATACTCCTACGACTGAGGGAGGACTCAACCTCCAACGGGAGGAGCCGCGCGAACTGGCAAGGCGTCTTTGACCGCGTGGCTTCGTCTTTAATATTTGCACACTAGCGTACTACAAGACACACGTAGTTTCAGCAGTCCTAACTCTGACACATCGCTGCCTTTAAATTGGTGGCCCTTGCCGCGATGATTTGTGGAATTCCTGACTAAATCTTTGCTTGAGTCCGAGCTCGCACACTCGTACGCGTATTGACTTCAAGACTGTTACAGAAGCTTGTGGAAGTTAACGAATGATACTTGTTACAAAATTGTATTTAAAAGTATTTTTGTATTTATCCATCTTTTTAAAATATTCTGGTTAACTTAATCAAAAATATAGGATTCAACGGTCCTCTACTCTTGCCGCCCCTTTTCGTTTGACCACCGCATCGAGGATTAAAAACGCTAGCCAGGGGACAATAATAGACTGGTAATCACTGGTTCAAATCACTTGTGGGCAAAACTGTTTTTATTGTTCATAACAAATTTGTACCTTAAGTGATAACAGCACCCGATGAGGACGATAAAAGGAAATTTTATTCTATATTATATTGGTCAGTATTTAATTACTAAATGCAAAACACACGAGAGCCGAAAATGTGATATCACGACCTTTCTCACTCTGTGCTGTATAACTGGCTCAGTCAGGGCGTGAGGCTCATTTCAACGACACAAGCAGTGACATATATTAATACATATTATTTTATTTTTCCAACTAAAACAACATCATTAAGTTTCGTCAGTGTTTTGCAAGTATAAACAGTTGTTGGTAGTAAGTACAAGCTTTGAATGAAGCAGATGCGTTGAGACGCTCTGGCATCTGGATTTGTATGCAGCACTATCGAAGTTGAACTCTCTGGTTATCCTGATTTAATTTGTCGTTGGTTCCCCTTTAGGCTACTGCCACGCCGTAAGCGCTTCGCTTGGCGCCTAGGTAACTCCCGACCCACCTCGTGAGCCAGGTGAGTCATGTTGCTAAACAGACAGCTGTGAACTAATGACACCGGCCTCTAGGTGACTAAGCTTGTAAGCAAGTCACTTGGTGTGTCCCTAGACGAACGTTCGTGTTGGTTCTACCTGACATACCGCCTCTTGGCTTTGAAGATTATACTATCTGATAAAAGCTGCTTATTACGTTATTTCGTTTGTTTCTTTCTACCACGGACACCGAAGCATTAATATCGGCAGTTTTCAAACAGTTCAAAAATGGTTCAAATGGCTCTGAGCACTATGGGACTTAACATCTGAGGTCATCAGTCCCCTAGAACTTAGAACTACTTAAACCTAAGGACATCACACACATCCATGCACGACGCAGGATTCGCACCTGCGACCGTAGCGGTCGCGCGGTTCCAGACTGAAGCGCCTAGAACCGCTCGGCCACACTGGCCGGCTTTTCAAACAGTAATTTACCATTTTAGCCAAAACAGGAAGAAGAATAATCACTTAATTTAACCGCTTCCGACAACATTATTTCAAATCACATTACGCTGTTGCAGTCTCTCATGCAATTCCTTGAATAAGTGCATCGTTGTGTCACTTTTTGTCAGTTTTCCTTATGCAGTCTTAGATCTCTTGGAAACGTAAATTTTAAGTTTGAAAAAGTTTCTTCTTACTAACTCATTTTATTATACACATTCACAGGGGCCGCGCTGGGGCCGGATATTCCGGGCTTTTGCCAGGCGGCAAATTTGAAGAGGGGTGGTATTTTGGGTGTGCGTGGAAAACATGTTTAAAGCTGAACCAAGTTTTATAATAGATTTTTACTTCGTGATGGCCATTGCTTCGGTTAGTCTGCAGAACTCGGTCGCTTCGCCATAGCCGGCCGGAGTGGCCGAGCGGTTCTAGGCGCTACAGTCTGGAACCGCGCGACCGCTACGGTCGTAGGTTCGAATCCTGCCTCGGGCATGGATGTGTGTGATGTCCTTAGGTTAGTTAGATTTAAGTAGTTCTAAGTTTTAGGGGGCTGATGACCTCAGAAGTTAAGTCCCATAGTGCTCAAAGCCATTTGAACGCTTCGCCATTCTGTCTAAACTACGGAGTTCGGTCTGCTGCGAAGAGTATCGTAGGAAGAATCCCTCCGGCAATGTAGCGAAATCTTTTGTCGTCTCCGGGCCGGAAAGTCCATTTACTACCTGAACTGGGAACCGATGTTTGTAGTTAAGCTTTCGTATTCCCGCATACCACCTACCTCTCTCTCCACTAAGCTTACATTTTCTCGCTCGCTCACCTCAACCACATTCACAGAAGTATCACTTTCGGCTGGAACGAACATATGAAGACGAGCCCGCATCGGCCTGAGTGTTTTCCGCCAACGTCCACAGTGTCGGTCGGAACACCAAATCTACATGTAAATAATATAATTCCTAAACGAATGATACTGGAGCTGTAAAATTATTCCGAAAATGTATTTCTTTTATGAATAGGCATCCGTCAAAAGGGCAAATGTCCGTTACGGCAAGCCTTAGGAAATAAGCAAAAAACTGATTTTCTTGTTTACTGCACGTGACTGATTCTCTTGTTTGAACCCAAGTTGTAGAACTCCCATAAAATTTTCTAGTGAAATTAGAGAGCCTACTTCGATTTGTGTTCATTGTATAAATCGCTGTTAACTTGCGCCACATCTAAGTATTTAGTATCGCTGAAATCTACCTGATACCTGCGTGTGTGTTCCAAAATTCAGCCTATTTGTGGTAGGTACTTACCAACACTAGGTCTCGGCGACCTTAAAATAGGTAATTACGTGATGCTGTGCTCGGCACACTCTCTCTCGCAATCGAATCTTCCCATGCTTTTTACATAATATATTATTCTCTAAGAACTGATGGGCTGTATTATTTAATTGCAAATTACTTTGGTGGTGTGTTGTTTTAAAATACACTCATGGAAACTGAAATAAGAACACCGTGAATTCATTGTCCCAGGAAGGGGAAACTTTATTGACACATTCCTGGGGTCAGATACATCACATGATCACACTGACAGAATCACAGGCACATAGACACAGGCAACAGAGCATGCACAATGTCGGCACTGTTGTTGTTGTTGTGGTCTTCAGTCCTGAGACTGGTTTGATGCAGCTCTCCATGCTACTCTATCCTGTGCCAGCTTCTTCATCTCCCAGTACCTACTGCAACCTACATCCTTCTGAATCTGCTTAGTGTATTGATCTCTTGGTCTCCCTCTACGTTTTTTACCCTCCACGCTGCCCTCCAATGCTAAATTTGTGATCCCTTGATGCCTCAAAACATGTCCTACCAACCGATCCCTTCTTCTAGTCAAGTTGTGCCACAAACTTCTCTTCTCCCCAATCCTATTCAATACCTCCTCATTAGTTACGTGATCTACCCACCTTATCTTCAGTATTCTTCTGTAGCACCACATTTCGAAAGCTTCTATTCTCTTCTTGTCCAAACTGGTTATCGTCCATGTTTCACTTCCATACATGGCTACACTCCATACAAATACTTTCAGAAACGACTTCCTGACACTTAAATCTATACTCGATGTTAACAAATTTCTCTTCTTCAGAAACGATTTCCTTGCCATTGCCAGTCTACATTTTATATCCTCTCTACTTCGTCCATCATCAGTTATTTTACTCCCTAAATAGCAAAACTCCTTTACTACTTTAAGTGTCTCATTTCCTAATCTAATCCCCTCAGCATCACCCGATTTAATTTGACTACATTCCATTATCCTCGTTTTGCTTTTGTTGATGTTCATCTTATATCCTCCTTTCAAGACACTGTCCTTTCCGTTCAACTGCTCTTCCAAGTCCTTTGCTGTCTCTGACAGAATTACAATGTCATCGGCGAACCTCAAAGTTTTTACTTCTTCTCCATGAATTTTAATACCTACTCCGAATTTCTCTTTCGTTTCCTTTACTGCCTGCTCAATATACAGATTGAATAACATCGGGGAGAGGCTACAACCCTGTCTCACTCCTTTCCCAACCACTGCTTCCCTTTCATGCCCCTCGACTCTTATAACTGCCATCTGGTTTCTGTACAAATTGTAAATAGCCTTTCGCTCCCTGTATTTTACCCCTGTCACCTTCAGAATTTGAAAGAGAGTATTCCAGTTAACGTTGTCAAAAGCTTTCTCTAAGTCTACAAATGCTAGAAACGTAGGTTTGCCTTTTCTTAATCTTTCTTCTAAGATAAGTCGTAAGGTTAGTATTGCCTCACGTGTTCCAACATTTCTACGGAATCCAAACTGATCTTCCCCGAGGTCCGCTTCTACCAGTTTTTCCATTCGTCTGTAAAGAATTCGCGTTAGTATTTTGCAGCTGTGACTTATTAAACTGATAGTTCGGTAATTTTCACATCTGTCAACACCTGCTTTCTTTGGTATTGGAATTATTATATTCTTCTCGAAGTCTGAGGGTATTTCGCCTGTCTCATACATCTTGCTCACCAGATGGTAGAGTTTTGTCATGACTGGCTCTCCCAAGGCCATCAGTAGTTCTAATGGAATGTTGTCTACTCCCGGGGCCTTGTTTCGACTCAGGTCTTTCAGTGCTCTGTCAAACTCTTCACGCAGTATTGTATCTCCCATTTCATCTTCATCTACATCCTCTTCCATTCCCATAATATTGTCCTCAAGTACATCGCCCTTGTATAAACTCTCTATATACTCCTTCCACCTTTCTGCCTTCCCTTCTTTGCTTAGAACTGGGTTGCCATCTGAGCTCTTGATATTCATACAAGTGGTTTTCTTCTCTCCAAAGGTCTCTTTAATTTTCCTGTAGGCAGTATCTATCTTACCCCTAGTGAGACAAGCCTCTACATCCTTACATTTGTCCTCTAGCCATCCCTGCTTAGCCATTTTGCACTTTCTGTCGATCTCATTTTTGAGACGTTTGTATTCCCTTTTGCCTGCTTCATTTACTGCATTTTTATATTTTCTCCTTTCATCAATTAAATTCAATATTTCTTCTGTTACCCAAGGATTTCTATTAGCCCTCGTCTTTTTACCTACTTGATCCTCTGCTGCCTTCACTACTTCATCCCTCAAAGCTACCCATTCTTCTTCTACTGTATTTCTTTCCCCCATTCCTGTCAATTGTTCCCTTCTTCTCTCCCTGAAACTCTCTACAACCTCTGGTTCTTTCAGTTAATCCAGGTCCACATCTGCCCCTGGAAATGTCTTACAATTTAAAACCTGGTTCCTAAATCTCTGTCTTACCATTATATAATCTATCTGATACCTATGTCGGCACTAGTACAGTGTATATCCACCTTTCGCAGCAATGCAGGCTGCTATTCTCCCATGGAGACGATCGTAGAGATGCTGGATGTAGTCCTGTGGAACGGCTTGCCATGCCATTTCCACCTGGCGCCTCAGTTGGACCAGTGTTCGTGCTGGACGTGCAGACCGCGTGAGACGACGCTTCATCCAGTCCCAAACATGCTCAATGGGGGACAGATCCGGAGATCTTGCTGGCCAGGGTAGTTGACTTACACCTTCTAGAGCACGTTGGGTGGCACGGGATACATGCGGACGTGCATTGTCCTGTTGGAACAGCAAGTTCCCTTGCCGCTCTAGGAATGGTAGAACGATGGGTTCGATGACGGTTTGGATGTACCGTGCACTATTCAGTGTCCCCTCGACGATCACCAGTGGTGTACGGCCAGTGTAGGAGATCGCTCCCCACACCATGATGCCGGGTGTTGGCCCTGTGTGCCTCGGTCGTATGCAGTCCTGATTGTGGCGCTCACCTGCACTGCGCCAAACACGCATACGACCATCATTGGCACCAAGGCAGAAGCGACTCTCATCGCTGAAGACGACACGTCTCCATTCGTCCCTCCATTCACGCCTGTCGCGACACCACTGGAGGCGGGCTGCACGATGTTGGGGCGTGAGCGGAAGACGGCCTAACGGTGTCCGGGACCGTAGCCCAGCTTCATGGAGACGGTTGCGAATGGTCCTCGCCGATACCCCAGGAGCAACGGTGTCCCTAATTTGCTGGGAAGTGGCGGTGCGGTCCCCTACGGCACTGCGTAGGATCCTACGGTCTTGGCGTGCATCCGTGCGTCGCTGCGGTCCGGTCCCAGGTCGACGGGCACGTGCACCTTCCGCCGACCACTGGCGACAACATCGATGTACTGTGGAGACCTCACGCCCCACGTGTTGAGCAATTCGACGGTACGTCCACCCGGCCTCCCGCATGCCCACTATACGCCCTCGCTCAAAGTCCGTCAACTGCACATACGGTTCACGTCCACGCTGTCGCGGCATGCTACCAGTGTTAAAGACTGCGATGGAGCTCCGTATGCCACGGCAAACTGGCTGACACTGACGGCGGCGGTGCACAAATGCTGCGCAGCTAGCGCCATTCGACGGCCAACACCGCGGTTCCTGGTGTGTCCGCTGTGCCGTGCGTGTGATCATTGCTTGTACAGCCCTCTCGCAGTGTCCGGAGCAAGTATGGTGGGTCTGACACACCGGTGTCAATGTGTTCTTTTTTCCATTTCCAGGAGTGTAGTTGAAGAGAAAGTGAGATTTATGAAAAATATTGATTATTCGTTCTATCAGACGGAATCGATACGCAAATTGCTCTAAATTTTGTTTTAACTTTCAGGCGTAAGATATCCATTGTAAAATGTGGTGATTTTCTTATCAAATGTAATCATTTAACGAGTATCTTTCCCTTGGTATTTAATTGGAAGGCTACACCACATAAAAAAAACATCAGTTAACTTGTTGGGCAGTATATCCGGATTGAACGTCTGATTACATATTCTATGCATTAATTGCAAGGAAACTACGCCATCACGATTATTAAGCCTTCACACCTGTCATTGCTGCGAGACAAACGATACTGGCGTTCTATAGTTCAGTTCGCAGTACAGACCCCTAGAACTTAAATAGGTCACTTAGCTAATTTGAATGTGATAAATTCTGTCGGTATCCCTACATTAGCAATCCCAAGCCAGAAAGATGTTTGCAACGTCATTAGTGGGGAAAAATGTTGAATCCTTTCACTAAAATATTCGGCGTCTGTTATGCTAAGAGCAATATAGGTCAGTGTTCTTCAAACTTATTTTCGTGTTTCGAAGGAGCTAGGAAAAATTTTTAGAGGACTGGCTAAGACCGAAACAGAAGCGAAAACGAACGCGGGTAGCACTTTTCCTACTGCATCTAGTGGTATAACTTTTTCATGGCTTATTTTTGATATCATCATTACTTTTCTCCTGATTTCTTTCGGTACATAGAACTGTCGTACCATTTTTTTAACAGCTGCAAATAATACTATTGTTGTGGCTTTTGGTCGTACCAGCTGCCAAAGAAAGTGATGTGTTGGTGAATGTGCCAACACCTTGTAGATAGAGGAGGCCGAAATGCACGCTATCTAACGCAGACGGGCGTGAATTCTGGAACAGGATAAGTAGTGAATTCTAATAAGAAAAGTATGCAGCTCCTCTAATACTTAACTTTAATTTATCGTTGTTGTGAATACAGCATTCTTGATGAGACATTTCATACGATAACTATCAAACTATGTAAGGCTAAGCTGGCCGCGGTGGTCTAGCGGTTCCGGCGCTCAGTCCGGAACCGCGGGACTGCTACGGTCGCGGGTTCGAATCCTGCCTCGGGCATGGATGTGTGTGATGTCCTTAGGTTAGGTTTAAGTAGTTCTAAGTTCTAGCGGACTGATGACCACAGATGTTAAGTCCCATAGTGCTCAGAGCCATTTGAACCATTTTTTTGTAAGGCTAATGGCGCCTTGCTAAGTCGTAGCCATTAACTTAGCTGAAGGCTATTCTGTCTCTCGGCAAATGAGAGCAAAGGCTTCGTCCGTATAGGCGCTAGCAACGTCGTCGTACAACTGGGGCGAGTTCTCGTACGTATCTCGAGACCTGCCGTGTGGTGGCGCTCGGTCTGCGATCACACAGTGGCGACACGCGGGTCCGACATGTACTAATGGACCGCAGCCGATTTAAGCTACCACCTAGCAAGTGTGGTGTCTGGCGGTGACACCACATTCCTCCCCCGCAAATCGGCGAACGGTCGTGTTATAAGGCTTCCGCCCGCCGTGGGGAGGACCCCATGTTGACGTATCCGAGGAGGTGGGGAGCCTAACAACAGGCGAGGCTGTGCCACCCGCACCCGGCCATTCGGTCCGAGGGGAGCTAGGAAACGCCTGAAAACCTAGTCCAGGGTGCACGTCAAAATGCGGTGTATGCGCCCGTAGAGAGACAGGGGGGGCCGAAGGGTCGACCTCCATGTGGTCGGGGCACCCGACGGGCGAAGACGACATCTGGTCCGGAGCGGGCAAGAGTTCCATGGTGGAGGACAGCCGGTCACGGGAAGCGATCGGCGGCGCGTGACCCAGGGAGGCGCCAGGCGGTTGCAGCGACGCGTCCACTGCGGGCGGCGCCGGCGGGAGAACAGGCGGCGGCGGCGGCGGCGGCGGCGGCGGCGCGTCGCCATGAGGCAAAATGGGAAGGCAGCGTCGGTAACACCTGGGGATGAGGCGAGCCAGTAGATGGGTCCCCAGGGCGCTGACCGGACGGCACCGTCGCTGAAAGCAGACGGGGAGCGGCAGAACCCAGGCGACGACAGAGGCGCAGCTGATTGAGATGCCGACGCACCTCACCAGAGGCCCCCAAAACCAAATACATCGCGCGGCCGAGGCAGCGAAGAATGCGCCCTGCGAGCCAACGCCGTGAACCGCGATAGTTGCGATAGAAAACAACGTCGCCAGGAGCAAAAGCAGTAGTCTGCCGCTGCACTGGAACCTGATGCGGCGGATGCAGCAAAGACATCAAGGTTCGATGAGGACGACCATGGAGCAACTCAGCCGGCGAGCGACCATCGCGGGGCTGAGAGCGATACGAAGACAAAAAGAGCAACAATGCGTCCTCCCTAGAATGCGACTCTTTCAACTTCAACATCTGTGACTTGAAAGTCCGGACCAACCGTTCAGCGGCACCGTTTGACTGAGGCGAAAACGGCGCGGATGTCAGGTGTTGAATACCATTGGCCTTGCAGAATGACTGAAATTCTGCGGACATGAATTGTGGGTCATTGTCGGAAACAATAGTCTGTGGAAGACCTTCAATGCAAAAAATAGCGGACAACGCTTGGATGGTGGCAGAAGACGTCGTGGAAGACATCCGGACAACAAAAGGAAAATTACTGAAGGAATCCACCACAACCAACCATCGAGCATTCCAGAATGGACCAGCAAAATCGATGTGCAAGCGTTGCCAAGGGGAAGTGGCTGTCGGCCATGCAAAGAATTTCCGCAGCGGGGCGGATTGTTGTTCGGCACATGCCACGCAAGAAGAGCACTTATTCGTAATCGCAGCATCGATTCCGAACCAAGTACAGTGCTGACGAGCAAGTTGTTTCGTGCGCACTATACCCCAATGTCCTTGGTGAAGAAGCCGTAAGACAGAGGACTGTAACGAACGTGGGACCACGACTCTGGATTGATCATTATCCGAACGCAACAACAAAACACCACGTCGTACAAAAAGTCTCTCCTTGTGAGCAAAAAATCGACGAACCAGCGGATCCTCGATCCGAGACGTTGACAAGGGCCATTGCGTAGCAACAAAACGCAAAACAGTAGCAAGGACAGGGTCAGCAGCTGTGGCTGTAGCGACACGATGAAAATCAATCGGAAACGATTCGACCACGTCATCGGTTTCCGAATCAATGAACATGCAAGCAAGTTCGGAAGAATCGAATGCTTTATCCTCAGCAACAGGCAAATGGGACAACGCATCAGCGTTTCCGTGCTTAGCAGTGGATCGATACAAGATATCGTAGCGGTACTGCGAGAGGAAAAGAGACCAGCGAATGAATTTCTGCGCTGTACGTGGAGGTACAGGCTTGTTCGGATGAAAAAGCGATGTCAAAGGTTTGTGGTCTGTGATGATGGTAAAGTGACGACCATACAAGAAATCATGGAACTTAGTAACACCAAACACGAGAGCTAAAGCCTCTTTCTCTATCTGGGAATAATTGCGTTGCGCAGACGAGAGCAATTTTGGAGCAAAGGCAATAGGACGATCATGCGATCCATCTTTGTGCGCAAGCACAGCACCGATCCCGAAATCCGATGCATCGACCATCAACAAAAGGAGTTTCTGGGGATCGAATGGTGTAAGGCAAGTATTTGAAAGCAACGCCGATTTCAACCGGCGAAAGACGCGTTGGCATTCCGTCGTCCAGACGAACAGAACACCTTTACGGCGTAAGCGATGAAGCGGAGCTGAAATGGAAGAGGCATGGGGAACATATTTATGGTAGTAATTAATTTTTCCCAACACACTCTGTAGCTGTTTCACATTTTGCGGCGAAGGTAACTCCTGTATGGCACGGAGGTGATCTGGACTCGGATGTACGCCGTGGTCATTAATTACGTGGCCCAGATAAGGCAAGTCACGAGCAAAAAACACACATTTGTCCTTCCTCAAGCGAAGACCATTGTGGGGCAAGACCTGAAATAACGATCGTAGGTTGGCTAAATGTTCGGCTTCTGTCTTTCCGGAGATCACAATATCGTCCAGATAGTTCGCAGCAGTAGGGACCGACGCACAAACAGTTTGTAAATATTGCTGAAACAATGCAGGGGCGGATGCACACCCGAATGGCAGTCTTTTGAATCGGTACAATCCAAGATGCGTGTTAACCACCAAGACGCGCTGCGATTCTGCGTCCACCGGTATTTGCAAGTACGCATCTGCTAGGTCCAATTTCGAAAAATAGTTTCCCGGGCACAGTTTGTCAAAGGAAAAGTAGCAGTCACAAGTTGTGGATTCACAGTTGCCTTGAAGTCCATGCAAAGTCTCAATTTTCCGGAAGGTTTTGGCAAAATTACTAAGGGTGAGGCCCAGAGAGAAGCCTGCACACGTTCAATTACACCCTGAGATTCTAAATCGTTTAATGTTCTTGCGACCTCATCACGCAATGCGTGGGGAACATTGCGCGCTCTGAAAAATTTCGGTTGCGCGTCCACTTTGATTTCCAAATGTGCTTCATAGTTCTTAGCGCAACCAAGGCCCGGTGCAAAAATGTCTGCAAATTCTTCACAAAGACGAGAAACACTGGCGGAAGGCACAGTCTGATTCACGGATAGGACCTGATTGACTATAGACAAGTTAAACAACTGAAATAAATCTAAACCAAACACGTTCACTGCAGTAGAAGAACGAAGAACGTAAAATGACACAAGTTTTGTTTGTCCCTTGTATGTGGCAAGAAAGCTGCACTGTCCTAACACAGGTATCTGCTGTCCTAAATAACTACTGAGCTGAACATTTGCAGCACGCAACGGAGGTTTGCCCAGTTGTTTGTACGTGTCTTGATTGAGCAATGAAACCACAGCTCCGGTATCGAGCTGGAATGGTATCACTTTGCTTCCAAAGTCTAAGTCTACAAAAAGTTTATTGTCCTGCTGACGACAAGAGCGACTTTCACGTGCAATTTGAACTGATACAGGTACAGAAGCACTTGCGACTTTACGGGAGTTCCGGCGACGTCGACGCACACTTTTTGTGGGACGAACACAGTCACTGTTAGATAAAGTGGCACTGGACGGGGTGGAATTAACGACATGAATGTCCATGGGCGAATGTCCACGAGCCTGATCGTCCCTGGTTCGATTCCGGCGCGAAGCAAAGGGTCTGGAATGGTTGTGATTGTCTGATCTTAGCTTTTTCTGGCAAACACTTTGAACATGTCCTTTCTTATGACAGTAAAAGCAAATAGCTTGGCGTGACGGGCAATGTTCACGCGAATGTCTAGTTGCACACCGCGGGCATGATTTGAGAACAGCATTGGCATGCTTACGCGGCACACGTGTTTGCGAGCTAGGCTGCAGCTGCGCTGACGTGCGCGAGGGCCGTTTAGCGTCCCGTGCTGCGCGCCCGGCGGGCCGGTCAATGCGACACACTGCTGGCGAAGTTTCAAATGATTCCTGAGCAAAGTCAAGAGTGTCTTGCCTATACAATATGTCTATCACTTGTTGAAGGGAGGGATTAACTAGTTTCAAAATCTGTTCCCGTATGCGAACATCAGAAACGTTCTGTGCTATTGCATCACGCACCATAGTATCTGAATACGGAAGTCCACATTCACATGCAAAATCACAATCCCTAGTAAGTCCTTGCAATGTGGCAACCCACTCCCTATTAGTCTGACCAGCCGTACGTTTTGTACGAAAGAACGTATACCGTTTTGCAACGACATTAACTGTTTCCTTGAAATAGGCATCTAAAGCAGACAAAATATCTTCGTAGGACAGAGTTGCGACGTCGCGTCGGGGAAACAATTTCACTATCACACGGTAGGTGGACACACCGACACAAGAAAGCAAAAACGGCTGCCGCTCATTACCTTGAATTCTGTAGGCGGCTAGATGGAAGCCGAACTGTCGAGACCATTCTTGCCAGGTCTCGTGGGTTGAATCAAAATTACGGAAGGACGGCGCAACGGCGTGTTGTGGCTGCGGTAGCGATGAAGCGGCGGCGGCCGCATCGGTTTGCAGCGCACGTTGACCCTGCACGAGCTGTCCCAGGGCATCCAATAACGCCTGCGTCTGCTGCCTCTGCAAGCGATAAAATTCGGACAGTACATCTGGCGAAGCCATGACACAAGTAAATGTAAGCAATCAGAAAGAACACTTTTCCCTCGTCGCCAATGATGTGTTGGTGAATGTGCCAACACCTTGTAGATAGAGGAGGCCGAAATGCACGCTATCTAACGCAGACGGGCGTGAATTCTGGAACAGGATAAGTAGTGAATCCTAATAAGAAAAGTATGCAGCTCCTCTAATACTTAACTTTTATTTATCGTTGTTGTGAATACAGCATTCTTGATGAGACATTTCATACGATAACTATCAAACTATGTAAGGCTAATGGCGCCTTGCTAAGTCGTAGCCATTAACTTAGTTGAAGGCTATTCTGTCTCTCGGCAAATGAGAGCAAAGGCTTCGTCCGTATAGGCGCTAGCAACGTCGTCGTACAACTGGGGCGAGTTCTCGTACGTATCTCGAGACCTGCCGTGTGGTGGCGCTCGGTCTGCGATCACACAGTGGCGACACGCGGGTCCGACATGTACTTGCTACCACCTAGGGTGTGGTGTCTGGCGGTGACACCACAGAAAGATTCAATTATTAGTTTATAGAAGTACAGAGACACGGCTTTATTTCTGCTTCCTCGTCTATTATTTTATTAGAACACATTTTTACTAAGATATTATTATTTCCGAATGTCTCAACAGTTTTCCGCTCAATTTTTCACTCTTCCGTAATGTTTGGCAGTGTTCTGTGCTTTTGGGGCATATTGCTTCCACGCACATATCAGTGTAACAGCAATGTTCTGTGTAAGTGAGTGGGAAACAATAAAAGGTGAGTGGGAAACAATAAAAATGAGGTTTTCGCCAAAAAGGACTTACTAACGACGATATTAAGAAACGTAGTAATGAGATTAAACTAGTAATGAGATTAAACTACTTGTTTATTTTAATGATGCATCATTTAGTCTTGCACAGAATATAACTTCGTAAATCGTTTCCATTTAAAAGTCTTCAGTGTTGTTTGTATGTTTACCTATCTTTTGTAAATTGTGTAACTATGAGATTATGCTGTACTCGTTTATTGTAGTGATGTGTCACTTTCTGCCTTGCACATAATGTAATTTTGTAACTTATATCAATTTAAACACATAATTTTTGTGTTATTCAAAAGATTTAAATTTTATTTCAATAAATAAAATTTTTAAATTACCTCATTACAAGGAACAAGCGCGGATGGAGGCTAGAGATTTGCAAATCAGAAATATAAATATTTTATTATAATGTGTGGATCATGACTCCAACGCCTCCAACCCCCCGCTCCCATGGATGCGCGCTTGACGAGGGGCGGCACTTTTTTTTTTTTTTCGTCTGGGGCGTCGTTAACGCTAGAGCTGGCCCTGGCATTCATCTGGTACAATTTCTTTAAAAAAACGAACGTATTGGATTTATGTTTACCCACATTAATTTTGTTACCAACTGACACCCTTCAGGAGCTGCATTACCTCTGTAAGTAGTATTTTGTTTTGTAGTTTTGCTGTAATAACCGTGAGAACGATGTCGAATGATTGTTAAGTCATTCCAGTACATCTCTCTTGAAACTCCCGAAGTTGTTTGTACAACATCTTGAATTCACCTCGTTCAATTGTCTCACAATTATTAGTACCATGAACCCAGCATAATGGTAGTTTCGCAACAGCTCATATTTCAAAGAAATATTTTCTGTCATAAGCAATTTTTGACTAAGATTGGAAGGAACATTTCGACAGTGCGAGCGAGCAATACGCCTATGGCGAATGGCATCGATGCTCCGGTGTGGTCACAAAGCGACCAAGCTCTTGGCTCCAGGCGCGTCGCGAGGTATGTAGGCGCGTCCGATGTGCCCGTGAAGTTTAACCGCTTCAGGTGTTTGTCTAGATGGTTCCCTTGAGCCACAATCGATTCCATTTCTAATAATTGCCCAGCTGAACTAGTGCTCCGCCTCTAATGGCGTCGATGTGACGGAAAGTTAAATCCTAACCTTCCTTTTATGTGTTACTTTTAGTTCTTGTTACTCGCGCGAGAAAAAAATGTGCACACCATAAGAAATCAGACAAAATTGTCCATTCAGGTCCAGTGAGACTTCTACGAACGATGACAGCTAGCAGATAGGCCTAATATATAGTGTGATTCACGAAGATATGCAAATATTTTAATATGTTATTCTGTAAGTAAAACTGACGATAGAAGTTCATATAGACATAGGTCCGCAAATGTTTAGTTGCCGAGTTAAGGCTAATAAAAGATTTTGCGTGAAATTTAGCAACTTCGCTAATATGATGCCATCGCAAAAGTGTACGAGGTTAGAATAAAGCACGATTTCCATTTATTTTGTTGTTATTGGTCTGGCGAATCTAATAAAACATGTCCTAGACGTGTATCTGCAGTAGCATTTCAGAACATCCAGGAAGCAAGTAAATTTGTTTACAAGTAAATTTGTTTACTTTCCATTAAGAATGTATAAACGTTTACGTCATTCTTGGTAACCGTTAGCGAGTTTTTTCAGTCGTTTCCTAACCTTGAAACGTGTTAGTTTTCTGTGTTGCTCAGTGAAATAACATAACAACAACAGTGTATTTAAATGAAACTACATAGTAACTATTGTAGTTTGTAGGTTATTTATGAGATAAGGATGCCTTTCAAAATTACGATAGAGGAATACGCCGATATGGTGCAATTGTCTGGAATTTAAAAAACAAAATGGGCCAAATAGTTAATAAATTACAAATTTTACAAAATTAAGTCCCTGCTTCTCTGGATGTTCTGAAAAACTACTGCAGATACAGGTCTGGGACATTTTTTATTAGATTCCCCAGATCAATAACAAAACAAAATAAATGGAAATGTGGTGTGCGTACTGTAAGACCTTCGGTACACACACCATCAGATTATTTGACTTGTCGCTCTAACGAAGTAGGCGAGCGTCAGCAATATGTCCCGTGGTCTTATCGTGGCGTGTTTATCTTCTGCCGTTAGGTCAGACGATAGAAATGCCACTTGCACGCTTAGAGTAGCAGATTGATGGTGACCAAAATTCACAATCTGAAGTTCCTTTGGTCTTGGTACATTAATCTTATTCTCACATATCTCTGATACTTGACAAAGTGTCTATACATTTATCTTCATGGCTATGTACAGGAATATGATAATCTTATTAGACGAAGACTGAAACTTGACTATAGACTGGTACAGACTAATGCAGACTGGTACAGACGGGTGCAGACAAATGCAGACTGACTAATCGGAGGTCTGTACACTCGTTATAATACCTCGCGTGTTCAGGTATCCCTGCACGAGTGTGATCTGCGAGGAGAGAAGGTTCTACGTTAGCAGCGATCTCATTGGCTGCGTTACATATTAATATGCGGATCGGCGGATGCAGAATGTGGTCCGTCTCTAAGGCAGCGCCATCTCGTAGTGCGGAGACAGACGAGCGCGCTGCGCCTGCGCTGTTGTGCTTAGCGGGGCGCGCTCTAGTGGGAAAGTTGTGTACGCGCTAACTACGCGGAACTAACTATGTACACAACAGGAAATTAGAGCTTTACTTTAACCTTGTACAGTTTTGTGTTAGCTTCATATTAGCGAAGTTGCTAAATTTAAGTCAAAATATTTTATTAGACGTAACCTCGTGACCTTGAAGGGGACTTAGCCGCTGAGCGAGGCTGCGGCGAGACGCGGCCCCTAGTATTACTAGGGCCGCGTCGGGCAAAAACTCCGTTGCTGTGAATGGGTTGCGCAACATCCGGCCGGTGATAAGCAGCTCTGGGGTCTGGGCGCGCTTCCTGTTTCTGCGTCAGTCGACTGCAGGCAGCAGCACGCAGCACACAGCCATGCCGTACCGCCGTAGGAGATACTCTAGGAGGAGCAGAATGCCTGTTTACAAGACTGTTTTAAGTTTTGACGAGACACCAAACCCAACGTCTCAACAGGAGATATTAGCTGGGCCAATAACATTTGTTGGCTGTAAGATTACGTTTTCTTGTACTGCAAATGAAGTAGTCACAGGCAATTCATGGATGTCTATTGCTTTGGTGAGAGGTAGTGACAAGCCTTTACAAGGATTGGAGGCTTACTATGACAGAGACATTATCTGTTATAAAACATTTGCAATTGGTGTTGTTGGAGACAGAAATTATGGTACTTGTGTTGTTACAACGGATAAGCCATTCTGTTTGTATACAAGGAATAGAAGGAAGGTTGATTGAAGCGTCTTCCCATCACTAAAATTCTTTGCAGTATTACTTGTGACTGTGTTGACAATAGGATGTTATTTATATTACATCTGAACATACTGCTGATATATTTCAGCTGTCCATTGAAGAATATTAAACATCCAGTGTTTCTAAAATTCATCAACATGCGTCACACCGTTGCAGTCATGTAACTTGATTGAAGGTGTAATTTTAGCAAGACCTTGGGGGCTTTAGAAATGCCTGTGTATTTAAAGGAACGCAAGACGTTTTTGAAGCGAATGAAGAAAACAGACAATATTCTAATGACTACAAGAATATTATCGCGATGGCAAACTCGAAATTGTTTTCATCTTTACACAGCAGTTTTGTTAGTTTCATGCGCAATCGCTTCTTCAGAAAGAAGAATTCTCGGGACATTGCCTGAAATATATGTGTCATATCAAGAGGAAATATGAAGCATATATTCTTCTGTCTCATGGGAGCTCGAAATGCGCCTGGTAATAATTTGTAATTCTTATAACTTGCCACTGAAATTAGAGGTAGAAGGGAACGGAAAGAAGAGGAGACTGCATGACTAGCATAGCTGCACTTAACACTGATCTTTAGACACAAGGCCAAAGGCTTCCAGTCTCCTACTAAAAAATAACTTATCGCAAAGATAACGGTGCATCAGTTCAGTGACCAAGTCAGGTTGATCACAGACAGAACAGTATCCGAATACATTGGGTTGGTGCATAAGTTGGTAGCGTTTTACCTTAAGTTTAATAAACGACAGATACATATAACAGAGACTTGACTCATCAACAATATATTCTCCTTTCCTGTTCACAAGTGTGCCAACGCTGGGTTAACTTTTCGATTCCGTAACTGTAGATATCGCGTGGTTTTGAGGCAAAGACCTCGTCATGTTCGACGCGCATGTTCATCCAGAAAGGAAGTTCCTTGAAGGTTGTTCGATAGAGAGCGGTAAGGTAAAAATCTGAAGGTGCAACGTCAGGCGAATAAGGTAGGAGCTGAATGCCTACCCAGACCAACTCCCGTATAGTGCTGCTTGTCATTCTAGTAGAATGCGCGCGGGAGTTGTGGAGTAGCATCGCTTCACGCATTCTTCCTGCTCGTTGTTCTTGGACTGCATCTGAAAGATGCCTCAGTTGTTCGCAATAAATGTGAGCAGTGATTGTTACACCTCGGGGAAGCAATTCGTAGTGCACCATACCGTCGCTGTTCCACCAGGTGCATAACGTCATCTTTTGTGGAAGTGCGCAGGTCTTTGTTTGGGCTCAGCCAGTCCTTTCTTTTCCTTATGTTAGCACAAAGACACCATCTCTCATCACCATCTACATCTACGTGATTACTCTACTATTCACAATAAAGCGCCTGGTATGGGATTCAATGAACCACCTTCAAGCTGTCTCTCTACCGTTCCACTCTCGCGGGAAAAACGAGCACTTAAATTTTTCTGTGGGAGCCCTGATTGCTATTATTTTATGGTGATGATCATTCCTCCATATGTAAGTTGATGCCAACAGAATGTTTTTTTTTTCAATCGGCGGAGAAAACTGGTGATTGAAATTTCATGGGAAGATCACGTCGCAACGAAAAACACCTTTGTTTTAATGATCGCCACTCCAATTCACGTATCACGTCTGTGGTAGTATCTCCCTTACTTCGCGATAATACCAAACGAACTGCTCTTCTTTGTACTTTTACGATGTCATTCGTCAGTCCCATCTAATGCGCATCCCACACCGCACAGCAATTCTCCAGAATAGTGTGGGCAAGCGTGGTGTGAGCAGTCTCTTTAGTAGACCTGTTGCACCTTCTAAGTGTTCTGCCAAGGAATCGCAGTCTTTGGTTTGCTCTACCCACGACATTGTCTATGTGATCGTTGCAATTTAGTAACGATATAGGATATGAATGGTCGGTGTTCTTCACGAGCCAATTGACGATGAGCAGAGATGAATATATCGCCACCCATTGGAAAGACGTCTCAAAATAAATCTAATTCTAATGACCGTCAAAATGGGTTATTTTTTCTTTCAAAGTTAGTACAACATATACAAATAGACACAAGTCAAAAAAAGTTTTGCATCACTTTGGTTCCGAGGGTTCCAGACCCTGCATAGATAATTGGAATAGAGATCAACATAAACATCATTTCCGCCCGTTTTTTTGCTCATGAAAACGACATATTGCTTGTTGTACCACCATACGGCGAGACTTTCAGAGATGGTGGTCCAGGTTGCTGTATGCACCGGTACCTCTAATACCCAGCAGCACGTCCTCTTGCATTGATGCATGCCTGTATTCGTCGTGGCATACTATCCATAAGTTCATCAAGGCACTGTTGGTCCAGATTGTCCCACTCCTCAACGGCGATTCGGCATAGATCCCTCAGAGTGGTTGGTGGGTTACGTCGTATGATGTTGAAATTGCAAGAAGCAGCCCCATATGAGCAGGAAGGAAAAACATTACGGCACCAGTGAATTTTAATGGGTACGTGTCTTGTTGTAACATTCATTTTTTGATAAAACGTTAAAATCCATTTTATCATAAGTTTATTTTTCTGGGCTGAGTGCCAACTTTTGTATCATAAATATTAATCAACCTAAATGAAATTTTTGCAGGAAGTAGTCTTGATGTGTTTACATACTTCTATGCATTAATATTATCGAAAATGTAATTTGATTATTCATCACGTTTATGTATCGATAAATAAATGAAATTTGAGACTGAAATTTGAAATAAACACTGAAAACAAATTCTTAATATTTCTCATAAAATGAATGCACAGAACCGTTGAACTATATCTTGTGAATCTACCTACAAAATCCGGGATATGAAAATTGTGGTGTGAGTATGGTTCAAATGGCTCTGAGCACTATGGAACTTAACATCATAGGTCATCAGTCCTCCAGAACTTAGAACTATTTAAATCTAACTAACCTAAGGACATTACACACATCCATGCCCGAGGCAAGATTCGAACCTGCGACCGTAGTAGACCCGCGGTTCCGGACTGAAGCGCCTAGAACCGCTCGGCCACCGCGGCCGGCTTGGTGTGAGTATCAAAACTTAATTTTCCAAAAAACCATTAAAATCATACTGAAATTCAAAACTCGAAAACCTGTGAAGCAATGGACTTCAGAACTTGGGTATTGCTACATCTTTACATAATAGACACGATTTTAAAATTTGGTTGCTATCGGCCTTTGAGATAGTCTTGCCAGTCCTAATTAGAAAAATTTTACAAATTTCAAAAGACATTTAGCTTACTTTGTGTCTTAACCAGGGAACATGTAATATTTCTGGCTTTGCAGCTCTTCTTAGAGCAGTTGAGAAGGCAGAAGTGACAAGGTGACGTACTGTGGTGTGAGGTACCGATGGCAGATAGTTTGTTCGGTACAGGTATCGCGAGAAAGACCGCTTAAATTGTGGTCCTTCTCCGCGATTGGCTGCTGCGTTCTGTAGTTGAGCGCCACAATGATAAACTTCTGTTATTTATATTAGACAAACTAAACAGCGTATTTACTTGCATTTTAAATTAAAAACATCTCTCAACAGCGGGCTGTAATTCCGTTATTTCACAAGTATTAATAACCAGCAGAATAATAAAAAACTGCTAAACGAAAAGGCAGACGAAGCACTTCGGTGATCTTAGGACGTGCCCAACTTGGATGGCGGGCACAGTGGTTTGGCTGTAAGATTATAGCTGGTTCGGCAATGTCGGAAGACGGTCATGTTGTTTGCCGCGGTATCAGTTAGGACTTAATTTGCAATGTGTAGTTTGTAAATGTGAGAGCTGGTTGGGTAGCCTCGGAGGACGAATATGTGGTCTGTCGCAGTCAGTGTCAAGACTTCATTAGCAATGAATGGTTATATGCATATGTAGTTGAGAGCAGTTACGGAGTGATTATGGACAATTCGCAGTTCATTAATTTGTTGAAGAATAGAAATTATCAGCGACTCTAGAGTGGAATTTAATAGTGCAGTTTCTCGTGTTCTGCTAATAAAAAAGCGAGTGACATCCCGTATAAACAAGCTGATTGAAAATTTAATTATTCCTAAAATAACAGTTCCTCACAAAGGGAATCTTACAGCCTCAAGGTAATGGATCCACGACCTACGTGCTGTTTTCTGCCCAGGGGACAACAGTTGTAGAAGACTGCAGGTTGGTGAACATTTGTTAGAACTTATGCTTTCCACTCAGGGCGGTGGAAGCGAATAGCCACCTCGTGTGTACTGCAGTCTTAGTACAAATGAGATCAGTAACACGTCATCCGTGGTATCATAGGGGAGGTATGAAGGAAGGAGAGAAGTTGTCGAGGGAAGGGGTTTATCATAGGCACATATATACACACAAAAAAAATTTGGCATCACCTCGGTCGAGAGTTCGGGAGGCTGTACAGATAATTGGAATAGATATCAACAGAAATATCTTTTCCGCCCTTTTTATTGCTCATGAAAACCACACATTACTTGTAGTATCGCCATACAGCGAGACCTTCAGACGTGGTGGTCCAGAATACTGTACACACCAGTACCTCTAATACCCAGTAGCACGTCCTCTCATCTTGATGCATGCCTGTATTCGTCGTGGCGTACTATCCACAAGTTCATCAAGACACTGTTGGTCCAGATTATCCCACTCCTCAAAGACGATTCGGCATAGATCCCTCAGAGTGGTTGGCGGGTCACGTCGTCCATAAACAGACCTTTTCAGTCTATTCCAGGCATGTTCGATAGGGGTCATGTCTGGAGAACATGCTGGTCACACTAGTCGAGCGATGTCGTTATCCTGAAGGAAGTCATTCACAAGATGTGCTCGATGGGGGCGCGAATTGTCGTCCATGAAGACGAATGCCTTGCCAATATGCTACCGATGTGGTTGCACTATCGGTCGGACGGTGGCATCCACGTATCGTACAGCCGTTACGGCGCCTTCCATGTCCACCAGCGGCGTAGGTCGGCCCCACATAATGCCACCCCAAAACAGCAGGGAACCTCCACCGTGCTGCAATCGCTGGACAGTGTGTCTAAAGCGTTCAGGCTGAGCGGGTTGCCTCCAGACACGTTTTCAACGATTGTCTGGTTGAAGGCATATGCGACACTCATCGGTGAAGAGAACGTGATGCCAGTCCTGAGCAGTCCATTCAGCGTGTTGTTGGGCCCATCTGTACCGCGCTGCATGGTGTCATGGTTGCAAAGGTGGACCTCGCCATGGACGTCGGGAGTGAAGTTGCGCATCATGCAGCCTATTGCGCACAGTTTTTGTCGTAATACGACGTCCTGTGTCTGCAGGAAAAGCATTATTCAACAAGGTGGCATTGCTGTCAGGGTTCCTCCGAGCCATAATCCGTAGGTAGCGGTCATCCACTGCAGTAGTAGCCCTTGGGCGGCCTGAGAAAAGTATGTTAACGACAGTTCCTGTCACCCTGTATCTCCTCCATCTCCGAACAACTTCGCTTTGGTTCACTCCGAGACGCCTGGACACTTCCCTTGTTGAGAGCCCTTCTTGGCACAAAGTAACTATGCGAACGCGATCGAACCGCAGTATTGACCGTCTAGGCATGGTTGAACTACAGACAACATGAGCCTTGTACCTCCTTCCTGGTGGAGTAACTGGAACTCATCGGCTGTCGGACCCCTCCGTCTGATAGGCGCTGCTGATGCATGGCTGTTTACATCATTGGGCGGTTCAAGAAATGGCTCTCAGCACTATGGGACTTAACATCGGAGGTCATCAGTCCCCTAGAACTGAGAAATACTTAAACCTAACTAACCTAAGGACATTACACACATCCATGCCCGAGGCAGGATTCGAACCTGCGACCGTAGCGGTCGCGCGGTTCCAGACTGAAGCGCCTAGAACCGCTCGGCAAACCCGGCCGGCCATCATTGGGCGGGTTTAGTGACATCTCTGAACAGTCAAAGGGACTGTGTCTGTGATACAATATCGACAGTCAACGTCTATCTTCAGGAGTTCGGGGACCGGGCTGAAGCAAAACCTTTTTTTTTTGATTTGTGTATATAACAGCTATAGATTTCTGACTCTTGTCTCAGTGTAAAATATTAAAAGAAGATATAATTCTGCTCCATTTATGGTAATTTCTGAGATCTCTTAATGCGATTGGGCTCCGGTCACGAAAGCTGACAACTGCCGGGAGAGCGATGTGCTTGTGTTGGAGCATTTGCACGGAGTGAGACTTGCACGGAGGCAGAGGCTCTTGCAGGACTAACAGGCTTTTCACAGGTGCAGACAAACTAAGAAGCCTAGCAATTCAGCACAGTTGCTCGTGAGAGCTGGTTCGCACTCCCACAACAGCTGTGAGCAACCACGTATCGCTTCAGGGTGGCAAATTTGTATTTTATTACGACTGTTGCAGCCTTATGATGACTGCCGTTTTAGGACGAAATTCAAATTGATAAATTTATATTTCATTACTGTTTCATTTAAATGTTAAACATAAAACACAGAATGTGTGTATATCACTACGAATCTCCCTCTCTCACTGTCTTTTTTTTTTTTTTTTTTTCAATTTGCTGTACATGCATCCCTTGCGGGGATAATCGTTGAAGTCGAAGAGCTTTAGAATCATGAGACTAGATTTTATTGACTACTGTAAACTGTAACCGAACAGCGAACTGTGTAAGGCCTAGGATTCGTGTGAACTGTTAAAGACCAGAGAACTGAATGAGAACTGTGATAAGTAGGCTGTGAGCTGTGTTTAAACCGTTTTTGAACTTCGGTTGAAATATAATAAGTAATGCCCCAAAATCAAATTTTCCAGTTAACATGAAAATAGTATCGGTAACTGAGGAATGGGAAGTGCGGAAGTGCAACGAGAATAAAAGTTAACGTTGTAAGCGCAGTCCTTGCGATTACGTTATTAATCATCATTTCAAGATTCTTCTTGCGACGAAACGGCGCAGCCTGCAGAGCATAGTGAGGCAGCCACAGACAACAGGTGCGGCGGCGAGCAGAGGCCAGCGCAGTTGACACTATGCGGCGCGTTGGAAGTGACAGCTTCAACACACAACGACGGCGGAGTTGCAGCCACCGGTGCGGCCCACAGCTACGAGAATCAACGGCAGTAGGGCGAGGAAGAAAAACAGTTTAAATGTTGCGCATGCGTATAGCAGTGTAATATTTGTAACTGGGACATTAGTATTACTAAAATTTGCGGAGAAAAGGAAGCAAGTCATGGTAAAGTATCACCTGACACTTAACCAAAGTATTACTAAAATTTGCGGAGAAAAGGAAGCAAGTCATGGTAAAGTATCACCTGACACTTAACCAACTCAGGATGATGATCAGGATGTAAGATATAGACTAAAATTAATTTGGCAAGAACGATTAAGCAAAACACTAAAAGAAAACAAGGAGGAATTAAGCTCTAAATAAAGTAAATAATGGGTTTAAAGAAGCTAAGGTAGGAATAGCTCAGATTATCGCTAAGTTCATGGAATGTAGTCGAATTAAGTCGAGTGATGCTGAGGGAATTAGATTAGGAAATGAGACACTTAAAGTAGTAAAGGAGTTTTGCTATTTGGGGAGCAAAATAACTGATGGTCGAAGTAGAGAGGATATAAAATGTAGAATGGCAATGGCAAGGAAAGCGTTTCTGAAGAAGAGAAATTTGTTAACATCGAGTATAGATTTAAGTGTCAGGAAGCCATTTCTGAAAGTATTTGTATGAAGTGTAGGCATGTATGGAAGTGAAACATGGACGATAAATAGCTTAGACAAGAAGAGAATAGAAGCTTTTGAAATGTGGTGCTACAGAAGAATGCTGAAGATTAGATGGGTAGATCACATAACTGATGAGGAAGTATTGAATAGGATTGGGGAGAAGAGAAGTTTGTGGCACAACTTGACCAGAAGAAGGGATCGGTTGGTAGGACATGTTCTGAGGCATCAAGGGATCACCAATTTAGTATTGGAGGGCAGCGTGGAGGGTAAAAATCGTAGGGGGAGACCAAGAGATGAATACATTAAGCAGATTCAGAAGGATGTAGGTTGCAGTAGGTACTGGGAGATGACGAAGCTTGCACAGGATAGAGTAGCATGGAGAGCTGCATCAAACCAGTCTCAGGACTGAAGACCACAACAACAACAACAATGCTTGTAAACAAAATGATACAAACCTTGAAGCTAACACTGAGGGATGTAGCAGGAACATACCGGGTGATCAAAAAGTCAGTATAAATTTGAAAACTGAATAAATCACGGAATAATGTAGATAGAGAGGTACAAATTGACACACATGCTTGGAATGACATGGGGTTTTATTAGAACAAAAAAAAAATACAAAACTTCACAAAATGTCCGACAGATGGCGCTTCATCTGATCAGAATAGCAATAATTAGCATAACAAAGTAAGACAAAGCAAAGAAGATGTTCTTTACAGGAAATGTCCAATATGTCCACCATCGTTCCTTAACAATAGCTGTAGTCGAGGAATAATGTTGTGAACAGCACTGTAAAGCTGTCCGGAGTTATGGTGAGGCATTGGCGTCGGATGTTGTCTTTCAGCATCCCTAGAGATGTCGGTCTGTCACGATACACTTGCGACTTCAGGTAACCCTAAAGCCAATAATCGCACGGACTGAGGTCTGGGGACCTGGGATGCCATGACGAAAGTGGCGGCTGAGCACACAATCGTCACCAAACGACGCGCGCAAGAGATCTTTCACGCGTCTAACAATTTTTTTTTTCGTTCTAATAAAACCCCATGTCATTCCAAGCATGTGAGTCAATTTTTACCTCTCTATCTACATTATTCCGTGGTTTTATTAAGTTTTCAAATTTATCCTGACCTTTTGATTACCCGGTAATTATGAAACAAAATAATGGGGTAGAAAAGAAGAAGTCTGTAAGTTAGATATAAATCAAAAGATTGACCATGAAACCGAAAAGTGAAATAAGCACTTGTAGAATCGTAGTTGCGTAATACAAACAACAATTAATGGAGTTAGTAACGTAAGACACGAGCAAAGCGAAGTTATCACGAGTAATTTACGGACTATCAAATATGTCCAGCAAACACGTAGTTGTCATATTTCATATTTAGAATCCTATTGTAATAGCAACACAAGTGCGATTCAGGGTAAATTGAGAGAAATAGAGCACAAAGGACTTCCGGAAATGTAAGACAAAATAGAAAACGAAGTTGAACAATAGAAATTTGTTGTGAACGAGAAAGAAAGGAAGGTTTGGTTTATGCAGGTGATGTATCAAACTACGCTAATGTGCATAAATTATATCATTTCTCTAGTAAGGAAACAGTACACCCAGTAGCCTTCATTAGACAGTTTGAGGGCATCATTCCTGAAAGCGTGACTGAACAACAAAAAAGTCGAATTCGTGGACAGTAGGTTAAGGGGAAAAGCACAACCATGGAGAACAA
This sequence comes from Schistocerca nitens, assembly GCF_023898315.1. Lineage (NCBI taxonomy): Eukaryota > Metazoa > Arthropoda > Insecta > Orthoptera > Acrididae > Schistocerca > Schistocerca nitens. Next base: position 540,198,550 of record NC_064618.1, on the reverse strand, counting down.
GGATCAGTAACACAAGTGAAACACATAAAGAATTTGTTGAAGCATTCTTGAATCAAGACTGGTCTTTCAGCACACAAAACAGAGCGAGAGGTGAAGCAGTTGTGATCAGAGGGTTTGATGGTGAAAATGGCATTATAACAAAAAGGATAGGAGTAAGGTACTAAAAAGTCCAGTACCGAAGTTCAGTGATGTCCAGATATCAATTAACATACTGTAGACTTGACAGCCAACTTCAATCAGAGGCCGCTAGCAAATGGTTCAAATGGCTCTAACACTATGAGACTTTACATCTGAGGTCATCAGTCCCCTAGACTTAGAACTACTTAAACCTAACCAACCTAAGGACATCACACATATCCATGCCCGAGGCAGGATTCGAACCTGCGAGCGTAGCAGCAGCGCGGTTCCGGACTGAAGCGCCTATAACCGCTCAGCCATAGCGGCCGGCTAGGCCGCTAGCAAAGAATGGCCAAGTGTATATTGCATTCTTCTATGGGAGACAACGTTATCAGTTCAGTTCCAAAATGCATCATATGGAGATTGCTTACGTGACTGACTTTGAGAAAGTTGTGAATGAAGTGCCTCATTATTAAACGAAATGTCAATCAGCGACATGAAAAAATATTATGAATGTTAACCTCAGGGGGCAATAACGGTCTTTGTATTGCTGGGTAACTGACGATTACCAGGTGCCTGAGTTAACTGACACCATATTTTATTTTATTTTCCTGCTCTTAGTTCTTCCCCTTCCTTCATTCAGGACTATTACCTGCCTTCTTTAACATTCTTCAAGAAACAAGCTATGACACAAAGTAACTCAGCGGAATAAACATCTGCGCATTACGGGTGAAAAGCAGACATAAAAGCGGGCGGGCTAGAATATACGAAGTACAGAATTACAGATGCACCAACAAGAGGACACGGTATGTAGTTACAACATGATACCAATACCATATTAATGCACATAACAAAAAAGTATGTCATACAGTATGTAGTGAACAATTTTTAAATATTTATAAGAACGATAGACAAACCTTTATGTTCGAAATTATTTTAAGAATAGGAAAGCAAAGCGAGGGCTATTTTGTCCGTAACATATGAAATAACGCATAGAAATAAGCCAAGGCTGCAGAAGAAATGGACGACGCTAAACAAGGTAAGTGAATACGACAATGTACAATAGAAGAAAATCTGGTGGAAAATATAATGGAAATAACTAATTGTTGTCTTGAGATGATGTGTCAAAATAGACATATCGTTACTCTCTAGCATGAACTGAGACGCCGATGTGGTTTCCGCTGTAATGAATTATGATTCACTGGTAGGCGAGGAATAGTGCTGCCAAAGAGCTTTATGGTAAATGGAGAGTTATGGTTATTAGGCGACAGAAAAGTCGGCCAATTGTGCGCGTCGAGAGAGAAAGGTAAAGTATAATTATTAGGCGCCAGGAAAGTCGGCCAATCATTCGCGAAGAGTGAGGGTCGATGTGTAAGTCGGCCGTTAAGTAGTATTTGTGAGCGAACTGGTTTCCGCCAACTAATTTATGAAGAACAAGGGAGTAGACATATTCTCGACATAGGCCACAACACTGACATGGAAATCTCATAAAAGACATAAAAGTCGTAAATAAGGCTTAAATCTATGGCCACATAATACGAAGTACAGACAGTAAAAACACACACTGTTTTTATATATGAAAGGAATTTCGAATAAACGTGTAGCTAAATATATTTAGCCCCTACACATTACAAAGTCACACAATGTTCGTATATGACAGTCAATAGAAAATACACTGTCATTATGTGAACAGAGTTCCACTAGTACATTTCGTAGTAACATTAACTCTCAAAAACAGAAGAAAAGATACCTCTTGCTGTGGAATGAAGCAGTGGTTTGATAAATGAATGTTTTTGCATTAGGCTTGAAGTAAGATTCTGAAATGTTCTCTGGATGTATCTGTGAAATACAATTGTAAGCCTCCGTAGATAAGATTTAAAGAGCAGGTGACCCCGGCTAGTGGCGTGAGTCATTAGCGAAGCAGATGGTGCAAGCAAGCACTGAGTTGTTAAAAGTGTGCTGTCCTTAGGTTAGTTAGGTTTAAGTAGTTCTAAGTTCTAGGGGACTTATGACCACAGCAGTTGAGTCCCATAGTGCTCAGAGCCATTTGAAGCCATTTGTTAAAAGTGTGCGAAGGGCAATGCTACAGCTGTGTGTAGCTACAGCTGTGATCAAAACAAAAATATTGATGAATCATTGTCGTAGTACGATGTAAACATTGTCATTGTTTATAAACACCCTAAATCAAAACAAAACTTTACGTACTACGTATTTGTATTATGTTAGCGTATGAAAACATGGTTGTTTAAAATTTGTTTAAAATCATTAGGAAACTAATTTAAGGTATTTTGTATTGTTTCAAGGAACTGTACTGGAGAGGTGTGCTGAGGTTGTAGATGGGAGAATGGACTGACAATTGTTGAACTAAACATCACTTTGGAAAGTCCAGAGTTTCACAACGCAAGACCACACCTTGGACAACAGATTCATGAATATAGGTTGCTGTTTTGGGCTGCTTGCTTATGTCCTGGTAAAAAGTGTGAGTTTAAAGTGCTTCCGTCCCCACATATTTGTGAAATATATAGATGTTGTGTTAATTTTATTTCTAACCATGTGATGTGGACGTGTTTACGATGTATTCAAATACAATTAAGCTCAGATCGGCATGGTGCCGGCATAATAGTGAAGAAAAGTGTGGTGAATGTTTCATCGAATTGATGGACAGGGCCGGCCGGTGTGGCCGATGGGTTCTAGGCGCTTCATTCTGGAACCGCAGGACTGCTACGGTCGCAGGTTTGAATCCTGCCTCGGGCATGGATGTGCGTGTCATGTCCTCCTTAGGGTAGTTAGGTTTAAGTAGTTCTAAGTTCTAGGGGACTGATGACCTCAGATGTTAAGTCCCATAGTGCTCAGAGCCATTTGAACCATTGATGAAAGACCGGCAGTGCTCCGATAGTAATTGTGTAGCAGTGTAACTTCGCGAGAAATACTTTGTTGAATTTAATGGACGGCAATGCGCCGATAGTAGTGGTTTAGCAGTTGGTCAGTTTAAAGGACGGCAGTGTGCCAGAAGTGAATAACAATGTAAATTCCTTACGAGAAATATTTTTTTTTCATTTAATGGATGGCAGTGCGCCGATAGTAGCTTAACAGTAGCATAAAACTTCTGATTCATTGAAAATTGTCTAGGAGACAGCGGTGCAGCAGAAATGGTAGACTGCAAGTAAAAAAAAAAGACTATCAGCAACACAAAGGTGCAGAATAATGCTACTTTGAAAATCTCTAGTGTTAAAAGAATAATGTAATTAGTATAGAAAGTGTTACTAGCGATTAATGCTTTTGGGATATCAGGTTATACACGAATTTATTCAAGCTAACTATCAGTTTTTAATCACAAAATAATTAAGTCTATGATTAATAAATTAGCCGGCCGAAGTGGCCGTGCGGTTAAAGGCGCTGCAGTCTGGAACCGCAAGACCGCTACGGTCGCAGGTTCGAATCCTGCCTCGGGCATGGATGTTTGTGATGTCCTTAGGTTAGTTAGGTTTAAATAGTTCTAAGTTCTAGGGGACTAATAACCTCAGCAGTTGAGTCCCATAGTGCTCAGAGCCATTTGAACCATTTTTTGATTAATAAGTCAATTAATAACCTGAGAATGAAAAATTATAAAGTAGATACAGCCTTTGAAAAAGAATAATAAATTACAAGTATAGTGGAATGGTATGGCTCTGTGAGATGAGAACCGAAAATTCTTTAAAATTTTGAGTAAAAATTAGTTTATTTCCAAAATTGATAGTTGTCTGAAAGAACATCCCAATTTTTGAAAATCTCAGAATGTGGGGGATATGTAATATTTCTGGCTTTGCATGCATCATACTCAGGTACAAGGAGCTCTTCTTAGAGCAGTTGAGACGGCAGAAGTGCAAGATGACGCAATGTGGTGTGAGGTACTGATGACAGATGGTTTGTTCGGTATGAGTATAGACCGCTTAAATTGTGGTCCTTCTCCACGATTGGCTGTTGCGTTCGGTAGTTGAACGCCAAAATGATTAACTTCTATTATTTATATTAGACAAACTAAACAGCGTATTTACTTGCATTTTAAATTAAAGTATCTGTCATTCCGTTATTTCACAAGTATTAATAACCAGCAGAATAATAAACAACTGCTTAACGAAAAGGCAGACGAAGCACCTCGGTGATCTTAGGAGGGCCGGCCGTGGTGGCCGAGCGATTCTAGGCGCTTCAGTCCGGAACCGCGCGACTGCTACGGTCGCAGGTTCGAATCCTGCTTCGGGCGTGGATGTGTGTGATGTCCTTAGGTTAGTTAGGTTTAAGTAGTTCTAAGTTCTAGGGGACCGATGACCTCAGATGTTAACTCCCATAGTGCTCAGAGCCATTTGAACCCAACTTGGATAGCGGGCGAAATGGCTAGTTCGACGTTGTCGGAGGACGGCCATGTTGTCTGCGCGGTATCAGTTAGGACTTGCAATGCCTCGTTTGTAAATGTGAGAGCTGGTTGGGTAGCCTCGGAGGACGAACATGTCTGTCGCAGTCCGTGTCAAGACTTTATTAGAATCTATGGTTATATGGACATGTAGTTGAGAACAGGTACAGAGTAGTTACGGAAAATACGCAGTTCATTAATTTGTTGAAGAATAGAAATTATTTGAGACTCGAAAGTGGAATGTACTTCTGCAGTTTCTTGTGTTCTGCTAGTAAACAAGAGAGTGACATCTCATATAAACAAGATGATTCGAAATTTAATTATTTCTAAAATAACAGTTCCTCGCTAAGAGTATCTTAGTCAAGATAACAAATTCACGACCTACGTGCTGTTTTCTGCCCAGGGGACAACAACTGTAGAAGACTGCTGGTTGGTGAACATTTATTAGAACTTATGCATTCCACTCAGGGCCATGGAAGCAAATAGCCACCTCGCATGTACTGCAATCTTAGTACAAATGAGATCAGTGACACTTCATCTGTGATAACACAGAGGAGGCATGAAGGAGATAGTTTTCGAGGGAAGGCGTTTATCATACGCACGTTGAGGAAAAGTTAGTTTATTTCCAAATTTGATTGATGTCACTTCCCATCTCTCCCTCTCATTCTCTCATTTTTCAACTTGTCGTAAACACCACGCTCTTTCCGTTCCCCATTAAATTTTTTTACAATATTTACAAGATTGTCAGTGATTTCATTAAACTACTTTTCAATATTTATAAATTTTTCAGTGATTCTGTCGTTTTAGTCGTCATTGTAACTTCTGTGCTTAGGCCACACAAATCAGAAATGATTGTAATGTCCCGTCGGTTCGAAGTTTCTTTGAAATCTTTTCAATCGTTTCGTCAGTCTTCATTGCTGAACTTTTTCTTCTTGTAACATCAATGTTTAAAATTCGTTAGCCAAACTGCTGTCTGTGGTACTCTGTACCTTCTCGAAGATTTTTCCCTAATGAACAAACATGCCGATGAAGTTTTGATATTAATTATTTATTCTTCGGTTCTACCCTTCGGTTGGAGCCTTCCACTGCAGCTCCACATCTCTCTTGGCACTTGTTCGTAATCGAGCCACTGGTCCACTCAGTAGCCATAAAAGTCCTGAAGCTTTTGATTTTTCAGACTTGCTCTCCTGAACACACAGCCAACCATCATCCAACATTTCACGGGGGAAGATGGGCAAGAGCAGAACACATTCATTTGTGACAGAGCATTTCCTCGTTTTCATTATAGGCTGGAAAGAGGCTGCAACACTGAACATGTTTCTACAAACACTGATTGAAACGATAATCGCAACCAGTAACCCCCGTCCCAGGAAACGAACTGTTAGCTGCTTAGACGACGGAAATTTCGAAGTGCATCATCCGAGACCCAGGGTTCCATCCAGGCACATTAGTTTTAATAGTTAAAAAAAAAAACCTTTCACATATTTCTCACTTTATCTTTGGCAACAAAGGGTAAACAACTGGAGTGGTTTCTGTTTCCTCCCAAGAACTATTAAGATCTGCGTGGAGTATAGAGAACTGTCAAACTGCTTGCTCGAACTGTTGAACGTTCCATCCACAAAAAATTATTCGCCGTTTGGTAAGACACGCTTTTCCCTTTTCGCTGGCAAACACCAGTATTCCGTCATCCTCTGCTATCCTCCGCGAATAAAAAATTGCTACAATCATTCATAAACAAATTATTTTCTTGGAAGAATATTCCTCCTGAATAGCTTGGATCTGGTGTAGTTCCCAGATATGTCGCCTAACGCGATGTAACCATTGTGTCGCTGTTCTGCGTGATGGTAATGATGTTAAGTTGTAGCCTCCATTGAAGAGTTGCCTTACTTCTCCAACGTAAATTGACGAAACTAGCGCCTGTTTCTTTTGCCCGCTTCTTTGCGCTGACAAAATGTTTTCGTACTTCATTTGCTGCTTCATCTGGAATGCAAACATGGCTACGTTCCCCTAAAACTGTGTGATTTTTTACAAAGGCCAGTAATTCACTTCTTGTTTGCTTGTATTGCCCACTATATACCGAAGCCTATCGTAAATCAGTAAAGGTTTCACTTTGGCTGTTTCGGTGAATTCCATTATCTCATTACTAAGACACGGAACACTAGTTGCCAGCCAGAGCTCAGCTGCAGTACTGAACTCTTGGGAGGAAGCCACACACACTACGAGCTGGTGCGGAGACAGGGACCTTCGTGCAGGAAATTGAGTTGGCCTTCCCCAGAATACGTCGCACGCAACGGCGGACAGGCCGGTGTATCCTACTGCTGGAACACCCTGTCCCTACATACAGTGTCCGTGCCACTCCGAGCAGGAGCCACAAACTCGACGTCCTGACCACATGTCCCTCCATATCCGCAGCCAGTGAGGCCTATCGGCTGAGGCTGACATGGAGATCGGTCGGTACCGTTGGGCCTTCCGAGACCTGTTCGCTCGGAGTTTTATAATACAACATTTTAATTATACAATTTACACATAAATTCAGTTCCTCCTGGAAAAAGTGGCTAACAGAAATCTAAAAGAATCATCTAATTTTTTAATGACACGTTAAACATAAGACATAGTAAAACTGGATAACAAGAAACTCACCAGTAAGAAGTTAAATTTTAGAAAATTTCATATGAAAGTAATTTAAAATTAATAAACATGGTCAAAATTTTGCGACTGAGAAGGAAAACACAAATTTGTGTGAGACACAAAAAAGAAATTTTCCATTAATAAAGTTACGTGAGAACAACACGTGGTAAGAGTGTACAATAAATTTATTGCAGCAGCATTATATCTCTTGTCAAGGTAGACGTTGGTGAAATTCAACCTCTCCTAGATGGGACTTATTTGAGAAGTTTGGATTTCAAATGCACCTATACAAACTAACACAATAAGAGATACTGATGTCAGTGGCGTCTCAAAACTATCTATCTATCTATATCAAGATCCCACTCTAGCTACTGCCGGGTCTGGGTGCTGACGAGTCCTCTCCATTTGGCTCGGTCCTCCCACCACTTTTCTTCCTCCACTTGCTGCCAGGTCACACCTCTCCTTTCCACAGATATTCTCTCTCCCATTTGCCACCGTGTTCTTGGGCGCCCTCTAGTCTTTTTCCATCCATCTTTAGTTCTTCCATAATTTTGGGGAGTCTGTGCCCATGCATCATCTTAACATGCCCATACCATCTTAATCTCTTTTTTTTTCAATTTCTTCTCTCATACTTTCTTGTTTAAGGTCCTTTCTCTCTACATTACTTGCTCTGTCCTTTCTTGTTTTCCCCTTAACTGCTCTGAGAAATTTCATTTCCCCTGCTTGCAGTCTGCTCCAGTCCCTTTCTGTCATTCTCCATGTTTCTCCACCATAGGTGACAATAGGAAAGTAATAATTCTTATACATAAGGAGTTTTGCTTTTTCTGAAACTTCCTTATACCATATCAGGCGTTTTATTGTTTGGTAGATATTGCCTCCCTTCTGTAACCTCCTATTACTTCCGTTGGTTATTCTTCCATCCGTAGATACTCGTATTTCACTTCCTAAATAAGTGAAACTTTCTACCACTTTGAGGGGTTCTCCATTCAAGGTAATATTTCCGTTGATCCCTTTCTCTCTTCCAAATACCATTACTTCTCTCTTATCTTTATTTATTTTTTTTAATCCATACCTTTTCATTATTTCCTTCCACGCATCAAGTTTTAACTGCGCTTCTACCTCTTTATCAGCCCATTTTACCATATCATCTGCAAAAATCATCTTTTTGTCTTTTTCTTTTACTATATCTTTAACTGCACTATTCATTCCCTCCATTACAACATTAAAAAGTGCAGGAGATAGAATACTACCTTGCTTAAGTCCTTGTCTTATTTCGACGTATCCAGAGTTCCCCAATGGTGTTCTAATTCTACAATTATGTCCTCTGTACATTGTCTTTATTACATTAATGTATCCATCTTCTATATCTATCTTCTTCATATCTTCCCAGAGTCTTTCCCTGTTAGCTGAGTCATATGCCTTTTCTATATCTATAAAAACCATTTCACCCTTTTTTAATACTTCCAACTTTTTTCCATTAGTTGACGGATGGAAAATATCCTTTCCTAAACCCATGCTGTTCTTGACTCAGCTCCTTTCCTATCTTTTCATTTATTCGATTTAGTAAAATTCTTTCAAAAATCTTGTCTGTATGACTCATAAGGGGTATTCCTCTGTAGTTTTTACAAAGTCTTTTATCGCCTTTTATGACGATGGGAACAATGTCTCCTCTTCTCCAATCGTCAGGTATTGTACTATTTCTCCACGCCCTTGATAGTACTCTATACAGTCACTGCATTCCCACTTGATCTGCTGCTCTTATCATGTCCACTGATACTTCTTCAGGTCCTGGGGCTTTCCCCCATTCATCTTCTTCACAGCTATTTCCCTTTCTTCCAGTGTAATTTATCCTAATTCTGATTTCCAACTTCTCTCAATTTCTCCATTATTTGTTGTTTCCTAGTGTACCTGCTCCTCAACGTTTAACAGTTTCTTAAAATGTTGTTTCCAGAGGTCTTTTATATTCCCTGGATCTTCAATCACGGTTCCATCCTCTGTTTCCATCTTTACTGGTACTTCAGAAGCCTTTTATTTTTCATCATTTTATAGAACATTTTCTTATTGCTCTTCACATCTTCTTCAAGTTTTTTGGTAAACTCTTCCCATGCCCTTTTCTTTGCTCTTTCCACTATTTCTTTATTCTTTTCCTCTATCTTTTATGGTCTTCGTCATGTTTAGTTTTCCACCACTTTCTCCATGCTCCATTTTTTCTTCTGCTAGGATTGTGGTATCATCCCACCAACTTGTCTGTCTTATTTTTCCTTTCCAGATGTTCTACCACATATGTTTTGTACTGCTTCGACTTAAGTGTCTTTGAATAAACCCCATTCTTTCTCTACATCGCAGAAAACTTGTTTTGAAAATTTTTGTGTGATTAATTCTCTATACTTCTCAGCACTTTCACTCCCCTTCAGTTTCCAATCCCGTATCCTCATCACTTTCTTCTGTTTTCTATTTTTCACACACTGATTCATTTTCCATTGTCCCATCAGTAATCTGTGGTCTCCATCTGCACTCATACTTGGAATTACCTTCACATTTGTTACTTTCTCTCCCTATTCACTATCTACTAGAATATAATCTTGGTTCTTCCATCCCAACTGTATCTGGTGATAACATGACTTTCTCTCTTCATAAACCAGCTGTTTGCTATTTTCATTCCATTCCTCTGGCACAAATCCAGGAGTCTTTCCCCTTCTTCATTTCTGCCTCCATTTCCAAAACATCCCAACACTTGCTCAAATCCCTTTCTGTCTTTGCCTACCTGTGCATTAAAATCTCCCATCACTCTCTATATAGATTTGTAACTCCTTTTCAAAGTCCATATTCTCTTCTTTGCTACATTCCACTAGAGATGCATAAATCTGGATTACTTTCAGTGTTTCTTTTTGGAATCTCAGTTTTAAAATTATGATCCTGTCTGATATATATCTCACACTTTCAATACAGCTTTGTACATTCTTATTCACCATAACTGCCACATCATTTCTTCCAAACCTGTTATTCCCACTCCAGTACAGTTTTCCTCCTCCTCTTACATTCTTCTCACCTTTTCCCTTCCACGTTGTTTCGGTTAATCCTAATACATCTAACTTTCTCTCTGTTAGTACATCTGTCATTTCTTCCTTTTTTCCATTGATGGTTAATATATTAAGGGTGCCAATATTTATGTTATTTTTTTGTCCGTTTGGTTTCATCTTCTTGTACTAATGAATATCATCAGGTCTCCCATCATTCCCACCACTACTTGAAGAAGCAGTGGGTTCAAATTCTGTGTGGTTCGTTCCGAGGCACGTCTGTGTTTTGAAAGCAATGTATGAAGACTTTCCTACTGCCTTGCTAGGCCTAACGCAAGAAAGGATTTTCTGTTGGGGTTGTCTCCCTTAGCCTTTGAAGTTTTTCCTCCACCACAAGGCAGTGGTTCAATTCTCATTTAATCCCCAGAGAGGAGGGTGCCTCATCTGCCAGCTACGCCGTTCCGAAATCTTCCTTCTCCACCGTCGCTGGCATTAACGTCTTCACCCGTAACCCCGGGGCATGCGTCAGTAGCTGCTACTAATGATGTTTTACACGGTACACAAATTTGTACTTCTGGCGGTTTCATCTTGGCGCCCTTAACAGAAGCGATGGGCCAACTCGTGTTTACGCCAAACCAAGTTACTCTTAGTTGTGACGAAAAAACCGAGGTGACATTCAAGTCAGTTCTCTCTTTCGCATCTGCTCTGATTACGATTCAGTTCAATTTAACTACCCGAGCTTTCCAATGGACTTTCGGTTAGAAATTTTGAAGACAGACTTGTAGAAAACCTGGAACATGCTGTATAGATTGTGACGGCTATAGGGCGATCGTCAGGTGGCAAATGGCTGTTCAGTAATATGAATGCCTATCGCTCTACAGGCCGCAATATTGGGTCTTTTGGTGGGAACCTTTGAAAATTCACTTCTCAAACACCTGAAATTCTCATTATAGCGATCGTAAGGCAACCAAAAGCCTTTTCACGAGAATGACTGCATACCGCGCAACAGGCCGCAATACTGAATCTATTGTTTTGAAATTTTGAAAATAGACTTGTGAACCACCCGACGCTTGTCGTATAGAATTTAACAGCCATCGGACGATCTTCAGATATCCAAATGGAGCGTCACAAGCATAAATGGATACCGTGTTATGAACTGCAATATTTTTTAATTTTTTTTTGTGATGAAGAGAAAGACTCGTGAGACACCCAGAATTTACTGTACGCGTCACAAGGATGAATGGATTAAAGTTTTCGGTTCGTCATTGCTGCTCAGAGCTACTTTTGCACTCAAAATCTTAAACCATGCGTTTATTAATTTCCGTGAGTGCGTGGTCTGTATTTGGCAATTGGTAATTCTGAAAACAAAATACCCAAATTGTGACCTGTATCGCGATATAAATGACATTTTGGTTCCTGCATTAGATGCACAGTTGCGTCTTCCACATCAGCTTCGAGTTGTATCAGCATGTCATATAAACACAGACACACGTATAAGTAAGACAAATGTTCATTTAACTCTGGTTAAATGAAATTTTTGTGAAATATGCCATGAGTCACGCTGAATTTTAATTGCAAATAGCGTTAACTAAAGATGTACTTTTATAGCTTGAAGTCGTTTTAAACTCTTAAAGAAGAGCACCTGTCCCTGTTTATTTATTTTTTTTAGTAAATATTTACAAACGACAAACAGACAAACGAAGAAATGTAATTCGAGTCGTCCCATCGACAGCGGCGATCGCCGCACATTGCGTGAACACATTTCGAGTTAGTAACAATCTAACTCGCATTGGCTTGAAATCCTCTCAACCCGGGTTACCCGGTTTGGTAACTCGAGGAGAACCATCTCTGCGTAACAGTCACTTGTGCCTCCTGGAAGGGGTCACGGGCGGCTCTGCGAAGGGCGCAGGATCCACGGTACGGTTCCGTTGTTGTTGGTGAACGGAAGTCGACTTTGCGTGGTGATTACCGGCTTGCGTATTCACTTGCTACCTGTGGTCGTCGTTCTTAAGGACGGCAACACCTGCTTAGCCACAAGTTTTACTCTTCCCTCTTGCCGAAGTTGCCATATTGACGCCTTCTCGGTACAAACAGGTGTGGTAATTCCCTTCCACAAACAGAACTTAAGTTTCCGTGAACTTTATCCAATCTTTCGAGTTAATCAGCATATGCTCGCCCATGGCCAATCCTTTCCGTCTGTCCAGGCATGCGGTATCGTTTATTTTGCGTGATCCTGGAGTTAATGACAGGCAGATGTTTGTCAACATGAAGACATGGCCAACTGCAATGCAGAATAACGACTGGGTTGGAGGATAATGCGATGACAAACGACAGCCCAGCGTTACCGCCACGTGACGATGCTGTAAACTTCTATTTCGATAAGTCTTCACATCAGCGATAACTGCAATGATGTCTTACATTTACCAAGAAAAAATAAACATATAACTCAAAACAGCATTTTCTACCAACGAATAAAACTGTACAATAAATTGCCAACTGAGATTAAAGAAATTGCAAAAATACACTTATTTAAAAAGGCAGCTAAAAAGTAACTGTTATGCAATATATTTTATACATTGAAGGATTACTGAGCTAAAACCGAGTAGGGGTCACGCCAAGTAGCGCTCTGTATGAAAATCACCGGCTGTGCTGTGTGAAGGCTGTGGCTGGTTTGCATTGTTGGAATTTGCTATTGTAGTGTTGGGCAGCTGGCTGTTAACAGCGCGTAGCGTTGCGCAGTTGGAGGTGAGCCGCCAGCAGTGGTGGATGTGGGGAGAGAGATAGCGGAGTTTTGAGAGCGGATGATCTGGACGTGTGTCCATGAGAGACAGTAAATTTGTAAGACTGGATGTCATGAACTGATATATATATATATATATATATATATATATATATATATATATATATATATATATATAACTTTTGAGCACTACTAAGGTAAATACATTGTTTGTTCTTTATCAAAATCTTTCATTTGCTAACTATGCCTATCAGTAGTTAGTTCCTTCAGTAGTTTGAATCTTTTATTTAGCTGGCAGTAGTGGCCCTCGCTGTATTGCAGTAGTTCGAGTAATGAAGATTTTTTTGAGGTAAGTGATTTGTGAAAGGTATAGGTTAATGTTAGTCAGGGCCATTCTTTTGTAGGGATTATTGAAAGTCAGATTGCGTTGCGCTAAAAAATATTGTGTGTCAGTTTAGTGTTGATCAGAATAGGTAAAGAGCGAAATGTCTGAGTACGTTCAGTTCTGCTCAGCTGTTTGAAAATCAAATAACGTAAGAGGTTTATCAGCACAGTAATTCATTAATTTTGCTAAGAGGACGTTTCAATAATAATGACTATAAAATAGCCAACATTCCCCATAACATCTTCACTTTATGTTTTTTCCCTTCTTTTTTTCCTTTTTAGAAATTCTTACCCCCAATCTAAGCATAGCACACTACTGACACATCTTCCTCTTTCTGAGCTCAATATCTCACTCAGTATGGAGGGATGCTGCTGACTCAGTTTTTCAGGATAGCAAATTGGAAGTTGCGGTACAGAAAATGGCCCAGAGATCACCAGTGTGTGTGTGTGTGTGTGTGTGTGTGTGTGTGTGTGTGTGTTATGAAACAATGTGTGTATAGTGTGTGCAATGACTGATAGTGAGGTATGAGTGAACAACTGTGGCATTACATTACTTATTAAGTTATTTGTAAAAAAAGTACTGTATACCAGGATTAAATCTAATGATTGTCTCTAACTAGAAGTCTGTAAATATATGTGTATACGAATTAGCTTATTTTAAATTGATCTAAATTTGTAAACACTTTGACATGTCCTATATCCTTGTAAAAAGAGATCTATGGATGAATAAAGCTGCTACTAGTACTACTACTACTACTATTCCACCTACTGGAGCGAATGGGTCATGTGGAACTCAAAGATCGTGGCGTCTACTGAGAATAAATTCGTAATGTAACGAACGATACGCTTTCCATCAACCGAGCCTTAATTACAAGAACAAATAAGACTATTGCCGAGGCTGTGTCTGTGTTAAAATATGGGCGAAACAGCAACTAACCACTGTTAACTATTCCATTGAATGAGGTATATGGCTGTTGCTAGTTTAGAACGGACAATTTCATCTTCAGACGGCTTTAGGGTTTATCCTATGGCACATGTATACTGGTGGCCGTATGACTCATCTGTTTCCACCTGAGGTGACATTTATTTATTTATTTTTTTGAGTCGTTGTGACCTGCCGGTTCGGAACCGGCAACGACGGTATTTATTAATAAACAGATTAATTAACCGTGGCTACTTTGTGTCATTACCTTCCCACGCAACAGCCAGGTAAAAAGATGATCATGCGCTACTCCAGATGACTGTGCGCCGCCGACGCCTTTGATTACCGTCGGTGCCCTCGTTCTTACTTTGTAACGAGAATGCAGACGGACAAGCAGGTAAGGCTCCACTGAAAACGAAGCTGCCCACTGTCTCTGCGTAATACGAGCGCCATTACGCAAGCGCTTGGTGTTAAGTCTTCGGCGGCGCTGCAGCTTCCGCTCGGAGGATGGCAGACACCACCCTGGTTGAGGCAAGCAATTCTTAATAGCAGCTCGGAATCATAGACAAACAAATACTCAGGCACACAGGCGAGACAACCTACTCACTGCGTTTACACGGACTCACAAATACGATCTTCCGCAAAACGATGTCCCAGTACCTACCGCTGCTGTTAGGCCATATACCCTGAGATGAGAAAAGACATGTGATAGCAATATGGACATATACAGGTGGCGGTAGTATCGCGTACACAAGGTATAAAAGAGCAGCACAACGGCGCAGCTGTCATTTGTACTCTGGTGACTCATGTGAAACGTGATTGTGGTACACGACGGGAGTTGACAGACTTTGAACGCAGAATGGTAGTTGGAGCTAGTTGTTTGGGAATTCGATATTCCGAGATCCATAGTGCCAAGACTGTACCGAGAATACCGAATTTCAGGCATTACCTGTCACCAAGGACAACGTAGTGGCCGACGGCCTTCACTTAACGACCGAGAGTAGCGGCATTTGCGTAGAGTTGTCAGTGCTAACAGAGAAGCAACACTGCGTGGAATAAACGCAGAAATCAGTGTGGGACGTACGACGGACGTATTCGTTAGGGCACTGTGGCGAATTTGGCGTTAATGGGCTATGGCAACAGACGACCGTCGCCGAGTGACTTTGATAACAGCACGACTCGCCTGCAACGCCTCTCCTGGTCTCGTGACAATATCGGTTGGACCGTAGGCGACTGGAAAACCGTGGCCTGGTGAGATGAGTCCTGATTTCAGTTGATAACTGCTGACGGTAGGGTTCGAGAATGGCGCAGGCCCCACGAAGCCAAGGACCTAAGTTGTCAACGAGGCACTGTGCAAGCTGGTGGAGACTCCATTATGGTGTGGGCTGTGATTACGTGGAATGGACTGGGTTCCGAAGCGATCATTGGCTGGCAATGGTTATGTTCGGATACTGGGAGACTATTTGCAGCCATTCATGTGCCAAAAGAACAATGGAATGTTTATGGTTGACAGTGCGCCATGTCGCCGGAACGCAATTGCTTGCGATGGGTTAGAAGAACATTCCGGACAATTCGAGTGAATGGTTTGGCCAGTCAGATCGCCCGACACGAATCACTTCGAACATTTATGGGACGTAATCGAGAGGTCAGTTCGTGTACAAATTCCACACCGGCAACAATTCCGCGATTACGGACGGCTATAGAGGCAGCATGGCCCAGTATCTCTGCAGGGGACTCCGAACGACCTGTTGAGTCCATGCTACGCCGTCTGCTGCACTACGTCGGCAAAAGGCGGCCCGACACGGCGTTAGGAGTTATCTCAGAACTTCTGTCACCTCGGCGTAATCGTCGACTGTCGATGTTGGAAGTACAATTATGTCTGCCGGATTCCACAATCGGTTTTCACTCCATCATGTAAATGCTTTTATTGTCCGCCCCTGGTAGCTGAGTAGTCAGCGCGTCGGAATGTCATACCTAACGGCCCGAGTTCGATTCCTGCCTGGTTCGGAGATTTTCTCCACTCGTCAACTGGGTGTTGTCCTTATGATCATCATTTCATCCCCATCGACACGCAAGTCGCCGAAGTGGCGTCAACTCGAAAGACTTGCACCAAGCGAACGGTCTACCCGACAAGTGGCCCTAGCCACACGGCATTTCCATTTCTACCTTATTTGTGGAGTGATAGTCTTGTCAGGTTGCTACTTGCTGTTTAAGATATCACATAATTTAGACGTAGCGATTTTGTGTGTGTTGGGGCGTGGGAGGGGGCGGAGTACATTTTATATTCATTAGATAGAAATGTATATATTAATGCAGATATACTGACTAAATTAGCAAAATCGAACTGTTAGGCAACAACCATGTATGCAGTGTAGCAGGCTAATTTGATAACTGCTACACCCGCCCTCTCTTCTAATGGCAAACGCTCTAGTACACAGTCACTGGATAATGACAAAATATTTGCTGTACAGTATTAAAAATGTGTCTTTATTTATTAGGAAGTATTCTAGTCATTCCAAGGCTCCAAAATGTTGAAGTGCAATCATTTTCCACCAGTTCTCGCTTCACTCTTTTTCCATGACTCGGGTTTTCTAAATAGAATTAGTAAAACAGTTTCGCATGCATTTGTTAAGGGGAGTTGGAATGCCGGAAAATGGAAAAAATTCACATTTTCAGTTTTTAACCTTATAACTTAATTTGAAATTTTCTGCTTAAAATGGTGCAAAATTTGTTAAGAAATTCCAATTGGAAGTATTTTTATTTAATTTTTCAAAATTACATGTGCGCCCAGCAAAGTTACCCATCTTGTGATTTGTACACATTTAAATCTTCGCATTTCCGAAAACATTACATATAGAAGGCTGTGGATTTCACTCTTCAGTTGTAGAATCTTTGATCCTTCCATAGGTACCATTGTTTTTACGACTAGCTGTGTTTATTGTTCAGTTTTTGATCTGTGAGTGTTTGTTTTGAGCCTCGAGTTTAGTTTGTCGCTCATTTGGAGTTTGTTATCTGTCTTGTTTTGACTTTCAGTGGTGAGTGCGTAGTTTCTACGATGCCTAGGAGTGCATCATTATTTAAAAAGCGAAAGTTTCGCGGTAATAGATTTACAAATAACGTTTGTTCAAGTGATTCTGCTTCAGCACCTGTTGATGCTGGTGAAAGTTCTGACGTTTGTACAGCTGAGATGTGTGAAGGAGACACGCCCACCAGTGCATCAAAAAAGAAGTTATCAAACTGTGCAAGTGAAATTACAGATGAAGCTTCTAATGAACAATATGTTTTAGTCGACTTTCCTGTTTTTACTGAGTTTATGAAGAAATGTTTGTGTTGTAATCTTTGTGGAGGTTCTTTTGATATGAACATAACAAACTCTATAGGACTTTCCTGCAAAATTGCTATAGTTTGTGCCAGTTGTGAAAATGAGACCTGTTTTTGGAGCTCTAAAACATGCAGTAGCAATTTGTTTGAGAGTAATATCAGGCTAATGTATGCAATGAGAGCAATTGGTAAAGGACATACTGCTGCTCAAACATTTTGTGCCATAATGAATCTTCCACCTCCACCTGCTAAAATTGACAATTACACTGAAGTGATAGGAGATGCTGTTCAGTCTGTAGCAGATTTATCAATGAAAGCTGCTGCCAGTGAAGCAAAATATATAAATGAAGGAAACCCAGATATCCCTGTTGCTTTTGATGGAACCTGGCAGAAAAGGGGTCACACATCCAAAAATGCTGTTGCTACTGTTACTAGTGTGGACAGCGGTAAAGTTTTGGACTATGAAGTGCTCACTAAACATTGTTACCATTGTGCATCTGGTAAGAAAGAAGCAGCTCACATATGTAGCAAGAATTATGAAGGTACGAGTGGAGGCATGGAGGCTGCCGCTGCTGTGAAAATGTTTAGCAGATCAGAAAAAGAACGGGGAGTATTTTACACAAAATTCCTTGGAGATGGGGACTCCAAGGCATACAAAAGTGTTACAGAATCCATGCCATATGTCAATAAGACAATAACTAAACTAGAATGTGTCGGTCATGTTCAGAAACGAATGGGCACTCGTCTAAGGAAACTGAAACAGAATCTGAAGGACAAAATTTTGTCAGATGGTAAAACCATTAGAGGTCGCCTGTCAGATAAAATTATAAATGAATTACAACAATACTATGGTATGGCAATAAGAAATAATGCAAATAATTTGCAGGAAATGAGACAAGCTGTATGGGCCACATATTTACATCGATCATCAACTGATGATAATCCTCAACATTTTGCTTGTCCAGATGGTCCTCAGTCATGGTGCAATTATAGAAAATCTCAAGCTACTGGGGATCCTTATCACCATAAAAATTATATTCCATTGGCTGTTATGGAAGTAATTAAACCAATATATAGAGACTTGGGGCATCCTGATCTTCTGCGAAAATGTCTTCATGGTTGTACCCAGAATCAAAACGAGTCGTTCAACAACCTCATTTGGACTCGTGTACCTAAGAATGTATTTGTTGGGATAAAAACATTGAAATGGGGAGTCAGTGATGCTGTTATTTCATTCAATGATGGTCATATGGGTAGGCTAAAGGTCATGGCAAGGCTCGGCATTGCTCCTGGTATCAACACCATCAGAGGTCTTCAGCTTCTGGACAGCGTGCGAGTAAGGAAGGCTCAGTATGCAGCTGAATTTAATACAAAAAAAGCAAGGGCAGCAAGGAGAAGAAAGCTTCTAGGTGAAGAAGAAGAACTAGAAGATGACCCTGATTACTCTGCTGGACACTTTTGATAATAGAATAAAAGGTATTTGTGAATTTTCATAATAAATTACTTTAATCGCATTTTCTGGCATTTGACATTTTTAGTGTTACATGTACCTTTATCTCATAAACCACTCAACCAACAACATTCAAATTTTCAGAAATGCTGCAAAACAGTTCAAAGAGGCCACTGAACTAGAATCATGACAAGAACTGGCTTATTCTCTGAACTAGGGAAGTTTATGTTATACTTTTTCCAATAAAAAATGGCTTAATGGTAAAAAATTCATAAATACTATACCAACAAAAAGAAAACATTGGTTCTAGTTCAGTGGGCTCACAATATATGCTGAAAACCTCTGCCAGAATTTCAAAGTTCTGAAGATAATAGTTCCAAAGAAAAAGGTACACAAAGTTAGCAAATTTAACATTGGCGAGATAGGGCATTCCAACTCCCCTTAAGAGTACACAGATATCGATGAAAAAATGTTACAACCATTGTTAGAAATATTAAGGTGTTACCGATAACCTCACTTCATCGTGTTGACGAAATTGTAGTAGCTAATTTACAGATGCCATTTGCGTAAAGCAGCACACATTTGACGAGAGAGGGACTCAAAACTTGAGTTGACAGTTGCAAAAGATACATGAAAGTTAAGCCGTGAATGGTTACGTACAAAGTTTCCAGAAATAGTTTTAATGAAGAATCTAGGAACTTATTAGCACCCTCTACCTATCCCTCCCGTAGGTTTCGTGAAGACTAAATGAAACTATCCATAATGCGCAAGAGGCAGTTGACCAATTCTTCTTCCCGCGTTTAAACTGAACGGGTAGAAGGTCTGATAAGCGGTAGTCTAGGAATTACCCTCTACCTTACACTACACAGTGGTTTGCAGAGTTCCGTTACAGGTGTAGATGTAGACTGGGCCATCAAAATCGATTCAGGACCAGCATGTAAACACAACAGCAAAAATCGGTTTCCGAATTACGGTTTTCATCTTCCACATCTTATGTCACATGTAAATGTGAGGTCTTCAGGCTGACAACACATAATGAAGTTAATGGGTTGCAAAGCCAGACTAAAAAGAATTCTTCGTTTACAAACCGGAACTGACCTTCAAAGTCCCTGAAAATCGTCATCTCATCTTTCTTCTTGTTTTTTCTCCTCCCTCTTCGTCGTCATAGTTGACCTCTTCAAATATAAGACGTTCTGCACTGGCATCGAGAGCGTTACTTATTCTGCATTTCTTGAAAGATTTAACAATAATGTCTTCTCTCACTCTAGACCACGACTGTTATGTCCACTGACACGCTTGTTTGATTGTACGTAGTTATAAAGTTGCCTTCAGCGTGAATTCATGCTGGGTTTCATCCGTCATCCGTTTGTTCCATTGCTCTGTCACATACACTTTAAATGGTTTATTATTTTATAGAGACATCAAGAGGTTGCAGATGTGAAGTAAGTTCCTCCGGAATAACAGTAAACTCTGTATTCCCCTGACTCAGTTCCCCTGTCACAGAATTTTTCAAACGACTACTAAACTGATACAGTACAAGAAGAGAACTCTTCTTCAATAAAGCACCTTTCCTTCTCTCCCGCCGGCCGCGGTGGCCAAGCGGTTCTAGACGCTTCACTCCGGAACCGCGCGATTGCTACGGTCGCAGGTTCGAATCCTGCCTCGGTCATGGATGTGTGTGATGTCCTCAGGTTAGTTAGGTTTAAGTAGTTCTACGTTCTAGGGGACTGATGACCTCAGATGTTAAGTCCCATAGTGCTCAGAGCCATTTGAACCGTTTTGAACCTTCTCACCCACGCTCTGTTAATCCATAATTTCATACCAGCCTCAACCCATCCAACCCTTGTCATGCACGTGAACTGTCGCCTGGTGATACTGCAGAAGGTTTTGGCATTGTGTTGCGCTTGAAAATGGTCATGAGATTTAGTACCGTCAGCACAAAATGACAGGCTAGCAGTGTAGTGCATTTTTTCATGTGAACTTGTTTTTATAGTTGCAGTTGTAGCACCTTTCATGGTAACAGTTCTGTTACTCGGCACGTGAAATGACGGAGGACTTTCGTCCATATCCGCTATTTGGCTTAGTTCCACACGGGCTTTCTTCCGATGTTGAATAATAAAGCGATAGAAAAATTATACGAGGGTTGGAACTTAAATAGTGGCAACTATTTATTCACAACCGATACCAAAGAGTTACATGTTTGCACCTGTTACTGTCCTTCAAAGTAGTCACCAGCGTTATGTAGAACTCGTTGGCAGCGATGTGGAAGGCTTAGTATACCGTTAGCAGAGCCTTTCCTGTTGATGGTGCGAATGGAGCGGTCTGCTGCCTGTCGAATCTCTGGAACAGTTCTGAAGCGAATGCCACGAAGTGGTTCCTTCATCTTCTGAATCAAATCAAAGTCGCAGGGACTTAAGTCTGGGGAGTATGGTGGATGGTACAGTACTTCCCAGGCCCATCGACCGAACAGAGCAGCCACACACAGCTTGCACTGTATGCACCCGCGCATTGTCATGCAAAATGATAGGTGGGTTGCGCAGAAGGTGTCGCCGCTTCTTGGCAAAGCTGGTCGCAAGTGATGCTGCAAAAACGAACAGTAATACGACTTAAGCCCTTGTGACTTTGATATGATTCCGAAGATGAAGAAACCACTTCCTGGCATTCGCTTGAGAACTGTTCTAGAGATTCGACAGGCAGTAGACCGCTCCATTCGCACCATCAACAGAACAGGCTCTGCTAACGGTATACTACACCTTCCACAACGCTTGAAATGGGTACTACACAACGCTGATGACTACTCTGAAGGACAGTAACAGGTGCAAACATGTAACTCTTTTGTATCGGTTGTGAATAAATAGTTGCTACTGTTTAAGTTCCAACACTCGTATTTTCCCCTCATACGCTTGTGGCCTTGTCTGAGATATTTTGGTGTCGGTTCCATGACGCTTCATAAACCTATACCACCAACCAACATCACCCTTAAAGTCTGTTATGTTCCACTGTAACGCTAGCTTACGAGCGTGTATTTGAATCATTTTTGTGTTAATTCCAAAGCCATTTTGCCGGTGTCCTTGAATCCATTTCGACATATCTAGTTTTGGCCAGTTAGCATTCAGTTCTCTATTTGCACACTTAGTCTTCCTCATTTTTATCGGTTCTTCTTTACTAGTCCGCCAATCGCGAATGGTTTTCTGTTGGTGGAGGGCCGAAACGGCGCTCAGTTACTCTGTTTCCATGTTCTTCCGCATGTGCTATTATTTTCAATTTACAGCCCACGTCATATGATTATCTTTTATTATTTTCCATTACGCCGGCCGGAGTGCCTGAGCGGTTCTAGGCGCTACAGTCTGGAACCGCGTGACCGCTACGGTCGCAGGTTCGAATCCTGCCTCGGACGTGGACGTGTGTGATGTCCTTAGGTTAGTTAGGTTTAAGTAGTTCTAAGTTCTAGGGGACTGATGACCTCAGGAGTTAAGTCCCGTAGTGCTCAGAGCCATCTTTTTCCATTACGAAACTAGCTACAAACAAAAATATAGCACTGTTACCGATAACACAAATCACTTTGAGTTCAAGTTCGCTGGCACCGTACACTTCAACGACGCAGTGTTCAGGGTTTTGTAATGGCGGGACGGAAGCTCGTGAATCCCCGGAACTCATATCCGTCGCAACGCAAGCTTGTGAATCCCCACAACGCACTTTCGTCGCATCGGTGCACTGCTGCTACCAGTTGAAACCAATGTTACCAGATAGAGATAGGTTTCCCGCGACATCGAATAAATGGCCATTTTTAAGACTAGCGGGAATTTTCATTCAAACACAGTACATTTTTACATTAATTTCGAGTATAAGACGCATTTGAGTTTTGGAGGAAATTTTTCGCAGAAAAAAGTGCGTGTTCTACTCAGTAAAATACAATAAATAAAAATAATACCACGTGTAGAGGATGGTTACTATGGCAACGATGTCAGAAGTCACCACTTAATCGACACACACACACACACACACACACCCGCCGGAGTTTCGAGTCCTCTCTCGAGCATGGGTGTGTGTGTTGTTCCTAGCATAAGTTAGTTTAAGTAGTGTGTAAGTCTAGGGACCGATGACCTCAGCAGTTTGGTCTCTCAGAAATAAAAAGGAAAAAGAAAGAAAGAAAACTACTATACACTGATATGACGGGCCCCCTCCTAATATCTTGGTGGATCCCCTTTTGCCCGGCGTAGTGCAGCAACTCGACGTGGCATCGACTCAACAGGTCGGTGGGAGCCCCTGCAGCTGAGCTATGTTGCCTCTATAGACGTCCATAATTGCGAAAGTTCTGCCCGTGCAGGATTTTGTGCACGAAGTAACCTCTCAGCTGTGAGCCATGAATGTTCGATGGAATTCATGGATGGCTAAATCATTCGCTCGAACTGTCCACAATGTTCTTCAAACCAATCACGAACAACTGTGGCCTGATGACATGGCGCATTGTCATCCATAAAAATTCCATCGTTGTTTGGGAACATGAAATCCATGAATGGCTACAAACGGTCTCCAAATAGCCGTACATAACCGTTTCCAATCAATGACCGGTTCAGTTTGACCAGAGGACCCAGTCCATTCCATATAAACGCAGCCCATTCCATTATGCAGTCACCACCAGCGAGCATAGTGCTTGTTGACAACTTGGGTCCATGGCTTCGTGGGGTCTGCGCCACATTCGAATCCTACCATCAGGTCTTACCAACGGAAATGAAGACGTACGTCGTATGTCCCACACTGATTTCTGCGGTTATTTCAAGCAGTGTTGCTTTTCTGTTAGCACTTACAACTCCATTCCCCGATTCCAACAATTTATTTCTAAGGAACTAGTTAGATACAGCTATGCGGCTTGTTACAAATTGTAGGTTAACTCATAATCATTTTTATGAATACACTTGCACACGTGTTGCCGGTAGAGCGCATAGGATATACTCAATTTCTTTCCACGTTTTTGCATACGTCTCTTCTATAACCTCCTCTACAATATCTCACATGTGTATCGTAAGAGTCTGCACACCATGAACAGCTGAAATGAGCAGTTAATCCTCAACATAACCCAAAAAAATCGAGTGAGGGGGCGGGGGGGGGGGGTTATGTTTGGCGAACTCAGTGGCCACGGTGGTGAACAGTCTGTACCGCTCCAGCTGTCGGAAATGGCGTCATCCAAGAACTGGCGGACAAATAACATGCAGTGTGGCAGTGCACCACTTGTTGAAACACAATGCTCAAGGTTGCAACCCTTGTAACTGAGTTGCAGCGCGAAGTACTAACATGTCCAGGTAAACTGTTGCCGTAATTCTTGAGGGTATTTTCGTTCTGTCGTTGCAACTGCAAAAAATGCGTATTTTTTCCACCATACGCGTTTCGCTTTATTAAGGTAAAGCATCGTTAGTGGTCTGTAATTAAGTTATTTACATTCTGATTTGCTTTAATATCGAAAAACAGTTCGTTAACAATATGCTCGTTTGTATTTACGGTGATTTCTCACCTACATCTGGAAATGCCGTCTGCTAGAACATCGTTGATGTTTTTCTTCCTTAGACACTGATAGTTGTGGTCTAGTTTTTAGTTTCTCTGAGACATTATAAGTTGTTTATATTTTACACTGCATTATTTTTCGCACATTACTGTTTCCTGTTTGTTTTCGTACTTCTAAGTATGTATTGTGGTTTGTGTTTTGTAGTGTTGCCAACATAACCTTGCCGCTAGTTTGTCTTTGACCTCTACCCTTTTTTTTAATGCACTGTATCTGTGTAATTCTATTTAAATTTGTTATAGTGTATTTGTATGCTGTGTAAGAGTAGGGAAGGAACATTGATGGAGATTTTGTTGTTGGGGGGGGGGGGGGGGGGAATCAATGATGAGTGGACATAAGTTTATAGTAGTGTGATGGTGTGTGAGTAGCAGTAGAAAGTGAGAAGCAAGAGTGAAATGATATTGGGAGGGCAGACGGGGCTGGGTGGGAGAGTGAGGGAAGATGAAGAATGGAAAAGGCTCTTTTATTTTTCATGTAATATCAATTATTTTATATATAGCCTGTTTCCAATATTTTTGGTCATTGAACAACTGTTGATCTTGTGTTGATGCTTCGTGTATGTGGATGTCCAGTTGCACAACACTCTAAGGATGATTTCTGGAGTAATTAAACCCACTCTAACGCAATGGTTCCCAATATTAAGCCACATCCCGCCGCCACACCTGCGACGTACTGACGCCCTTGAACGTGAATACAAAAACATCATTGGAAATCGAAGCCTGCCAAACCACCAAGACATTGAGGCTGCAAACACTAATAGGCTTCGATCTAGGAAACCGCCAACAAGAACAGCAAGGACCTGTGTACAATAAGGTTTTAGCATCACAAACGCATGGTCCGAAAAATGGAACGCATGGCAAAATCATAACATGCATCACACAAAAGCCACCTCGTTTTGACCTACCACGCAAAACATGGTCCACTCTAAATAGGATTCGAACTCGTCATGACAGATGTGCTTACTCCCTGTATAAATGGGGTAAAATACCATCTCCTCAGTGTAACTGCGAAGATAGACTATCATCCACATTGTTGAAGAGTGTTCCAGAAGAGCCTGTAATGGGAACCCCGACTTCCTGCTCGCAACTCCAGAGTCGATAGATTATACCAATAGACTTGATGTTTGTTTATAATTGTTATATTAGTGATGTTTGTTTGCAATTATTAACGTTTGTCATATTAGTGATTTGTCTGTTGCCGGCCGGTGTGGCCAAGCGGTTCTAGGCGCTTCAGTCTGGAACAGCGCGACCGTTACGGTATCAGGTTCGAATCCTGCCTAGGGCATGGATGTGTGTGATGTCCTTAGGTTAGTTAGGTTTAAGTAGTTCTAAGTTCTAGGGGACTGATGACCTCAGATGTTAAGTCCCATAGTGCCCTTAGCCATTTGAACCATTTGTCTGTTTCTTTCTTATGTGTCTGTATTGCCATACGATAAATAAATTAAATAAATAATCGTAGCTCGCCAAGACATTTTTTATTAGACGAGTCGTGGAGTGACAGCAATATAACACGCGGCAAATGTTATCAGAAACCACAAGATGCATCGTCTGTTATGGCGTGGGGAATTGCCTTCAGAACAATGATTGTGGCAAGCGTTGGTTTGAAAAACGGGTTTCTCTGGGTGAAATAGACACAAACAGATTATCATGGTTCAAATCCTGTCACTGTCATCGATAATGTGTCTTACCACTGCAGGCAGGTGGACAAAATACCGTTTGCATATTACCCAAGAGAGTCGATGATTGAATGGCTGCTAAAAAGGAGGGTAGAAGGCAATGACACTATGACAGAGGTTGAGCTGTATGCTCTACTGCAGGCAAATAAACCTAACGAAAAGACTTGTGCTGCTGACAAACTGGCTGAGAGCGCAGGCCACATCGTGGTTTGCCTGTCGCCGTACAATTGCGACCTGAATGCAACTGAACTAGCATGGGTGAAGGTTTAACGTTGCGCAAGGGAGTACGACGCATTTGGTGACATACATTAAATGTATTCGCAATTGCGAATAAGAACAACCGCCAGCTGTAGAATGACAATGAAAATTTGTGCCGGACCAGTACTGGAACCCGGATTTCTCGCTTATGGCGAGCGTTCGTCTTACCAGTTGGCTATCCGTGCACGACTCACGGCCAAACCCAATCTTCCATAACATGTCGTACACGGATAGCGAAATGGTAAGGTGACCGCTCGCGATAAGCGGGAAATCCGGTTTTCAGTCCCGGTCCGGCACAAATTTTCACTGTCGTCATTCCATTCTACAGCTGATGGTTGTCCTTTTTCGCAATTGCGAATACATTTAATGTATTTCATAATGGCTGTAGTCGCCGCAGTGCCATCTCCTCCTGCCATGCATGCATGTCCAAAGGAACTTTGCGTCGTAATCAGAATAACACAGGCACTGCAATATCGTATTCCTCCAGAGACATGTCTGCAGCAAAAGAAACTCGCAGAAGCTGTCTTTAATTCTACTTCTGCAAACGATTGTGAAGGGTGCTGGAGAAGAGTACAAGAGGTCGAATACGATTACAAGAAGTGCATGGTGTCATGGAAACTGCAATTGACGACATGCTAATAAACGCTAATGACACATACGGACAAACCGGACCTTGAAGGCTCATCTGGCACGGACGCAGCCGAGAATGTGTCGTCAAGTACCGACACGGCCGAGAGTCGCTGTGAAACTGATTCATATAAATTGTCAAACATTTTTCGTGCAATGTGTATATATGAGTTGTACACTGATCAGCTAAAACATTATGACTACTGCCCTCCGCGACGTTGGACGCCGCCTGGTGGTGTTGCGGGCACCTGACGGGCTGGTGGATCACTCTAGTGAAGATATGGGTTGCAAATGGGGAAATCCATTGAGATTAATATTACGCAGAGCGTGTGAACGAATATCTCGAAAGCGGCGATGCTCGTCGAATGTTCACGTGCTGCTGTCGTGAGCACTACAGAAAGATGTATAAGGATAGTGAAACTACCACTACGCGCTAAATTGTTGGACGTCCAATGGTTGGACGTCCACGAATCTTCACAGAACGTGGGGTTCAGATGCAGGGTAGATGGTGATCTGCGGCGTCTCTACGGAAAGAGCACAATCGTACATCGTTGAACATGGATCTCCGCAGCTGACCACCCCTACATGTTCACCTGTTGACCCAACGACGTCGTCAATTACGATTTCAGTGGGCACAGGACCATCGGGTTTCGACCGTTCATTCAATGGAAACGTGTCGGCTCTTCGGGTACATCACCCACGCCGGGTCGATGGGTGTCTCCACAAACATCGTCATCGAGGTGAACGGCGGCTCGGAACGTGCAGCCTGCCACGGACGCAGGCTGGTGGGAGCAGTATTATGCTATGGGAGGCATTCTCCTGCGCTTGCATTGGAGCTGTGGTAGTAGTCGAAGACACGCTGACAGCTGCGGACCACCTGCATCTGTTCTTCTCAGACGGCGGTGTCGTCTTTCAGCAGTGTAGCTGTCCGTGTCTCGGAGCCAGAACCTCGTTACAGTGGTTTGAGGAGCAATATAGTGAATCATGTTGATGTCTCGGCGACCAGACTCGTCTGATGTAAATCCTACGGAATCTATCTGGGTCGTTATCGGGCGCCATACCCGCGTGCGCAAATCAACGGCCCGTTATTGACGTGAATTACATGACCTGTACATAGACATGTAATTTCACATACCTCCACTAACCTACCAACAAATTGTCGGATCCCTGATACGCAGAATGAGTAATGTATTTCATTCCAAAGTCGGACAAACAAGCTCGTAAGCAGGTGGTCATAATGTTTTGGCTCATCACTCTCTATAGTTAATTACATCGACTGTCAAACATTCGAGATTGGTATTGTATAAAGTATTCAGTTAACTTATATTTCATATTGTTTCTGATTACGTATTTGCACTTTGTAGCAATGGAATAACTTCCATGGTATTAGAGGGATCTACAGAAGGTGAAAACTGTAGAGGAAACTAGAGATTGGAATACATCCAACAAATAATTCAGGACGCAGGTTGCAAGTGCTACTCTGAGATCAAGAAGTTGGCACAGGAGAGGAATTCATGGCGGGCCACATAAAACCATTCAGAAGCCTGACGACTCACAAAACAAAAATGAATAGGTGTCTTTTTTGAACACTTTAGTTAGTAAGATTGTTTTAGCTTCGATCGTATGGATAAAATTTGGGTGTAGTCTGGCTACCGTGTGAGATGGTGAAGGGGCTTGCTCTCCGCATCGCTCCTCTCCCCTTGACTAAACAAAGTCCTTGTTTGTTTATGCTTGCGGCCGATTGCCAGGATATACACTCTCTGATGAAAAGTATCAGGACACACCTATGTAATGCCGACCCGCCAAATTTAAAGGGTCGGTAATTGGCTTCGAACGTGGACTACTCGTTGGATGTCACCTGAGTAACACATGCATCATAGGCTTTTCAACCCTTCTAAAACTGTCCAAGACGACAAATGGCGATGTAAACTTAAAGTGGCAATGTGTAGGAACAACCACATCTAAGACAAAACCAAGTAAATCTCATGCACTGACGGGCGAGAACCATCGAGCGTTGCGGAGGGTGGTTGCAAAAAAATCCATCAAAACAGTGGAAGGATGACTCAACAGCTCCAAAGTGCTACCAGCTGTCCAGCTAACACAATGAATATGCGCAGAGAGGTCAAAAGAGTGAGATACAATAGTCGAGCAGCTCTTCACACATTTCTGTAGTCAGTGCTAAGCGACGATTGATGTGATGTAAAGAGCGACGCCACAGGACAGTGAATGACTGGAAACGAGTGATCTGATGTGATGGTACACGCTACACCCCGTGGCAGTCCGATGGAAGGACTTGAGTTTGACGAATACCTGCAGAACGTTCGCTACCATCACGTGTAGAGTCAACAGTGAAGTACAGAGGAGTTGATGTTACAGTATGGATTCTTTTCGTGGTTATGGTGTGGTCCCCTTATTTCACTTCAGATAACGTTAAATGTGCAGGGATATGAACATATTTTACGGACTGTGTACTGCTTGCAGTAGAGGAACAGTTCGGAGACGATGATTGTTGTCGTAAAACAGCATCTGTGACGCAACGGTTTGCATACAATATCGTTCTGGCCTCCCTAGACTTCCCACCCGAACCCAATGGAACACCTTGGGGACGAGTTAGAACGTCGACTTTGCTCCACATCCCAGCGTCCAACATCCTTCGTACAGGACAAATGTAGATTTCCTTTCGCTTCTTTCTCGCAGTCCGAGCATATGCAATCTCTCTCTTTACCAAGTCACCGATGGAACGTTAAATCGTGGTCTCTCTTCCTTTGCGAATTCGGGAAGCTTGTCTGTGCCTGTCTGCTACAGAGATACTTCTGAGCTCTTTAGAAAGGTTATATGGTAAATTTTCAACACTACTGAGAAGTGACAGAATAGGAGAGGTGTCGTCCAAACATTTCAAATATTTATTTGACAGGCAAAAGACATATATGTAAACGTATTGATAAATACACTCTTAAGACAAAAAAGAAAGGGAGAAGAAACTACCGACGCACCACGAAGGAGTTAGCCAAATGGGACGGAAATCTGTAGATTTATGTACATGTACAGACAAGCAAACGATTACAATTTCAGAAAGATAGTATGATGTATTCAAGAGAACGAGCTTCTCAAACTGATCGAGTCAATAACACGTTGGTACACTCTGGTCCTTATGCGAGCAGCTATTCGGCTTGAAACAGAGTTGCCGTATGTCCTCCTGAGAGACATCGTGCCAAATTCTGACCAACTGAAACTTTATTTCTTCAAAATCCTGAGCTGGTTGGAGGGCCCTGCGCATAATGCTTCAAATGTTCTCAATTTTGGAGAATCCAGCGATCTTGCTGGTCAAGGAAAGGTTTCTCAAGCACGAAGAGAAGCAGTAGAAACTTTCGCCGTGTGCGAGCTGGCGTGAGGTTGCTCAAATGTAAGCCCAAGGTGGCCTGTCATGAAAGGCAACAAAATGGGGCGTAGAATATCCTCGACGTATGACTGCGCTGTAAGGGAGCCGTAGATGGCAACCGAAGGGACCTTGCTATGAAATGAAATAAATGACACCCCTGGCCATCACTCCGGTTGTCGAGCCGCACAGCGAGCGACAATCAGGTTGGTATCCCACTGCTGCCTGGGACGCCTCCAGACACGTCTTCGGCCTGGAATCTCATTGGAGCAGAATTGTTTACAGTGATGAGTCCCGCTTCCAACTGAGCCCCGGTAACCAGCGAAGACGTTTCTAAATGGTTCAAATGGCTCTGAGCACTATGGGACGTAACTTCTTTGGTCATCAGTCTCCTAGAACTTAGAACTACTTAAACCTAACGACATCACACACATCCATGCCCGAGGCAGGATTCGAACCTGCGACCGTAGCGGTCGGGCGGTTCCAGACTGTAGCGCCTAGAACCGTATGGCCACTGCGGCCGGCGAAGACGTTTCTGTAGACGCCATGGACAGCAGTGGAATACAAACCTGACTGTCGCCCGCCATGCGCACTAACAGTCAGTTGTTATGCTCTGGGGTGCAAATTTCATTTCATAGCAAGACCCCTTTGGTTGTCATCCGCGGCACCCTTACAGCACAGCGGTACGTCGAGGATATTCCACGCCCAGTTTTGTTGCTCTTCATGGCAAGCCATCCTGGGCTTACATTTCAATAACATAATGCACACGGTGAGAGTTTCTACTGCTTGTTTTCATGCTCGGCGAGCCTTACCATGGCCAGCAAGATTGCCGTGTCTCTTGCCCAACTGCGAACGTTTGGAGCATTATAGGGAGGGCCTTCCAACCGGCAGTCGGCAGTTCGTGGTCCAGTGGCTATCGTTGCTGCCTCTTGATCACGGTGTCTCGGGCTCGATTCCTGGGCGTGTTGGCAATTTTCTCTGCCGGAGACTGGGTGTTTGTGTTGTCGTCATCATTCCATCGTCAGCATCATCATTCGTGACAGTGGCTCGATTGCACTGTGGAAAAAAAATGGACTGTGTAAAAATTGGGACTTTGCACGGGCGCTGATGACCGCGCAGTTCAGCGTCCCACAAACCAGACAAACGAAATATCATCATCATCATCATCATCCAACCCGCTCGGTATTTTGACGATATAACGTTGCAATTGGGCAGAATTTGGTACGATATCCCTCAGGAGGACATCCGACAACTCTATCATTCAATGTCGAGCCGAATAACTGCTTGCGTAAGGGCCACGGGTGGACCAACGTGTTTTTGACCTCCACAGTTTAAGAAGTTAATTCTCTTGAATAAATCATACAGTTGTTCTGGAACTGTAAACATTCGTTTGTCTGTACATGTACATTGCATCTACCGATTTCCATCCCATTCGGATAATTCCTTCATGGTCCATCGTTGCTTTGTCTTGTGTATATTTAGACGGTAATACATAGCGCCTTTTTTACTGTAGCAATTGTGTTTTATTTTCTTTTAGCTACAAATAATCTAATAAAGCCATATTTTCCTCTTTCTGTAAAGCTAACTCTTCACTGTTAAAAAGTTGAAACACGTATGTATTCAGCGATGGCGAGCCATGAGAGAATCTCTGACCAGAGTTATTTATCGTTGCTAGTCTGCGCTTGACCGCGCGAGAGTTCAGTTCAGTTGCGAGATAGCTGTTCGGAGTTGCGAGGCAGTTGTTGTACGTAGCGAGTCGCGAGAGCATGTAGTTCGTCTGTGCTTGTAGCGAGCGAGAGACAGTCGGAGTTGTGTGTGAGGAGTCGGCGGGCGTCGACATGGGCCTCTGGTCAAGGTTCAGGACGAGGTATATTTTTTAAATAAGGTAATGAAGCAGCATTGCGCACATCTGATAATGTAATGTATGTTAACTGTAATTAATTTGTTCAAGAATTGCCCCAATGATAATTTTGTTCTCAAAGCAATCTTTTAAGAAAATATTCATTATAATTGAAACAATATTTCCTTTGCTTTTCCTCCCAGAATCAATTTATCAGGTTGATCTTAATGTTAATTTTGTGAGGACTTAACATTTTTGCACATTTTATTATCATTGACTTTTATTACTGTGGCAAGCTAACATTTGGTTCTATTTGCATTTTCTATTCAATTCAAATCATTTAAAAATAATTACGCGGAGGTTACTCTTAGCACGATGACCATTAACATTTAATTAATTAATTTCTTTCATTTTTGCGGGGAGGTTACGAAGTTATTTTATTGAAGATTGTATTTATGTTTTTACTTATCACAGTCTTAACTTTTTCTTTGTCTAGATATGGTTAAACCTAAATTTTTTTCACTTCCGATTTGCAGTGTCTGTTTTGGTTCAAATGGCTCTGAGCACTAAGGGACTTAATTTCTGAGGTCATCAGTCCCCTAGAACTTAGAACTACTTAAATCCCACTAACCTAAGGACATCACACACATCCATGCCCGAGGCAGGATTCGAATCTGCGACCGTAGCGGTCGCGCGGTTCCAGACTGTAGCGCCTAGAACCGCTCGGTCACTCCGGCCGGCAGTGCCTGTTTTGTTAAGAAGACTATATCTTCATGAAATACATTACATCTAGTCGCAGCAGCGAATACGGACAACAGTCAATTGTATATTGGAAAGACGACAACGAGAATTTATACCGGACCGGGACTCGAACCCGGATCTCCCACTTTAGGCGAGCGGTCGCGTTAATCGCTTTGTCTTTCCATGCACGACTGGGCCAGTCCCAAACTTTCACATGCATCACACTGCGCTCGTACACATTGCGTAATTCCCTTGCATGGGTCGAGGATGGACGTTTTAACAGAAAATCGCTTCTTGGTATCAACGCATAAATATGCATGTGTACGAGTACAGGTTGTAGATATATAGTTGGCGACATATGGAACTTTGGGTCTGTCACTCAGTCGTGCTCGGATAGCCGAAGCGATTAGGGCGGCCGCCCGCGTAGAGCAGGTAATCCGGGCTTGAGTGCCGATTCGGCACAGATTTTCGCCTTCGTCGTTACATTACACAGCTGACGGTTGTCTGTATTCACAACTGCGAATACGTTTCATGTGTTTCACTTTCATGTATTTGACCTCTTCCGTGGACGAACACCTGCAGAAAGAAAATTCAAATCCTCACACAGCCTTCACGTAACGAAAACAAAGGATAAGATTAAATAACAACTGACAAAGCTCACAATCCACTACTACAGCGTGAGTGAGGGCGGCGACAATAGGTTTAACTTGCGACAGTCGCAATCGTTGCCACCAACGCCAGCACTAAAACTGCCTTCCCGAGAATACTTGCAGCTGATGATTTGTTCAGTTTGTGACGGTAAGTGTGAACCGACCTTGAGCGTCCCTTCGTGCTCGCCACAGAAAGTGACGCGAGGCGGCGGCTCGTATCGGGGAGCCCAGAACTCCGCCTATGTGCCTCTAGGCTTATGTGTATGCACACTAGAAAACACCCTTAGGAAGACGATAATAATGTTCTTCAGCAGTTAAGCATATTAACGACTCATGAACTATATTTGTGTTTTCGTGCAATTCTTGTTTCCTTGTTATTTTTTTAATTTTATTTATTTATTTATTTTTTGGTATCCGGTCTTTGATATATATTATGCGGCCCTCCACCATTTTCTCCCCTGTGCCAGCCTCTTCGTCGACTAAAATATCCAATGTCTTAAGAAATTTTTTTTCGTATATCCATCTTCTACTTCGGTTGGAATGGTTCAAATGGCTCTGAGCACTATGAGACTTATCATCTGAGGTCATCAATCCCCCATAATTTAGAACTACTTAAACCTAACTAACCTAAGGACATCACACACAACCATGCCCGAGGCAGGATTCGAACTGCGACCGTAGCGGTCGCGCGGTTCCAGACTGAAGCGCCTAGAACCGCTCACCCACATTGGCCGGCTACTTCGGTTAAAGAGTGAGCCAGTGGCTGGTCAGTATATGTGAATTAATGGTAACAACATCAGCCCTGGGTGATATGGTTATATCTCTTCATTCAAATGTGGCCGCTTTCTGTGACACACAGCACAGTCATCAGGCCCCTCTATCGGCAAAGTCAACCTATAACCAACTTTCCAAACTGCCATGACAGGGAATAAAAATGAAACTTGGCATCCGCAGAATGCTCATACATGAGGTGCCAACTACACATATCAAACAAGTTTCTAACACTATCACCTCTGTATAACTCATTACGTAGTGTGTGAACTACCCCATAGGTTCGAAGATGTCATCCACCAGATCAGACTAGCTTAAGGGAGTCGTAAGTCGGACGCTATATTAAGAACATCATGAGCTCTGCTCGGCAAGAAATCTTCTATTCCATAGCACATCTGTTAGAATGCCCTGGACGCTTGTAATTTGTGTACTAGACGTCAGAGCAGAATTGTACGGAAGGCTTAACGGAAGTCAAAAACAGACAGGATCAACTGCTGCAACGCGCTGTACTCCCTTCTTAATCCCAAGAAGGAACAGAGGAAGTTGGGTTTCACGCGATCGGTGCTTGCGATAACAATGTTGACTGCTTTACAGGAACTAATCAGTCTCTGGAAAAGACATCACACGCGATAACATTGTGTTCTGTGTATGTACAAGAAATCGACGTCAGTGAGATCCGTCTAGAGTTTAGCGCTTCGCTTGTACGCCCCTTCTTATATGAAGTGTAAACGATAACGTCCTACACCGTAACAAAGTGGTGTAGGTGAAGTCGAGGCCTACATATTGATGTAGGAGTCTTGTGGCCTATCTAACCGGGAAACAGCCTCAAATGTTACGAAATAGCCGACTAAGTCAACGGTGTAAGAGAGCGAGACGATATTGAAAACCTTGTTCGCCGGGCATACGATGTAGCTTATATGGTTTCTGCAGGCCAATTTGATGCTGTCTCCGGACTTGATAGACGACAAGAGTCCTATATCGAATTGTTCGTCTCCATTATAGTGGTTCATTGTAAAAAGTTGTCGTTTACACCATATAGAATGGAACGAGCTGCCTCTTTCTCCAGTCACGACGTTCGTTAGGTTGTTCTGGTTCTACAAGAGTGGCTAGTTCATGTATTTAATATAGAATCTAACGCGCACTCCTATTGCATTTTCTCTATGTGGGATCTGACACACATTCCTTTTCGCGCTCCCTTGTTTCTGCAGCGAGAACACGAACTCCACCGACAAAATGTCGGGGGTTGTTCTGGAGTATTTTCGAGCATAAGGGGCACCTGGTCACCGGTGGCTCATTACAGAGTAATAATGTAATCTATTTATTCTATTCTGTGTAAATACCTTCAAGCAGTGACAAAGCTGGTAATATGCAAGAAACAGAAGGTAATGGCTGGTTATAATTAAAGCGCAGCTGCTCACAGAGGTCCAGTGTGGGCTGTAATTATCGTACAGCAGCGAAACGTGGCTGATATTCTACTGCGTAAATGTGGAACCTATTTACGCTGGAAAAAAGTTAGTTCCAACTTTTGCCACCATGTGGAAATCTGGCGCTGTGAAAGCAAAAAAGGCGCCTGGAAATAGTTCCAGATGTAATGGAGGTATAATGGATTAGGAACGGGATGTGGGCAGAAAAGGTCCAACAAGAGAGAAATGCGTAACGTTGATTTTATTATTAACTGCCGCTTTCACTGTTTGTTCAATATAAGCACCGCAGACGTCGAAGAGATGCTGTACAGCGCCAGATTTGCACCTGGTGTCCAAAATAAAACTATTTTTCCCGGTGTAAACTGGTTTCCCATTAATGCATTAGAATAACTACCAAGCTCAGCTGCCATACGAGAATTACAGTCCACACTGGACGCCAGTGAGTAACTGAACTTCAATTATAACCAGCCAGTTATAGAATAACACACACACAGTAATGCAACAACCCACAGCTCAGCCCAACGTCTCTGTGCTGCTCTTCCATTGCGTTCAGTTACTTCATACACCAGGTATATATCGGTCTACTCTTCAACAGTAAACCTCTTCTTACTGCTGTGCATTACTGTTAATGTACTACGACAACTAACAGGTTCGAACAGAACCGAGCAGTACTGAATGCAAGCTTTAGGACGCCAAGTGAAGTGGGAATTACCCTCGCGAACAGCAATTACAGTGGGTGAATGGAACAAATTATTGAATCGGTAAGTACAAGTTCATTCGTTGCCAGCATATCCAGTACTTTTTCTTCGCAGGAGGGCTGTTTTACCGACTGGCCTGAATAATTTTCGAAAAATACTTGTCGTACAGCGTCACAAGATTCTGTGTCTTTGCCCGAGCCACTCATTCTAAAGTGTCTGCCTCCCAGTCTACAGATGTCAGACTGAAATATCTCCTGTCACTGAGGCATAATCGGTGACGTTGTTTCTGTTATTCTCTCATGTTTTCTCTGGACTGTAGTAAAGTCCGATTACTATTTACTCATCTTCATCCAGAATATCCCGCATTGTCGCTCGGTATGTATCTCACAAGCCACTGTAGATTTCTTTGAGTCAATAAATACGCGACCAGCATTGGTGTCCACACTATCCTTTTGGTACATATTTCATTTTGGGTTCAATATTTTCGGGATGTTTATTGCTATTTTAACCAAATTTCGGTTCCAAGCATTCACGTGGGTTGTTACCGTCAGTAAAAGTAACTCTAGGATTTTATCATGAACACTTCTGCTGTTGATCAGCACTACGCTTAAATTTTCTTTTTCTGACCTACGACATGCTTATTCCCCCATACCAATTAAAGAGGACCCGAACATGGCTGCCTGTTGCGCTGTACCTAACTGCTCTTACTTAAAAATAAAAACTACAGAAAAACAACACAATGGGCATGCAAGCCTGAGTATCTGCATTCGGAGTTTAACGCACGCCTAACCTACCAGCCACAACAAGTGTCTGACAGGTCGCAAATTAAGTTTTAAATCTAATCTAAAATCATTTGTCCAGGACAAAATCTTCTATTCAGTGGACGGATTTTTATTTTAAAACTGGAAGTATATAAAAAACCATGCTCAAAACAATTAGGGGATCAGATGAGATATCATACGCAGTAGACAAATGGTAATGTATTTTTTCACATATCGGTTACAATTGTAATTTGTGTGTGATACAGTACGATATTTTGCTGTCTCAACTCATTACTTGAGGTTTACATGGCGTTTACGTAGAGCGAGGCACCATGGGGCTACCATAACAGTGAAACAGTCATTCTCGTTGCCCTCTAATATGCTGTGTGATCATCTTGGACGGCCGGTACAGTTGCACACCTGCGTGACATGGACAGTATAAGGTTATCAATCAGCTCTTGAGGTATATATGACCATGAGTGCAATATCCGGCTCTGAAACCGTTGTGAGAGGTGCTGGGCTGGCTGCAATGTGTCTGCCAAGTGCATCCCAGACATGCTCAATCGGGATTTAGTCCGGTGAACAACCTGGCCACTCCATTCGTTCAGTTCCCTTAGCTTCAAGCATGTTGTCCACCAGTGCAGTTCTGTGGGAACAAGCGTTATCATCCACCAGAAGGAACCCATCTCCTATGGCACCAGCGTAGGTCACAACAAAAGATCGAAGGATCTCGTATCTATACCTCTGAGCAGTCAAAGCGACATTCTGAACGGTATAGAGTTCCGTACTTCCGCCAATACTGGCGCCTGCCTTCACCATTCACCCGCCACCATGATATGGTGGTGTTTCCTGCATATAAACTAGATTGTTCTGAGTTCCACATTCTCTCAAGATGAGGGAACGACGATTGTCCTGCTGAACACAAAATCTTGACTCATCTGTGAACAGCACCCAGCGTCATTCGTTACGACTCCAATGCTGAAGTTCCTCCGCCCAGTTTGTGCGGGGTAAACGGTGTCGTGGTTTTAATGGGACACACACCATAGGCCTCTGTGCGTAGAGGCCTCATTCCCGAAGGCGGTTTCGGACTGTTTGTGTTGATACTGCGCGTCACTTTGCTGCCTGGAGGGTGCGTTGCAGCTGAGTTGCATTCAGCCGGAGATAACGGTCATCTCTTGCTGATTTTACCCGCGGAAGACCTTTGCCTTGCCTTCTTTTAATTGTTCCTGTTGTCTGAAATCGAGTCCAGGTCCTGGAAATTATACTTTGGGACACTCCAATAGCTGCAGCTACCTCCCTATGTGTCTGTCTCGCTTCCAACCGTCCTATGGTTCTCCATGCCATAGCTTCGGGTAAATCACGTTGTTTTTGCATTGCACTACCTGCTCACTACACTATCTGAATCCAACTGCTTGTTTCATTCGTTTGGTAGAGTAAACACAACAAGAACCCCCTCTGCAGCCGTTTTCCCTTATTACCACTATGTCGGAGATCGTAATGTTATTGTCTCCACTCCGCAGAACAAACAGAAAGACATCGAACCACTTTCGTTGATTTTGCGGATGACAGTATTTCAGAAGCTGGATATCTCAACTGATCCCCTAACTGTTTTGACCAGTGTAGTATTTAAGTGTAATTGCACGAGCAGGTCTTAAAAATAATATGTTCCTTAAGATTGACACTAATTATCTATGTGTATCCTATTGTAAGTAGGCTGTTTAGGTTTTTATGTTGGTAACGCCATGTAGCGCTCTATATGAAAATCACTGACTGTGCTGTGTGCAGTCTGTGGCAGGTTTGCATTGTTGGAATTTGCTATTGTAGTGTTGGGTAGTTGGCTGTTAACAGCGCGTAGCGTTGCGCAGTTGTAGGTGAGCCGCCAGTAGTTTTGATGTGGGGAGAGAGATGGCGGAGTTTTGAGAGCGGATGATCTGGACGTGATATATATATATATATATATATATATATATATATATATATATATATATATATATATAATGACTTTTGAACACTATTAAGGTAAATAGATTGTTTGTTCTTTATCAAAATCTTTCATTTGCTAACTATGCCTGTCAGTAGTTACTGACTTCAGTAGTTAGAATCTTTTATTTATCTGGCAGTAGTGGCGCTCGCTGTATTGCAGTCGATTGAGTAACGAAGATTTTTTACTGAGGTAAGTGATTTGTGAAGGGTATAGGTTAATGTTAGTCAGGGCCATTCTTTTGTAGGGATTATTAAAAGTCAGATTGCGTTGCGCAAAAAATATTGTGTGTCAGTTTAGTGATGATCCGAATAAGTAAAGAGAGAAATGTCTGAGTGCGTTCAGTTTTGCTCAGCTGTTTGAAAATCAAATAACGTAAGGGGTTTATCATTATTCATTAATTTTTCTAAGCGGACGTTTCACTATAAACTGACTCATTCAACATCATTTCGCTGAAAGAATCTTTCAAATGTTCTATAGAATATATAACTAACTAGGTCACATTCACACAGGTTGATGAATGGAAGCTACACACCGGTGTAAGTGGATAACTAAGCTCCCATAAAATTTTAGGAATGCGGATCACAGCTGAGATATTTCTCCCTGCTGGAAGACGCGTGTCTGCTGCGTCGAGGCCCCATGCTTTGGCCTTCTTCAAAATGTTCTTGTGATCTGCATCGGCTGTATCGTACAAGAAATTATACGTCCCCACCTGTCCGATCTGTTTTTCTGTTTCCGTAATTTCCACTGCGTGCAG
This sequence comes from Schistocerca nitens, assembly GCF_023898315.1. NCBI lineage: Eukaryota > Metazoa > Arthropoda > Insecta > Orthoptera > Acrididae > Schistocerca > Schistocerca nitens. The sequence continues at coordinate 540,158,468 of NC_064618.1, read as the reverse complement.
TGCACGCTTGCCGATACGACAGCTGTGCCTCCCGCCGTTGCTGACTCAGCCGTCAATGTGAGAACACGGCAAAAAATGTGCATGCAGGCACTTACAGCCGCCGACCGTGGTGGCAAATTTGTATTTTGAGACGCGGCGGCTGTGGCAGGTGACCGCCGCTGTAAAGCCGCCTTCTGCGTGTCAGACACGATACAACAACACGCATTCCAACGACACGTTCTGCCCTCCGTGGCTCAAAGTCTCAAACCGCGCGGGCAGACCAAGTTCTGTGTGGCCAGGCCTTTAACTGTCAGTGCCGTCCTGCCGCAAATGGAAAGCAGTGACTCACAAGCGAAGGCCGAACGCTTGCCGCAGGGAAACTCCTACCGACCTTTCAAGGCGCACTGACCTAATACGTATGGAGTAAGGCGTTGCGTTGCGTTAAGAGAAGGCGAATGATCGGACCCTCAACGACAAAAGCACAGGCCACAACTGACAGTAAGTTTTCACTGCAGCGAACGTCCATCTGAAGAGCGAGTTTTCCCCTGGAGCGGATTATTTTCGTCGTTAACCATATCTCCCTTTGCAAAATGGTTTACGTATTCATGCATGCCATTTCGTTCATTTGCCAGTAAATGAACTGCTTTCGATAACCGTTGATGCGCTGGAAGCCTCAGTTCAGTACTTCAACTTTCTTAACGTAATTTCTGGTCCGACAGCACACTGAATCCGTGATACAGTTCGCGTATCTCACGGTTTCTCTATTTCTGTTCGCTAAACTCAATTTCTTCCTTAATCGCTCCAGACGAATGTCAAAGAGATTATTTAAATTGGCTCTTGGGAGATGTCCTCCAACATCTAACATTGCCCCCGTTATCATTACACCTTTAATTATCTCGACATCGACGGGTCTTTCTTTTCTTCCTGTATCTCAGATTAATATCTTTCTGGAACACGATTTCTTCCTAACGGACAATGACCAGCGTCGTGCATCGTTCTTTTCATAGTATACAGCACACGACTGGCGTATGTGAGGAATCCGGCACTATTTTTACTCAGGCAAACGCAGGAATGCTATTATTAGTGCGCTAGGTGTCCAAGACGAAACGAGCACAGCAAATACCTCCCTCATTACGAGTGACGCTAGCCGAAGGTAAATGTGTTTTCTGCAGACGCGTACCAAATGTGTTACACGCTTTATCGTCAGAGCTGGTAGGTTACTATTAGCAATATTTGTACCTGCTTTTTCACAATATAATGACAATGTGATTACTAAAGCAAACCTTGCCCTCACGCAGATAGTACTATTTTTGTTTTGACACAAACGTAGTGACTCATCCTGAAGCTCCTCCTGGCTTTGATTATGATTTAACTGGAAAGTTCACCATCTGTTTGCTTATGAAATCGAAATGGGAGGGCGCCATTTAATGTATCTAGAAGCGTCACTGCAACAATTCTAAAATACACATTACATTTTGTTGTACAAAATGGACGTTATTTAGTTGCCGTTTTCTCATCATATAATATCAATGTGATGGCCTTACTATGGCAAAGCTTGCGCTTACGCAGATAGTAGTGTTTCTGTTTTGACATAAGCATAGAGATTCATTCTGAAGCTCCACCTGCCTTTGATTATGATGTAACTGGAAAGTTCAGCACCTCTTTGCTTATGACATCAGAATGGGAGGTCGTCATTTAATGCATCTAGAAATATTATTGCAACAATTCTAAGATATACAACACATTTTGTCACACAAAACTGGCTCCGATGGACGTTATTTAAGTGCTGCGTGGTACAGTTTTTAAGACTCACACCCAAGTTTTAATTATAATTTTCCGCATGGCGTTTCGTCTCCTACAGCGGGAGACGATTTCAAAGGCCATGGAGATAGTTGTTTAAATTCACCGTCGTCAACAGCTTCTAAAAACGAATGATTTTACTAGTAGCAACAGCAAGGACAGCCGACCTGTATGTCCATACACGTACAACAGCCCTCTGTGACGTGATCGAACACTGTCAGATATCACCAGTATGACTCGAAATGGATCTGGGGCCTTTACATAAAATCAACGAGGGCTCTTTATTTTAACGCCAAGGCTCACAAACTGACTAATTACTGTCATCTTTCCATCGTATTGATATTACTTTAGTGTTCATGTATTTCTGTGGCATCTTTATACACTGATGGAAAAATTTCGGAACACAAACTAGTAAGAAATGTAGGCCTACAGAAATGAAATATCGGGAATGCATTTGAGTGATTAACATTGCAAGATAGGTTAATGTAAGCGTGAGATAAGCCATTGCAAATGTGAAATGTTGCTACTTTAATAACCAGTGTAACCGCCCGAATGTTGAACACAGGCATGCAAACGTGCATATATTGTGCTGTGCAGGTGCCAGATGTCAGTTTGTGGGATGGAGTTCGATGCCTGTTGCGGTTGGTCGCCCAATACGGGGACGGTTAATGCTGTTAGTGGAAGGCACTGGAGCTGTCGTTCGATGATGTCCCGTAAGTGCTCAATTGGAGACAGGTCTGGTAATCGAGCAGGCCAGTGCAACATGTCGACACTCTGTGCAGCTTGTTGGGTTACAACAGTGGTGTGCAGCCGAGTGTAATTCTGTTGGAAAACACCACCTGGAATGCTGTTTATGAATAGTAGCACATGTCGAATCACAAGACTGGTGTACGAATTTGCAATCAGGGTGCGCGGGATAACCACGAGAGTGTTCCTGCTGCCATACGAAATCGCACCCAGACCATAACTCCAGGTATAGGTCTAGTAAGCAGTCAGTTTGTTGCAGGGCCTCAATCGACCTCCGTCTAACCAGCACACGGCCATCACTGGCACTGAGGCAGAACCGGCTTTCATCAGAGAAAAACGTACAGAAGTGACCCTCAAAGGAGTTTATCTTGAATAACTCGAAACCCGTGGCATCCAGAGAAAACGTATCCCAGTACAAAATTTAACTACATTAAAATTTCTGCAAAAATGTGCTGTTCATTTTTTCTGTAGGACTAATAGTTCACATGTAGCGATGGAGAGAGTATAAAAAAACCTTGGCGTGGTATTTGAAGGTGTTGCGGGCTGCATAAAGCCCAGTGGTATGGACAGCTGTATCACCTGTATACAGTCAGCTACTTCGCTCTCACAGACTGTATGCTATACATAGATATTTCTTCTTTCTCATTCATCGAAATTTTATGTTGGTCACAAATTGCAATAGGTTCTGAACTTTTCACTCTGATTAAGTCCATAGAAGCATGGTATTTTCCAAATGTACTTCTGACCCAAAAACCATTGTGGTAGCTGGAGCCAAAGGTTTTTGTTAATCATGGCTTTTTCCTTTTTTGTGCTGATATTTCCATAGAAACTTTCGTTTCCTACCGCGGTTTCCTATACATCCAATTAAAAAGTGAAATACGATACCAGTTTTATAGATTTAGCTGTAAATTTTTTTAATACAACGAAATATTTACGTAAGTATTTCCAGCTCCTATTTCATCCATGCAAGGGCTGAATTTCCAAAACCAGTGATACACTATATTTTTTTTTATTTCTAACACAGAAGCAAAATGTAAATTTTCATATTTTTAGTTTTGAAAATGCTTTCATAATGAAATATTTTCATAAAACTGTTCATCTCAAATTTCACTCCCTTAGTGGGTTAAGTTTCGAAAAACAGTGAAACATATTTTTTAAATTTCTAACCAAGAAATCAAATACGGATTTTCATAGATGCCGCTTTCAAAATGCTGCAATAGTTCTTTAATAGTGATAAAAACATTCACCCACTGTTTTACCCCGTAGTGGCTGAATTTCCAAAAATGCTGACACGTGCATTTTTTTTATTTCTGACTGAGAAATCAAATATCAATTTTCGTAGTTCTAGCTTCAAAACTGCCTTAATAGCGACATGCTTTCACAAAGCCTTTCATCCCCTATCGAAAAACCCCTTCTTAAACGTGGCGTCTGCAAATTTCAAATTTCCACCCGTAGTGGGTTGGACTGGGCGATGAGTCTGTGCGTGAGTCAGTCAGGTGGGACACTGCCTTTTATATATAGAGATAATGCACCTAGAAGAGATAACAGAGCATACAAAGTCGAGTGCGTTTGGAGCAATACTTGAAACAGCAGCTGTAATTCTATTTTCCGCTGCTTCACACGTGTGTCGCACCAAATGCCATTGACAGGCTGGGAAGAAAGGAGGAATCGTTACATTTTAACCTTTTGTTTCTGTTGAAATATGGTTTTGTTGTGAACCGCTGTGCTATATGATGATGACTCCTTGTACCCTGTATGTAGGCACTGCCCTGGAAAGTGTTTTTCATTCCTTTATCCAGCCATGCGGCATCCTATCAAACTGTAAACTTCACTTAACTCATAGGCCCCATTAATAAGACCATAAATAATTCAACAGCTGTGTTATACAAGAAAACTGAAATTTTTATTAATGCGTTTCCCTTTCTGCGACCTGCCGTCTTGGGTAATATCGTTTGTGTTCAGTTCAAATACTGTCTCTCCGTACCAGCTTTTCAGCTGAGGCGTAGAAGAATATACTTTTCACACAGACATGAGATGAAAAACGACATGAACAAGTTTATTGCTCTCTATGAAAGTTAACAATATTGTCCTGTAAATCACGTCCAAAGGAATTATTAAAACAGATTTCAAAAATTTTTTCGTATGAACACCTAAAACTGAAATGAGTTGGAATCGATCTCAACTCCATTCGCATCCATTGTAACCTCCAGCCAAGTAAATTCTGGTCGCATTATTGAGAGAAGAGATGCGCAATACTGCAGAAGAACAAAAAATAAGTAATTATTACATTTGGGATCTCTAATAAAAATGTGGTCTTGATTTTACCATATGCTTGGAACACAAAAGGTGAATGTGCGAAAATGGATAAAACGAAAACGTTTATTGTAGGAAATACGTCTTCCACATCAGCTAATGTTATCAGCTATTCCTTAACTAACAAGCAACGTATTCACTTTCATAACGAAAAAAAAATTGTTGCAAAATCGTTACCGCTTGGAAACGAAAACGCATAGAAATTGTTATTTACTGTCCAATTTGTTTGTCAGGGTAGGATGTGAGTTCGGTTAATGAATTCATTTTTTTTTCTAGAGGGGGGGGTTAATAATAGCTGTGCTCATCTGCTCCTTTCTGGGTGCTCCTTTGTACGAGTATAAACTCTGACATTTCATAACAAACGACTGCCTGCGTCATTCCAGATACGCTGTCACATTTAATGCAAACTATACCGCTTGCTGTCCACGAAAGCCTGTGGTGCACCATACCACTTCGATTTAACGCCTGCGAGAATCTACGCTCATTGCTATATCGGAAAACAATGTCCTAGCTACCGCGATCGCCAGAACTCGCTGCGGTGAAGTTTTTCGTTTGAGGTTACGTGAAGTTGTTGGGGCGTGTTAAACACAAGGAGAACATTAAGTGGAACTACTTGGTAGGATATCAGCTGCCTTCTTCGTTTCATAACAGATAAATGGGATATTTGAGACTGTGCGACAAATTTTATGTGCCGTTGTAACTTATATGACGTCTGAGTTAGCCCGTATGTTAACTGGACTCTGTCGTAGATCCCTCGAACAAAAACAGTGCCCTGTAGTTGGAGCAGCAGACATTCGTCTACAAGAAGGGTAGCAGCAGTGATCCACAAAACTTAAGATCCATTTGTTGTAGAATCTTAGAACATATTCTATGCCCAAACATAATAAGGTATCTCGATGAGAGCGGCCTAATGTACGCTAACCAGCATGGATTCCGAAAGTATAGACCGTGTGAAACCCAGCTCGCACTTTTCTCAAATGCCTTTCTGAAGGCAGTCAGCCATGAAGTATTTCTCGTTTTCCGAAAACCATTTGACTCACGATCTGTATCAAAAAGGTATAGCGGTTCCCGCTGAAACAACCGGTTTTCGGTCATATGCGTTTTTTTAACACCAGTTTAACCGTACTGTTAAAACCGCTCAAAGTAACCAATTTCTGAAATAACCGATTTTCGGTTTTTTATTCCTATTATTCCCTGTGATAGAAACAGAACAAAGACTATCAAATTTTGATTTCTTCAGCTTCGTGATACATGGAATCAAAATATTAAGTTAAACAGGCGAATAAAAGAAAACATAGTCTGTCCACTGTTTGCTATTTTGCTATAAAAGTGATAAGTCGTTCACTACTACAGATAAATGATGAGTATTCTCCTACAGATTTCAATTTTTTGAATCTGTGCTCAAAAATCAAGTGTAATTGAGGATAATACCCTATATATACATTAACTGTGTGAGTTAACGAGCATTGAGCTCTCATTTAAATATATGGCCGAAAGAGTCAGCCTACAGGAATTGTGAAACGAACCCTATCGTCCAGGACCGTGTGCCACGAAGGGCGCAGATTCACCACGAGATGTGGAAAGTCGCAGGCGTCTATTTTCTATTGAGGGCTAAGCGCTGTAGAGTGCGAGTGAGACAGACGAGAACCTACATCATAGAGAAACCCAGTAGAAGGTTTTTGTGGGCAAGGAGACGTAGCAGTGTTAAATATGGCGGACCTAAGATTGGCCATAAAGGGAAACATTTATGAAAACTATTTAATTCTGTAGTAATGCAGGGAATCAAGCCACAGTAATGTTAATCTACCATTGTCCACAAAATTTCATGGTGATCCCAATAGAACTTGAATATTGATCATATCTATAATAGTTTAGGATTAACTGTGAAAGTGAAATTAACAAGTTTTGTAACAAAGACCTGAATGCTAAAATTTGAACGCTTTGATCGATCTTAACGATCGGCATTTCATATAGAGGCGCATTATTAAAATGACAAACTTTGTAAATATCAACTCTCTAAATTTATTTTTTTAAAAGGTACAGTAAATTTAAATTGTCAGTATTTTCAGTTAAGCATCAGATCATCATTTCCTCGACGCAAAACAAATTGAACGATGACAGCATGACACCCTATTGAATCATTTGGTAACAGAATATTTGTTGTAAACTTTAGTGCATAATAGTTACTTTTGTTCTTTATTTATTTATCAGAAAGCCCATTGGTGTAAGAATACTGTCCGTGGCATTCAAAGCTAAGAAGGAAATTGTATTGGTTTTATGTAAAAGAATTTAACGTTTATTGTGTAACAGATATTATTGTTACTTTATTTAGAACGTTAAAGTGGTAAAGCCTTGGTTATTTAAATATGTTAAAATGTAAATAATGTAGAATAAGCTGTAGCCCATCAGATGGACGGCTTCAGGAAAGGGAACTGCCCTCGTCAGTTGAGCGAGAATATTCGTGTAAATATCGAGGTGGAGTATAGTGTTTCGACATGAGATTGGGAATGATCGAACTGTAAGAAATGGATATGCGCTCCAGTGAAACAGTAACTCTAAATACGATCACTTTCGCTATTAGTTTGCTTTCTCAATAAACATTATTCTAACCAAATCGCAACTGTGGGCCGACATCATCTACGGGTCGTTAATTTAGTTCCCGATATTATTATTACTGTTATTACACAACTGGAAATGGAAAAAAGAACACATTGACACCGGTGTGTCAGACCCACCATACTTGCTCCGGACACTGCGAGAGGGCTGTACAAGCAATGATCACACGCACGGCACAGCGGACACACCAGGAACCGCGGTGTTGGCCGTCGAATGGCGCTAGCTGCGCAGCATTTCTGCACCGCCGCCGTCAGTGTCAGCCAGTTTGCCGTGGCATACGGAGCTCCATCGCAGTCATTAACACTGGTAGCATGCCGCGACAGCGTGGACGTGAACCGTATGTGCAGTTGACGGACTTTGAGCGAGGGCGTATAGTGGGCATGCGGGAGGCCGGGTGGACGTACCGCCGAATTGCTCAACACGTGGGGCGTGAGGTCTCCACAGTACATCGATGTTGTCGCCAGTGGTCGGCGGAAGGTGCACGTGCCCGTCGACCTGGGACCGGACCGCAGCGACGCACGGATGCACGCCAAGACCGTAGGATCCTACGCAGTGCCGTAGGGGACCGCACCGCCACTTCCCAGCAAATTAGGGACACTGTTGCTCCTGGGGTATCGGCGAGGACCATTCGCAACCGTCTCCATGAAGCTGGGCTACGGTCCCGCACACCGTTAGGCCGTCTTCCGCTCACGCCCCAACATCGTGCAGCCCGCCTCCAGTGGTGTCGCGACAGGCGTGAACGGAGCGACGAATGGAGACGTGTCGTCTTCAGCGATGAGAGTCGCTTCTGCCTTGGTGCCAATGATGGTCGTATGCGTGTTTGGCGCTGTGCAGGTGAGCGCCACAATCAGGACTGCATACGACCGAGGCACACAGGGCCAACACCCGGCATCATGGTGTGGGGAGCGATCTCCTACACTGGCCGTACACCACTGGTGATCGTCGAGGGGACACTGAATAGTGCACGGTACATCCAAACCGTCATCGAACCCATCGTTCTACCATTCCTAGACCGGCAAGGGAACTTGCTGTTCCAACAGGACAATGCACGTCCGCATGTATCCCGTGCCACCCAACGTGCTCTAGAAGGTGTAAGTCAACTACCCTGGCCAGCAAGATCTCCGGATCTGTCCCCCATTGAGCATGTTTGGGACTGGATGAAGCGTCGTCTCACGCGGTCTGCACGTCCAGCACGAACGCTGGTCCAACTGAGGCGCCAGGTGGAAATGGCCTGGCAAGCCGTTCCACAGGACTACATCCAGCATCTCTACGATCGTCTCCATGGGAGAATAGCAGCCTGCATTGCTGCGAAAGGTGGATATACACTGTACTAGTGCCGACATTGTGCATGCTCTGTTGCCTGTGTCTATGTGCCTGTGGTTCTGTCAGTGTGATCATGTGATGTATCTGACCCCAGGAATGTGTCAATAAAGTTTCCCCTTCCTGGGACAATGAATTCACGGTGTTCTTATTTCAATTTCCAGGAGTGTATATGTTACGTTAACTTTGTATTTCGCAAACTTGCCATCAGCCAGACGATTTAACCAAAGGGTCACAAGTGTCTGCCCGCATCTCGTGGTCGTGCGGTAGCGTTCTCGCTTCCCACGCCCGGGTTCCCGGGTTCGATTCCCGGCGGGGTCAGGGATTTTCTCTGCCTCGTGATGGCTGGGTGTTGTGTGCTGTCCTTAGGTTAGTTAGGTTTAAGTAGTTCTAAGTTCTAGGGGACTTATGACCACAGCAGTTGAGTCCCATAGTGCTCAGAGCCATTTGAACCACAAGTGTCTAATTTAGGGCGTGTAATCCGACATGTGCGGTTCAACCCCTAGACGAGTTTGAGGCAAGACATTTCGACGAAGAGGAACCGCATGTGAGCCCGAACATCTCAGGGAAGTTAGCTCACAACAACTTGTGTGTTGTCAAGAGCTGCAAGCAGGTAAAGGGAAGTTATGTAGACCCAGGCAGCAGATCAGCTGCATTCTATTTTTACTCTAAATCGTGAGTGAATTGTTAAGTTTTAAGCTTTCGCCTTGTTGTGCCTCCTCCCGTTTTTAATCTTTTAAAGCAAATGGAGTATTGTAATTCATTGATACCACACTTAATAAAATATGTGCAGACCAGGGATGGTGCTGTTCTGTAATACAACAGATGTCTGATAACAACAGTGAGAAACTATGTAATGTTGTTGCATTAATTTGTTATGAAGGCGGTGCTGATGGATAAGACCATTAAAAGCGGGTTAAAAGCTGTGAGCTATCTGAGGAAGTTAACCTTGCATTACTGTGCAACTGTTTCACCAGGTATCCAGTCTAGCTTACCAAATTCCCAACCAGACTAACATTAATTATAATATTTTAATAGTCATAGGACAACCGGTGATATATATATATATATATATATATATATATATATATATATATATATATTTAAATTATTAATATATATATTTAAATAAAAAGAAATAAATCAGTTTACATTTGGAAATTTATTTTAACATTGATCATTGAAATTTCAGCATATTAAACTTGATTCATAACTAAACTGGTGCCTTATTTAGGATTGTGAAAATGTGAGTTTGTAATCTTACGGAACACATCAAATATGGAGCCAAGACTGGGAGACTGCATACAACACTGCATTCATAAAATAACACACAAAGAACGTTGAAACATATGCAAGAGGAAATGAACCACAACCAACCGATTCAATTTTCACCCAAAGAAGTTACGTTCGTAGCGCAATCCTGTCCGTCATGAAATTACCACACACTGGTATACTAAATTCATACTAACTCTCTGTGAAATCTTCCCGAAAAGAATAGATGAGGACTACTTTGATGCTTACACAACATGCTTCACGTGGTCAACTTGGTTTACACAAAGAGTGTACTCCACAATAATTTTGATAATTAAAATAAATTAGATCGAAAAGCAATTTACAAAAGAAAAACCTCGAACTGGTTACTATCGTCTTACTATTAACCTGATGGGTCAAACAATTGTATAAGCACGTGGTACTGGTCTCACAAAGTACACCCCACGTGGGTTGAACATAAAGAAAAGTTGCTATATTGAAAAATATTGTCAAAACGAGACGTTATAATCTCACGCACATTCGCATTTAAGATTGATGATCTTAGAGTTACTGATCAACACGTGGTTCCACTTTACTCACAAAGTAGTGACAAAGCAACTACTGGAACATATTCTGAACTTCACACTCGAAATACACTGCGTTGCAATTTAAGATAACATTAGATATTTTAGAGCTAAACCTGAAATAAAGGTGATTAAATTTTCAGTTAGGCTGAACTTAAGAAATCCATTGTCCTACGGACTTAGCAGACACGCGCTTAGCCGGAGATCTTACCACCTCAGACGCTCGCCGCGGACAGACTGACCTGCGCTCCTACCGAGCGCGCTTCACAGATACAAACGGAAGTGACCAGAGAGGCAGCTCCGTATACCAACATGACAAGGGACGGACAGGACCATACTAAGAATAGAAACCTCTTTGCTTCTAGAACGCGTAGCTACCTGTTCCGACGTTGGTCCTACTGTTCTCTAGCAGACAGGCTTGTCTGCTACCATCAAGCATGCAACTAGAAATACATTTGCTCATTCATCCTCTCACACAGAAGGGAAGGGGGATGACATTATCTTATCATATACAGTATATAAAAGAAAGTGGATGTAGGTTCCGTATGAGACAGTGTGACATGAATTACATATGAACTGTGTTTATAGTGTAGTAGTGTGACAGCTCGTTCTTGTTTATGTGTAAAAGTAACACTTTTCACTGCTCAGTCTCCTCCCAGATAGTCAGAAACACCACAGTAAATTTAGAAGAGGAATGTATGCCGTAAATTACAACAGATTTAAGAAATTAACATGAAAGGAATCCAACAGAGACCTTTCAACTACCATGTAGACCAGTTGGGGAAAGTCTTGCATACTGTATGTGCATGCATGCCACGGTGATAGGTACATCATTGGTTCGCAGTGCTGTAGAGGCCCCGCAAAATGCCGTGGCTGGTAGATATGCAGTCGGTTGGGAACATGTGGGGAGAGCGGTAGTGGCTGCAAAGGGTGGTGGGAGGGGGGGGGGGGAGTTACGGGCAGGCACTGTAGGGGAAATGACGAGCGCTGGAGTGGAAGTGCCTATTGTAAACTGATGTGCACATTTTGTAAATGTTAAGTGGAGCGCTTCCACACACTCACTTGCAAGGTGACCATTCAAAAAGAGCTGTCACCTCTGCTTTGACATCTACGCAAAAGAATTCTGCTGAAAATGGAGCGATTTATTTTCACTTGGCTTGGTAACCATTTTTCAGAGAAGTATCATGAGCGGCGAATTTTGTGTAAAACTTACACATTTTTCTTGCTGACATGTTAAAATCGGCTTCTTTCGCCAAAACACAGCGGAGTTTACAAAATGTCATCTCACAAACATGTTGTGTATACTCTGAAACAGTGGGTTTTGAAGTTTATTAAGTGAGTAATTCATTAAAAGCAAAATCAATAGCTTATGAAAAAGTATATTTTCGGTACAAAATAAATGTGTAATGTCTTCAATTATGTTGTTCCCAAACCTACAGCATTTGTCGTTTCAGCAACTATCGATGGCCCTTAAAAATTAAATTCTTTCAATAAAATAGCCTGTAGTTAGTGGGATAACACAGTAGATAACCAAGTTTTCCATAATAAACATATGGCAAAAATACTCTCCTCTTTACATGCTATCCTTTGTCAAAATCTCCTTTTGATATTTCAAATCGTGTATGAAATATGTGGATATATCACTCTGGTTTTATTACTGGCGTGGCATGATCGCAAATGAGTGTGTAACATCAGATCAATTTTCTCGAGACCGGTGACAAGTAGAGACATCCACCCACGCTACAGAAAAATTCTATACGTTAGCTAAATTTCTTGTGCAGCGGCGTTTAAGGGGCGTTCAAAAAGAAATGAGCTGGAGGTATAATTACAGAAACCAGCACCTGTATTTTAGAAGTATTGACCTGTCCCACTGTGACACAAGGCGGTGAATGGCTGTCTCATAAAATGCCCAGGGCTGCAGTGTTAACCAGTTCGGCAGGAACAGTTGGACGTCGTGGTCCGAGGTGATTCGTTTGCCCCTCAGAGACTTTTTAGGGGGAAAATCAAAGGAAGAGAGGTTCGGACTATGTGAACGGTAGCCGAGAACATCCCATTTGAATTTCTGCAGGAGTGCCGCGACTGTGATGGCCGTATGAGGCTTTGCGTTGTCGTGGAGCAGAATGACCCCATAGGTGAGATTGCCTTGGTCGTTTTGATTTGATCGCTTGGCGAAGGGTGGTCAAGGTTTGTGAGTAGCGCTGGCCATTCACTGTTGTCCCGTGCTGCAGGAAGTGAATTGGAAGGTGCTGGTTTCTGTAATTATGCCTCCGGCTCATTTCTGTTTGAACGCCCCTAATATTATGAAATATGCACCAAACGCAAAATCATAGCGACTCCTAATTTTCATTGCAAACTTCTTCGAAATTCTCTCAGTGTCTTACTTCCACGCAAATATCACGGTAACTATGATCGTTAACAAAATGATGATCACATCATCAAGAACCTTACATACAAAGCTGTAAGTAAAGTAGAAATGATTTTTTTACTAAATAGTTACTAGAAAACCGTTTGAGAAAGACTGCAGGGCGTGCGCCTTGTTACTGTCACGCCGATCGGCCAAAATTTGGCAAACACTGTCGGTCTAGCTTTCTGAACAAATGAATGAACTTGCCCAGCGCAGCGGCCACCGTATCATTCACGGACTCTACCAATTTTTATGCCACTTATTTATTTCCCGCTTGTTAAAATGGCTCTGATCGCTTTCCCCGTTCTAAAATGATAATGCAATATTTCAAAGCAGAACAAATTTTACAAATAAAAATTACTCGTCCTTTAAAAAAGCTTTATTTAAAAACGAAAAATTTAGTGCTTCTGTTATGAGTAATTGATAGTTCAGTTTTTTGAAACGGTTCTTAGTAAAAAGTCAGCCAGCTGATGACCCGAGAAGATTTCATAGCTGAAATACCTTTTATAACTCAGATTAAACAAAAACCGAAATCTACAGGTTGTTCAGAACCAAAATACCGGTATCAGATTTAACACATCAATTTTTCCCATCCCAAGTACCACATCTACACTTGTTATCAAAACTAATATCGGATGGGGTATCAAGCGAAGTTGGTAACTGGATTGAGATTTTTTTTTGGTAGGGAGGACGCAGCTTGCTATCTTGGATGGGAAGTCATCGACAGATGCAGAAGTAACTTCCGATGTGCCCCAGAAGAGTGTGGAACCTTGTTGCTCATATTGTATATTAATGAGCTGGCAGACTGTTTTAATAGTAACCTTGGACTTTTTGCACATGGTGCATTAGTGGACAATGAAGCCCTGACTGGAAAAATCTGCAAAAATATTCAGTCATATCTTGATAATATTTCAAAGTCGTGCACAGATTGGTAGTTGACTAAATGTTCAAAAATATAAAATTTTGCCCTTCACAAAATGAAAAAAAAAATTTAGTATCCTACGACCAGAGTATCGACGAGTCACATTTGGAAACGGTCAACTCGTACAAACATAAGAGTGTCACACTTTGTGGGGATACGAAACCTAACAAACACAGAGTCCCAGTCACAGGTAAAGCCGGTGGCAGGCTTCGGTTTTTGGTAGAATATCAGGGACACGCCATCAGTCTACAAAGGAGATTACTTACAAATTCCTTGCATGACCCATCCTAGAATATTGCTCGAGTGTGTGGGAAACGTACCAAATAGGAGTGACAGGGGATATTGAAGATATACAGAGAAGGGCAGCACGAATGGTCACAAGTTTGTTTGATCCCTGGGGGATGTCGTAGAGATGCTGAAGAAACGGAAGATAAATGTTAATTACCCTGTGTAAAGGCTGCTTACAAAGTTTCAAGAACCAGCTTTAAGTGATTGCCCTAGGAACATACTACAACTCCCTACATATCGCTCCCATAGGGACCGTGATGACAAGATCTGATTAATTTCAGCACTCACACAGGCATTTAAACAGCTAGTCTTCACGCGCCTGTCAGTGAATGGGACGGGAAGAAGTAATAATAATGGTGATAGGAGAGGAAATATCGTCATGCACTTCACAGCGATTTGCACTGTATGGATGCAGATGTAGACGCATTAACACTCGCTGCCTTCACTTTCAATCGTTGCTATGGGCTAAAATTGTTGCCGTAGGGTGTCAATTGTTTGTTCTTGTGGCTTTCAGTCCCATGACTGATTTGATGTAGCTCTCCATGCTACTCTACCCTTTGAAAGCCTCTTCGTCTCCGAATAAACGTTGCAACCTACATCCATTTGAGTCTCTATCTGTTGCTCTCCCTCTACGGTTTTTACCCCACACATTTCCCTTCATCACTAAATTGGGGATCCCTTGATGTCTCGCAATGTGTCGTATCAACTGATCCATGTTGTTCGTCAAATTTTACTGCAAATTTTGTTTTCTCCCCAGTCCCATTCAGTACAACCTCATCAATTACGTGATCCATCCATCTAATCTTCGGCATTCTTCTCCAGCACCACATTTCAAAAGCTTATATTACCTGGGCTCGAAAAACCGGTTTTTGTAAAGCGACTTCCCAATACCGCTTCTGGGAGATCAGGTAAACACTTCAAAATCGATTTTGGAGACCCTCATGTAGTTGCCAGTTTTCCAGCTCCGCAATTGATTTTCTCTCTCTTGTAAACGCTACTGGTTTTGAAACGCGCTTGGGTTGTCAAGTTACGTCTTGTTTTCAGAACATTCGGTTTATATGGACTTATTGTGCAGTGAAGGAGGAGCAGAAATATTTAAGTGAAGAGAAATAACAATCGTGTTGACTGAATCGGAAACTGGACCAGCTGTTTTCCAGGCGCCATATTTAACTGGGCTAGCAAATCCAATTTAGACCTTAGCATGTAAACACGACAGCGGAAAACGGTTTCCGAAATTCGGTTTACGTCTTTCGGAAAATATGTCGCATGTAAACGTAGTGATTCTCCTCCTGTCTGAACTATTTACTGTCCGCGATCCACGTCCATACAAGGCTGCACTCCAGACAAATACGTTCAGAAATGACTTCCCAACATTTAAATCTGTGTTCAGTGTTAACTAATTTCTCTTCTTCGGCAACGCCATTCCTGCAATTGGAATGATTTCGCGGCAGACCACCCGTATCGAGCTAAGGCCTGCAGTTGGTGAGGGATCAAGGCCTGTACTTTACTTGTATCACCTTTACTTCTGATTTACCTTTACTATGCGATGAGAATAGGGCAATTCTGTAATCGGTGAACTTAATTCTTCGCCCAAATTATAGGGTCGCAGGGTTGACAGAATGACGTACACTTCTACGGAATTAGTTTTTATGAACACGTCGGTATTTCATCGATAAACACCCATCGTATAAGGAGGGATCGCTTTGCCAACACTAAGAGTCAATAATGTGCCGAAACGGACCCAGTTTTACGTAAGGTCACAAAATTTTGTAGAAGAACCGATATGGTTTTCTTTTGTGAGCTTCCTGTTCTGCACACATTCTGGTATCGTTCCATTAACTGGTTTACGTCTTTTTGCACTCGTGGACCAAATGTCCCACTGATTTCTTGGAAACAAACAAAACCTGTTACTAACAGTTTTTCAGAAAGAGTTAATCCGTGCTGCGGAAAAGTGCGTCAGGTGATTCAGTTGGCCGACAGCTATTTTCGTAACTTTCTCACCTCGAAACTATAATGTTCTCTGCTAGACATGTGATACTTACATTCGGTTTAGGGCGAAATCAAGGTTGAATTCTGGAATTGTAACAAAGGTCTAAAGTTGAAACACTCTTGGCGTTTCCAATAATTCATCAAACTTTCGTTTGTCTTTGGTGCTGACGTATTTCGTGACATGACGCGATCAAATTTCCGCGTTCTTTCTTGAAAGAATTGCCCAAGGTTTTTGAGGCTTTGAATTCAAAAGTTTCTCATCTGTAACAAGGCTGCTGCAGCCCTTGTCCACTGTTGCAATGCTCGTACAGCATCCACAAGTCGACTGTTTCTGGCCTCTGTTAACAATCGAACACTCACGAATCTATCATTTTATATTTATCTCGAGTCGATCCGCCGCTTATCACTTTGCTCCTTCGCGGCGATAGCTGTTCTGTATTTGTGTTTTCACGTGCTGTCCTTTGCCAACAATTTCAGTAGCCACTCCGGACAGAGTTCGTGGGGTGTTACTGCTTTTAACTGCAATCAACAATAAAATTCCCATTGTACAATACACGAGCATGAACGACATAGGTAGGTAAAAATAAATCACGATTTTAATGCTTTTTTAAAAAAAATATTTGAAGATTTTAATGTGCAAAATTTATAAATATGTTGTTTCAAATTTACCTTCGACTCGTACGGAACAGAATGTCTTTTGTTCTGATCTTCGTTTATTTCTGGTGAGCTGGCACACACTGCTTCTGTTTCGGTGCGTTCAACGTTCACCGCTGCGAATGTAGCACCCGCATGTCATGTTTCCATTACAGTCAATAGCTGCGAATCTTCAACAAATTCTCTATCATTTAGGAGGATGATGATTTCCTTGGCCATTTCTTGAGTCATAGTTTTGGACCGATTAGATGTCACCGTAGCTGGAGCTTTGTTTATTAGGTTCATTTTTCCCAAACGTTCAAAAAAATGGTTCAAATGGCTCTGAGCACTATGGGATTTAACTTCTGAGGTCATCAGTCCCCTAGAACTTAGAACTACTTAAACCTAACTTAAAGACACCACACACACCCATGCCCGAGGCAGGATTCGAACATGCGACCGTAGCGGTCGCGCGGTTCCAGTCTGTAGAACCTAGAACCGCTCGGCCACCCCGGCCGGCTCCCAAACGTTCAGCACAATAGTACACTGCAGCGGTTATCTCTTCTTTAGTTTCTGGGCTCACCCTTTCAGACACTTATAGGTCATCATAAACGATTTATCCTTGAGCAGTTTCGCTTTGATAAAATGATTGTGAGTTTTCTACAGCAGCCTGACTTCCAGTACTTTTTTCCTTGTTGTGCCTTTTTTTGTTTTACTCATCGCGGAAGCTCCATTGTATGTCTACTCACTTCAACAACTTGAAACGGAATGGAGATATGCCCCTACATATGACATCAAAGGGACAAAAGCAACCTAGGCCCGTTTTGGCTCTTCCTCGCACGGCGTGGAAACATTGACTGTCATTGAGTGTTGTCACGTAAGCCAAAATAAGTGTGTGTTTTTTTATTTTTCACCCTTCTTTCCTTCTTTTCATCCTGCGAAGTTTCGACTGTTTTAGAGAACGATCTATGGAGCATTCCCGTCGTCAGAGAATTGGAGCCTACTGTCTCAGCGATACGCAGCCTAATCGCGTATGACTATTCTGAACTCTGGAATCAACAAAAAAATTACATCACGAATTTATCCCATGCTTGAAGATGTTCTACAGTCTTATTGAGAGTGTTGGATCTATAGTCAGTAACTGGCTTACGTACGTGGAAAAATCTGTGGGGCTATTGTGACAGTGTGATTCGAATTTGGGACCAAGGTAAAATGGACTCAATCCAAATGGACGCCGGCCAAATGGACCGCTCGCGTGTGGAGGCCTTTAGAATTTATCATCATACCATACAAATGACAGCCTCAGACACCTCGTTATCTTTTTCAGGTCGTTATCTTTTCCAAGTTGCCGAGTCAATGGCCTTTCTGATCGCTCTTATCTCTTTATTGAAGTCTGCAGGCATCACCTCCTAGTCTACACAATTCTGCCATGTGTATTTCTCCTTCCCACAGCACTGTTTCCGTATGTATGATTATAAACTGGGGATGACTGACGGTCGATCACCAGAGCTGACAAAATTGCTGCATCTCGTTTTGCAGAGCGGACTCCATTAATTTTGAAGAGAACCTGCCACAGTCTCAAATTTTGTTTGTGCAATATTATCACAGCTCCGTTAATATTTCGTTTGTGGGGCATTATTCGAAACTCAGTACTACATTTATGCATACATTTACCTCAGTAGTGTAGTGTAGAATGTAGATTTGGCCACTTCTTTCGTGGTGGCTCCTTATACAGGGAAGCCAACAGAGGCCTCCCTACATATAGCAAAAAAACATGCGATGTTCGAAAAGTTATGTTGGACAATATGGCGTATTTTTCTAACCTATGCAAGTCATTTTAACTCTTGTAGCTGCCGAACTATAATACCGAATTGTTTAAACTGAAATACGTTCTTTATCTGTGGTACTGGAACGAGCTTGCGAAGAGTACTTTAGCGACATAAAGTCTGTTCCTTTTACTTAGTAATTAAAGGACTATGGTGTATTGTTTGTTGTAGCTCATAATAATACTTTTCATTGTGACTGCGACGTGCCATGGGCCACAGACGACGGGCTTGGATACAGGGCAGGAAACTACGACACCTGTTGACTCGACCTGACCTCGTTTGCAGTACATCCAGTCAGTACTGTTTCATACGCTGAAATCATCACGCTACAAAATGCGAGCTGCCAAGATGAGGAACTCTTATTTTCTCTTGTTTCAGTCCCAGTTCAAAGCCCCGTGTAATTAGTTTCGATCTTTTTCATGTTAGTTTTTTGTGTATTGCTTTCTAACTATAGCACAATAGAAAATTTTATCTTAGTTTTTTTTTTTTTTTTTTAATTTGAATAAATGTTTGGCAGTTGTGAAGTCGACCTCTGTTTGTTACACCTACTTCGTACAACTCCCATGTTTAGGCGACCCATATTAATAAATATAAACAGGACTACTCGAAGTTGATGTTTTCAATGTGATGGTGTTCGTCATGTTATGCAATGATGAATAACATGCAAATACGGTGACGCGTGGATATCGCTCATACGTTTCACAAACAGTTTTAAATGAGTCACTAATGCAGATTAGATTAAGCATGTTAACATTTTTTTGCTTCCTCTGGTATTATATTGTGTATTCATTTATTTGTTTGTTGAACAACGTCATTTTTTGTTACTAAAATTTTTCATTCATACTCATTTTTTGGTTACGTAGTTTCTCTCAACAACCGTACACACTTTCTCGATGAGCTGTTTTTACTACAGTGCACAACTAGTCGATTAAGACTATTTTACTGGACTGCGAATCTACACGATATGTTTCAGCTTGTATTCTAGGACATTCGAGACGATTCTAGAACATCTACAAAGATTCGTTAACATTCAAGAATATTCATAAGAGTTAGATAGCGTTATAGAACAAGCTCGAATTTTTTTCCCTGAAAAATGCATCGGGGCGAAAGAGACAGAAAATGTCCTGGTCACTACCACGATGTGATGGCGGCCACTACAAATCTCGACAACCACGTCAACTACCATCGCACAACCATTATAGTGCATAACGTGGGAACCGAGGGTAGCATCAAAAACAAAAACCCGATACCTTTCAGAATACAATAGCAGTGATGCTCTAAAGCATCGTTTACACCGAAGCGAACAAAAGCGAACGCGCAACAGCGAACTGGCATTCGCTCCGGTGTGAAAGCTATGCTCACGGTGTTGGGTTGTGCGCGGATTGCACGCGCAGGTGTTCGCTTGAGATGCGCTGATAGGCACTCGCAGGTGTTCGCTTGAGATCCGCTGATAGTCGGTTTCCGGGCGAACGTAGAAAGGAAGTTCGCTTCCTCGCCATCTTGGGTGATAGACACGTGCTTTGCCGAACTGTTGTGATATAGTATTTTGTGAAGTGATTCCGGAGCGAAGGAGTGGCTAAATTATACTGTTCTCTTTTTAAATGAAAAGTACAGGCCCCAGAGGTGTTTGTGGGATCCTAAAATCCTCATCACAAAATTGTAAACAAGAAGAATGACGCCTGCAAGAGAAATAAACGCAATTAAAATAAACCAGAACAAATAATGTTGACTAATGTAAAACAGAAATACACAAAAGACACTATCATTTACATTACTTACATTCAAGGTATCTATGTTAATGCTACAGTTTATCTCACTTTTACTACATTAAAAAACAGAAGCAGAACAAGTGAAAAATTTTTGAACTCTAATAATGTGTTTTATTCTACACTGAAGCGCCAAAGAAACTGCTATTGGTTTGCGTATTCAAATACCGATATATGTAGACAGACAGAATACGGCGCTGCGGTCGGCAACGCCTATATTAAGACAACAAGTGTCTGACGCAGTTGTCAAATTGGTTACTGCTGCTACAGTGGTAGGTTATCAGGATTTAAGTGAGTTTGAACGTGGTGTTACAGTCGGCGCACGAGCGTGAATATCAGGAATCCGGTAAAACATCCAATCTCCAAATCCGCTGCGGCCGAAAAAAATCCTGCAAGAACGGGACCAACCATGACTGAAGAGAATCGTTCAACGTGACAGAAGTGCAACCCTTCGGCAAACTGATACAGATTTCAATGCTAGGCCACCAAAAAGTGTCAAGTGCGAACCATTCAACGGAAGATAATCGATATGGGCTTTCGGACCCGATTGCCACTCGTTTACCCTTGATGACTGCGTGACACACAGCTTTACACCTCGCCTTTGCCCGTCAACACCGACTTTGGACTGTTGATGACTGGAATCATGTTTCCCGGTGGAACGAGTCTCTTTTCAAATTGTATCGAGCGGATGGACATGTATGGGTATGAAGACAGCCTCATGGATCAATGAACCGTGCATTTCAGCCGGGGACTGTTCAAGGTGGTGGAGGCTCTGTAACGGTGTGGGGCGTGTGCGGTTAGAGTGATATGGGACCCTTGATACGTCTAGATAAACACGTACATAAGCGTCATCTGCATCCATTCACGTCCAGAATTGCTACAGACTGGCTGCAGGATCATTCTTCCGAGTTTAAACACTTCCGCTCGCCACTAAACTCCTCAGACATGAACATTATCGTGCATACGTGGGATGTCTTGTAACGTGCTGTTCAGAAGAGATATCCACCCTCTCGTACTCTTTCGGATTTATGGACAGCCCTGCATGGTGTCAGTTCCCTTCAACACTACTTCAGACATTAGTCGAGTGCACACCACGTCGCACTGCGGCACTTCTGCGTGCTCGCGGGAAGCCCTCCACGATATTAGGCAGGTGTACCAGTTTCTTTGGCTCTCCAGTGCACAAACTGCAAAGCTTAAGTTATGAAATAGCCTATAAGACTGGTCTGTGTTACATTACTAATTTTGGACTCTTATCTTCCAGCCATTTACCTTTATAAAATCCAGGAATGTTTGGCATATGACGCTACGTAATTCAGGAATTATTTGGGAAACAGATGCTGGTGATATACGAAATAGATATTTGAGGCTAGCGTAACTGCCACTTGTTGCTAAGAAGCTCAATGTTAGTGCTAGCCTCTCTTCTGCAGATACGACTCGTCGATAATTTGTGCCTTGCTATGAAATTTTCGGTTCAGTTACTGCTAGAAGAAGGCGAAAATCATTCGTCGACATACGGGTGAAGTTCTCGAATAAACCAAGGATGGCTGCAGCTGCAAATCACCGATCAGAGCCGAACCACCACTTGCATCACGCCGGCGCAAAAATACAGACACCCAAATTTTTCTCTGTCTGCGCCGTTTGGCTTTCATGAGCAACAGCGTTCTCGCTGTGCAAAATAAACCAAGTTGTGTGTTTCTGTTCTCCGCCACGCTGAGCTAAATACCGATGTTAACGCGACAAAAAAGAAATACATCGCGTGCTTTCGGTTTCGTTCGTGTCAGTTTGAAAGTCTCCTCGTAGTTACAAGACAATGCGCGAGCGCAAGCGCACATTGCTAGCGAACGCACATTCGCCTGTGCACGGTCGTGTTCGCTTCGGTGTAAATGGGGCTTAACAGTTTTGCGATAAACTGATCTTCCTTAATGTCATCTTCTGCCAGTCCGTCCTTCCTGCTGTGCATTATTCATGTTAATTTTTGGTAAATATGTTTTATTATATTGATGGTTTGGTAATGCTCATATTCTACATGAAGTCTGTGGGTATTACGCCTGTCTCGTATATCGAAGATATGAGTTGAAATAGTTTTGGCACGATTAGCTCTCCAGAGGATATTGATAACTTACAAGGTCTGTCGTCTACTATCTACTCCAAGTGTTTTGGCTGGCTCTGAGCACTATGGGACTTAACATCTGAGGTCATCAGTCCCCTAGAACTTAGAACTACTTAAACCTAACCAACCTAAGGTCATCACACACATCCATGCCCGAGGCAGGATTCGAACCTGCGACCGTAGCAGTAGCGCGGTTCCGGACTGAAGCGCCTAGAACCGCATGGCCACAGCGGTCGGCCAAGTGCTTTGTTTCGACCTAGATCCTTCAGTGCTCAGTCAAATTCTTCAGAAGGGTTGCTTCCCCAATCTCACCTTCATTCACTTCCTATTCTCTTAATATTGTCTACAAGTTTCTTTCCTTATACCTATGTAACTGGCACTTAATACGTTTAGTTCGCCTCTTCGGGCGAGCATGTTGGGGTGTGCCCTCGTAGCGAGCCTTGAGAACGTGCCTCGGCCGAGTGCGCCGCCCGCAACTTCAGCATCACGTTGTAACAAGAGTCTTCTAGACAGTGGTACCTTGTTCCAACTCACTGCACTTCGGAAAGGAGCTGAGGCGCCAGCATTATGTGTCCCGTGTGATTCCCGAACGACACAGACACAACAAATGAACATGAAATAAAATACCTCGTATATGTTAATAAGAACAACTACAAATTGAAAGAAATGTGCGGTCCTTTTGCAAAATGGCAACAAGAATGTGAAACCGGCGGGAAAGGCATGATGTATAATGCGATCGAACTGAATAAATCTGAGAGATGGTTCCAAACTTAGGTATTTTGCAGTCAGTCAAACTACAGGCCAGGCTGTGTCTAGCAGTTGCTGTATCATTTTTCCTAGTTGAAGATTTTACTGTGAGAGAAGTATTCGTTGAGTGATGTAAACGAACTCAACTGCTTCAATGAAATGACGACAGAAAAACTGAGAATTGCATCAAAGAAGAAGAATGAAGAAAATGCCATAGATAAATGACTTCAGGTTGTTTCATATTTTGTATAGACTTTGCAAATGTTTGACTTTCTCCTTTCTCTGGTAGTAAAGCATGTGAGAGTACATCGCTTTACTCGATTTCAAGAAGATAGCCACAAGCAGGAAAAAGAGGAAATGGAAATAAAACAGATGAACAATCACGACAAATGCCTGTCACGATTTACCCACAAAACCTAAATTTATTATCTGTGTACGAATGCGATGTTCCTCTTCCCAGATAGGCACGTGATTCACTCACAAGATAATGCACTGCATCTTGTCCAACACATTTGCTGCGACCAAAGAACGTTCACAACGCTAGGCCATAAAGAAGTCATTGTGACTCTGTTTTGCAGTGCAGAATGCTTGAAGCGTTTGATCTACGTCAATGTTATTTGGCAATTTTTCGAGCCCTCAGGAATCTAAATATTTTTATTGGTAAATCCACAACTGTAGTGGGTTTACTTAACTATTTGACCTCTGACACGATGCTTCGTCTAGAGGTGCGAATCCACGGCTTCTCCTTGGATTTAGATGATTTTTGTTTTTGTGTTACCAATGAACAACTTAAAAGAAATGCTTTACGGAATGTTTGCTTTTTTATAACTTGAACACCTGCGAGAGGCTTTCAATAAGTAATGAAACACATTTTACCTCTGCCAATTTCGGTTGAAAAAATGCGAAATTTGTTGTGGAATATTGTGGCATATTCCCGCTTCAGCCCCTACAGTTTCATGAAGTCCCAATAGCTGACGGCACCTGTACTTAGCCTTCAAAACGGCGCATGTAATGGATGTACATTTCAAGCCGAGAACTGTCATTGAATTTCTTTTGCCAGGAAAGCAGGGTATCGGAGATATTCATAGGCGCTTGCAGGATGTCCATTGAGACCAGGCAGTCAGGAAATGCACAATGAGTCGTCGTGCGAGGCATCTGTCATCATCGCAACAAGGTCGCGAAAACGTGTCCTATCTCCCAGGTGCCGGTCGACCGCACCCAGATGTGACTCCCGCAGTATTGGAATGTGCGGACACTCTCATTGGAGGTCTTTGACAGATGTCACTTAAACACCTCGCTGTTGTCCGCGGCTCTTGGTCTTGCGGTAGCGTTCTCGTTTCCCGCGCATGGGGTCCCAGGTTCGATCCCCGGCGGGGTCAAGGATTTTCTTTGCCTCGAGATGACTGGGTGTTGTGTGTCTTTCATCATCATTTCATCCTCCTTCACTCGCAAGTCGCCGTTAAAGAACCGCCCCGCGAAGGGTCTCCCGGCCACCAATGCCATACGCTCAGTATTACCTCACTGCTCAGATGGTCGTCTCTGTTCGTGGTACTGATTCACTCGTCCGCCATTTGGGCAACGTAAGGGTATGTGTCCTCTGGGTACCTCACTTGTCCGCCAGTTGGGCAACTTAAGGGTATGTGTCCTCTGGGTACCTCACTCGTCCGCCAGTTGGGCAACTTAAGGGAATGTGTGCTCTGGGTACCTCGTCACCTAACAGAAGACCAAAAAGAGCAACGAAGAACAGAGTTGCTCGCTCGTTACGAGGCTGATGGTGACAATTCCTTGTCGAACACTGTCACAGGCATTGAAATATGGGTTCAAACAACGATCCATGGAGTAGCGCCACACCACCTCCCCTCCGAAGAGAAAGTTCAAAGCCGCACCCTCAGCAAGTAAAGGCATGGCGCCGGTGTTTTGGGACTCTATTCTGTTTGATGTTCTCCCTCATGGTGCAACGATGACGTCTGAAGTGCGTTGTGTTCCTCCAGGCGCTACAGTCTGGAACTGCGCGACAGCTACGGTCGCAGGTTCGAATCCTGCCTCGGGCATGGATGTGTGTGAAGTCCTTAGGTTAGTTAGGTTTAAGTGGTTCTAAGTTCTAGGGGACTGATGACCTCAGAAGTTAAGGCCCATAGTACTAAGAGCCATTTGAACCATTTGTTCCTCCAGGAAACTGAAGAATCAACTTTAGCGTGTTCGTCGCCTCAAAAATACAAAGCGAACTTCTTCTCCATGACAACGCAAGCCGTCCCACAAGTCTGCACAACCGGGAGGAGCTCACAAAACTTCATCGGACTGTTGTTCCTCATCCACCCCACAATTGGGATCTCACACCTTCTGACTTCCATCTGTTAGGGCCAATGAAGGACCCACTCCGTGGGAAGCAGTGCGTGGATAATGGGATGGTTGTTGGTGCAGCAAGACCTTGGCTCCGTCGTCGACCACTAGTGTAGTATCATGCGGGCAGCTAGGTCCTCCCACTCAGGTGGCGTAAGGCCGTCGCATTGAACGGAGATTATGCTCAAAAATAGGGTTTTGTAGCCAGAAGATTGGGGAATAATATGGTGTTCTGGAATCCTGAGTAAAACCAACCTGATTTCAAATTAAAAACGTGTTGCATTACGTATTGAACGCCCATTGTACAACACGGTAACACAGACACTGAACATTCACGTTCGCCGAAATCAATGTCACCACTAATACAGTGATGTAGCCCATGTGCAGCAGAGAACGCTGCTTCTCTATGCATGCAGATATGACATGTTTAAAATACAGTGATTGAACCTAACATCAGAGTAAAAGTGCAAAAAATATATAAAAGGTTACCATAGCATTTTCGAAATGAAAGTGAAAGGAATGCTACATCTGTGCATATCGAATATTAGTTCGGATGATTAGAATCTGGATTCAGACATGGTACAGGCAAAGTCTTTCAAAAGTGTTTTACTCATTTATATTAATTTATAAATATAGCGTGAGAAACAAGCTACCTGAATCGATGTATGTTGACCTCTCGCTTCGACTGCTATAGTCGGTTATTTCAAAAGACAGATTATAAAAAACTGTCTAAAATATATTTGGTAAGCGTGATAGCGTTACGGAGATGTTTAGCAAACTCAAGTGGCAGACTCTTCAAGAGAGGCGCTCTGCATCGCGGTGTAGCTTGCTGTCCAGATTTCGAGAGGGTGCGTTTCTGGATGAGGTATCGAACATATTGCTTCCCCCTACTTATACCTCCCGAGGAGATCACGAATGTAAAGTTAAAGAGATTAGAGCGCTCACGGTGGCTTTCCGGCAGTCGTTCTTCCCGCGAACCATACGCGACTGGAACAGGAAAGGGAGGTAATGACAGCGGCACGTAAGTGCCCTCCGCCATACACCGTTGGGTGGCTTGCGGAGTATAAATGTAGATGAATGTAGATGTAGATGTAGATGCTCTCGTGGAAACTGCTTTCACGAAATTTATTTTCTGACTGTGAATAAAAGGTGGCTCTTACTGTCAATCTTATCAACGATACGTAAGATATTTTAAAAAATTGAAAAGTTGAATTGTATGTCGAGTTGTTTGTGTTTATACAGCATGATCAGAAATAGTTTGAAAAGCTTGTAAGAGTATTCCAGGTCAGGTTGCGCTGGGAAATAATTATTAAGAAAAATTTCAGTACGTTGTGCCCTTTCCGAGTTAATTAACATTGGCCGCGCGGTGTAGCCGCGCGGTCTAGGGCGACTTTATTACGGTCCGTGCGGCTCCCCCCGTCGGAGGTTCGAGTCCTCCCCCGCGCATGGGTGTGTGTGTGTTGTCCATAGCGTAAGGTAGTTTAAGTAGTGTGTAGGCTTAGGAACCGATGACCTCAGCAGTTTGGCCGGCCGAAGTGGCCGTGCGGTTAAAGGCGCTGCAGTCTGGAACCGCAAGACCGCTACGGTCGCAGGTTCGAATCCTGCCTCGGGCATGGATGTTTGTGATGTCCTTAGGTTAGTTAGGTTTAACTAGTTCTAAGTTCTAGGAGACTAATGACCTCAGCAGTTGAGTCCCATAGTGCTTAGAGCCATTTTTGAACCTCAGCAGTTTGGTCCCATAAGACCTTACCACAGCTTTCCGTTAATTAACATTGAAGTTAGCCAATCAGGCCGTTGCCCTGACAAATTCAAGCGGTCCGCCGGATATAATGAGTGCCAGTTGTTCGCATAGCGTAGACGATAGCGCACAAGACTGATCAGTCTTAGGCTCGGGTTCCATCCTTACTACCGCCCCTAGACCAATTTTTGTATCACTCTCTTGTTTGGGTTTCAGGAAACCAAACAAGTTTGGCTTCACCGTCTCTGGCAGGTCAATTGAAATTGCGTGCATAGCGGCCTGATTGGCCAACTTCAGTGCTGCCGCAACGTATTGAATTTTTGTCTTAACAGTTATTTCTCAGCACAGCCTACCCTGCAACACCCTTGCAAGCTTTTCAGAGTGTTTCTGACCAGCGCGAATAACAAATATTTGGCAATAGAAGAAAGAAGAAAATTCAAGCAATTGTTTATTATGATCGAGCAGCTTCCGATATGCGAAAACTTAAGTCAAAGAAACAAGGAACTTGCAGTCAGAAGATATCGATTCAGTGCATGTTATACAGGGTGATTCCGTGATGGTGTTTCAAACTTTCAGGGATGATGAATAAGGGTAAACGATCAATTTGAGGTAAGTGACCCTAGTTCAGAAACGACGCAGTCGAAAGTTTCAAGCGAAAATGGTTCTAACACCTCTGACAGTGGCGTACCTTAAGAGCTATAAGAACTTGTTCATCTTCACCACTTCGCGTATAACTTTCGACCCGGTCGTTTCCGGTCCAGGGTCCCTTACTTCAAACTGATACATTTACCTTTCTCCGTCATCTCTGAAAGTTTGTAACACCATTACTGAATCACCCTGTAGATCTTTCAATATAGCGAAGTTGTGAGCTGAGAAAAACGATATCACAAGCATCGGTCTCTAGGCTTACGTACTACTTAACCTAACTTAAAGTAACTTACGCTAAGCACAACACACACACCCATGCCTGAGGGAGGACTCGAACCACCGTCGGGGGAAGCCGCGCGAACCGTGACAAGACGCCCAAGACCGCACGGCTACCCCGAGCGGCTTTGAAGTCTATGCAGGCAGCTCTGAGACACAGTAAATAATCACTGTGTAATACTATATACCGGATAGGTCCGAGAAAATTAAGCACATGTGTCCCGGGATCGACTCCCGTAGTTGTGAAGGTCAGGAGGAACCCTGAATAATAGTAAAGATGTTGCCGCTTTGTAGTGTATGGAATTGCCTCCACACTGGTTAAGAGACGAAAACTGTGAATAAAAATTACCCATTCAAAAAATACAATTACCCATTCAAAAAAAAGACCCTCGAGTAAAACTTAAAAAAAAGACTGTGATGGCTCAGTAGAAACACTGAATAGTGGTGGTGAAGTTGTTGCTGCTTTGTAGTGTATGAGGTTGCCTCCCCACAGACGAAGGGACGAAAACTCCGATTAAAAATAAGCCAATCAGTTAAATAATACACTCAAGTAAACTTTCAACAAAAGGGAGCTGGACAGGTCAATGGAGATAAACATGACAAAGGAAAGAACAATGTTAACAGAATCTTCCGTCGGTTCTTGGTAGGACAACATTATACACTCCTGGAAATGGAAAAAAGAACACATTGACACCGGTGTGTCAGACCCACCATACTTGCTCCGGACACTGCGAGAGGGCTGTACAAGCAATGATCACACGCACGGCACAGCGGACACACCAGGAACCGCGGTGTTGGCCGTCGAATGGCGCTAGCTGCGCAGCATTTGTGCACCGCCGCCTTCAGTGTCAGCCAGTTTGCCGTGGCATACGGAGCTCCATCGCAGTCTTTAACACTGGTAGCATGCCGCGACAGCGTGGACGTGAACAGTATGTGCAGTTGACGGACTTTGAGCGAGGGCGTATAGTGGGCATGCGGGAGGCCGGGTGGACGTACCGCCGAATTGCTCAACACGTGGGGCGTGAGGTCTCCACAGTACATCGATGTTGTCGCCAGTGGTCGGCGGAAGGTGCACGTGCCCGTCGACCTGGGACCGGACCGCAGCGACGCACGGATGCACGCCAAGACCGTAGGATCCTACGCAGTGCCGTAGGGGACCGCACCGCCACTTTCCAGCAAATTAGGGACACTGTTGCTCCTGGGGTATCGGCGAGGACCATTCGCAACCGTCTCCATGAAGCTGGGCTACGGTCCCGCACACCGTTAGGCCGTCTTCCGCTCACGCTCCAACATCGTGCAGCCCGCCTCCAGTGGTGTCGCGACAGGCGTGAATGGAGGGACGAATGGAGACGTGTCGTCTTCAGCGATGAGAGTCGCTTCTGCCTTGGTGCCAATGATGGTCGTATGCGTGTTTGGCGCCGTGCAGGTGAGCGCCACCATCAGGACTGCATACGACCGAGGCACACAGGGCCAACACCCGGCATCATGGTGTGGGGAGCGATCTCCTACACTGGCCGTACACCACTGGTGATCGTCGAGGGGACACTGAATAGTGCACGGTACATCCAAACCGTCATCGAACCCATCGTTCTACCATTCCTAGACCGGCAAGGGAACTTGCTGTTCCAACAGGACAATGCACGTCCGCATGTATCCCGTGCCACCCAACGTGCTCTAGAAGGTGTAAGTCAACTACCCTGGCCAGCAAGATCTCCGGATCTGTCCCCCATTGAGCATGTTTGGGACTGGATGAAGCGTCGTCTCACGCGGTCTGCACGTCCAGCACGAACGCTGGTCCAACTGAGGCGCCAGGTGGAAATGGCATGGCAAGCCATTCCACAGGACTACATCCAGCATCTCTACGATCGTCTCCATGGGAGAATAGCAGCCTGCATTGCTGCGAAAGGTGGATATACACTGTACTAGTGCCGACATTGTGCATGCTCTGTTGCCTGTGTCTATGTGCCTGTGGTTCTGTCAGTGTGATGTATCTGACCCCAGGAATGTGTCAATAAAGTTTCCCCTTCCTGGGACAATGAATTCACGGTGTTCTTATTTCAATTTCCAGGAGTGTATTATAACAAAAGCACCAGTCTGCTTTTTTTCTACAGTATTACTTTTATAGTGTTCACCGGTTTTCGGCTTACAAGGCCATCTTCAGACATTTACTGAGTATTGTTACCAAAGAAGTCACAATGTTTGCAAACAACTGTATGTTTCTGCTTCAAACTAGACGTGCTACTTCTCTTCCAATGTTTTTTGCAAATATTGTAACTTCTTTGGTAACGGTACTCAGTAAATCTCTGAATATGGCCTTGTAAGTTGAAAACCGGTTAACATTATAAAAATAATATTGTAGAACAAAAGCAAACAGGTGCTTTACATTTATTGTTCAAATGGTTCAAATGGCTCTGAGCACTATGGGACTCAACTTCTGAGGTCATTAGTTCAAAAATGGTTCAAATGGCTCTGAGCACTATGGGACTTAACATCTGTGGTCATCAGTCCCCTAGAACCGAGACAGGATTCGAACCTGCGACCGTAGCGGTCTAGCGGTTCCAGACTCTAGCGCCTAGAACCGCACGGCCACTTCGGCCGGCTTTCATTTATTATTGAAAGGACAATGGGCTGCTGGCGATGGAGATCTCGAGCGCTGGATCGTGATCAGTGCGGAAAATCATTGAAGATGCCAAGATTCAAAATGAACTGCCGAGCCACAGAAGAAGAAGTAGAAGAAGCAGGGCCGATATCTGAAATTAACTGCCCGATGAAATAAAGACAATGGTGTGAAGAACTTAGAGCTATCTCACGACTTGTAGTTTCCCTACTAACTTTGTATCAGAGGCTGAGAGCAGTTCACCTGGTCATTTGTGTTGTGACCACGGCTGTACAGACCGTCGAAGGACGTTTCTTACTAGACTTCAACGGACCATCCCGGCACGAAACCTGAACGATACAGTCAAATAAAGCGTGTTTAATTGGCAGTGTGTTGGCGCAGACAGGACGTCAACACAACGTCACGTCACTCATTCCTGGACAGAACGGTGAAAGTGAATCAATGAGGGACCACCTTTTAGAAAGTCAGTCTATAGTAATGGCAGTAAAGATCATCAACGGTGAAATCAAAATTCATAAAGAATATTTCCGGTAAAGGTACTTAACGGCCAACCGAAATGTATCCTGACGATGATGACGAAAGCTCCAGACCAAGAAACCTGTCAGGCAAGAACTCTGTGAAGCATTAACTCAAGACTACCACCGCGAAAACTACGTTCGCGATTTCTACGCTGCTGGACAGTGGAAGAATAGGAAACGTGCCGTCCAAACCGTTGTAACAACATTTCTTTGCTTGAGAAAATACACTGAAGTGCCAAAGAAGCTGGTATAGGCATGCGTATTAAAATACAGAGATACGTAAACAGAATACGGCGCTGCGGTCGGCAACGCCTATACAAGACAACAAGCGTCTGGCGCAGTTGTTAGGTCGGTTACTGCTGCTACAATGGCTGATTATCAAGACTTAAGTGAATTTGAACGTGGTGTTATAGTCGGCGCTCAAGCAATGGGTTCACAGCATCTCCGAGGTAGCTATGAAATGGGGATTTTCCCGAACGACCATTTCAAGAGTGTATCGTGAATATCAGGAATACGGTAAAACATCAAATCTACGACATCGCTGCTGCCAGAAAAAGATCCTGCAAGATCGAGACTAACGACAACTGAAGAGAATCGTTCAACGTGACAGAAGTGCAACATTTCCCCTGATTGCTGCAGATTTCAATGCTGGGCCATCAACAAGTGTCAGTGTGCGAGCCATTCAACGAAACAACATCGACATGGGCTTTCGGAGCCGGAGGCCCACTCATTTACCCTTGATGACTGCACGGCACAAAGCTTTACGCCTTGCCTGGGGCCGTCGACACCGATATCGGACGTTTGATTACTCGAATCATGTTGCCTGATCGTTAAATTGTATCGAGCGGATGGACGTGTACGGGTATGGAGACATCCTCACGAGTCCATGGACCCTGCATGTAAGCAGGGGACTGTTCAATCTGGTGGACGCTCTGTAATGGTGTGGGGCGTGTGCTGTTGGAGTGATATGGGATCCCTGATTACGTGTAGATAACGACTCTGACAGGTGACACGTACATAAGCATCCTGTCTGATCACCTGCATCCATTCATGTCCATTATGCATTCCGACGGACTTCGGCAGTTCCAGCAGGACACTGCGACACCCCACACGTTCAGAATTCCTGCAGATTGACTCCAGGAACACTCTTCTGAGTTTAAACACTTCCACTGGCACTAAACTCCCCAGACATGAACATAGTTGAGCATATCTGGGATGCCTCGCACCGTGCTGTTCAGAAGAGATCTGCACACTCTCGTACTCTTACGAATTTATGGACAGCCCTGCAAGATTAGGGGTGTCAATTCCCTCCAGCACTACTTCAGACATAGGTCGAGTGCATCCCACGTCGTGTTACGGCACTCCTGCGTGCTCGCTGGGGCCCTACACGATATTAGGCAGGTGTACCAGTTTGTTTGGCTCTTCAGTGTATGTACATGAAATGATATCAAGCGCCATTTAGGAGGTAGTACATAGCGCCTTTTTACTTCATCCTGTGCATCTCGTTTTCTTTCTCATTCACAAATAATATCGGAAAAACTGTTACTCTCCCGTCATGAAGCCAGCATTTTCATTGTTGAATTACACTGCGTGACATAAAAACTGAAGCAGCCAGACGGGCAAGGAGGAAACGAACTGGAAATTCACGAGTTGAGAGGGCATATGATGTTATTTCAGTGATTATAAATTCTAGTAAATTTTACGAGGAACTTGCACCCCTCTGGCGTGTGTACTGATTCTGGATGGATGTCATAAAACCGTTCTGTCCTCTCCTAAGGCAATCTGGTCATCAGACGTAACTGTTCCTTGATATCCTGGATACTGACGTGTACTATCAGGGCCATGCAGACTATTGAAGTACTTT
This sequence comes from Schistocerca nitens, assembly GCF_023898315.1. Classification (NCBI taxonomy): domain Eukaryota; kingdom Metazoa; phylum Arthropoda; class Insecta; order Orthoptera; family Acrididae; genus Schistocerca; species Schistocerca nitens. The sequence continues at coordinate 540,125,172 of NC_064618.1, read as the reverse complement.
AACATCATGAAGACGGTTCATAAACATAGGTATAATGTGTGGACGAGCACTGACCTGTTGAAAAATGGCACTCAAACGCCGTTGCGAGAGAGGTAACACATGCAGATACAGAATGTCCGTGACGTCCCCTTCCACACTGCCTCAATCACTACCTCAAGTTGTATCCGATGGCTCAACACACCATGACATCAGCAGTAACACCGCTGTGCCTTTCCAAAACATTGGAGGAATGTATCTGTCACCAGACCGCCGCCATGCTCACCGATGATGGCCATCGGTGTTAATGAAGAACCTCCAGTCGCCTCTGAACACAGTGCAACGCCATTCGAGAGCAGTCCATGTTTTCCCAGTTTTTGTTGTAGTGTTAAGCGCAGCCTACACATGGAACGATAATTTCCTAATTCGGCTGCTGCTGCTAGTCTCAGACCAAAGGTGCAGGATTACACAAATGTTGCAGAGCATCCAGTACTAGTTCTCAGATGGCAGGCGCAGGTGTGCTTTGTGCTCATCGTGGCAGTCCGCCCTTGGAGTCGCTAGGCGTGGTTGACCGGGACTTACCATTACGTTCCTGTACAATTCAATATTAGGTCACTTAACTATTTTCATCGGTAGAGTGACGGAAATTAATATAAAATGAAACGGACTCAGCCAGAACCCTGCGGACCCGTTTCGCACTGTCACGACCGAATGCCACTCAAATCTGTGTACTGTACTATTCGACCAGCAGGGCAAATGGAGACACACAATATGGCCCAATTTCAAACTCTGTTGGACGCTGATAAGGCCGTCTCACAGGAGTAGCCGCCAGTTCTGTGTCCTTTACAGTGATCACTCGGCACCTGACGCTGTTCGCTCCGGACACTGCCAGACCTGATAACAGCAATAAAAACTCCGATGGTTGTTCTACCTGTCACAGAGAATTGCAGCTCTTAATAACCGCCGACGGTATGAACATATACGATATTACATTGACATCCAACCATGCCCTCGGGGTTCTTCAATTTTCATTTCCGGAATTGAAATTTAAATTGAAAACGGTTGTTACTTCATCAACTTTCGTATTTATACTCAATCTTTGTGTACTTATTGCAAAATATACATTTTTTTTCATTTTGAGAGATATAGTATTTTTTTGCGACAAAACAGCCATAGGAAAAACAGCAGTTTCTCATGCAACCCACATAGTATCTTAAGACAACAAAGTAATCAATAAAATAAAGATTGAGAAGACACGAAACCACAAAATCCACTATTATTGCGTGAATCAGCGCGGCGAGAACGGTTAACTTCAATTGTTAGCAGACAACGCCATTGTCCCGGTCAACGTCAAATACTTCTTGACGAGGACGTTATACTGTGACGTTCAGTTCAGCTCTATGTCGTCCACTGTGACTCGATCTTTATTGTGCGCGCAAAAAAGCACAAATTGGATCGTGTGTGAATGGAGAGCATTATGTCTTCAAATGAATTTCACTGCAGTATGAAGTGTGCAGAATTATTTACATCATGCATTTCTCTGGAGGGTAAATGTTATTTTTTTTTGAATCATCAGTCTTCTGAGTGGTTTCATGCAACCCACCACGAATTCCTTTCCTGTGCCGACCTCTTCAACCTACAAGGAAATGGTCCAATGTCGAAACATGCCCCGCATTTTTTTTTTTTTTTTTTTTGTTTGCAGTAAGAATATACCGAAAGAAAGACCCTGCTAGGATATACTGTTTGCAATTTTTTTTAAAAATTGGATAATTGACAGATTCGTAGCTCGCGAAGCGGATGGAGTGATTTACACACCTACTGGAGCTATGCATGCGCAACATGGCAGGCGCTACATGGCATGCACATATCCTTCGTTGACGGCGCATCGGCAGATAACACAGCTCGGCGCGATCGTAATTTGTAAAACGAATTTCAGTTTCCGTTGATACCTTCTCTGAAACGTCCGCAGTTACTGTTCACTCAAATTTAAAACTCGTTTAATATCCAAAATAATTACCATTTGCTTTTGCCATAGTCTAAATGTTAACATTGGAGATAAAACACAATTAATATTTACTGTGTTTAACGTGTAATGTTAAGCAGCGTACAAACCATCTTTTATTTCGCAAAATCTGACTGTCAGCTGCATAAGTGGAAGAACGTATTAAAGAAAGTAATAAATGCACACCAAAACAGAACTCGCAAAACTTTGAAAGAAAAGCTATCTGAAAGATTTACTGTGCAGGGTAGCCAAGAAGTCCTGTAATCCCCACTAATAACCAACATAAACCCCTAAACTTAAATAAATAACATGAAGAACAGTTCTTTAGAGGAGTTTTCTTGAGATATGAATAATTTAGAGCTGCTTGTGAAAACCAGTGCACCGTAACTGGTGACGATCTACAAGAGTAAGCTTTCCGATTCGCAGTTGAGACGAACATTGTTGATTTCAATTCTTCTTCGACCTATTTGACCAGATTCAAGAAATCATACAGTATAGGACGTCAAAATAACGATTTTACTTCAAGTAAAAGTGTAGAGGAGATGCCGTTAATTAGTAGCTGACTTGAAGACAAAGCGTGCTGTTTTCGCCGATCAGTCACTTTTTGTGAAAGAATTGTGAGCAAACAGCACTTTATCATTTCGACGAGAAATACAGAGTCTATCATGCAATCGATTAATGGTGTGACACATACATATACGAGGTGCATTCAAGTTCTAAGGCCTCCGATTTTTTTTCTCCGGACTGGAAAGAGATAGAAATATGCGCATTATTTTAAAATGAGGCCGCGTTCATTGTTAATACATCCCAGAGATGGCAGCGCCGTACGGCAGATGGAATTTTACCGCCAGCGGCGAGAATGAGAACTGTTTTAAATACTTAAAATGGCGAGGTTTTCCTTACTTGAACAGCGTGCAATCATTCGTTTTCTGAATTTGCGTGGTGTGAAACCAATTGAAATTCATCGACAGTTGAAGGAGACATGTGGTGATGGAGTTATGGATGTGTCGAAAGTGCGTTCATGGGTGCGATAGTTTAATGAAGACAGAACATCGTGTGACAACAAACCGAAACAACTTCAGGCTCGCACAAGCCGGTCTGACGACATGATCGAGAAAGTGGAGATCGCCGAATGACTGTTGAACAGATCGCCTCCAGAGTTGGCATTTCTGTGGGTTCTGTGCACGCAATCCTGCATGACGACCTGAAAATGCGAAAAGTGTCATCCAGGTGGGTGCCACGAATGCTGACGGACGACCACACGGCTGCCCGTGTGGCATGTTGCCAAGCAATGTTGACGCGCAACGACAGCAGAATGGGACTTTCTTTTCGTCGGTTGTGACAATGGATGAGACGTGGATGCCATTTTTCAATCCAGAAACAAAGCGCCAGTCAGCTCAATGGAAGCACACAGATTCCCCGCCACCAAAATATTTCGGGTAACCGCCAGTGCTGAAAAAATGATGGTATCCATGTTCTGGGACAGCGAAGAACAAATTCCGTCCTGCACTGCAACAAAAACGTCCGGGAAGGACTGCGCATGTGCTGTTTCACCAAGACAACGCACCCGCACATCGAGCTAACGTTACGCAACAGTTTCTTCGTGATAACAACTTTGAAGTGATTCCTCATGCTCCCTACTCACCTGACCTGGCTCCTAGTGACTTTTGGCTTTTTCCAACAGTGAAAGACACTCTCCGTGGCCGCACATTCACCAGCCGTGCTGCTATTGCCTCAGCGATTTTCCAGTAGTCAAAACAGACTCCTAAAGAAGCCTTCGCCCCCGCCATGGAATCATGGCGTCAGCGTTGTGAAAAATGTGTACGACTGCAGGGCGATTACGTCGAGAAGTAATGCCAGTTTCATCGATTTCGGGTGAGTAGTTAATTAGAAAAAAAATCGGAGGCCTTTGAACTTGAATGCACCTCGTAAAACAATGACAGTGGTAGATATGAGTGGATTACTGTTCCCACAGCTTCATATCTGTCTTCAGGGACCTCAAGGCATATTGGGACCAAAAATTAATAAAAAAATGTTTAGTGGCAAAAAATCTTATAGTCGACCTATCAAAATCTGTAAATATAGGAAAGAATAATTTAGATTAATTCATTGCTTTTGTTAGACTCTTTGCCTGGACATAAATGATTATTGATGTAATTACGATTCCACCCGAAATAAGCAATGTGACTCTCAATAAGAAATTTTTTAAACTACGGAAAATATTTTTGAAGAAACTGTCGGACAAGATTATTTTCGTCACCTTTGTCCCATCTGAGGTTTATCAGGAGAACAGTATTCTTAAATTGCAGTCGTTTGTGCCTTATCAGTTTGCATCAGCGCGTTTTACGTGTCTCTTTAAGTGTGCCCAGTGTGCAGCACAAGAAGAAAAGCAACGGCCTGGACCATTTCTTACTCCACCGCAGTTCTGTCTAACTTACGCTAGTAATTACTGTGAAGTGCCTGGATGCATTGGTTTTTCTTGCCTCAGGTGTGCCTGGTGTACGGAAAATGTTTGTTTTTGTCGTTCAAATGATACTTCGCTTTATTGTGATGGCTATGGTGGACAAACAAGGAAATCATTGAAACTTCCTGGCAGATGAAACCTGTGAGCCGGACCGACACTCGAATTCGGGATCTTTGCCTTTCTCGGGCGAGTGCTCTACCGACTGAGCTACCCAAACACGACTCACAACCTCTCCTTACAGCTTTACTTCCGTCACTACCTCGTCTCCAAACTTCACAGAAGCTCTCCTACGGAACTTGCAGAACTAGCACTCCTGGAGGAAAGGACATAGCGCAGACATGGCCAGCCACAGCCGGGGGGGGGGGGGGGGGGGGGGGGATGTTTCCAGAATGAAATTTTCACTCTGCAGCGTCGCTGATACGAAACTTCCTGGCACATTAGAACTGTTTAAAAACAGCAATATCCGCTGCTGCGCTTGCTTGTCATGGGCGAGCCCCCCCCCCCCTCCCCACTAGGCAGGAAGGGCTGTACAAACCACTGTCATAAGCAGTTCTTCGTGCGACAATAATTAGTAACTTAAACATTTTTTAAATACTTGCAGAATGTCTTAGTAGCTAAAATATTGACAGTTCATTTCTTTCATTGTATTTTTCCAGCATAAAAAATTTCAGGATGGTTTTTGACATATCGGATTGGACCATTCCCTTGTTAGATTAGTAGTTGCACCTAACGTCCTCAGTTATTTGTTGGATTTATTCCAGTCTCTGTCTTCCCTTACAGTTTTTCCCCTCTTTGGTTTCCTCAGGCACCATGGAAGCTATTCCGTGATGTCTAACAGTCGTCCTATCATCCTACTCTTATTTTGCTTATTCTGCAGTGAACCTTCTCATTTCTCATCTTACCAGTCCACCTAATTTTCAACATCCTTCTATGGCACACCACATTTGAAATTCCATCTCTTCTTTACCCGACTTCCCGCCGTTCCTGATTCACTACCATACAATGCTGTGCTCCAAATGCGCATACTCAGAAACTTCTTCGTCAGACTGAGGCCAATGTTTGATACTAGTATACTTCTTTTGTCTGTGACTGCCCTCTTTGGCTATGGTAGTTTCCAGTTTATGTCCTCCTTGCTACAAACGTCTTGTGTTATTTTGCCTCCAAGCTAGCAAAATGTCTTCACTTCACCTGCTTCCTGGTCACCACTTTTGACAAGTTTATCGCTGACCTCATTTATAAGCCTCCCCACTACTTTCGTCAGATGACTCTCAAAGCCGAGCGGGATTAGCCGAGCGGTCTCAGCGCTGCAGTCATGGACTGTGCGGCTGATCCTGGCGGAGGTTCGAGTCCTCCCTCGGGCATGGGTGTGTGTGTTTGTCCCTAGGATAATTTAGGTTAAGTAGTGTGTAAACTTAGGGACTGGTGACCTTAGCAGTTGTCCCATAAGATTTCACATACATTTGAACATTTTTTGACTCTCAAATCATAGTGTACGCTAAGTAGACTGTTGATTCTTATCAACACGTTCTGCAGTTCTTCGTCACTTTCACTAAGGAGAGCAATGTCATCAACGAATCTCCCCTTCATCCGAATTGAAATACCTCTCGCGAGTCTTATTTTTTCCGTCGTTGCTGGTTCGATGTACAGGGCGAAAGACTGCATCCCGGACCTACACCCTTTTTAATCCGAGCACTTCTGGTCTTCCATTCTTATTTTTCGTTTTTTGTTCGTGTACAATTGTATATTTCCCATCTTTCCTTACATTTGACACCTGATTTCACGATCTTGTACCATTTTACATCGTCGAACGTTTTTCCTAGGATGAAGGATACTATGAATGTGTCTTCAGCGTTCCGTAACTCAGTTGGTAGAAACTGAACCCTTATAGGATCGCTTTGTTGTCAGTCGGTCTGTCTGTCCGACTGTTAAAAACCTTTTTTTTTTCCGCGAACGGGTGAACGTATTAAGTTGGATTTACGTCGCGTACTGAGGTCCACAGTTCCTTGGCGGAGTATAACATTGCACTCAAAAGATACGGCGATTGGTGTTACATATTTTGATACTCGCAAACTCACTCATAAATACCTACAGGGTAATGAAATAAGCAAAAAGGAAGGTTTCACAGTAATAAAAGGAAATAATCCGGTAACTGTACTTTTGTAATTACACAACACGAAAGAAAATTTGTTGTGTCATATCTTATCTATCTACCTGTTCGTCCGTCTCTTAAAACCACATTTTCTTAGGAATGAGCTGACGTATTATTTCGAAATTTATATCACATACTTTAATCTGTTGGTGGTATAACAAACGTTGGCTTTTAAGTCAATGTAGTCAAAAAGTACGGTCATCGATGTCACATATTTTGATACAGACTCACTGATCAAAACCTACAGGGTGCTTCCGGTTGGCCTAGTTTTAGTTTAGTTTTAGTTATGTCATGTTCCGTAGATCGTTTTCCCGATTATTTTATCGATATGATGTGGAACAAGTCATAGTGCTGATATTAATATTACTGAAATTTTTAGTTCTACTCATCCAACTACATTTAGAGGTTCAATTTCTTTTATTTTTTTTTTTTTTTTTACCAGTTCTGAAACAGAAACTCGCCCATGGAATAGAAGGAGTAGTCCAAAAGAAACGATTTTAAGCTGGATTTAAAACTTGATCTGCTACCTGCCAGACTATGTTGTTCAGCAAATTATCAAAGATTTTTGTTTCTGAATAATTTACTCCTTTTTGAGCAACTGACAGCTTCAATGACGGGTAGGAAAGGTCATTTTTCCCTCTAGTATTTGTAACCTCCCCACAAAATATGTATAAATAATAATAATAATGATATGAATAGTATGATTCTAATTTTAGTGCAACCCCAGAACAAAATCGGTTCCCATTTATAATCTCCGTACAGAAATGCATTCACATTTAATGTACCCACAAAATTCTTTTCTCATTTAATGTAAGCTCGAAACAGAAAAATTCTTAAACCTCATAATAAAAAATAAATTCAGTAACCTGGTAAATTTTGGACGACAGCAGTGCTGCGTCACGGCCCTGTAAGATCATTCTGAATAAAAAAAGGAAAAATCCTTACCTCAATAAAGTCGCCAAATATCTGCTCTTGCAATAAATTTTTCCGACACAGCTCTGTGCAATGCTGGCCGATAGATTTGTCATTTATAAAAGGAAGCAACTGATTTCTCTTTTGCAACAATCGGAATGATCATGGATTGGAGAAATTAGTAAATTCTTTAAATTGAAATGAATGCTTGTTAAAAATTACTTTATATCACAAAGATTAGTATTAGGACATTTTTTAAAACATTTATATGGGAGTTCAGATAGATTACTAGATATGCGCGAGGCAGCTTTTTACCTTATACAATAATACTCAGGCTCCGGCATCGCTGCACCGCGACCGGCCCAGCCAACACGATACACTATTCCAGACCAGAGCAGACTCCAGACCAGACAAGCGCAGACTAGCTACTAGCAACAACTTACTGCTACAGCTACACAGTTCGTACTGCAGTCAACACTGCTCTCTGGTCAGAGATTCTCTTATACCTTGCCTACTGCAGGCAGCGCATGAGCAATACATCGAAATTACATCTGCTCAGATCTTTTACATGAAATTACATCTGCTCGGACCTCTTACATATTGTACGTATGAACACCACTGTTCTTCGCGAATTGAGATGGATTATTTGTAACGAATTCCATTAGTGAATAGAGGGTGGTCTATTGATCCTGACCGGGCCAAATATCTCACGAAATAAGCGTCAAACGAAAAATCTACGAAGAACGAAACTTGTCTAGCTTGAAGGGGGAAACCAGATGGCGCTATGGTTGGACTGCTAGATGGCGCTGCCATAGGTCGAACGGATATCAACTGCGTTTTTTAAAATAGGAACCCCCAATTTTTATTACATATTCGAGTAATACGTAAAAAAATATGAATGTTTTAGTTGGACCACTTTTTTCGCTTTGTGATAGATGGCGCTGCAATAGTCACAAACATATGGCTCACAATTTTAGACGCACAGTTGGTAACAGGTAGGTTTTTTTAATTAAAATGCAGAACGTAGGTACGTTTGAACATTTTATTTCGGTTGTCCCAATGTGATACATGTACCTGGTGAACTTATCATTTCTGAGAACGCATGCTGTTACAGCGTGACTACCTGTAAGTACCATATTAATGCAATAAATTCTCAAAATGATGTCCGTCAACCTCAGTGCATTTGGCAATACGTGTAACGACATTACTCTCGACAGCGAGTAGTTCGCCTTCCGTAATGTTCGCATATGCATCGACAATGCGACGACGCATGTTGTCAGGCGTTGTCGGTGGATCACGATAGCAAATATCCTTCAACTTTCCCCACAGAAAGAAATCCGGGGACGTCAGAATCAGTGAACGTGCGGGCCATGGTATGGTGCTTTGACGACCAATCCACCTGTCATGAAATATACTATTCAATACCGCTTCAATCGCACGCGAGCTATGTGCCGGACATCCATCATGTTGGAAGTACATCGCCATTCTGTAATGCAGTCAAACATCTTGTAGTAACATCGGTAGAACATTACGTAGGAAATCAGCATACATTGCACCATTTAGATTGCCATCGATAAAATGGGGGCCAATTATCCTTCCTCGCCGGCCGGTGTGGCCGTGCGTTTCTAGGCGCTTCAGTCTGGAACCGCGTGACCGCTACGGTCGCAGGTTCGAATCCTGCCTCGGGCATGGATGTGTGTGATGTCCTTAGGTCAGTTAGGTTTAAGTAGTTCTAAGTTCTAGGGGACTGATGACCACAGATGTTAAGTCCCATAGTGCTCAGAGCCGTTTGAACGATTTATCATTCCTCCCATAATGCCGCACCATACATTAACCCGCCAAGGTCGCTGATGTTCCACTTGTCGCAGCCATTGTGAATTTTCCGTTGCCCAGTAGTGCATATTATGCCGGTTTACGTTACCGCTGTTGGTGAATGACGCTTCGTCGCTAAATAGAACGCGTGCAAAAAATCTGTCATCGTCTCGTAATTTCTCTTGTGCCCAGTGGCAGAATACACGACGTTCAAAGTCGTCGCCATGAAATTCCTAGTGTATAGAAATATGGTACGGGTGCAGTCGATGTTGATGTAGCATTCTCAACATCGACGTTTTTGAGATTCCAGATTCTCGCGCAATTTGTCTGCTACGGATGTGCGGATTAGCTGCGACAGCAGCTAAAACACCTACTTGGGTATCATCATTTGTTGCAGGTCGTGGTTGACGTTTCACATGTGGCTGAACACTTCCTGTTTCCTTAAATAACGTAACTATCAGGCGAACGATCCGGACACTTAGATGATGTCGTCCAGGATACCGATCAGGATACAGAGCACACACCCCTTGGGCATTTTGATCACAATAGCCATACATCAACACGATATCGACCTTTTCCGCAACTGGTAAACGGTCCATTTTAACACGGGTAATGTATCACGAAGCAAATACCGTCCACACTGGCGGAATGGTACGTTATACCACGTACTTATACGTTTGTGGCTATTACAGCGCCATCTATCACAAAGCGAAAAAAGTGGTCCAACTAAAACATTCATATTTCTTCACGTACTACACGAATATGTAATAAAAATGGGGGCTCCTATTTAAAAAAAAACGCAGTTGATATATGTTTGACCTATGGCAGCGCCATCTAGCGGGCAAACCATAGTGCCATCTGGTTTCCCTCTTCAAGCTAGACAAGTTTCGTTCTTTGTAGTTTTTTCGTTTGACGCTTATTTCGTAAGATATTTGCCCCGATCACTATCAATGGACCACCCTGCATATGTACTCTGATGGTGCAGTTAAAATACCTAACCCCTTGAAAAGGTGTCTACATGACGTTCTTGGTTGAACACCACTAATTATTGTCACTGCTCCCTTTTGTGCAATCAATACTTTATGTCTAAGTGGTGAGTTACCCCAGAAAACTATTCCACAAGACATTACTGAGTGGAAATATGCTGAGTACCTTTGGAGGCTGATCTGTTTATTATCAAGAATAGCGATTATTCGAAGAGCGAAAGAAGCTGAACTTAGTTGTTTGAGAAGCTCAGTAATATGCTTCTTCAAGTTCGTCATCAATGTGAACACCCAAAAATTTGGAGAACCCTACCCTGTTAACTGAGCCCTGTTCATATGCTACACTAATTGTTGGTATGACTCTATTAGGCGTACAGAAATGGATATAGTGAGTTCTTTCAAAATTAAGGGAGACTCCATTTTCTGTGACCCCCTTAATAATTCTTTGAAAGACATCCTTAACAACATCTTCAGCAGCTTTTTCTGGAATGGGATTTATTATAACACTCGTGTCATCTACAAAAAGTACTAGTTCCGCTTGCTGAACGTTACGTGAGAGGTCATTCACTTGAATAAGGAACAGCAGGGGACCTAAAATTGAACCCTGTGGTACTCCCTTCGTGATAACTCCCCATTCACTAGAATTTACCACTCTCCCAACATTATTTGTGCTATTATTTGCTTTCTGTTCATTAAGTACGATTAAAACCAGCTAGAGACATGAAATTTGCCAAGAAGAAGGGTTTCACGCTAAAATCAAAGTAAAAAAATACCCGAAATTGTTAATTTTTTAATTTCATCAGCCAAATTTTGTTTTGCCATTTCATATCAAGCTGTCTCGAAAAGGGAAGACGTATCAAACTGAAATTAAAGTCACATATTAAGGTGTATGGTCCCTTTTCGGTATAACGAAGTTAGCAAAGTATCTATAAAATGACCTAATACTTCATGAAAATCAATAATTTGTGCTCTTACATTTTTTCAGGCACTTTTAATAACCTTTTTCTCTGAGTGGCAGATAATTTTTGGTTTGTAGGAAGCCTACAGTTTCTAAAAAATGTCTGATAAAGTTCAACATCATTGTACATCGCCAAAATAAGCTCTCAGTGTCATGTGCTCTCTTGAAAATAGGTGATTGAATGGTTAGGATGAACTCAGCAACAAAGTAATCAAATGCTGTTCAGCTGAACTTTTCAGTACATTGAGTTACTTATACAGTGAATCTTTCACTGTAATACATTCCCATAACTGAAAGTGCTGCTGTCAAGCCACTTCACAAAAATGAAGACAAAACATGAATCAGAAGACAGTTACTGGTTGCATTACCCCCAGTGTTTTAAAATTCCTGCTTCGATCTCATAATAACAGTCACCCAGAATTATGAAGCAATGAGACATGACGTATCACAAAGTTCTTTTTCAAGTCCTCTGTTGTTTCTGATTTGATACACATGTATGATTTTTCCACTTGCAGTTTCAAAAGATGCTAAATATGTCGACTTTGCAGAAGATACAAGTATAGGAATAACAAGTAATCCCAGTCTTCTTACTGAAAACACTGCTAACGAAATATTTAAAACATCATGTTCGAAACTTTCAAGGATGTTGATAAGGTTAAATGTATCAATTTGAGGTACAGGACCATCGTCTGGCAACCACCAAGTCGAAAGTTATAAGCGGAAACCGTTCTGATACCTCTGACAGAGGAATATGTTCACGGGTACTGTTGTTGCTAAGATCGTAGGATAGGTAACTTTCAGAGGTGGTAGTACGAACTAAAACAAGGAAAAAAGTCCACTGAACACGGGCTCTAAAACTCGTATCTTAAAAGCTATGAAGATTTGTTCAATAGAGCAACGTGTTTCACATTAACGAAGATGAACAAGTGCTCATATATCCTCAAGTACGCATTTTAGAGCGCATGTTTACTAGACGTTTTTTCTTGTTTTAGACCATACTACCACCTCTGAAACTTGCGTATCTTACATTCTTAGCAACAACAGTACCAGTACATGTATTCCACGCTCCAAGGCATAAGAATGATTTTCGCTTGTAACTTTCGACTCGCTCGTTTCCGAACCAGGGGCTCTTATCTCAAATTGATACATTTATCCGTCTCGATCATTCTTGAAAGTTTGTAAGATCATCACGGAATAATCCTGCATAGACACGCATTTATAGGCGCCGGCGTCTATAACTTTGACTCTCTGTAGCGTCGTTGCATGACGTACCGGACATGGGTTCCTATTCAAAATGTTACGTACTCACTCTCCTCTACAAGTCCTAGAAATTTGTAGCGAGAATTTCCGAACACCCTGTAGATCTAAACCTTAATTGGAAAATACACTCGCTTCCCGCGCCCGGGTTCCCGGGTTCGATTCCCGGCGGGGTCAGGGATTTTCTCTGCCTCGTGATGACTGGGTGTTGTGTGATGTCCTTAGGTTAGTTAGGTTTAAGTAGTTCTAAGTCTAGGGTGCTGATGACCTCAGATGTTAAGTCCCATAGTGCTCAGAGCCATTTGAAAATACACTGCTTAAAATTAAGGAAGCGCCTTGGTTCAGTTACATTTTCATTAGGCCTAACAACTGCTACTGCTGATTTAAAAATAAATAAAGTAGTTTATTCTTGCCGTCCGATGTGGCCGAGCGGTTCTAGGCGCTTCAGTCCGGAACCGCGCTGCTGCTGTGGTCGCAGGTTCGAATCCTACCTCGCGCATGGCTGTGTGTGATGTCCTTAGGTTAGTTAGGTTTAAGTAGTTCTAAGTCTAGGGTGCTGATGACCTCAGATGTTAAGTCCCATCGTGCTTAAAGCCATTTGAAACATTTTTTTTTTTAGTTTATTCTTATTTTGTATTCATTTCTATTCACTAGGATTTTGGAATCATTATTTGGGGAACTCAGATTACAGGGACAGTATTTATCGAATCATTGATAAGAAGTATTTCTGGTGTTAATTCTAGAACACATTGCTGAGATCTCTTCAAGAACTATGGTTCCAGACTGTAGCGCCTAGAACCGCTCGGCCACCCCGGCCGGCGATTCACAATTAATGTGCATTTAATAATGTCCGTTGTCAGGTCCAACACTTACTTTTTCTCAGACAACAGGGAAAAGAGTAAACATAACACTATAATCAATTCTACAAAGACTTCAGGGGTTGACATTACAACAGCAAGGAGTCAGATACATGGGTACACTTGTACTCAGCAACCTACCAGAGCATCTTGAGTGTAATGCTGAAAATGTGGTGGAGTTTATGATTTCATTAAAGAACTTAAAGGGCGATTCCTCCTGCTCAATCGCAGAAACACTTTTAAAAAATGTTTTACTTTACTGTGTAATCCGTTTTAACTCTGTAATACAATAGTTTTTTTCATTGCATTGTACTTAATATAACGAGAAGTACACCTTTGATTTCTTTCGCATCCCAGGAGCCCCCTCTGCGGAATCCATGGGATACGGCGTAGTCTAATGTACCGGTTCTCTGTAAAGAGTTTTGTTGTCTTGGAAGAGACTTTATATCTTGTTTTATTTTAAAATTTTTCGATTCGGTTTCAAAATTTACCTAATTAGATGTTTTGGGACCTTTTGTGTGTTAGATGTCTTGTAATTAAGTTTTATGTTCTTCTGGAACCCTTCCGACACCCTGTCCAGGAATTATTGTCCCGTTTATTGCTTAAGCTTAGCTTAAGAACATAGTTGTACTGATGGTGATCACTTGGTGTGCAAACAGCAACAGCAGGCATTGAAGTAGATTTAAATACTATGGTGCTAGCTGACTGGCGCTCAGGGCTAGTTATATGTTGTTCCCTAAAAGCGTGAAGTAGCATTTTCTACGCTGTTTCACAGAGCTTCACCTCTTATTGAGTATCATAACGGCTATGTTTGTAAAATGTCAGGATATTGGATTTATTACGGTCGAAAGACATAAGTGTAACTACTGCAAAGCCTTCAATGGAGAACACGTCCCTAAATTTTTAGTCTTCTAATCAACACTTCGATTTCCGTTTCAGGTGAAGAAATATCTGACATCACGTTTCCTTTCTGAAAACAAATATTTTACGCTCTTCTGCCGCATGTCTTTGTTGAAGGTTTTTTAAATAAAATTGAGAAACAAGTTCCAACCCCCGTCGTCAGATCGCATTACGCAACGCGCAACGTCAGTAGTCTCGGTGTAGCTTGCCCCAACTGCGTCTGGTTGTAGTGCAAGAAGTTTTTGTCGTCCAAATTTTACCTCTTACATGGGGCAAAACTACAGTTTGTGCGCTAGTGTAGGGGATTACCTCCCGCGTGTCTCTGTGCCTTCCTGCAAGTATGCAGTACACTATTGATGGAGAGAAATCTTTCGTATACAGAAACAGCTCGATGATATACTTTGGCGTTCTTCGAGAGAGGCTGCGTGCCGGAAATCGGTTTCTTCGTCTCTGTCCATTTCATTTACAAAAACTCAGACACATTACTACAGGTAACAAGACATAGACTGCACGCATCTTTCGCAAAAGTTGAATGAAGGCATCCGAAAACCTCATCTCTAAGGGCTCGCCATTAGCGCTAAATAGGCGTTCTTACAATTATTGAGTATGAGAACTTTGTAGCAACGTAAAGGTCTTTAAATAATATTACCCATTCAAAACAAAGTTGTCCAGCAGAAGAGAAAGATAAAATGCTGCCGGCAACAGGAGAGGAAGATGTACAGGCATTTTGACTGCCGCTGTGAGGTCCATATACACTGAGATGAGAAAAGCCATGGACAGCGATATGCACGTGTATAGCTGTCGGTAGTATCGCGTACACAAAGTATTGAAGGGCAGTGCATTGGCGGAGCTGTCATTTGTACTCAGCTGATTCATGTAAAAATGTTTCCGACGTGTCTACGGCGCACCACGGAAATTAACAGACTTTGGATGTGGAATGATAGTTGGAGCTGTACATAGTGGACATTCCATTTCTAAAATCGTTAGGAAAGTCAATATTCCCGGATCCACAGTGTCTAGAGTGTGCCGAGAATACCAAATTTCATGCATTACATCTCACCACGGATAACGCAGTGGCCGACGGCCTTCACTTAACGACCAAGTGTAGCGGCGTTTGTGTAAAGTTGTCAGTGCTAACAGACAAGAAACACTGCATGAAATAACCGCAGAAATCAATGAGGGATTCATAACGAACGTATCCGTTAATACAGCGAGGCAAAATTTGGTGTTAATGGGCTATGCCAGCAGGCGACTGACGAGAGGGTCTTTACAGCATGGCATCACTTACAGCAGCTCTCCTGGGTTCGCGATCATATCGGTTGGATCCTAGACGACGGGAAAACGGTGGCCTGGTTGGATCAGTTCCGATTTTAGTTGCTAAGAGCTGATGGTAGTTTCGACTGTGGCGCAGACCCCACAAAGCCATGGACTCAAGTTATCAACAAGGCACTTTGCAAGATAGGGGTGGCTCCATATGTCGTGGAATCGACTGTTTACATGGAGTGGACTGGATCCTCTGGTATAACTGAACCGATCATTAACCGGAAATGAACCATTTGCAGCCTGTCATGGATTTCATGTTCCCAAACAACGATGGAAATTTTATGAACGACAATGTGTCATGTCACAGGGCCAAAATTGTTCGGGTTTGGTTTGAAGAACATTCTGGACAAGTCGAGCGAACGATTTAGCCACCCAGATTGCCCGACATGAATCCCATCGAACATTTATGGGACAGAATCGAGAAGTCAGTTCGTGCACAAAATCGTGCACCGGCAATATTTTCGCAATTATGGATGGCTGTAGAGGCAGCATGGCCCAATATTTGTGAAGAGGACTTACGACTTGTGTAGTCCATGCCGCCACGCAACAGGAGGTTCGACACTACATAAGGATGTATCTCATGAGTTTTGTCACCTCATTATATAAAACACTGATATTTATGTACCTTTTCACGATTAACTGTTCGCAGTGGGTCTATACCGAAACATGTCCAGGTACTGATGGATAATAGATTGTTGGAGCTGTAGAGGGTCCAAAAGATCATAAAGCTGCGAAATGAATATTTTCAAGCGGAAAAAGAATTCTGGACGTAGCCGTTTATAGTTGATGCGATGTGCATAATATCTGAAAGTTAGAATAGGCGTGTTGTCATAGATACACTGGAGTCTAGGAAAAATTTCATTTTTAAAGATTTCAAGAAGGCGCGGACTAGTATCGGGGGTCGAATATCTGCACTGAGGCAGAAAAATTTAATTGCTTTTAGTCTGCGAGGAGATAGTTTCGTGACTGTTGAGCTTAATGGAACATTTGTCGGTGCTGAATTCTTTCTCTTTGGTTCCATGCGGAATCAACTACTTGGGCAGCATTTTTGAGACAATGGTGCTGTCGTAGCAGCTGTGGTCTGCTGATTTTTTTTCGCCCGTGCCGTGCAGTCCTGTGTTCAGAAGAGGCAGAACGAACTTTCAAGCGAATGAGCCTACTTATAAGAAACCTGTGGCTGTTTGCTTTCCGTATCTGATGAATTTTCTATAAAAATAGATGAGACATTAGTTACAGAAAACAGCCGGAAAGGGAGGAGTGGTGGCGGGGGGGGGGGGGGGGGAGGGGGGGTCGGTGAGGGAAAGAAGAAACATATACTAGAACTGAAGCATGCAGTATGTCATATTTCAACAAATTTACAGAAACGAGAAATACTCATCTGGTGCCGAAAATAATGACAAACAGTTGCTTAAAAATATGTTTCTGATTGTTATGCATAATACTATTATAAAATGGAATTAATAATGAACTCTAAGTGTGCTTGTTGTCAAGATTTTTGTTTCATGTGGTGGAATATCGCTGTATGGCAAAAGGTACACACAGACACATACACACCGACATACACACACACACACACACACATACGAACACACACACAGCTTTATTCCATGTCACCGGTTTTCCTTAATGAACACTACAATGCCTGTTGCTGGTAGCTGCAGTTGAATGTTCGAATGATGTCGCTGTGGCCTACGTTAGTTCGTCAGGCTACTTTCCGTGATAACTTTTCTTGCCGTAAAGCGAGTATACATGTGCACGATGTAGTCTTGAACTGGTCCTTAGACGTATGTTGACAGACTAAACAAGTAGCTAAACAGGGACATTCTGTAACAGCCTTAAATGATGCCAGATTCCATCATCGTCCTCTCCTCTGTGGGATAATACAATACTGCCAGCTTTCACCACCCCTCTCTCCTACGATGTCATGCAGTTCCGTCACATTTTCCCTCTTCCTGTCTCTCTGATGTCATAAAATGGTGGGAAATTCAAAACAGCAAGATGGAGGAAATAGCCCACTTGAGCTTATTAAAATGGTGAGAAATTAAGAAATACAAGATGGCAGAAATAGCACACTAGTGCTTATTCAACTGGCAGGGAATTTAAAAATGTAAGATGACGGAAGTAGCTCACTTATGCTCCTGCATCTGCGTCGCCTCTTGACTAGTTTTCTAACTTCGTGTTAGTATCAAAACCTACGTTATGTTAGTTGGTAACAAAAACCTGATGCAATCTGCTCTATGCAGATGTTTCCAAACTGAAGGGACCAAACGTGCTTACTTGCTCATAGAGTGCCCTGCTGAAAGATTGGATCAAATGGCTCTGAGCACTATGGGACTTAACTGCTGTGGTCATCAGTCCCCTAGAACTTAGAACTACTTAAACCTAACTAACCTAAGGACATCACACACATCCATGCCCGAGGCAGGTTCAAAAAATGGTTCAAATGGCTCTGAGCACTATGGGACTCAACTGCTGAGGTCATTAGTCCCCTAGAACTTAGAACTAGTTAAACCTAACTAACCTAAGGACATCACAAACATCCATGCCCGAGGCAGGATTCGAACCTGCGACCGTAGCGGTCTTGCGGTTCCAGACTGCAGCGCCTTTAACCGCTCGGCCACTCCGGCCGGCGCTGAAAGATTGATCGTCATTGTCATGAAGTGTTTGAGGTCCATCTGAACAGGAGCTAAGCAGGAAAAGATGGTTTGCGCAGTCGATTGCGAGTATTAAGTCCCACTCTCAATGTTTATTCACTGTCTGTGTGCGTCTTCATGTGAGAAGTCCAGGCAGTCACAATTTTCTTTTAATTCTCCCTTAGCCATTGGTACATTGCAACAGCTCTCTGGTATTGATGTAGATAATGCATCATATGATATATTTGGGCAGAAATCAAGTGTGGTCAAACGAGTAAAGCAACAGAGGCACGCAGAATTGTTTCCAGTCTTCGAGTTTCCACTAACGCTAATAACAGCACCGAGCGTCAAGCCACAAACATTACACAGTTGAATCTGTTATTGTTCTCAACAACATAGAAGATGAATGCCAATGAAAGTAAACATGTTGCTGTGAACATGTTCAAAAATGGTTCAAATGGCTCTGAGCACTGTGGGAGTTAAGTGTTGCCGTCATCAGTCCCCTAGAACTTAGAACTACTTAAACCTAACTAACCTAAGGACATCACACACCTCCATGCCCGAGGCAGGATTCGAACCTGCGACCGTAGCGGTCGCGCGGTTTCAGACCGTAGGGCCTAGAACCGCTCGGCCACTCCGGCCGGCGCTGAAAGATTGATCGTCATTGTCATGAAGTGTTTGAGGTCCATCTGAACAGGAGCTAAGCAGGAAAAGATGGTTTGCGCAGTCGATTGCGAGTATTAAGTCCCACTCTCAATGTTTATTCACTGTCTGTGTGCGTCTTCATGTGAGAAGTCCAGGCAGTCACAATTTTCTTTTAATTCTCCCTTAGCCATTGGTACATTGCAACAGCTCTCTGGTATTGATGTAGATAATGCATCATATGATATATTTGGGCAGAAATCAAGTGTGGTCAAACGAGTAAAGCAACAGAGGCACGCAGAATTGTTTCCAGTCTTCGAGTTTCCACTAACGCTAATAACAGCACCGAGCGCCAAGCCACAAACATTACACAGTTGAATCTGTTATTGTTCTCAACAACATAGAAGATGAATGCCAATGAAAGTAAACATGTTGCTGTGAACATGTTCAAAAATGGTTCAAATGGCTCTGAGCACTATGGGAGTTAAGTGTTGCCGTCATCAGTCCCCTAGAACTTAGAACTACTTAAACCTAACTAACCTAAGGACATCACACACCTCCATGCCCGAGGCAGGATTCGAACCTGCGACCGTAGCGGTCGCGCGGTTTCAGACCGTAGGGCCTAGAACCGCTCGGCCACTCCGGCCGGCGCTGAAAGATTGATCGTCATTGTCATGAAGTGTTTGAGGTCCATCTGAACAGGAGCTAAGCAGGAAAAGATGGTTTGCGCAGTCGATTGCGAGTATTAAGTCCCACTCTCAATGTTTATTCACTGTCTGTGTGCGTCTTCATGTGAGAAGTCCAGGCAGTCACAATTTTCTTTTAATTCTCCCTTAGCCATTGGTACATTGCAACAGCTCTCTGGTATTGATGTAGATAATGCATCATATGATATATTTGGGCAGAAATCAAGTGTGGTCAAACGAGTAAAGCAACAGAGGCACGCAGAATTGTTTCCAGTCTTCGAGTTTCCACTAACGCTAATAACAGCACCGAGCGTCAAGCCACAAACATTACACAGTTGAATCTGTTATTGTTCTCAACAACATAGAAGATGAATGCCAATGAAAGTAAACATGTTGCTGTGAACATGTTCAAAAATGGTTCAAATGGCTCTGAGCACTATGGGAGTTAAGTGCTGCCGTCATCAGTCCCCTAGAACTTAGAACTACTTAAACCTAACTAACCTAAGGACATCACACACATCCATGCCCGAGGCAGGATTCGAACCTGCGACCGTAGCGGTCGCGCGATTGCAGACTGTAGCGCCTAGAACCGATCGGCCACCCCGGCCGGCCGCTGTGAGCATGTCCTCAGACTGGAAGTTCAATATAGTGGTAATTTTCGAAAATCCACGACACAGTGACAAGAAAATAGTCCGTTACCGGATTATGAGTGGTAATAGTTAGGGATGAATTCAATGTCAGTAGGTGCAATGTTTGCTGTTGGTGTTGCTCAAACACGAGCAGTGTTACTGGATTAGTATGCAAAACGTGATGGTAACTTCAGAGGAACAGTGAAAATATACAGTACCTCAGATAAGATGCATTGAACTCACTTTCAGGAATCTACCTTCAGAAATTTGCTGAACAGTAGCTACGTCATGCCGTGGGTGGTGGACGAGCATATTAAGTGGTACGCTTGTGTGTTTTGACTTTATGGAAATATTTGGTGAAATCGTAGAGAGATTGCCCATCAGAACCCTTCTCTTCCATTGCTAGAATTCATTGTGCAGGGTTTTAAATTGTTGGAATGTTACCTTCCTTCTGGATTTTATTGTTCTTACATTGGTTTTACGTTGCAATGAAACGTTTTGGTGTTCAACAGCAGCCGTGCAATCTGTCTCACCCTCTTAGCAAAAAAAAAAAAGTAAATTCTCCCAGCGATTTTACACCTAAAAAAAATGCATACAGAATATAACAATCAACTGTTTCCACTGAAAAATCCTCAGATCGATCTCATTTGTGGTACCTATAGGATACCTAGCGACTGAAAGAAAGCGCCGGTCATTCCCGTTTTTAAGAAGGGAGATATGCACACTATTGTAGACCTACAGGGTGATTTTTTCCACCGTGTACAAACTCTAGGAATTGATCGATGAGAGGATACGGAACAAGAAAGATCTAATGAACTTGTGTCCGGAAATGCATGATTTCCATGCTAGAGACCATTTATTCAATCATACATTGTTACAGAGACTGAACTCTGACACATCTACATCTAAATCTACGTGATTACTCTGCTATTCACAATAAAGTGCCTGGCATAGGGTTCAATGAACCACCTTCAAACTGTACCCTGCAACTACCGTTACAGTACGTGCTGAAAATGGTTTCCATGTGCCTCAACGGATGCGTGTACGCGCCGTAACGTCTCACACTTCACATCGACCAGGCCACATCCGAAGAGTGTGAAAGGCAGCATGAATAAGGTGGAATGGGCTCTGCATATACGATACTTCTGAGACGACCCCATACGCGAATGGAACAGGAAAGGGATGTAATGATAGTGGCACGTAAAGTGCCCTCCGCCACACACCGTTGGGTGGCTTGCGGAGTATAAATGTAGATGTAGATGAACCAGAAATCGCATGTGTTGAGATCCGGTGAACGAGCAGAACATGCAACTGGCTCCCCTCGTCCGATCCATCGACCAGGGAAGACACGATCGAGATGCGTCCGGACGTTAACGTCGAAGTCGGCTGGAGCACCATGTAGCAACCCACAGAACCCTTCGAATCATCAATGGCATCTCTTCCAGCAGGGGATCGCACGAAACGCCAATAGTTCCGGCCTGTTAGGCGACGTGGAAGGAAGACTGGTCCCAAAATACAGTCGCCAATTATCCTGGCCCACACATTCCGACTGCACCGATGCTGATGATTCGCTATCACCATACCATGAGGGTTCTGCACACTATCCCACAGATGACTGTCATGGAAGTTGAAGATACCACTCCACGCAAAGGTAGCCTCGTCTGTGAATAGGGTGGATGACACATATCCCGGAATCGTGGACAAAACTGCTCCCGAAGTGGAAAGTCTGTCGCTAATAAGCCCTGGACACTCTGTAACTGATAAGGGTAGTAACAGTTGTCATGGAGAATGTTCCACATGGTCGTCTGGCTTACCCTGTACTGGCGGGCCAACTGCTTGGTAGTGACATGGCGGCCACCTTCCACAGTGTTAATCACATTTTCCTCCAAGTCTGGTGTCCAAACATTTTGGGTACGTCGTTCATGGTTTCCTGCTTCCTAAAACGACCCTGTCTCAGACAGCCATTTCCGTAACAAAACACCATGTCGGCAAGCTCTCGATTCGAATACGGAACCATTGTGTAAAACGCTGTGTCACATCCACTACGAGGTGAGTCAGCAAGAGAAGTGAGTCGGACACATTACCAATTACTATGGCAGGAGAGGGCGCCAGGGCGTTACATACGAGGAACATTACCACCTTCTAGGAGGAAACCATTCATACTGTTGCTGTGGCTGCATATTACAGCGAGTATTGTATAGCAGCCTCTGTAACAAAGTATGACTGAATAAATGGTCTCTAGCATGAA
Source organism: Schistocerca nitens (assembly GCF_023898315.1). Taxonomy (NCBI): domain Eukaryota; kingdom Metazoa; phylum Arthropoda; class Insecta; order Orthoptera; family Acrididae; genus Schistocerca; species Schistocerca nitens. The sequence continues at coordinate 540,102,741 of NC_064618.1, read as the reverse complement.
AACCATGCATTACCAGACATACGTTCATTAGACCTTTTTTGTTCCGTATCCTCTCATCGATCAATTCCTACGGTTTGCACACGGTGGAAAAAAATCAGACTGTATATCGTTGACGTCAATCTGTTGTAGAATTATGGAACATGTTTTATGCCCAAGAATTATGATGTTTTTGGAGAATGAAAATCTCCTCTGTAAAAATCAACATGGATTCAGCATACAGAGATTCTATGAAACTCAGCTCGTTCTGTTCCTCCATGAGATCCATAGCGTAGTAGGCAACGGCACTCAGGTTGATGCCGTGTTCCTTGACTTCAGGAAGGCTTTTGGCACCGTCCCGCGCTGCCGTTCAGTGGAAAAAATACGAGCATAATCGAGTATCGGGGTAGATTTACGTCTGGATTCAAGACTTCCTTGCAGACAGAGCTCAACATGTCGCTCGTTCTTAACGGAACAAAATCGACAGATGTAAAGGTAATTTCCGGAGTACCCCAAGGAAGTGTGATAGAACTGTAATTGTTAAGGATGTATACAGGGTGGTCCATTGATCGTGACCGGACCAAATATCTCACGAAATAAGCGTCAAACGAAAATACTACAAACAGCGAAACTCGTCTTGCTGGAAGGGGGAAACCAGATGGTGCTATGGTTGGCCCGCTAGATGGCGCTGCCATAGGTCAAACGGATATCAACTGCGTTTTTTTAAATAGAAACCCCCAGTTTTTATTACATATTCGAGGAGTACGTAAAAAAATATGAATGTTTTAGTTGGACCACTTTTTTCGCTTTGTGATAGATGGCGCTGCAATAGTCACAAACATATGGCTCACAATTTTAGACGCACAGTTGGTAACAGGTAGGTTTTTTAAATTAAAATACAGAACGCAGGTATGTTTGAAGATTTTATTTCGGTTGTTCCAATGTGATACCTGTACCTTTGAGAACTTATCATTTCTGAGAACGCATGCTGTTACAGCGTGATTACCTGTAAATACCACATTAATGCAATAAATGCTCAAAATGATGTCCGTCAACCTCAGTGCATTTGGCAATAAGTGTTACGACATTCCTCTCAACAGCGAGTAGTTCACCTTCCGTAATGTTCGCACATGCATTGACAATACGCTGACGCATGTTGTCAGGCGTTGTCGGTGGATCACGAAAACAAATATCCTTCAACTTTTAAAACGTGTATATTTATATTGTCTATTGTCAATCCACAATTTATGAAAGATGTTTATATTTTATTAATAGGATTAAGTAGGAATAATTAATATTTATCATGTTGGAAATAATTGTGGTAGCAGGGAATGTCTGCACCAAAGTATTGTTCACAAGAGAGTCCGCAAATTGATATAATTTTTAAAAGGGCGGGAGAGACCGCGTATGGATACATTTTAAGAAAAGAGCGGGAAAGACTGCGCATTAATACATGTTTTAATGGTAGCAGGGATTGTCTGCACCAGAAAGCATTGTTGGCAGGAGAGACCGCACTTTAGCGTTCGTAGGAAGTCAGTAAGCGAGATGTGAAGCGAGTTGGTAGCAGGTCTGAAACGAGAGGTTGAGAGGCGTTGTGTGCCTGCCAGCCACCAGCCATGATTTATAAGAGATTATAAACGGATGTACAGAGACATCAGCGAACTATTATAATAAGAGGAAGTAATATTATTGAATTAATTTTTTCGAGAAACCCAAGACTACTGAAGGTATGTTTGCGCAATGCTAGTCGTAAGATTATTGTAAAAAGTAAGTCCCATTTGAGCGTTTGTAAAATCATTTCATTACCAGCAGTAAATATTTGAAGAAACGTTTTCAGAATATAATTAATTTTAGCCAGCATTGTTGCATTACTGATTATAATCCATCCCAAAAACCATCAACGTAAAACTTCGCAAAAATTTTATTGTTAAGAAAAAATGTAACTATGAATTACGTAACTTCAGTCAAATTAATTAAAGATTAACGTCAGCTTTGCTAATAAAGAATAACGTCAGCTTTGGTAATAAATACAGCCACTTATTATGACAGCCCACCAGCAGTTAATAGAGTATAGTAAACCAGAGTAAGTATATTCATGTCGCAGTTCGACGTAGCAGTCAGATGGCGATCGAGTGACAGTAAAAAAAAGGTAAGGAACAGTTTTGGGTTATTTGCAGATAACGACTGAGGGCCACGACGACGACACATTCTATGTTTCGTCGAAATAATCAGAAAATCACTTTTAATAAGCACCAGTTATATTGGCGAAGAGTTCTCGGGCTTCCAGCCGTGTGGCGGTGTCTTCAAACTGCTACGTTTCGTCTAGTGACATACTCATCATCTTCGCCGTATGTCACTAGTCGAAACGTCGCAGTTTGAAGACACCGACACCCGGCTGGAAGCCCGAGAACTCTTCTCCAGCTGTATACGCCGGGAAATCCTACATTCACATTTACCAATTATATTTGTATGCGACTATTGAGAAAGAGAATAAATTTCAAAGGGAAGATTTCATTTGTTATTATTAAGCAAGAGATAGAAATCCTAAGGGAAGGTTACATAGGTTATTGTAAAAGGGAAGGTTATCAATAACAAAAGAGGTATAGAGGAGAAGGGAAGGTTTCACTTGGTGACATCCAATCGGTAAGACTATTTAGTGAATCTACTGTGAAAATAAATATACTGACTCCGACAATTGTATGAATAAGCTAGTGTTAAGTGGCGCAACGCTTATACAAAACTGTATACCTTTCATTCACAGCCCATCGGCAATTCTGTTTGCTCTATTGATTCTGCGTTGAAAAGTGTTTGTTCAGTGTTGAATCCACTTTAAACAGTGATATATTTTGTTGCGTGTGCTAATTATAGACAATGTCCCGCAGAATAATTACTCGTTCTCAAAGTGATAAAAGTGTAGAAAATAATGACGAGAAATTCTTTTCAGGAATAGACAGAAATAATACGTGTGAAAAACCCGATAGTGAAACGTTAGGTGAACTGACATTCGAGAGTAGTAATAATGTGGAATCTTTTGACGAACAATCGACTTCAGATATGCCAACTGATAATGAGACATTAGTGCGAAATAATTTGTTTTTAAATACAACAGACGCTACACAGCTACAAATTACGCGTAGCAGACATAATGGTTTCAGTAACGAAACCACTATAATGCAGTCAAACAGTGTGACTCCATTACGTGCCGAAACAGATTCAGACGGTACACAGCTACACAATCTGTGTAACAGATACCACAGTTTTATTGACAAAAATTCCGAAACCACGGTAGAGGTGACACGATTACAATCGTCTGAGGATGTTCAAATGAACACAGACGTACAACCTTTAACAACGAATACAAATACACACAGAACTCAATCTGAAACGGACCCAATAATGGCATTTTTGCTACAAATGAGACAAGACATGAATCCAAACTTTAACAGAAGGGCACAAGAATCAGCAGACCTAAAAAACGAAATCAAGGCAGAACGCACACACACAGATCAGAAATTAGACAAAATGTACCAAAATCTAAAACACGAAATCAAAGTAGAAATTCAAGCAATCGCTGAAAAATCAAACCAATAATTACACGCCAAGATTCAGGAAATAACAGATAAACAAGAAGCATTCGCGGTAAGCATACGAGAAACAATAACAGAGAACTTTTCTAAACAAAACGCTCACATTGATGAACGTTTTAACAATCACACAGAAAACTGACACGTCACCGCAAACTGGTGCGATCGCAGAATAAAGAGCGAAAAGAACTATCACAAACAATAAACAGCGACAGGACGACAAAAAGAAAGTGTTTGCTCAGGAAAAAACTTACTTGGACAATCACATACACTCGATTTCGGAAGAAATCGAAACGGTTAAGGAGACAAATCTTCAAATACAAGAGAAGCTCACGGAAATCCAATCACATACCATTGAGGCGAAAATTTCTACACACACTGAAATCCAGAATATTAGGGATAAATTAACAGAAGAAGTTCTGACACTAACAAAATGGAACACATAGAAAGCAGATTTTAAGAAAGTAACGAAAAGTAATCGTAAATTACGAAACGAATTGACAGAAAAGATCAACGAACTCACTACAAGAATAGACCTGTTAGATACTACCAATGACAGTAAATCAGATGACACTACACCAGTCTCAGTTCAACAGATTTCTAATAGTAAAGATACGCAAATTACAAATGTGCAACAAACAATCGCCGACCTAGAATCACGGAATAATTTGTTACATCCGAAAATCAATTCTTTACAGCAAAGGATAGCTGACACACAAGAAACAACTGCAAACGATCAATTCCAACAGAACACACACCATTACGACATGCCTCAGATGCGCAATACGTATAATGTCGGTAGACTTCAGAGAGTAAGAGATCTTAACCAGGCAGAAACACATAAATTCATATTCACAACATTACGAAAATAATTACATAAAGACATGACGGTTTCGACCACAAGCATTTCCTTTCAGTGAGAAAGTTTAAAACATTTAAAAACGACAGGACGCAAATACATCCGCTGGACTGGATCCAACAATTCAATGCGGCACTCCCACCATCATGGCCAGTTCAACATAAGCTAGAATTTATTATTAGTTTTCTTGAAGGGGACCCAGCGAGAAGAATGCGACCAATTGCTAGACAGTGTTTTTCAGTAGAAGCATTCCAGGAAGCATTTCTAGCAGCATATTGGTCAGATACCACACAGAGTAGCATTAAAGATCTGCTAATTAGTCTACCAAATTTCGAGAATTCTACTTTCCCAACAATCACACAATTTTTCGAGTATATGGTTGAACAAAACCAATACCTCAATGAGCCATACAGTCATTCCGCTTCAATACAGCTGTGTATTTCAAAACTACCCAGAGCATTAAAAGTGTTATTAATAACCGGCCAGCAAAAGGACAGCGTGTACGCATTTACAGACATCCTGCAATTGCTAGAGGTACACCAGGCAGATTATGCGGTTGTTAATAAGAACTTTTCACGACATAACGCAAACCAGACATACAATACTAATTTTGAGCAAACACGATTTGGCAATAACAATCATAATAAACGCTTTTGCAGCGAAAATGAAAACTTTAATCGAGAATACACACAAGGATTCAATGAACAGCAGTATAATAACAATATACATTACAATTCAAGCCAACAACAAAGCCATCCAAATAACATGACAGATATACGACAGGAAATGCCGAACCGATCAAACTTTCACATGACTCATCGCCAAGAAAATGCGACAGGTGCAAACAATTACATGGGTCAGCCTCAAAATACACAAAACGAACAAAGACAGCCTTTTCAAAGAAACACGCGTGCCTCACCTTATAACCACAGTTATGACGACAGAAGGAGAGAAAACAAACACCGACCGCAAAGGATATTCTACAATGACAATTTTCATAGAAATTCAAACAGTGCACAACAACCAAGTTATCATATGAATGTACAGGGTGGCGCAGATGGATCGGGTGGTTTTAAAATACTTGTCAAACTGTCAATTGTAAAGGTATTGGATTGAAATAAAGTGCAAAACGTTTAGTTACAATGGAAGTTTATTAACAAAAAAATAGTAATGTTAGTTTTTAAAAATTACATCCATCAAATGCCCTCCTTCTCGAGCGACGCATTCTTGGAGTCGGTCCTTAACGTTCCGCATTGCCCGCTCAAGCACATCACCAGGAATTGATGTGATTTCGGTGTGAATTGCTGCCTTCAACTCCTGAATGGCCCGGGGTTTGTTCATGTAGACCCTTGCTTTTAAATAGCCCCATAAGAAAAAGTCACATACCGTGAGGTCCGGCGAGCGAGGGGGCCAATGGACATCTCCATTACGGGAAATCAAACGGCCAGGGAACAGAGCGCGTACAGCTTGCATTGATATCCTAGCGGTATGTGCAGTTGCCCCGTCTTGTTGGAACCACATATTGCCCATGTCGTAATTGTTCTCTTCAAGTTGTGGGAGAAGAAAATCTTCAATCATGTTCACATAACGCTGCGAATTAACAGTAACCGCCTGCTCCCTTTCATTTTCAAAAAAGTAAGGACCAATTATCCCTACCTTAGAAACCCCACACCAAACCGTCACTTTGTCACTATGGAGAGGCCGTTGGTGTAGATCTCTTGGGTTAGTGTCGGCCCAGTAACGGCAATTTTGCTTGTTTACGTATCCGTTAATGTGAAAGTGAGCCTCGTCAGACATCATGATAATCAGGTTTACATCTTCCAATAACTCCAACATCTGTTGGCTAAACTGAAGCCTTTGAAGATGGTCTGTTGGGAGAATCTTCTGTACCAACAGGATTTTATAGGGGTGGAATTTCAGTTCTTCGTTAAGAATCCTTTGAAGGCTCCGACGTGACATTCCAAGAGCTTGAGCACGACGTCTCGTTGATCGACGTGGGCTCGCAGTGACATCACGTCTCACACGCTCCACGTTCTCAGGCGTTGTTATTGTTGGCGGTCTAGGCGTCCATTTTGGAGCACATGAACCTGTAGTGCGGAAATTATGCACCCAACTCAATATCGTATCTCGCTTAGGAACACTACCGCGATGTGGGATGTTGAAACGCCGGCGAAAGGCACGCGTCACAGCAACAATTGACTCGTTATTGCGTATGAACTCTTCCACTGCGAAAACACGATGCTCAACGGACCACGTAGCCATCGCGACTGACTGCCAGCCTGCAACTGAAACTTCCCGTCCCCCCCCCACCACAGGACGAAGTCGCCGAACACCTGGCTCCCCCCCCTCCAGACGTACAGTCCACTTCAAAACCACCCGATCCATCTGCGCCACCCTGTACCAGACACAAGATTTCATCCGCCACCTACCGCTAATAATCAAAACGGTAGAACAGTACAGCTTATAGAAAACACACAACACTCCCCGACAGAAAATGAAATGTCAGAACATTTATGACTAGAGATAGCCTGTGATGAATCTCTAAATGACTACACTATGGATAAAGACAGAGAAAAGATAACGACAGAGAATGCCATTACATTCGACGACGTGCGAGACACATTGTTACACGAAAAACCGATCATGCAGAAAACTATATGCCACCCAATAATCCAGATAAATTTAAAGTCACAAAATATTTTAGCAATAATTGATTCAGGCTCACCAATGTGCGCAATTAACGAAGACACAATTAGCAGATGCAATAGCAATAATGATTACCCAGTATTCTCATTACACAAAACTAAAGTTAAGGGAGCATTTCCAGGAAAAATCATTGAATTCAAAAGACAGACACAATTAACGTTTGTTTTTGTAGGGCAAACTTTCCACAGCAATTGTTGGGTAGTTCCACATTTAACAACTGATATAATATTAGGAATGAATTTTCTCGTACAGTACGACGCAAAGATTGACTTTAAATCGTCATACCTAACATTACAGAAGGAAGACAGTGAAGTGGTAGTGAGATTTCAAAACACAGTATCCTCAGAAGAAAAAAATTTGCACAGGATCGAGATTACTGCAGATTCTAAGGATAACGAGTGTTATCGCACACTATACACGAATACACATAATAACGACATGGCTGAGGAACAGGAGCATAACGTATTAGAGACAATTACACGCAGGGTTGGAGACAGTATAGCAAAAGACGACACAGAGCGCACAGAATTAGAAAATATTCTTGTGCAACATAAAACAGATTTTAACAATGTTCCAGTAACGATGACAGGATTTATGTACGAATTTCCCAAAGCAAAACACTATCCAATTCCGCATATATACACAGAAACAGTTAAGAAAGAGTTACGAGCAATGACTGATCAGGGTAAATTGAACCAGCAGCAAGCCAATATATAAATCCATTACACATCGTTGAAAAGAAGGATGGATCACTCCGTTTAGTTTTAGATTCACGTGAGGTTAATAAAATAATCATTACAGAAACTGACCGACCACAGACGTTAGAAGAGTTACTGCAAAAGTTTCGTGGCACCTCTATACATACCACCCTCGATCTCAAATCAGGATTTTGGCAAATCCAGTTGCATCCAAATTGCCGAAAGTATACGCAATTCCTTTGCTTTGGTGAATGTTACCAATTTTGTAAACTTCCGTTAGGACTAACGATTTCGTCTGCAGCCTTTATACGAGGCATGAATACAATTCTCCCACAGGATCTTAAAAACAAAATTACTACATATGTAGATGACATTCTAATCGCAGCAGAAAACTGGGAACAGCACAACCACACCTTTCAACAATTACTGAATACATTCGAGCAGAACGGTGTAACTATAAACCTCCGTAAATCTGAATTTGGAAAAGCCTCAATAAAAATTCTAGGTCATATCATTTCACAAACAGGTATTGCACCAGACTCCGACAAATTGCAACCATTGAAAGATATCAATGTGCCAACAAATAAGAAGGAACTTTGGAGCTTTTTAGGCCTTATTAATTATTTTAGAAAATTCATTCATTATAAAGCCTTGCTATACCAGCTCACAAGTAAAAACACAATTTGGTCATGGAATGAAGACGCTGAAGCTCAATTCGAGAATTTGATAGAAGCGTTACTAAGGGCACCTTTGTTATCGCATCCTGACCCAACACAAAACTTTTCCATTGCAACAGATAGTTCAACTACAGCACTAGGAGTATTTATTTTCCAGGAAGTAGAGGAGGACGGTAAGACAATTGTTAAACATATTGCGTTTGCAAGCAGGATACTTTCTCCAGCAGAGCGCAATTATTCTGTAACAGAATTAGAGACGCTATGCGTAGTATGGGCGTTTAAGAGATTCCGTCATTATCTATATGGAAGACACACCACAGTATATACCGATCACCGAGCAATCCAGTTTTTATTATCAGCAAAACTTACGCATGATAGATTAAGCCGTTGGAAATTATATCTACAGGAGTTCGACTTTACTATTTTACACATTCCAAGCACGCAGAATATTGTTGCCGACGCACTATCGAGATCTATTCAGCATAAACGACTAGAGAAAGAAAATACCTTCTGCTACAACAACCATAGTATTACGTATTCAAACAAGTAGCTTTCGAAAACTTTATATCATCAGCATTACAGGACATAGAGAGAGAACAGCAGAAAGATGAAACACTAAAAGAGATTGTAACGCTTTGGCGAGACAAGAGCAACGCAAAAATCAGACACAACTACACTATATATCAAAATATTCTGTTTATTCGCTCGTACTCAGACGGCAACAATTGGCTTTTATGCATTCCAGAAGGGATCAGAAACAAATTGATATGGTATACGCACCTAAGCTATGCACATTACGGAGCTAGGACATGCTTTCTAATTCTTCGACAAAATTGTCACTTCAACAATATGGAAAAACACATTCGCAAAGTTATAGCATCCTGCAAGAAATGTCAGAAAGTTAAATCATCTACAGTATCACATATTCCACCACTGTATCCCATCATACCGGTTAAGTTAAGACACATGAGAGCAGTAGATCTTTTCGGTCAAATCCCCAGAACAAGTAAAGGTTATAGATTTATAGTTATATTCTAGTAGCCGTAGAACTGACATCCAAATTTGTAACATTTTCTCCACTAAGGAAAGCAACAGCTAGATCAGTATCAAGGGCATTTGTAAGAGATTTTCTATCAATAGTAGGACATGTACAGAAGGTTATTTCAGATAACTGACCACAGTTTAGGTCAGGCATATGGAAAAAAATGGTAGAGAGTAAGAACATAACACCAATTTACATATCAAGATGTCACAGTTCTTCTAACCCGTCAGAAAGAATAATGAGAGAGATCGGGAAACTTTGTAGAATTTATTGCCACAGAAAGCATACAACATGGGACGAATACATTTCACAGTTTCAGGAAGTAATATGCAATACCTAATGAGTCAACGACGCCCTCACCAACTGTAAAACTGACGAATAAAGACCCACCGAATAAACTTACTGAAATGATTACTTTTCCAAAAAACGTAGACTTCGTCATTGTGAGATAATAGACATGGCACTAGCGAACATTAAACGAACTGCAGATCGTCGGAAGAGACAGCAGAAGCAGGTAAGTAGATTACGCAAGTACGAGATTGGCGATAAGGTACTAGTTCGTACCCATTATCTGTCACATAAAGGGAAGAAACGATGCAAAAAATTTGAACTTCTATACGCAGGACCATACAGAATTCGAAATATTCCGCACGCTAATGTAATACACATTGAGACACTCAGAACAAAAAAATCGAGAGGAATCATATGTCAAACATAAAGAAATTCTTAAAATAGAAAAACCTTCTTACAGGGATATACAGGGTGATTCACCTAACGTTACCGCTGGATATATTTCGTAAACCACATCAAATACTGACGAACCGATTCCACAGACCGAACGTGAGGAGAGGGGCTAGTGTAATTGTTTAATACAAACCATAAAAAAATGCACGGAAGTATGTTTTTTAACACAAACCTACGGTTTTTTTAAATGGAACCACGCTAGTTTTGTTAGCACATCTGAACATATAAACAAATACGTAATCAGTGCCGTTTGTTTCATTGTAAAATGTTAATTACATCCTGAGATATTGTAACCTAAAGTTGACGCTTGAAACCTCCGACGTATAGTTGCGTTTTGTAACAAACACGGGCCACGGTCGGCGAGCTGCATCTGCAGGGACATGTTTACGATGACGACCGTGTTTACGAGTGTGGCTGTAATGCACTGTTGTGGTTTGGTCTAGCTGCCGCAGTGTCCGCATGTAGCGCTTTCTGCTATTGTTATTCTGCATTCGTCTCCGCACGCAGACCAACTGTAGTACACCGTGTTACCAGACGTCTGTGATAGTGTAGTGTTGTAGGAACTGTGACCATGGTGTATTCGAACTCTGAAAAGGCGGAGATGATACTCATCTATGGTGAGTGTCGACGAAATGCAGCTGAAGGCTGCAGGGTGTATGCAGAACGGTACCCGGACAGAGAGCATCCAACGTGCCGCACATTGCAAAACATCTACCGCCAACTGTATGCAACAGGTATGGTCGTAGCACGCAAACGGGTCCCTAACAGGCCCGTCACAGGAGAAGCGGGTGCAGTTGGTGTGTTAGATGCTGTTGCCATGAACCCACACATGAGTACACGGGACATTGCGAGAGCCGGTGGACTGAGTCAAAATAGTGTCATGCGCATACTGCATCGTCACCGCTTTCACCCGTTTCATGTGTCGCTACATCAGCAATTACATGGTGATGATTTTAATCATCGAGTGCAATTCTGTCAATGGGCATTAACAGAGAATGCGTTGCAGTTCTACCTGTTTACCGATGAAGCGGGTTTCACAAACCACGGGGCAGTGAATCTACGGAACATGCATTACTGGTCCGTGGACAATCCTCGCTGGCTCAGACAGGTAGAGCGACAGCGACCGTGGACTGTAAATGTATGGTGCGGAATCATTGGCGACCACCTCATTGGTTCTCACTTCATTGCAGGGGCCCAAACAGCTGCAACATAAATCGCGTTTCTACAGAATGATCTGCCAACGTTGCTCGAAAATGTCCCACTGGAAACGCGTCGACGTATGTGGTATCAGCATGATGGTGCACCTGCACATTCCGCAATTAACACTAGGCTGACCCTTGACAGGATGTTCGACGGACGTTTCATAGGACGTGGAGGACGCATAAATTGGCCAGCCTGTTCTCCTGATCTTACACCTCTGGACTTCTTTCTGTGGGGTACGTTAAAGGAGAATGTGTACCGTGTGCCTACAACCCCAGAGGATATGAAACAACGTATTGTAGCAGCCTGCGGCGACATTACACCAGATGTACTGCGACGTGTACGACATTCATTACGCCAGAGATTGGCATGACATGTCGGGACACACTATATTCCACTCCGTAATTGAAAACGGAAACCACGTGTGTACGTGTACGTCACCCCTCATGGTAATATACATGTGCGTCAGTGAAAAAGACCAATAAAAAGGTGTTAGCATGTGGACGTAATGTGCTTTTCCAGTCTCTTCTGTACCTAAGGTCCATCGCCGTTCCCTTTGGATCCCTACGTAATTCGGTGCTCTCCGATACACACGATCGAACAGCGGAGGAGTGGTACTCAAGCGTCAACTTTAGGTTACAATATCTCCGGATGTAATTAACATTTTACAATGCAACAAACGGCACTGATTACGTATTTGTTTATATGTTCAGATGTGCTAACAAAACTAACGGGGTTCCATTTAAAAAAACCGTAGGTTTGTGTTAAAAAACATACTTCCGTGCATTTTTTTATGGTTTGTATTAAACAATTACACTAGCCCCTCTCCTCACGTTTGGTCTGTGGAATCGATTCGTCAGCATTTGATGTGGTTTACGAAATATATCCAGCGGTAATGTTAGGTGACTCACCCTGTATATTGACAGAGTATAACAATGAGCTTTCTGACACATTCCAGCAAGCCCGAATACAGTGAGCTACTAATTGGTTATTTACGTGCACCTCGATTCGACCGCAGATAAATACACTGAACATTAATAGCAGTCTTAGAAGCGTTCTTGCAGGACATTTATTTCACATTATGTAAGGTAAGTGAAGCAATTAACAGGACTACTTTAAATGTAAATGTATAACATGTACAAATAATTTTCATACAATAGTAGCAATTAGATGTATTCTTTAACCCATGTATGCAGCATCGTTGTCATAGTTCACCAAAATAAACGTAGTTTTAATTATAATATAAGTATTGAATATGGAGAAATGTGGATAAATGCTTTACAGGTCATGCCGAGAGCTGACGCGATTTTCCAGATGCAGAGAGATCTTGAAGTCATGCCATGCGCTGATGATTATTAACAATGAATATTTTATTATAGGCTATGCAGAGAGATGTCACGAGGTACAAAGGAGAGATGAGAATGAAGATGTTAGTATGCAATGAATATAATTTAGTAAAGGTTTGTTTTGATAACAGGTGACACAGCGCAGTGCAGCACTACGGATGGAGAAACCACATTAAATTTCTTACTATATGTACTTTGGTATTCGAAAAATTTTTTCTGCATTGAACATGATATCTTTTACATCAGATACATACATAGGAAAAACAGATTACACCAAATGTCAGCATACCGATCCGCACTCTAGGTAAAATACAAATGTTTTCTCTTAAATGACCGCAGCTCGTGGTCGTGCGGTAGCGTTCTCGCTTCCCACGCCCGGGTTCGATTCCCGGCGGGGTCAGGGATTTTCTCTGCCTCGTGATGATTGGGTGTTGTGTGCTGTCCTTAGGTTAGTTAGGTTTAAGTAGTTCTAAGTTCTAGGGGACTGATGACCATAGATGTTAAGTCCCATAGAGCTCAGAGCCATTTGAAACATTTTTTTTTCTCTTTAATAACAATGACAATGTGTGTTACACAACTCAAACACAATATATAGTCGACTGACAATATGACTCGTAACTGACGAACACAGTACTGAACATACTGAAGTCACAGAAAGTGACATATTTTGTCAAAATGTACTTTCACATTTCAGAAACTGTGAATTCAAAACCTGTGAAGTAATATAACAGTGTCTTTATGTAATTATTTATATGAGCACCAGATTATGATTTATTTAGAATCACAGAAAGTGTAATAGTTTGTATAAAGGTACTTGTCTATTTTATTTAAAATGTTGATGCCTAAATGTACTACTAAATTCCACTTACACAAATATTTCTTTATGTTATTGACTGTCACGTAATGTAATATGTATTGTAGGCTGAATCCACTACAGATGGTAAATGTGTTTTTTATGTAATTTTTTAAAACTATGAACGTTTTCTACAGTCACACAAGGTGACATATTTTGTCCTTTTAAACGTAAAATAAATAATTTTTATGAGCACAGAGGGAAGAGATGATGTAAAATTTGGTAATAACGGTATCAACCATATCCGTGAACCTTTTGACAAAATGGTTATACCTGTACCTTAATTCCTGTGCAGCCCCGTGGTTATGGAGCTCAAACAAAGTGAATAGTGACCCACGTTACTTCAATCTACGATGTTTTCTGTGAGGTGTCGGCATACCAAGATGTACACCACAGTTATGATGTACGTCAATAGGTGCATGCATACCGAGATGCACACCATCACTACTAATGGACAATTGGAGTTGGAACATGTAGCTGCGGCAACTCAGGCAATTCGACGGATAACTTAGTGTTTGGTTACACTAAAACTATGGATCAAAAAGACGACGGAATCACATGGCGAAACCTGGTGTTGTGCTATGTGAGGGAAAGAAACGGACTTTTAAGTGCATTCACAGACAGTTGCCAGTGCTTTAACCACGCTATCCAATTCCTTTTTTTATCCCTTCCTTGAATATGGTACTAATAGATGCCAATTTATAATGAAACATAAACTATGTTCTAATTTTTGCCATCCATTACTCTTAGAAATATAAATAACTTTTACTACCTGATGTACACTTCCAACATACTGACTCATATTATTTGTATATTTTGATGTATACTCTTTTGAATATTCTCTTTGTTAGACTTAGGAAAACAAATTCTTATGTCAGTATATGTATGTGCTTTGTTGAAAGAAATATTTTATCATTAACTTACTTATTACTACACATATTTCTATAATCAAATTTTCTCCTTACGTCAAGTCCAAATGACTTAACGACGTAGGAAAATTTTAAGGAAACCCAGTGGAGGGTTATGTAAGACATGTATATTTCTATTGTCTATTGTCAAACCACAATTTATGAAAGACGTTTATATTTCATTAATAGGATTAAGTAGGAATAATTAATATTTATCATGTTGGAAATAATTGTGGTAGCAGGGAATGTCTGCACCAAAGTATTGTTGACAAGAGAGTCCGCAAATTGACATAATTTTAAAAAGGGCGGGAGAGACCGGGTATGGATACATTTTAAGAAAAGAGCGGGAAAGACCGCGCATTGATACATGTTGTAATGATAGCAGGGATTGTCTGCACCAGAAAGCATTGTTGGCAAGAGAGACCGCACTTTAGCGCTCGTAGGAAGTCAGTAGTAAGTGAGATGTGAAGCGAGTTGGTAGCAGGTCTGAAGCGAGAGGTTGAGAGGCGTAGTGTGCCTGCCAGCCACCAGCTATGATTTATAAGAGATTATAAACGGATGTACAGAGACATCAGCGAACTATTATAATAAGAGGAACTAATATTATTGAATTAATTTTTTTGAGAAACTCAAGACTACTGAAGGTATGTTTGCGCAATGCTAGTTGTAAGATTATTGTAAAAAGAAAGTCCCATTTGAACGTTTGTAAAATCATTTCATTCCCAGCAGTAAATATTTGAAGAAACGTTTTCAGAATATAATTAATTTTTGCCAGCAATGTTGCATTACTGATTATAATCCATCCCAAAAACCATCAACGTAAAACTTTGCAAAAATTTTATTGTTAAGAAAAAGTGTAACTATGAATTACGTAACTTCAGTCAAAATAATTAAAGAATAACGCCAGCTTTTCTAATAAAGAATAACGTTAGCTGTGGTAATAAATACAGCCACTTATTATGACAGCCCACCAGCAGTTAATAGAGTATAGTAAACCAGAGTAAGTATAGTCATGTCGCAGTTCGATGTAGCAGTCTGATGGCGATCGAGTAACAGTAAAAAAAAAAAAAGTAAGGAACAGTTTTGGGTTATTTTCAGATAACGACTGAGGGCCACGACGACGACACATCCTATGTTTCATCGAAATAATCAGAAAATCACTTTTAATAAGCACCAGTTAAATTTGTATGCGAAGATTGAGAAAGAGAATAAATTTCAAAGGGAAGATTTTATTTGTTATTATTAAGCAGGAGATAGAAATCCTAAGGGAAGTGTGGTGTGCGTACTATAAGACCTTCGGTACACACACCATCAGATTATTTGACTTGTCGCTCTAGCAAAGCAGGCGAGTGTCAGCAATATGTCTCGTGGTCTTATCGTGGCGTGTTTATCTTCTGTCGTTAGGTCAGACGATAGAAATGCCACTTGCACGCTTAGAGTATCAGATTGACGGTGACCAACTTTAAACAGAACTTGATTAATTTTCACACACATTTATTAAAATAATAACAATCATAAACCTTACTTAACTTGATTCTGGATGCTATTTACAATTGACAATCTGAAGTTCCTTTGGTCTTGGTACGTTAATCTTATTCTGACATATCTCTGATACTTCATGGCTATGTGCAGGAATATGATAATCTTATTAGGCGCAGACTGAAACTTAACCATAGACTGGTAAAGACAAATGGAGACTGGTACAGACTAATGCAGACGGATGCAGACTGATGCAGACAAATTCAGACTGACTAATCGGAAGTCTGTACACTCGTTATAATACCTCGCGCTTTCAGGTATCACCGCGCGAGTGTGATCCACGAGGAGAAAAGGTTCTACGTTAGCAGCAATCTCATTGGCTGCATTACATATTAATACGCGGATCGGCGGAAACAGAATTTGGTCCCTCTCTAAGACAGCGCCATCTCGTAGTGCGGAGACAGACGAGCGCTGCCCCTGCGCTGTTGCGCTTAGCGGGACGCGATCTATTGGGAAAGTTGTGTATGCGCTGACTACGCGGAATTATGTACACAACAGGAAGGTTACATAAGTTATTGTAAAAGGGAAGGTTATCAATAACAAAAGAGGTATAGAGGAGATGGGAAGGTTTCAAACTTTCCCCACAGAAAGAAATCCGGAGACGTCAGATCCAGTACCTTTGTGAACTTATCATTTCTGAGAACGCATGTTGTTACAGCGTGATTACCTGTAAATACCACATTAATGCAATAAATGCTCAAAATTATGTCCATCAATCTCAATGCATTTGGCAATACGTGTAACGACATTCCTTTCAACACCGAGTAGTTCGCATTTCGTAATGTTCGCACATGCATTGACAATGCGCCGACGCATGTGGTCAGGCGTTGTCGGTGGATCACGATAGCAAATATCCTTCAACATTCCCCACAGAAAGAAATTCGGGGACGTCCGATCAGGTGAACGTGCGGGCCATGGTATGGTGCTTCGATGACCAATCCACCTGTCATGAAATATGCTATTCAATACACGCTTCAACCACATGCGAGCTATGTGCCGGAAATCCATCATGTTGGAAGTACATCGCAGTTCTGTCATTCAGTGAAACATCGTGTAGTGACATCTGTAGAACATTACGTAGGAAATCGGCATATATTGCACCATTTAGATTGCCATCGATAAAATGGGGGCCAATTATCCTTCCTCCCATAATGCCGCACCATACATTAACCCGCCAAGGTCGCTGTTGTTCCACTTGACGCAGCCATCGTGGATTTTCCGTTGCCCAATAGTGCATATTATGCCGGTTTACGTTACCGCTGTTGGTGAATGATGCTTCGTCTCTAAATAGAACGCGTGCAAAAAATCTGTCATCGTTCCGTAATTTCTCTTGTGCCCAGTGGCAGAACTGTACACGACTTTCAAAGTCGTCGCCGTGCAATTCCTGGTGCATAGAAATATGGTACGGGTGCAATCGATGTTGATGTAGCATTCTCAACACCGACGTTTTTGAGATTCCCGATTCTCGCGCAGTTTGTCTGCTACTGATGTGCGGATTAGCCGCGACAGCAGCTAAAACACCTACTTGGACATCATCATTTGTTGCAGGTCGTGGTTGACGTTTCACAAGTGGCTGAACACTTCCTGTTTCCTTAAATAACCGAGCGAGGTGGCGCAGTGGCTAGCACACTGGATTCGCATTCGCGAGGACGACGGTTCAATCCCGCGTCCGGCCATCCTGATTTAGGTTTTCCGTGATTTCCTTAAATAGCTCCAGGCAAATGCCGGGATGGTTCCTTTGAAAGGGCATGGCCGGCTTCCTTCCCCGTCCTTCCCAAATCCGATGAGACCGATGACCTCGCTGTCTGGTCTCCTCCCCCAAACAATCCAATCCAATCCATCCTTAAATAACGTAACTATCCGGCGAACGGTCCGGACACTTGGATGGTGTCGTCCAGGATACCGAGCAGCATACATAGCACACGCCCGTTGGCCATTTTGATCACGATAGCCATACATCAACACGATATCGACCTTTTCCACAGTTGGTAAACGGTCCATTTTAACACGGGTAATGTATCACAAAACAAATACCGTCCGCACTGGTGGAATGTTACGTGATACCACGTACTTACACGTTTGTGACTATTACAGCGCCATCTGTCACAAAGCGAAAAAAGTGGTCCAACTAAAACATTCATATTTCATTACGTACTACATGAATATGTATAAAATATGGGGGTTCCCATTTAAAAAAACGCAGTTGATATCCGTTTGACCTATGGCAGCGCCATCTAGCGGGCCAACCATAGCGTCATCTTGTTTCCCCCTTCAAGATAGACAAGTTTCGTCTTTGTAGTTTTTTCATTTGACGCTTATTTCGTGAGACATTTGGCCCAGTCACTATCAATGGAGCACGATGTATAAATGATATAGTAGAAAGCGTCAGATGCTCTAAACGAATGTTCGCAGATGGTGCAGTTGTCTATATCAAAGGAGCAACCCCAAAAAACAGTTACGATTTGCAGAATGACCTACAGAGAATTGATGAATGACGCAGGCTCTGGCAGTTTATATACAACGTATATAAATGTAACATATTGCTCATACTTAGGAAAAGAAATCCACTACTGTACAATTGCGCTACTGATGACAAACCGCTGGAAACAGTATCTACCGTAAAATATCTAGGAGTAACTATCCAGAGCGACCTGAAGTGGACTGAACACATGGGAAAAACAGATGCAGACTCAGATTCATAGGAAGAATCTCTAGGAAATGTAACTCATCCACAAAGAAAGTGGCTTATAAAGCGCTTTTTCGACTGATTCTCGAGTACGGTTCATCTATCTAGGGTCGCTATCAGGTAGAAGAGAGAGAGAGAGAGAGAGGATCCAACGGAGAGCGGCGTCTTTGGACACTGGACCATGTAAACGCCGCCAGAGCGTCACGGAAATGCTGAACAAACTCTATTATCCACGAAACGCTAAAAGAGGGTTAAACGTTTGTGTGCAACTAACACTCTTCACATAGAAGATCAGTTTAGCAAACTAGATAACTGATTGTACTGCAGTTATTTACGATCAACTGAAAGGAATAAGGAAGACTGTTGGTGGATGTGGAGTGGCATTCCAGTAGTTCTGAGCAAGACACAAACGCAATTAAAGGAAACTGTTGAATACTAAATCCAACTCTGAACTAATACAAATGCAACACAAGTTGCTGTTTAAAGGAGCCGCAAGTTGCGAGATGCTCAAAGGTAGAAGGACTGCACTGCTGCAAAATTGTGACATTCACTCAAACAGAAAACCCATCCAAGATTTGCAGATCAGCATCCTGGCGTTCGAAAATCGGCGCTCGCAGAGCCATGCGCCACTCTCTGCCCTCTGTATGACCACAGTAACAATCGCTCCAGAACACAACATCCTTGAGGGAAGAGTCTATCACGATTACCAGCCTGACAACCCAGTATTTCTCTTTCCAGCACAAATCGTAGTTGAGAAACTGATAAAACTATTGAATAGCGTCCCACTGTGTATACCTTAAGTGTCTGAAGGTTGGTACACCGTTTGCTACCTCGCTGCTGATTGGGTAAACCCAAGATAGCAGTGTGAGCAGCTGATGGATCCAAGGAGGTTAGAATACGGCGAGATGTCCTTACGCCACAAAAGTGAAACCACCACCCCCACATTGGTGTGTCCATAACATTTGGTGTGATTGTAGAGACTGCATTGCAGTGATACTTTATACTGTATAATAATATATACTCAGAAATGACTGCCTATTAGACATATCAAAGCTAAGAGGGCAAGTGTCACACAGTGTTTAACTGAGCAACTCACTTCCTGGGCTCACCAAAATGGTATCCCTGGCTTCAGTCGATGACTGTGCTCGGCATAGATAGTGCCATCTCCCTTTATTCTAACCTCCTTCGCTGGATCTCTCAGAATGCGAAACGTCCTCACGGCCTGAAAGCACAAATGGTGAAGTCGCATACTTCTGTGACCTGCTGGGGGGAGCAGATTCGTCATGCTAGCGAACACTTCCGGACTTCGATGTGAAAGTGTGCGCTCTGTCCTGGCCATAAACAAGGACGTCACTGGCATTCTGTACATTATTAGAATTTCATGGCGCTTGAGAAGCTTACGGAGAGAGCCCTGTGTTCCGAAGCGACAAGCCCTTCCAGGCATGATGCCAACTCGCCTGTGCTGTTTTACACAAGAGAAAATTGTAAATCGGCTCCCAAATCATTACATGTATCCGTTCTCCTAGAATAAATAAGGAAACACAAATGTTTTCATATATAATAAAGATCGCTTAGTGATGTGTAACAGACCAGTTATGTTACAGTGTGTTGTTCATCAGTATGTATGATGCAGAAATGTGTATGTGTTTGAATGTGTTTTCATATCAAACGATTAAGTGAAGCGATATAACTCCCCATCATTGCATGAATGACTTTCTCGAAACGGTGTTTCTCCCCTCTATAAAAGAACTCAACCTTTACTGTATACTTGTGGTTGCTGTTAAAGTGCGTGAAGCATCCAAGCCTCCAAGACGTTGTCTGTCACGTCTGATTGGTGATGTGGTATGGTTGTTACAAAAGAAGGATAGAAGGCACAATAGTGAAATATTTCCTGATTCTGTAAGAGGTGATGTTGTTGGTCTCTCTAATTGTGGCAAAATGAATATGTAATATGGGTCACTTTATGTATGAGGGTGAGTCAAATGAAAACCTTAAATATTTTTTAAAATGTTATTTATTGTGCAGAAGTGGTACAAAGCTGTATCACTTTTCAACCTAATCTCCCCCACGCTTAATGCAAGTCCTCCAGCTCTTACAAAGTGCATCAATTCCTTTAGAAAAAAATTCTTTTGGTAGTCCATGCAACCACTCATGCACCGCGTGGCGTACCTCTTCATCAGCACGGAACTTCTTTCCTCCTATTGCATTTTTGAGTGGTCCAAACATATGGAAATCACTTGGGGCAAGGTCTGGTGAGTAAGGTGGATGAGGAAGACACTCAAAATGCAGGTCTGTGACTGTTGCAACTGTTGTACGGGCAGTGTGGGGCCTTGCATTGTAATGTTGCAAAAGGACACCTGCTGATAGCAATCCATGTCTCTTTGATTTGATTTCAGGGCGCAGATGATTTTTTAGGAGATCTGTGTATGATGCACTGGTGACAGTGGTCCCTCTAGGCATGTAATGCTCCAAAATGACGCCTTTTTCGTCCCTAAAGAGTGTCAGCATAACCTTCCCTGCTGATGGTTCTGTTCGAAACTTCTTTGGTTTTGGTGATGAGGAATGGCGCCAACTCGTTTCCGGTTGGTGGAAGTGAACCCAGGTTTCGTCCCCAGTAACGATTCTTGCAAGAAAGCCATCATCTTCTTGTTCAAAGCACCGAAGAAGTTCTTCACAAGCATGAACACGTCGTTCTCTCATTTCAGGAGTCAGCTGCCGTGGCTTACAGACACTTTGTGAAACTGGAGCACATCATGCACAGTGTGGTGTGCTGACCCATGACTAATCTGTAAACATGCTGCAATGTGTATTCAGTGTCACTCGGCGGTTTTCCTTCACTATGGCTCCAACTGCTTCAGTGTTCTGTGGAGTCACAACTCGTTGTGCCTGACCTGGACGAGGAGCATCTTCCACTGAAGTCACACTATTTGCGAACTTCCTACTCCATTCGTAGACTTGCCGTTGTGACAAACATGCATCACCGTACTGAACCTTCATTCGTCGATGAATTTCAATAGGTTTCACACCTTCACTTCTCAAAAACAGAATAACAGAACGCTGTTCTTCCCTGGTGCAAGTCGCAAGTGGGGCGGCCATCTTTATACCGATACTGCGACGGTATGTGTGCATCTGGACTATGCCGCCACCTACAGGCCATTCTGCACGCTGTTTGTAGCACGCTTACCAACTTACAGGATGACGGCGCGAAATTTCGATTTGTTATTACAAATTCAAGGTTTTCATTTGACTCACCCTCGTATATTATCACATGTTTTCAGTGCATGAAATGAAAATTTTATAAAAATAAATAATATAAATTTTTTTCTGTAAACTGGATTTATTTTTCTTATTTATGAGCACTTTCTCCAACAAACCTGTACAGGGTTTTCAATACAGTTAACGAGATAAAATACAGGGTGTCCATAAAATCCCTCTACAACTTTAAAATTTTATTACAACAGCAGTTGTTGAAATATTTTAACAAAATTTCTTTTATTGTAATCAGTGTTTATAAAAAAATTTTGACAGTGTTTTGATAGACCTCTATATGGGCGCCTTTAGTTGCACGAAGCACATCAAGAAAAATGGACCAATTATTCGGTTGCACATAATTCCACACCACACATTCACTTTTGGACTATCCCGGTGAAGCTTCCTAGTCACATAGGGGTGTTCAGATCCCCAGATTCTCACATTGTGTCTGTTTAATGTCGCAGAAACATGAAAAGTTGCCTCGTCACTGAACAAACTCGCTGGAGGAATGCTTCATCCTCCGAAAGCCGTTCCAGCATGTTGGATGCAAACTCTGTCCGCTTTTGCTTTTCATTTGGCTCAAGTGTCTGTAACAGTTGCACTTTGTAAGCGTACAACCGTAAGTTCTTGTGGAGGACCTTATGCACAATTGAACGTCGTGGTTGCAACTGTCTGGCAGCAGTGCGAATGGACTTCGTAGGTGAACGAATGAAGACGTTTAAAACGCGATCTATGTTTTCCTCGGATGTTCTCGGTCACCCGCTCCTCCCTTTATCCAACACTGCCCCTGTCTCCATAAAATTTTTGTGCCATGCACGGATTGAAGGGCGCGATGGTGGATCTCTTCCATACTTCATTCTGAAGTTTCGTTGAGTCTGAACATCCGATTTAGTCTCAATAAACCAGGACAAACATTGTGCCTTCTTTTGAGGAGTTGCCATTTTATAGAGGTTCAGTTCCTTCCAGCAACAGAGTATCTGAAACACAAAATTTTAGTACATATAAAATCTTTAGTAAACAGTGATTACAATAAAAGATTTTTTTAATATTTCAACAACTGCCGTTGTAATAAAATTTTGAAGTTGTAAAGGGAACTTTATGGACACCCTGTATATTTGCCACCCATGTGTAATTGTGCGGCTTGCTAGCACAGGGGAGTGAAACCTGCAAGCTGTGTGATAATGAGGTATGGATTGTATTTGTTGCAGTGCTAGTCTCGCAGAGCCATTAGCACATCTGCCAAGTTTGAGTGGTATTGTTGTCCAGCCCCACCCTAAGGTTACTATTTGCCTGATGCATAAGTTCTGCTGTCTGTGCAGCCATCTAATGTGAAATTTCAGGACGTTGCGTGGCCGCTTATATGAACTAGGAAAAAAGTGTGGATGATTATGGTCATCCTCGGTAAATTTCATTTAACTGAGAAGGTAGAAGTGCTTATTATAGTAGCTGTCACGAAAACAGACAGCTGAAATTCGTATCGCTGTGTGACGTCTTCAGGCACAGAACCCTTTGATTTGTCCACTTCACACCTTTGTTGCCGCATTCACACTGTAGCAATGAAGGATGTTAGCGCCAGCTGTATGTTAGGTGTTCCTGGGCAGTAGCATGTGTTCACGTGAGGTTTCAGTCTTCCGTGGAAAGGTGCACTGACTTGGGTATTGTAGTGAGTGTAATACAGCAGCAGAGGCCTACATGTAGTACTACACCAGTTGGTAAACGTAAAGGGCGACAAGATATTAAAAATTGTATTGAATTTAACCGAGTTTTTTTAATGATCTGGCCAGCAGTGAAGAAGCCAGCAATAAAATAAAATTTGCGCTAATTTGTAAACTGACAGCAAAGACCTGTGGTACTATATGCCATACTAACAGTGCAGACGTCGGCTCATGTTTTGATTATCTAAGGAAAAGAAAACTTGGGTGCATAGAACTGTACACGGTTACTACGACAGAGGCTGCATAAACAAAGAAAAGGTGATCTCCCTGAAAAAAGTAATCATTCTAGCTCAGGGGTCTGAGTTGTTCGTCTTCTCACTTGTTTGGTTTTTTATTAAGAAAGTGTAATAATGGACGAAAATGTTTAATAGAATGCAGGCACACTGCTGCAGCAAGAGCGAAATTTTTGTGTGCAGTGCACTTATTGCATGGTAAGGACAATAGTCTTGTTAGGCAAAACTTTGAGTCTGACAAAACATACGAACAAATATATTTTGCTCGACTTCAACGGAAATAGTGGCCTGAAAGTACCTGTAATTACTTTTTTATAGCTTATATTGATGTTTTGGGTGATGTCTCAGTGGCGAAGAGTCTGTAACAGCTGCAAATAAAATTTTTTCTGAAGACAGGGAATGTTCCCTATCTTATTGACGGAAGCCGTCGGAACAACTATTCTGGCGACCGAATAAATGTACTCTTGTCCTGTCGCGCACGGAATCTCTCGTAAATGAGTAGTGTTCATAGATGACACTATACAATAATTATATCTCAGATGTTACTAAAATTAAGTAAGTAGTTTTCTTAACAACTTTCTCGCTGTAACTTTGGGCTCTGAGCACTATGGGACTCAACTGCTGTGGTCATCAGTCCCCTAGAACTTAGAACTACTTAAACCTAACTAACCTAAGGACATCACACACATCCATGCCCTAGGCAGGATTCGAACCTGCGACCGTAGCAGTCGCACGGTTCCGGACTGCGCGCCTAGAACCGCGAGACCACCGCGGCCGGCTCTGTAACTTTCTTCGAGGTCATACAGAAAGCCAATTCATCAGCGATGACATTTTTTTTACACAGCTGAAACAGTTTCACACCTGTTGTGGTATTTTATTTTTATCTCGGAATTTGTTTATATTAACACGATAAAATTTGCATCATATGCATCTATAAACATTTTGAATGTTCATATATATTTTTCAGTCGAAATATATTAGTGGCTCTGTTTTTTCCTACGAGCTGAAATAAAAAACTACTTTTCTTGAAAATTTCTGTAACGTTTATCTTTATGTACAAAGTGGCAAGAATTTTCTGTTGGAAAGTACTCTGTCATATACTAGACTAAAAATAGAAATATCTAATATTTTCGGAATCTTTATTGACACTAGAAATTATCACTAACTGCCAGTGCTGTAATGCAGTGAGATGACCTTGACCTGCCTGTTTTCGTGATGACCACTATTGTCACACACATTCCTACTGTTCCTTCATTTAGTCGGCGAACAGATGATTAGGATTGCAAGTACTCTAGTTTTTCGTGAACAGTACTATAGCTGCTTCAAAAAGCCAGTGAACGAATGATTGATACTGAAAGTTCACACCTCACTGACTCAGATACCCCACACCACATATTTAAGTACACTGATTGACAAAAAAAAATGTGAAGTTCCCAAAAGAAATGGTCATATGTCAATGTAGCTTTGCACTTGCACAAACCATTGTTGCAGTTCTTTGTTGCAGATAGTTCGTATTTAGTGTTGTTACCAGGCCGGCTATGGTATACAACAGCATCAGATGCTACGTGATCACTGTCAAGGACGCAGAGATGCTACTGCTACATGGTTGTGTGTGAGAGACAGTGTTATCAATATCTCTGTATGGGTCTCCATTTGGCCAGCTGGTCGTCTTGCAATACTCAGATTTGTTGGGCTTTGGATGTGAAGTGACTCTGTGTTGGGCTCTGTGAAACGTGAAGACAGGCAAAATCGTTGTCAAGGTTCCACTCAACCACGTCTGACCACCAAAAGGGAGGATCGCCATATTGTGCACCAAGCACATCGTAACGCTTTCAAATCTCTGTGTGGCATACGAGAACAAGTAATGGGCTCCCTACAACATTCTGTGTTATCCTACACCATTCGTTGAAGACTAACAGCACTGAGATTAAGAAATTACCGTCCCATGCGTAGGCTGCAATTAACTCCACAACATAAATGGCTGCATTTGGGTTGGTGCCATGAGTGGGAGCATGGAGTGAGGTGAATATGGCGGCGACCTGGACACACACAGTCATATATGTCATGGCGTGTGGAGCCACCTAGTATACCTTCAGGTCGCGGTTTCAAGAGACTGAGTAATTTCTGATGGGACAGTGGCATGACACAGACATCCTGAGTTCTTAAGTGTTACCGCTCATGTGGGAGTATTATAGTTGCATTTCCCAATAGGACACTGCTCGTCCGCGCATGGAAGATGTCTCCATGAACAGCCTACGTGATGTTGAGGTTCCCCTGTGTCCAGCAAGATCCCCAGTTCTGTCCCCAATACAACATATGTGAGACCAGCTCAGACATCAACCCTATCCCAGTGCCATTATCCAGAAAGTCAAGGACCAGTTACAGCAGTTGTGGGCTACCTTGCCTCCAGAGAGGATAGAAAACTTTTATGACCCACTTCCCAGTGAGATCAGTGCATGCATCCAGGCCAGAGGGTGTGCAGCTTCACACTAGTAAGTGAGCTCATACTACCAAGTTGTAAAATTGACTGAATTTTGCAATCACTGAAACAACATTACGTACTCCCTCAACTGATGAAGTTTTATTCGATTACATTCTCCCATTATGGGTTTCTCTTTTTTTTTTTTGTGAGGCTGCGTATTAAAAACTGTTGAACCTTTGAGAAGTAAAAGATATTCCGCAAGGCGCAAACATGAAAACTAGTTGAAAACAAGTCTGTACAGGCATTATGTAGTAAAGGGTGCCAGTGCTGGAGTTGCAGGCGCAGCTGGGCGATGGACGTAGGAAAGTGGATACAGGTGAGGAGGGTGCAGCTGTGGTGAAAAATGTCCCAAATATCTCACGAAAAAAGCGTCAAACGAAAAAACTACAAAGAGCGAAACTTGTCTAGCTTGAAGGGGGAAACCAGATGGCGCTATGGTTGGCCCGCTTGATGGGGCTGCCATAGGTCAAACGGATATCAACTGCGTTTTTTTAAAAATAGGAACCCTCATTTTTTATTACATATTCGTGTAGTACGTAAAGAAATATGAATGTTTTAGTTGGACCCCTTTTTTTTTGCTTTGTGATAGATGGCGCTGCAATAGTCACAATTTTAGACGAACAGTTGGTAACAGGCAGGTTTTTTAAATTAAAATACAGAACGTAGGTACGTTTGAACATTTTATTTCGCTTGTTCCAATGTGATTCATGTACCTTTGTGAACTTATCATTTCTGAGAACGCATGTTGTTACAGCGTGATTACCTGTAAATACCACATTAATGCAATAAATGCTCAAAATTATGTCCATCAATCTCAATGCATTTGGCAATACGTGTAACGACATTCCTTTCAACACCGAGTAGTTCGCATTTCGTAATGTTCGCACATGCATTGACAATGCGCCGACGCATGTGGTCAGGCGTTGTCGGTGGATCACGATAGCAAATATCCTTCAACATTCCCCACAGAAAGAAATTCGGGGACGTCCGATCAGGTGAACGTGCGGGCCATGGTATGGTGCTTCAACGACCAATCCACCTGTCATGAAATATGCTATTCAATACCGCTTCAACCGCACGCGAGCTATGTGCCGGACATCCATCGTATTGGAAGTACATCGCCATTCTGTCATGCAATGAAACATCTTGTAGTAACACCGGTAGAACATTACGTAGGACATCAGCATACATTGCACATTTAGATTGTCATCGATAAAATGAGGGCCAATTATCCTTCCTCCCATAATGCCGCACCATACATTAACCCGCCAAGGTCGCTGATGTTCCACTTGCCGCACCCATCGTGGATTTTCCGTTGCCCAATAGTGCACATTGTGCTGGTTTACGTTACCGCTGTTGGTGAATGATGTTTCGTCGCTAAATCTGTCATCATCACGTAATTTCTCTTGTGCCCAGTGGCAGAACAGTACACGACGTTCAAAGTCGTCGCCATGTAATTCCTGGTGTATAGAAGTATGGTACGGGTGCAATCTATGTTGATGCAGCATTCTCAACACGGACGTTTTTGAGACTCGCGATTCTCGCTCAATTTGTCTGCTACTGATGTGCGGATTAGCCGCGATAACAGCTAAAACACCTACTTGGGCATCATCATTTGTTGCAGGTCGTGGTTGACGTTTCACATGTGGCTGAACGCTTCTTGTTTCCTTAAATAACGTAACTATCCGGCTAACGGTCCGGACACTTGCATGATGTCGTCCAGGATAACGAGCAGCATACATAGAACACGCCCGTTGGGCATTTAGATCACAATAGCCCCTACATCAACACGATATCGACCTTTTCCGCAATTGGTAAACGGTCCATTTTAACACGGGTAATGTATCAGAAGCAAATATCGTCCGCACTGGCGGAATGTTACGTGATACCACGTACTTATACGTTTGTGACTATTACAGCAC
Organism: Schistocerca nitens; assembly: GCF_023898315.1. NCBI lineage: Eukaryota > Metazoa > Arthropoda > Insecta > Orthoptera > Acrididae > Schistocerca > Schistocerca nitens. The sequence goes on along the minus strand of NC_064618.1, from coordinate 540,074,319 downwards.
TATCTGTCACAAAGTGAAAAAAGTGGTCCAACTAAAACATTCATATTTGTTTACGTACTACACGAATACGCAATAAAAAATGGGGGTTCCTATTTTTAAAAAAACGCAGTTGATATCCGTTTGACCTATGACAGCGCCATCTAGCGGGCCAACCATAGCGCCATCTGGTTTCCCCCTTCAAGCAATACGAGTTTCGTTCTTCGTAGTTTTTTTCGTTTGACGCTTATTTCGTGAGATATTTGGCCCGGTCACTATCAATGGACCACCCTGCATATGTAGGGTGTTAGGGTCAGGTATCTGATTAGTCTATATTGACAGGGATGGCCCACGGCGTGTTGCAGTGACGACTATGCATAAAACATCAGATAGTAAATTATGCGATTTGTTTTCGAAAAGATTATTAAATGCAGAGAGAAAACGACCAACTCACTGCAGTGAGTAGTTATTAAGATACCAATTATCACGATATCTATAATTATGGCCCTGATGCCCTATATATAATTCCAATTTGTCTACCCCTCGAAGGCGGACATCCAATGATACCACAATCGACCCTCCATCCCACCTCTTGCGCGGCTGGCTGGAGGGGGGGGGGGGGGGGGGTAGGCTTTGAAAGCTTCGATGGGAACCCGCGTTTTTTATTTCAGATTAAGATTCTACGACAAAATCTACATACGTTTTGTCTGAAGCATTTTCTTCGTTTCGCCACAGATGGCGCTGTAATAAAAAATGGTTCAATTGGCTCTAAGTACTATGGGACTTAACAGAGGTCATCAGTCCCCTAGACGTAGAACTACTTAAACCTAGCTAACCTAATGACATCACATACATCCATGCCCGAGGAAGGATTCGAACCTGCGACCCTAGCAACTGCGCGGTTCCGTACTGAAGCGCCTAGAACCGCTCGGCCACAACGGCTGGCTGCCGCTGCAATCGGAGGAACAGAAATGGGTACACCGTCATAATTTACGACATGCTACTCAATGGCCCTAAGGATATCCAGACTGAGCGAGGTAGCGCAGTGGTCAGCACACTGAACTCGCATTCGGGAGGATGACGGTTGAAACCCGCATTCCGCCATTCTGATTTAGGTTTTCCGTTATTTCCCTAAATTGCTTAACGCAAATGCCAGGATGGATCCTTCGAAAGGACGCGGCTGATTTCCTTCTCCAGTGTTTCCTAATCCGACCTTGTGCTCTGTTTCTAATGACTTTGTTATCAATGAGACGTTAAAAACTAATCTCCTTAAATATGCAATGGCACGTGGGAACCCATCTCCATTCTGTGAGGGTAGGACACGAAAGCATTTCATAAATTCTAATTGTAAATCCCATTCGTAACGTTGTACTCATATGACATATCCAACAGGGGATTACTCAACGCGCCAGTGTGGCTGTAGCTCGAGGCGAACACTACTCTAGTTTTCCAGTTAGAGTAAGCGTTTAACCGTAGTACCGCGACCTTCAATATACTTAGTCTTCAGCTTTTCACATGACCATGCATAGGACAGAAGGATATATGTGGAAATGTCAGCACAGGCGTTCTGATGTAGTCGACTGTGTCTTCACTCCCTATTGGTTCTTACTGGTACACATTATATTTTAAATATACCCACAGAAAGAAATCCAGCGATGTCAAATACGTCAAATCTGGCGACCTCGCTGGCCAGTTAACAGGGCCACCTCTGCTCATCCACCGACCAGTGTACACACGGGCTAATACCTCCTGTGCTTCAATTGCATAGTGCGCTGGGCAGCCGCCATGTTGAAATCACGTACGTTGTCGAATGTTCAAGGCAACATCCTGCAGTAGTACCGGTAGTTCCTGTTCCAAAAACGTACGATATTTGAGTCCATCAACGTGCCGTCTATAAATTACGGACTAATGAGTCTGTTCCTCATGTTGCCACACCATACGTTAACCGACCAAGGACACTGATGCCCCAACTTACCGTAACGAGTGGGGATTATCCACACTCCAGTAATGCATGTTATACCGGTTAATGCTACCATGGTTTGTGAATGTAAACTCATCAGGAAATAGTACCTCGGGAAAGAAGGGGGGGCTTTTGCATTTGTTGATGAACCCATTCACAAAATACTACTTGATTATGAAATTCACCTCCAGGGAGTTCCTGATATAATGATACGTCGTATGGGTGATACTTATGACGATGCAGTGTTGTGACAATACTACCTACGGACATACCAGAATTGCTGTGTAATTGCTGGACGCTTATGCGTGGGCTGTACTGCACTGCTGCTGGTACAGCTATTTCATTAGCTGCTCCTCTAACACATTTTCATCGTTCCCTTTTACCGCTGTGTATGCTGCCGCCAGACATAAGCGTTCACAACTTTGTAAAAGAACGAACGAGAGCGAGCTTTCCCTGGAAAACGCTCAGCATACAAGGCAACAGCAGCCTCAACATATCTCCTACTTTCTCTGTAAATCAGGATCGTTTCAGTTTTTTCTTCTGTGCTTGCAACGTTCATCACCCACTTGCAAGTCTGTTCTCCAAATGATAGATAGGTGTGTAGACATTAAACATGCGCAAGTATTTCAATGTTTAGAGCCGCTATGTGTTCTACGACTGCACAATACATCAGCTCCGGTATTGCCTGTTATGGTATGTCGTAGTTTGCTACACGGCCACAGTAGCACGTCGTTCGGCATGTCGGAGGAATACAACCTTGCAGATGGGATTCCTAATTAGATGTTATGAAATAGTGATCTGTCCTACCCTCACAGCATGGATGTGGTGGCACTGGGGATTTAAAGGCCATTGAGTATGTACGTTGATTTTGCAGTAGAACCGCAATCTTTATTTAAAAAACGGTGGTCCCAATTGAAGATTTCAAAGTTGACCCCCACCACCCGTGCATGGGGTGGAGCGGTGGGTCGAGTATGGTATCGTTTGATGTTCCCCTCCGAGACAAACAAATTGGAATTATAGTATGAAAAGCTTGTCAGAGTGTTGCAGGGGAGGTTGTCCTGAGAAATAATTGTAAGTAAAAAATTCGATGCGTTTCGCCGTTTCCGATTCACTGGCATCGAAGTTAGCCAATCAGCGCGTTACGCACGCAAATTCAAGCGGCCCGTCAGATATCATTAGTGTCAGTTCTCATAGCGTAGATGACAGCGCATGAGATTGCTCAGCCTTTGGCTTGCGTTCGATCTTTACTACTGTACAATCCCCAATTTTTGTATCGCTGTCTTGTTCGGTTTTACGAAACCAAATGATGGACGAATTTGGCGACATCGTCTGTGGCGGACTGCTTCAATTTGCGCGCGCAATGGCCTGATTGACTAATTCAATGCTAATTAACTAGGAAACGGCGCAACCTATCGATTTTTTTCTCAACAGTTATTTCTCGGCACAACCTACCGTGCAACATCCTTACAAGCTTTTCAGATTGCTTGTGACCATCCTGTATAAATATAATGTGATTCATCTGTAAGGTAGCAGATTTTGTACCTTACATGATGCTAAATCAGTAATAATACACCGAATAATAATTGATAATTGGCCCACCGGTAGGAGAGAATGGACACAGAAAAGTAAGTTGTGTGTGTCATGTCAAACTAACGAGATAGCCGCAGAGGCTGGAATACGGCCGGAACCCCTAAGGAAGGTGTTTATGTCATGTCAAACTAACGGGATGGCCGGGGCCGGACCCATTTGTCGGCTGGCACTTCAGACCACCAAAGACGTTGGGAGAGGCTGGGTCATCACAACAAGAAGTGAGAAGGAGCTATATGCGAAAGAGAGAAAGACGATTTCGCGCCACAGTGGAAAATTTGCGGAAGACTGTGACGGGATTGGCGCAGAGCGCGTAGAGATACGTGTTAAAAGTTTGGCGGCAACAGTAACCGCGGGAGAATTGTGTGTCGTGGTTGGGTACAAACGCGCACTGATACATGGAAGTCTGTGTCGTGATTGGCTACCAACGCGCACAGATCCATGCGGCGAAGAACGGCCAGGTTTGCAAAAACTCTGAAGAAGGACTAGGGGGTTGGCAGTGGACTAGAGCAGTCGCGGTGTCTGGCTGCCTTCTTGGAGAGCGTGGAGAGAAGTAGGTTGGAGAAATTACCGGCATTGAGTCCAGTTGTTACTCTCCAAGTCTGAATAGTGTAGAGCATACGACTCCACACACGTAGCATTATCTGTTCCTCTGAGAAGAGAAACAGTTTTGTGCTAACTTGTGGTGTTCATATGCTATCTAAAGTGTACCTTTGCTGCCGCGCATTTGAGTCGACCAACTACTCTTGGCAAATGTGCAAGTAGCTTGAGTATTGACTAGTGACGGACTCCGCAATTGAACACTTGCGTACAGGTGTTTACGGACGCAAACCATGTCCACGTTGGAGATAAAAGCCAAGCTCGCTCACGGGAAAGATGGCATCACGACGTTGGCTCGGCCGACCGTCGTAATCATCACAGAGAATTACGGTGATATTAGCAATCATCAGCCAAAGTAGGACACTGTAATTCTAAATGACTTCGCATTCCGCTAGCTCTTTGACTGGAGTTCTCTGAGTCTGTGTCCGTTCAGGCAGAGCTTCAATAGAGTCACTTGCGGGTTCAGTGTTGACTTAAATAATTAGGAAAAGAGGATGCATTGTGCCAATGATAGGCTAGTTAGGATAGCGAGTGTATTGGATTGCCATGTTAGGCTAGAAATATTGCTCATCCTGTTTTCTGAATAAATCTTAATTTGGTATCATATGCTAGTAACCGCATTATTGATTTCTTAGCTATCAATCACCATATTTTTGTTTAATAATTAGAGTGTAATGGTAATTTCGATGCAAATTATACTGGGGGCATAACTGAGCGTTTAAACAGAGCCAACGTAAGTCAGATAGCAACTCATGGTCGACTAAGACTACCAATAGATATTTTTCAATATATCGATAATTTTACAATAAACCCTCCCTACATTGCACATCAAAGACACATCTATGCAGTCAGGTAGTCATTCAAGCTTAAGACAGTCTGAGGCAGCTTGCCACAAGTCTTTACTCTATCCCTCGGTTGCACCCCACTCCATGTGGTAGGAAGACATTTTAAACCTGCTCACATCACAACCTTCAATCCATTCTCTCATCTTTCATCGTCCCAATAATCTTATTGTCGACAGATGTAATGCCATAAAGTTTACCAGACGTTTAGCGAAGCATGTCGAATTTATAGGGATGGGTTGCATTTGTCCTTCATACGATGAATTAAGCTTTCAGTATTGTTATATAGAGGAACCATTGTTCTCTAAAATGATCCCTTGTGAAACTGTAGTAAAATTGATACATGTGGTGTGTGGAGATATCTAATACTAACATTCATATACTGCAGCCTAGCTTTCGCCATCTTCAGAGACACAAATTCTATGTGAAAAATAGTTGCCCATTTAAAATTTATCTTGGTGATTAATTTTCTCGCTCCATTACGTCGCTGCCAACGGTTACCTAACTTGATGTCTCGATATATCGTAATTTGTTTCAGTGTTTTCCCAAAAATCGTGTTATTCATTACTTTAAAAAAAATCTTTTTCGGAGTTACACATCGTGGGCGATAGTTCCTGGTATTTAAGTCAATGTAAATTACCAATCAGGAACACTCATTATCTTGTACAACATAGTGGACTCTAATCAGCCCCATTACTAACTCGAGTCTCTGTTTGAGATTCATGTAATGCAATACATGGTCTTTCTTCTCCCTAAGAGTCGTTAATAACTTGGGACTGGAGCTTCTCGTTGAACTTATTGCTCTAAAACGTAGTGGTAGATCACAGTGCACGGTGCAGGTAATGAAGCTTATTAGGATACGCAAGGTGCACCTGTGTGAGACTCATCTGGAACTCCAGAAAAATCTGTGATATCGATTTCTCGACACTGCAGCCACTGGAGCTCCCACCTGCCAAAAAGATTTTGTATTTTATAATACATGATAGTGACACCAAAAACAACTCACACAAACACAGTGATGCAAACGAAATACACACGCTTCATAGATAGTGCTAACCAAACACTACAGGATCCTTCCACACAAGAAGCGATTAGTGTCATTTATACAATTATTATAATCAGAGAGATTGGCTTATATTAGATAAGCTTCACATGATATTGTGTGAAACCGAATTAATCGTTGCGAGTGAGACATCAGAGTCATAAATATAACAGACTTTCCACTCTGAAGGCATAGCGGGTTAGCGTAATAGCCTACCTTGTAGAAGGTCAAAGGTTCAAATCTCGTCAAATGCACAGTCAGCTTTTGGCTGTGGTCGCATGTGGACCAACTCAGAGCACCGGGCAGTGCTCCGGTAAAGGAGTTGTACTAGTTAATTTGTGATTTATAGCGTCCATCAATATCGTATCCCATGGCGCACTCTTATTGGCGAGTGCGCTGACCATGTACGACCATTGAAATGTCCTCTTTGAAAATTATGAATGACAGTGCTGGAAAACTCCTACGTTAATTGATTTTCAAACAGCTGAGCAAAACTGAATGTACTCAGATATTCCTCTCTTTACTTATTCTGATCAACACTAAACTGACACATATTATTTTTAGCGTGACACAATCTGACTTTCAATAATCCCTACAAAAGAATGGCCCTGACTAACAATAACCTATACCTTTCATGAATCACTTACCTCACAAAAATCTTCGTTACTCGAACTACTGCAATACAGCGAGCGCCAATACTGCCAACTAAATAAAAGATTCTAACTACTGAAGGCATTAACTACTGACACGCATAGTTAGCAAATGAAAGATTTTGATAGAGAACAAACAATGTATTTACCTTAATAATTTTCAAAAGTCATAATACATATATATCAGTTCATGACATCCAGTCTTACAAATTTCTTTTTCTGTCAGACACACATCCAGATCGCCCGCTATCAAAACTCTGGCATCTCTCTCCCCACATCCACCACTGCTGGCGGCTCACCTCCAACTGCCCAACGCTATGTACTGCTCACATCCAACTGCCCAACACTACACAAGCAAATATTCCAACAATGAGTCCAACCAGCCACAGACTGCAGTCAGTGATTTTCATACAGAGCACTATGTGGCGTTACCAACATAAAAACCTAAACAGCCTACTTACATAGCCCCCATGCTCCCCACAAAAAATTTTACAAATTGTTTTGGGCAGTGGACAATACTGATTTGAAAAATTTTTCATAACTACAATAACAAAGATATGAATGCACACACTTATTGATACACTGTTGGTCAAGTGCAAAAATTGTCCTCACAGTCCATAAAGACAGTCCTGAACAAGCATCACAGTAGTAATTGCAGTTTTTTTTGCACAAAGTCGGAGCAGTAAAAAAAATGCATGCAGAAGTACTGCATTTCCATTTGAAGAACTGGTGTCTAGACAATTACAAATTTACGGTATAAGAATACAATTATAAAGATACAGAATACATCATTAAAGAACATAATAATACAGATAACATCTGTAGTAATACAGGCTTTACAAAAGAATAGAAATAAGCACATACATCAGTGTTACTGGAATTATGGCATAAGTAAATAAATGAGAATATTCAAACATTAATTTGACATATGATCATTAATGGACAACATAAGAGAATAAATAATATCTAAACATTTTTCCAAAGTATTTGAGGATAACAATATTCCTCATCATAGTGAATGTAGCTTGGTATTAGAAAAATTCTACAACATAATTCTTAGCAAATAAACACATAAAGACAGGAAGAAACACAAATATACAAGGTTACACAAACACATAGCAGAATAACACAAAAGGAAAGGACAGTGTTTGTTTTCAGTATAACATTTGGTACTGCAGTATTTTTGTATTTGATTTGCAAACAAAATTTTCTTTACTTCTCAGAGACGTAGTTCATCATTTGTTTCCAAGAAAATCCTACCTAAAACTGTTGTTCCTAAACCCAACTTTTTTGTTCATATCCTCTTTCAAAATAATTATTCTTCTATGTACACTACTTGTATTTTGTCAAACTTTTTCATATAGCTTCTCAGTGCATTTCTTCTAATTCATCACAAACCGTTCTCTTATATAGCCTACCCCCTCTTAACCTAACTGAAATCTACTGAGCTCAGATACATAAACTAGAGAATGAGGCACAATTAACACAACTAGTAATGACAAAAAATGCAAATTGGCAAAGTAAGCAGCTGTATATCCAAATTATCAAAGCAAATGCAACATCATAACTAATATAAGTCAATGTGCAGCAACAAGAAAAATAAATCAGTAGTAAACTGGCTTAATACAAAGAAAAATTCAGTAGAACAATGCCTGACAAACAGCAGCAGAAAAAGCAATAAACTATACCTAAACATGACAAAGCTCAAGCAGAAATAATATTACAGTAAAATACCCCTGTCACATCTTAACACTGTAGTGATGCATCACAATAACTTACTCAACGAAACAAGTTACCAAATCGTTGAAAATTTATGTATGCAATTCCTGTGAAGGGAAATGTCTATTTGTGCTCCCTTTTTTTTAAGAAAGTAGACCATAAAATTATCATTTATTGCAGCTGTAGACAGAAAATAGTTATATTAGTACATCCATTAAATTTTATTTTAACCTATGCTGCAGTGCAGCTAGAAACTAGATATTAAACAAAATAGGCAAATATATACACAAAGCAAGCCATGAAACTTCATTCACTAGCCATATGGCGTCTCCTAAGGCAGTAACAAAATCTCTCAACTAGACAGACAGTCATAATCAGGTGTACAGAGGTAAAATATTTCTCATTTCATTAGGCATTTCAGTAAATATCAGAACGTACGAGCTCCAAACTGTAATCATATGTTTTCAAATATGAGCGTGTCGTATTTGCGATGCTTTCTACAAAGGAACCTCGGTAGCGAGGTTAATGGCCTCTTTTTTCTCCACCTATGCCTCTGAAAGGCACACACTAACGGCTTTTTTTCGGGCAACTGTCACGCAGCTGGGCATCCACAACACATTATGTCAAGGTCACCTGCCTTCTTTACTGAAATATTTACAACAGCTGTTTCTGCTACAGTAACAGTTTGATGCAAATAAAATTTCACAGGTCGAAAAATTACAGTAGAAATGTGTTGAAACGAAATCTCATGAATAGAAGTGTTGTGATACGTTCATGCATGTGCACACATGTCATAACTCTTAAAGTAGGATTCTTCGTTTCCAACATCCTTTTCACAAATCAGAGTCCCTAACCACTACTAATTATGCCTTACCTTGTTACACATATACATATTCAACACTTCTTCAATATTTCATCATAATAAATACGTAGCATAATCAAATTCCTCATATAGCATCACCTCATTGATCATAAACGTACCTCAACAGCATATTACACATTGTCATTGTAATAACATCAACATAGTACATCAATCAAATCTCAGAATCGTCATAGCTTCCTCCAATAACCTCAGAACCTTTAAAAATTCTTTTGGTTCATTTCAATAGAGTCATCTATATCAAACGAACTTCAAAAATCAGGATCCCTTACATCATTCAAAGCTCCCATAGTATCACAATGGTTCCAAAAAATATGAATAGTTCACAAAGTACAGACAAAATGCAATTTCATAACTGTGAATTAATTTAACTGTGTAATTACTTAAATATGTGTTGCTGACATAGTAAAAAAAATGTTTGTCTTTCTTAAATGATCAGATAGCTGTGTAATTCTGTGTTAGAGTAATATGGTACCGATGTGTAAAGTTGTATAAGCAAATACCATATTAGTTAGGGCATCTTGCAGTTGCCACACACATGGTATACACAGTAAGCGTGTACCCCCTGAGGATTAATGTAATTATACCCTCTGATGTTACAAATTACAGCAATGGAATGAAATGTGTCACCAGAAGTCTTATTTGTATATTTGTAATTCAAGAATCTTTCACAAAAAAATGTTTTAAGTACAAAAGTTAATCACTCAAATGCGTTTCCTGTAGAGTTAAACTGTGTGTCTCACTGTAAGATAATTTCTGTCGTTACTTGACAGTAAAAACGTACCAAGTGTCGTAATTATCATCCTTCGTAAGCAAGGTTCTGCAAAGTCAATGTACTTACCTTGTCATAAACAAAAGTGAAATGCTATGCGTATAGATATCGTAGTTATTACGCTTATTGCCGTGATCAAGAAAGTACTGTACTGTAACAAATTGTTGTGCTACGGACAAGGCTGTCTCATTGTAGCTATACCACAGAAGTTATTACTAAAACATGTTTTACTTTCCAGAAGAATACAGAAAAACTGTGCAGATATAAAACAGATACAGCACAAAAGCAACAAAGTAAATTGTGTCACTCATTAGTATATGTTCTAAGTATGTAAACCTTATAGTCATTATGTAATCGTGCAACTAACAAGCAAGAACATACACACAATAACACTGTGTCATCTGTTCACTATAACAATGCATTCATAATTACTGTCTAAATAAGTTCGCTAGGTTCTTGACTGGGTAGTTAACTTCAAAAAATTGCTGCATGTTAACAGTTTCTAAGGGTGACAAAGCATACTAGTAACATGAAGTAGAAATCTCATAGCAACGACCAATTCAGAAAGCCAATTATCTCTCAATAAATGGTTTTACATGTGAAATGTGGTGTAAATCTATACTCTTCCTAGTAAGCAGAATTTCAACTTCAACACAATTATCATGTGGTATATGTCAGATTCTGTTAGGTCCATTGTCAATCAGAAAGAATTTGTGACTCAAGTGTTTCTTCTTATGTGACAATGAATGAGCTTTAATGAGAATTTTCTGACCAATATGTAGTTTCTTTGCATTTGCTTTACCATGTAGTTTTCTCCTTTTGTCTACAGCAGGCTTTATATTTCTAATAGCCAAATAAATGATGTCTTTGTGTCGAAGCTTACGTGTATTCGGAAATGGTACAAGCTCTCTGATTCTGTTTGGTGGATCCTCATTCTTCAGTACAAGAATAGATGGTAAACCAGTGGAGTCATGAGGCATTTCATTGAGCACGTTGTGAAATAAGTGTAAATATCTGTCCCAATACTGATGCTTTCTGTGACATTTAAGTCTGCAAAACTTATTGTTTTCTTTCATAATCTGTTCAGATAGGTTACAATGTGGTGAGAACAATTAAATAAAAACAGGTTTGATATTACAATTCCGAAGCATGCGTGACCAAACAGCAGATCTGAATTGTGGTCTGTTATCTGAATTGACTTAAGCAACTTGTCCAACTTCGTGTAAGAAATTTTTAACAAAGGCATTGGATACAGACCGTGCAGTAGCTTTACCTAACGGTGTGAAAGAAACAAATTTTGAAGTAAGTTCAGCAGCGCTGAATTGTGGTCCGTTATCTGAAATGACTTAAGCAATGTGTCCAACTTCGTGTAAGAAATTTTTAACAAAGGCGTTGGATACAGACCGTCCAGTAGCTTTACTTAACGGTGTGAAAGAAACAAATTTTGAAGTAAGTTCAGCAGCGATAAAACATACGAAAATCCATTCGATGTTCTGACAATGGGTCCCAAGAGATCAACAGCAGCAAATTCTTTTAATTTAGAAGAAATAATAGGAAACAACGGAGTACGATGTAAGATGGTAGATGGTTTAGCTTTTTGACAAAGTTTACAAATAGACAAGACTCTTTGAATTCTATTTTCCATGTTGTTAAACTAACAAGTCGTCCAAAGAATATGATAACATTTTCGTGGACCAAAATGTGCATAGCTGAAATGAATGGATCAAATGAGCGTATTAACAAAATCGTCAGGAATACAAAGTACCCATAGCTTGTCATCAACAGTGCAATGTCTAAAGAGTATGTTGTTTCTAACCAGATAATAATGACGAATCTGCGTGTGTGTCTTTTCATACCATTTACTTTTGATGTCCTTCCAAATGGGATCCTTATCTTGTTCATGAGCAATGTCCTTTATAGGTATGGTGATGAAGTTTTCAAAAGCGACTTTCTGAATGTAAGGAATACTGAAATTGTTCTCGAGGTTAGCTTCTGTGTTGCTTTTCTCAAGCCCAGCCGGTGCAAGTGACAGTGCGTCCACAACAATGTTCTCCTTGCCAGGAATGTAGACTATTGTGCAGTGGAATTCTTGCAGAAACAATACCCAACGTTTTAACCTGACATGATTGAATCTTGAAGACAGTAAATTTTAATGCACAATGATCACTGTATACTTTTACGTGTTTACCAGAAAGTAAGAAACGGAATTTGTCAAATGCCCAAACGATAGCTAAAGCTTCTAACTCAGTGATGGAATAATTCTTTTCAGATTTTGTTAGCATGTGGCTAGCAAAAGCGATGGTTTTCTGAACAATAGCGTCATTTCCTATGACTTCTTGAAACAAATGGACACCAAAACCGACTTTAGAAGAATCCGTGCTAAGGCAGAATTCTTATGACAGATCTGGATGAGCTAGTATTGGCGCGTTAAGTAGCGCTTCTTTCAAAGAATTGAATTCTAACTGTGCCTCTTCGTCCCAGTTCCAAACAGTATTTTTTCCAGTGAGAGAACAAAATTTTGGTGTTAGTAGAATTTGCATATTCAGAAAACGAAGGTAAAAATTTATGAGACCTAGAAAACTGCGGACTTGTTTTTTTGTGGATGGAACTGGAATGGATCTGATTGCTTCTAACTTTTCAGGATCTGGCTGACTGCCTTCAGAAGAAATAATGTGTCCGAAAAACTTCAACTTTGTCCTACCGAATTCAGACTTTTCCAAGTTAACTGTAATTCCAGATTCTGCAAAAATATGTAGCACACTGTTGAGGATGCGATTATGTTGTTCCCATGAGGGTTCTGCTATTAGAATATCATCCACATATAAGGTCATGTGACGTTTGAAGAACTTAGGTAATATGGAATTTAGCCCACGAATGAACGCTGCTGAAGAAATGTTCAGACCAAAAGGAAGTTTCCGATTTTGATAACAAACACCGAAACAAAGAAACGCTGTGTACTTTCTACATTCTGGATGAAGTTCGATCTGATAAAAGCTGGATTTGAGATCAATGAAAGACAACACTTTTACACCATTAAAATTTTGAAGAAGTTCTTCCAACATTTGCGGTCTGTCTCTTTCAGGAATAATGATAGTATTGATTTGTCTCGAATTTATGACAAGCCTGATCTTCTCAACAACATGTAATGGATTGTTGTATGAGCTTACTGCAGGCTCAATAATGCCCTCGTCAAGCATAGATTGTATTTCTGTTCTAACATGGCCCCTATAATGTGCCGGAATTACATATGGTCTAACACAAAATTTAGTATGCTCATGAACACGAAATTGGCATTAGAATCCCTTGATTGTTCCTGTTTTGTGTGTAAAAACCGTGGAATTTGCTTGTAAAATGTCAAAAAGGTCCTGCCTATCAGTGTCATTACAGTTCTCAATTGTTTGAATTTCATTCTGAATTAAGTCATTAGTATCAAATACATCATCGATATCATCCCTGTCAATACTTGCAGAGTGATTGTTAGTGTCAAGTTCCGTGGAAAGTTTCGAACTGTTGTCTAGCAAGAGGTAAAGCCGATTAATTCCCTCATCATGGTTTGAGAGCAAATCTTCAAATTTCAAAGCTATTGACTTACCTTCTTCCTCTTAACTTATTTCAGCATCGTGAAAGTTTAAGACTGCTTTGAATTCATTCAAAAAGTCTACTCCCAATATAATTTCCGTCGACAATAATGGAACAATAAGAAAGTTCATTGAGAATCTGTGGCTTTGACAAAAGAATTCTAAGTTATTTTGCTGGCGTACATCTACACTTTTTCCAAAAATTGCACCTTGTAATTTAATCTTACGTAACTGAAGTGTAGGGCAATCATTCGATTTGTTGCATTTGCTAAAAGCTGTTTCACTAATTACTGAAATGGAACTGCCAGAGTCAAGTACTGCTGTAAATTTTATGTCATTTACTGTAATGTGAATTACAGGATATGCAATGTTGTTCTGTTTTACGTCCTGTTCCTGGAGTAAGATGTCCCTAATGTCTTCCATTTTTACGTAATTAATAGCCACGGCAGCCACATCGTCAGCTTCATAAGTACGTTTTGTGGCTGCCAGCAGTGTGAGTCATTGTGTACTGTCCCTTTTTTTGTTGTCGCGCGTCATTATTGGGATTTGGAGATGTAACCTCTACAATTTCAACTTGTCGAGAGGGCCCTGCTCTGTTTGAATCATGTCCATTTTGGTTAAATTCTGGCCTATTGTTAAAATTATATCGTCTGTCGTCTTGTCAGTAGTTTCCAAAGTTTCTTTCTTGTCGGTCATGTGGTGGAGAATTTATCCCGGAATGGTAACTGCGCGGTGGACTGTTGCGTCTGAAGTTATTCTGTCTTCCTTGATAATAATTATTTTGGTTCCCATATTGTCCGTTTCTCTGATTGTCTCTGTTATAGTCATTACCGTGGAGAAATGATCTTTCCCTGTAGTTATTATTACTCTGCCAATGGTTGTCATACAGGTAGTGGTCACGATTTCCGTTATAATAGTAGTCTTGTCGTGTCCAGTTATTGTTTCTGTCGCCACGGAATTGTGACAGTCATGATTTGTAATGATTGTTTTCCTGTTTTCGCATACCGTGAATGTGTCAATTTCTAATTCTTGTAAAAGACCCTGAAAACCTTCAATGTCGTCTTTACAACGTCCTGCCATCGTACCTTGTGGTGGCTGTTTCCATCATTGCTCCACATTACACGTTAATAGCATTTGTGAAGTGACCCACCATGTCTGCATCGCCTATAACTGAGCAGCAGCTGGCAGCAGATGTGACAACACTGTAGCGGCAAGTGACAGATGTGAACTATCAAGTAATTTTAATTGGACTATACTCGAAACTTTGATGTCTTGGGGAGAGATTAAATATTTTGACACAAAATTTCCACCAGTTTCTGTAGTGGTGCCTGCATAAATTTATAAACATCTAAGAACCAAAGCGTAATATTTTCTTCTTCCGCTTCTTCTTTGTAATCTTTTTCTTTAGTGCATGAGCATGTGATGTTCTTACTGATAAGAATTGCGCTGAGTAACATACTGACCGTTTCCGCAGTCTACTCCTGTAAACAGTTTTCGCTTTATCAGAAAATACAGTTTGCTACTTGGCGATTGGCAATTTTCATACTGGAAGAGTACATAATGGTGTGCTTTCTAAATGCCTCAGTACATTTATTTTATTTTATTTTACAGATGCTGCATGCTTGGCATCTGCTGAACTTAGTTCCAGGCCCAAAATAGTTATAGTCTGAGATATGCAGCTTTGTAAATGGAAGACATTAGAAAGTATCGAGACATAAAGTCAAGCTGAATATGATGATATTTAATAAACCATTCATCCACTTTTATTAAACATTTCGGCGAGGAGCAGGTATTTGTACTCATACTAACTCTAAGTCGATACAACACACTCTTGTATGTCAATGAAGCTCAGGGAAGCTTCTTGAAACCGAAATGATCATTTTCGTCACGAAATACTTGAAAATCAAGAATGATAGTTTCGCTTTGAACTGATACCGATATCTTTAGGTTACAAAGCACTTGTACCACACATAGAATGATCGGTGTTAGAGGCGTATAGTCAAATACTCTGTCACATAAAATTAATGCGCAGACTGTAGTGATTGAAGGGGAATTTGTTGCTGATTCTATCTCGTCATACATGAATCAAGCTTAATTTGACTGTTTCGACTGTCTGCAACACTCAACAACTGCAATCAGCACCAATTTTTAAGTTGTTTTGGATTCAGCATACAGACGGTGGACCCTCCTTCTTTTTCATAGTAGGGGTGTGGGAACTTGCATTCGTATCATATAACACTGAGGATATCTCACTCTCCCAGTCTTGCTGTAAATTATGGTAGGGATCGAATTCAAAATTGAGAAAGCCTGTAACATTTATCGAAATACATTCGTCAAATATACTCGATTCTAGACTTGTATCAGATTTTTCCTCGTCAGTAATGCCAAAACAATGCACCGCGGAGATTCAATTTGCGTCGACGATTCCGGAGCTGAAGGCTGATGGGATTTGGTTGGTAATACAGGAGTGTAGCAACAGAATTAAGTACTGTACTCGCAATAGCTTAAGGTTACAGGGTACTTTTCTGACCCAATATTATGTAAAAATCAAGACCTATTTCTTTCAGTCACTTTTTATAATATATATGTTTTTGCTTTTTGGTAACCACACCTAGAATCTGCTCCTTTAGGGCAAAGTCCATGAACAGGATAGTAATCTGTGGACAACTTATGAAAGTAGGTGGCCCATACAGCTTTTCTCATTGCTATAACATCGTTAAGAGGTGCAGTTTGTCTAGTGGCCAGCCCATAATAACTCTGAACAAGGTCTATTTCAGTTTCCATCAATCTGTCTCGGCCAGACAGAGATTTTCCATCAGACATCAACTTTCCTTTCATTTCTCTTTGTAGCCTCCTCAATCTAGTACCCATCCTCTTTTGCACATGTCCACAACACTCCAGTTTTGTTACCAACAGTATCTCCATAAACATTGAACTCATTAATTTTATAGAAAGCTTTAGAGTCCCCATCGCCTAGATACTTCATGTATCTAATGTATCTATTTGTAGAGCTCCATCACACTGTATATTTCCACTGTAACCATCATAATTCTTAGAACACTGATGTTCAATATGTTCTTCAGTGTTACTTATCAGTACTCTGATAAGCACTCAACATCAACAACTTTACCATTCTCCAGAGAATTAGCACTTAGAATACCATTCAAGGAATGATGTCCTCAACATTTCCATGTTCCATCAAGTGCAACAGCAATTTCCCTGGTTCCACTAATATTTACAGTTTCTTCTACTGCATATTTCATAGATGCTTTAGACACAACCGTCAAGGCACCTAAAACTATTTTTGTGTACTTGCTGAACCTACTGGGAGGAGGAGGAAAGTCCATCAAACAACAAAATGTTTGAGAAGCATTTTTTCCTTTTCCTATTGCATGCATTGCTTACACTAAATTCAAATTCACATCATATGAATTATGCACAATGTTCGAAGTCATTTTTGAGAAATATTTATTGCGGGATCTACATAGAACAACTAATTTTGACGCTAAGCCCTTCCTGCTACTTTGTTGTTCAGTTATCTCCAGACAGCGTAGACCATCGCATTGTTTACACGGCGCCGCTTCCTTTAACAAAGAAGATAAGATGCCTACATCAACAACAACAAATCCACTACAAACAGTGTCATTGTTAAAGGAAAAATTTGAATCACCAGGAGGTGTACCATGTGGGAGTTTCTTCCCTGAAGTACTGATACATAGGTTACTTTCAACAGTATGGCTTGCTTTATTTGTGAAATGGTTATCATGGAATTTCCTTTTATTCAATTTCTCAATGCGTTGATTACTTCGTATTTATTGCACACTAAAGGATATGTACTTCCACAAATATATGTAGCACTTGGGCAACAAACATTCAGTAACACGTGAATAAACTGCTTCAGCGAAACAAAACTAAATACTAGCAAATAAAATCATTTCTAGGCAATAGAAACCTGCACTGTTACCAACATATACAATGCATCATACGTGTAATCGCTGGAAACAGAAAGTTCAAATTCTTTTCGAAATAATACTGATTTCTGTAACAGAAATAAAGGGGATGTGGCAGCATACATGACTGTAACTTTAAATTTTGGTATATATAGGTCATTTTTCATTTGAAACACTATAATGTGAATAGAAATGTAATCAGGAAAGACTATAGAATTTAATAAACTCACAAAAAAATTTCGATTTTTCCACCATTTATGAATACCCTGTATCCTTAACCGTTCTTCAACAGATACAGATATGTGAGTGACTTCCCAGACGCTTTAGTTAATTATAAATTTAGTTTATTTCGGCGTAGAGCCATGTTCTTATGCACAGTTGTCCATAGTGTCCCTAAGAAAAATAAATTCCTGTTTGACGTTAATAAGAATCAGTTATATGTCATCATGCAAGCCAACTCGCCCCCAATGGAGAAAATGATCACTACAATTTGTGTTGATGTTTTCAAATTAGTACTAGGATTATTGGTGGCTAGGTCAGTGAACTACCCTGATGACAAAGTGTGGCTCTACAGTCGTTGGTGTACGCTACTGTACTTCTGGCTTAATGAAAGCCGCAGGTCGCTACCAAAGAGTTTGCCAGGCAAACACCGATTAAACAGATGAACATATCTTGCAGTAATAAATAAACAATAAAACACGTTCAACAATATGAGGAAATGAGAGCACCCAAGAAGCTAATTAATGAGGTCAACAAAGTTAGCTGAAAATTAAATCTTGTATTTTCAACATTACATCTACATGATTACTCTGCAATTCACATATAAGTGCTTGGCACAGGGTTCATCGAACCACAATCATACGATCTCTCTACCATTCCACTCCCGAACAGGGCGCGGGAAAAACGAACACCTAAACCTTTCTGTTCGAGCTCTGATTTCTCTTATTTTATTTTGATGATCATTCCTACCTATGTAGGTTGGGCTCAACAAAATATTTTCGCATTCGGAAGAGAAAGTTGGTGACTGAAATTTCGTAAATACATCTCGCTGCGACGAAAAACCTCTTTGCTTTAATGACTTCCATCCCAACTCGCGTATCATATCTGTAACACTCTCTCCCCTATTACGTGATAATTCAAAACGAGCTGCCCTTTTTTTGCACCCTTTCGATGTCCTCTGTCAACCCACCTGGTAAGGATCCCATACCGCGCAGCAGTATTCTAACAGAGGACGAACGACTGTAGTGTAAGCTGTCTCTTTAGTGGACCTGTTGCATCTTCTAAGTGTCCTGCCAATGAAACGCAACCTTTGGCTCGCCTTCCCCACAATATTATCTATGTGGTCTTTCCAACTGAAGTTGTTTGTAATTTTAACACCCAGGTACTTAGTTGAATTGACAGCCTTGAGAATTGTACTATTTGTCAAGTAATCGAATTCCAACAGATTTCTTTTGGAACTCATGTGGATCACCTCACACTTTTCGTTATTTAGCGTCAACTGCCACCTCCCACACCATACAGAAATCTTTTCTAAATCGCTTTGCAACTGATACTGGTCTCCAGATGACCTTACTATACGGTAAATTATAGCATCATCTGCGTACAACCTAAGAGAACTGCTCAGATTATCACTCAGCTCATTTAAATAGATCAGGAACAGCAGAGGTTCCAGGACGCTTCCCTGGGGAACACCTGATATCACTTCAGTTTTACTCGATGATTTGCCGTCTATTACTACGAACTGCGACCTTCCTGACAGGAAATCACGAATCCAGTCGCACAACTGAGACAATACCCCATAGGCCCGCAGCTTGATTAGATGCCGCTTGTGAGGAACGGTGTCAAAAGCTTTCCAGAAATCTAGAAATACGGAATCAACTTGAGATCCCCTGTCGATAGCGGCCATTACTTTGTGCGAATAAAGAGCTAGCTGTGTTGCACAAGAACGATGTTTTCTGAAACCATGCAGATTACGTATCAATAGATCGTTCCCTTCGAGGTGATTCATAATGTTTGAATACAGTATATGCTCCAAAACCCTACTGCAAACCGTCGTCAATGATATAGGTCTGTAGTTCGATGGATTACTCCTACTACCCTTCTTAAACACTGGTGCGACCTGCGCAATTTTCCAATCTGTAGGTACAGATCTATCGGTGAGCGAGCGGTTGTATATGATTGCTAAGTAGGGAGCTATTGTATCAGCGTAATCTGAAAGGAACCTAATCGGTGTACATTATCTGGACCTGAAGACTTGCCCGTATCAAGCGATTTGAGTTGCTTCGCAACCCCTAAGGTATCTACTTCTAAGAAACTCATGCTAGTAGCTGTTCGTGTTTCAAATTCTGGAATATTCCATTCGTTTTCCCTGGTGAAGGAATTTCGGAAAACTGCGTTCAATAACTCCGCTTTAGCGGCACAGTCGTCGGTAACAGTACCATAGGCACTGCGCAGCGAAGGTATTGACTGCGTCTTGCCGCTTGTGTACTTTACATACAACCAGAATTTCTTCGGATTTTCTACCAAATTTCGAGACAACGTTTCGTTGTGGAACCTACTAAAGGCATCTCGCATTGAAGTCCGTGCCAAATTTCGCGCGTCTGTAAATTTTAGCCAATCTTCGGGATTTCGCGTTCTTCTCAACTTCGCATCCTTTTTCCGTTGGCTCTGCAACAGCGTTCGGACCTGTTTTGTCTACCATGGGGGATCAGTTCCATCTCTTACCAATTTATGAGGTATGAATCTCTCAATTGCTGTTGCTACTATATCTTTGAATTTGAGCCACATCTCGTCTACATTTGCATAGTCAGTTTGGAAGGAACACAAAGAAAGATGAGGGTCTCACATAAAATTATTAAGTCTGCATCAGTTTCCACCTTAACTTGAAGAATTAAAATACTACCTTAGTGCTGTTAAGTTTGCGTCAATAGTGCATAACACTTGGCAGATTCCCCAGTTAAATCAGGCAACTCGATACCTACAGCAGACTCCAATTGCCAACTACGTGTTACAGTAAAAGTTTGTCAGTGATGCTTCTTCACTGTCAGCTAAAGTTCATCATGAAATAAACTGACACTATTGCAGTTCTCCAACTGCGAAGGTATTCATCGCTCGAAAGTTGCATGAAATCGTCTAAGTTGTCATGTGCTGCTCAGGCTCTATCACCTGTAAAATCTGAAAGTTTTGAAGCGGTGCGACTGTGCTGCTGCTCAGATAAACTAAGTTCGATTCTCGTCCGAACACTCCCCAGACTAATCACTACTTTTTACGTGAACAGACTGACTGCCCGCAACTGATTAGCCAAAATAACCAGGAGGCATACCAGTGCCACCTATTTAACATCTCAAAAACCAGACCATGCCAGTCATATTCATGATCTCTTACAAAAATGTCGTTAAAATGACCTTCTTTCAATACACAATGATGTTTCTACATCAAAACATACTGAAAATAGAATCTCTGCATGCTGGTCACGTTCCGACCCTACAACACATTCTAGTATAGATATTATAGTGAGTATCAATGGAAACGAAATATTTGTTTGTATATGTACATGTATGTCACATCAAAACAAATCGCTGATTCATCGTCTTTTAAGTGATGCTCTTGGTTTTTGTGTGACATGTAACAAATTAATACATCACACTATGTCAGAGATCGAATCGTAATCTGTATTGCTGCAAATGGTTTTTCAAAATAATTGAGCCACTTAATGTTTCCTTCTTTTGACTTTTGTCTCACAATTGTTTTCATGAAAGTATGCATTTCCTTATTCTATATAATTTTGGTTATAATAACAATGTTATCAGATTTCATTAATGTTTTATTTAGAAGCAATTGGTCCGTGTTCCTTTACTAATGATGATACAGAATCTGTTTGTCTTTCAGTTATTTCATTATGTTCGTAATCGATTAGTTTGGCGGTGTGTAATCTCAATTTCTTATTACAAAGTACAGTTACTGTTTATTTCTACTTCAAATCATTAGTTGCATTATACTTAACATTATCACAGCCCACCATCACCAAGCTTTTCTGCTCGCCAATGACGACTGTAGTGGGGTAATGAGAGCACTGCCCCACTCTGTTTTGCAGTCAAATTTATTCCAGATGGAATGGCGGCACCATCCACTCTGAATTAATGCCAAATTTATGCAAGATGGAGTTGCAGCACCACCCCACTCTGCACTGATAGAATGGGGGCGTCACCCCACTCTGCATCGGTGCCAAATTTTAATCCTCCCTTAACTTAATGTTCTGTTCCATGTCTCCCCCTCCCCTTAACCTATTGTTCAGGTCTCACCCCACTAGGCTCGGTTATCAAATTTGAAATCCTCCTTAACCAATTGTTATGTTAAGTGGTTTTTCACGTTATTCCCTCCCCCTATGGAAAATCCCAGCCTTCCTAACTCCCAGAAATCCCACACTACTTTTGATATCAAATTAATTAATTAATGAAATTATCATAAATTGGTGGGAAATACCTCATCTGCTTATATGATTTCATGGGTTTTCCTTACACAGTTTGGTCAGAATCCTTACTGCCTCCACTGGTATTCGATCCCAGAACCCTTCAGTTCCTCACCCTTCTGGAAATATTGACACACTTTTGATTGTTAGAAATGTCTCATCAAAGTAATTGCAGTGTGTGGAATATCGTTTATTTAAATAATTTGTGTGATACAAGGCAGTGGGTGTAATGTTTGAAGAATTTGCGTTCTTCTTTCCAATCGCACAAGGAATACCATCAACATAAAACACTGACTACACATAATTACATAATTACACTGTTACAGATAACACTAAACATATCTGCTGAAAAAATAACTTTCCGACTTCCCACACTTGCTTCTTTGTGTACGCTGTCCATAGACTAACAGGCAATGATGAGGTCGTGGCAGCATGTGCACTGAGCAGTGGGCAGTAATTGCAGGAGTGCTGTTGTTTAATCCCAGAACATAGTGTCAGGTGCTGATGTCCCTTTATTATCAGAAACACACCTTCCATACCAGGTCAGTGGAAGCAGCTCCTCTCTGAGGTCGCCCTGCTGTGCAGATACTGACTGAATTAGTTCAGAATACCACCAGCAGAAGACACTGGCAGAAGCAACCTCCCTACCTCTCCTCCCTCCAAACCCTCATCCCTTCCTCCTCCCCCCTCTTGTTACTTCCTATCGAACAAATTATCAGCTGATGTCAGCTCTTTGATATTGACACCTGAGAAATTCCTGTGAAAGCAGATGCTCTCGCTCTCTACCTTCCTGTCTCTTCTCAACTGGCCACTTCCTGTCCAGTGATAATCTGTTGCATGGCACTGGAAACCACACTAACCCCTCATTTGTCCTGAACAAAGTAGTGGATGTCTAGGAAATAGGCTGTTTGCACTACCCTCATTCAGTCAAATTGATTGACTAATTAATTAAATCGATAGCCTCTGGGTGTGACAGTTTTCTCTTGCTTCCTGTTGGTGTATACTAGAACTGGAGTATTTAACAGGAGACTCTGGGATCTGATCTCACATCTGCCCTGTTTCCAAACCCTACTGTTCCCTCTTCTGGATTGTTTCCTTGTGCCCTTTTGGTGGATACTGCTACAGGTAGATCGTTTGGTCGGAAATCAGTTGTACTGGAGGTAGCTGAACTGGTAGTGATGTTTTTACTTCTGCTACATTTAGAGCATTCATCACACCAAATTAAAATTCTGTCTAAGTTCTCGTCTATATTCCTATTGTAACTTAGCGATGTTATTTTCCCCCATACAACAGTTGCATATCTGTCAGATTGTTTACCTCCCTCAGTACCTCAAAATGATCACTCAACATCTGACACTGTTAAATCCACTTATGAACCTTATTTCGCCTAGTAACAACATTAAATGTGAATAATACTAATGCACTCTGGTGGCTGTTCTTTCTGTCACAGAGAATTGGAAGGTTTAGATACCTGCAGACGACATGTACATGTACAAAGTTACATTGATGTCCGACCATGAGTAGTCTATTTATGCCAATCTGGCTCAAAGAGCATTTAAATTAAAAATTCAGGATGCAAACCAAGATTCTAATTTCACAGTATCTGCCCACCGAAAATTTATCAGTGCCCACAAATCGAAATTTCAGGTTACCCTCCATTCAGAGGCTGTTGCATGCACCGACCATTATTTTGATTTGTAAATAATGGATTTCAGCTATCAGACATCCTTTGGAATTTTTATTGGCAGAGCTAGATTTCAGCTAGAAACTAGGTATTCTCAATGCACTATCATTTTTGATCAATTCATGTAATACCTGTTGGTCAGGCTTTGTCCACAGTTCATTGAATACTCAACGGTCAATGCACTGTGGACAAAGCCCGATGAACAGGCATTACATGCCTTCAGAATTGCTAGTTTCTAGCTGAAATCTAGATCTGTCAATAAAAATCCCAAACGATGACTGATAGCTGAAATCTATTATTTTAAAATCGAAATTTTCCTTTAATTATAAAATAAAAAATACAAAAATTATAAAATTTATTCAAATTCAATAACTGAATGGGATGATCTTCATATGTTTTTCCCTCAATTAATAAAATGTAATGCTACAATTTTATCTAATTTATCATCATCATTTGTAAAGATTTTAGTACAACACTGTGGAAGAGTAATTTTATACTTATCTTCTAAAAGTAATCAAACACCATTACAAAAGTTAGTTGGCAAAATTTCAGCTTTTGAAAAGGCGTATTATTTATATTTTTAAGCTCTGATAATTTAGTGAAAGCTTTTGTATAAGCATTAGTATAATTGTTAAGTTCAGTTAATTGATTTTCAACACCACCATACACATTTTCTTTTATTTGTATTTAAAGATTTCACGTTGCATCTTCTCTAGTTTTCTAGAAATATTTGTTAAAAATTCATTAAATTTTCCTAATTTTTATTCATTTGTATAATTAAAAATTTTCAGTAAGCATTCTATATTACAAAAGATAAGTTAAATTCTTTTGACTGTATATAATAACAAATGCAATTATACATTATGTACATTTTCATTTAAAATGTATATAATTTCATTGTTGTTTTTTGAGTAGTTGCAACATTTATTCTTGTATACATAGTTATGTGATGGTAAAATAATTTTGAACTAAACTTAATGGATGTATAATTATATCATTAGTTAATTGGGTAATTCTTTTAAAATCTCTAAAAAATTGTAACCTCTTAAGAAGTTTTTTGAGGATCAAGATTCAATAATTCTTGAGGAAAAACATCGTTTCTTGCATTTTTAACACACATATTTTGTAACTGAACATGATCGAATAAAGAAGAATCATTAAACAGATTATTTCTTCGATTAGCTTGGGAAACAACGAAAATCAACTAAATCATATCAAATTCGGTAGAATTATAATAATTAGTAGTACCTACTTCAAAATTTCTTCTTCCTTGTAATACAACAAATTCAGTTTGTAATTCATAGAAAGAAAATTGAATTTTTGGATTTTAAGTATTTCTTATTCCAGCTCAAGTGAATATTCTTGTTCATGTTCAACAAAAGGAACTCGAATTGCCATAATTTTTAGAACAATTTAGCCTTTTCTGGAAGTGTACTATTATCATTATCACTAGGCCAACGAAGAATATAATCTTCTTGATCTTTTCCTGAACGCCAAGTAAAAGTTAGAGTTAAATCACCTTCCCACATCATTTTCGTATAATCTTTAAAAAATTCGCTTGATAATTCTAATGGGCAAAGTACTTCATTTTATTTGGTTCTAACTTTTCAAATGTTCAGTATATGTCCTTCCATAACTAATTGTTGAAGAAGGGTTGAGGAAGAAGTAAATGGAAGTTCTATTCTAGATAAAATATTGTTTCCCCTCTTGATGGGAATAATATCAAATAAATTTAAAACACGATTATCAGTTAGTTTAATATTAGATTTACAATCCTATGCAGACAAAACTGTTCCATCAGTGTGAATAACATTAAAGGTCATGTAAAGATGCGAGCAATTAGGATGAATCCAACCATTACCAATATTAACACTAATTTCAATTTCCTTGTTAGGAAGATTTAAATTATATTCTTATTTTCTCATTAATAGGAATGGAGAAAGGTGATAACTCTCGATTTGGTTCATGATTTATTAAGGGAAGAATTTGTTAATTAATTTCAAAATTACTGTTAAATAAGCAACATTGAAGCCATCAGATTATCATTATCATCACTTATGGTTATTTCTAAATTCTAAATAGTACGAAAAATTGGAGTATTTATAGGACGATTTGGTTCATAAATTATTGGACCACCAAATTCAACATTACGGTTAAATGAAGCAATAATATTCGTTTTCGATGAAAATCATGATTGTCTTGAATGAATGTTCCATAGTAAAAATAAACATTTACATTCATTAATTCAATTGGAATGATTTTAGCAACATCTGTCTTTACATTAGCTTCAATAATTTGGTTATTATACCCTAAAACTTGACTAACACAATTTTCTTTATCTATAAATAATTTGACAGCACTTTCAATAATAACTCTGTTTAAAATTTTATCTTCTTTAATGTGAATATAAGGGTTTTTTCAATTGAACAATTTTTCTAAATATTTCGGACTATATTGACCAAGAGGAAATTCTACACACTATTTACTTTATTTTTTGATGATATTTCTGCATCAAAGTCAAGTTTACTATTTTTTGATGTTATAGTTGGATTAAAAAATGAATAATAACCAACTAGTGAATCACTTTTATAAGTTTCTCTTATTTGAACAGTTAGTCTCTTTTTCAGGACAGATGAATTTTCACTCAGTGAATTAATCAACTCATTCGTATTACTAAAAGTTATCTACATAAAAGACAGATAGTGAACCAAAAATAAGAATTCCAGAAAAGAAACTAAAAACTAAACATGGTAAAATTTTTCCAAATTCTATTTGATGTGCAATAATAGGATCAAGTGCTTGTGGAAATATAATATTAATGATTGATAATTATATTCAAACTCCAGGATGGTTAAACAGGAAGAAAATTAAACATTTGTATGTTTATATAAAAAGTTTAGATCAATGAAAATATCAAGAATTTATAAAAAGATGTGCAGAAATTGAAGGTGTAATTAATGAAAAAATTGTTAGTTTTATTGAAAATAATGTTGGAATTATTCTGTTAGACAAATGTGAAGATAATTCTGTTATCAGTTTTTATGACTTACAAATCAAGGTATAGTTAGAGACTATTTTACTAGATGAAGACATAAAGGAATCGATTGTCTTTATTTAAGTCAAAGACATTCAAATATACAAAACAAGTAGTTAGAGATAATTTAGTTTTTAAATATTTTTAAACAAGATCACACAAATTTAAATAACATTTGTCATGAATTTGTTGGTGGAGATTTTAAGTTTGATGATTTTAAAGAAATATGTAGTAAACGTTGGAACAAAGATAAATTTGTTTTTTTTTATGTTAGATGTGCCACGAAATATTAATGAAGATAAACACAGAGAAAGGATTAAGAATTTTTTAAGCATTGAACATGAATATGTAACATTAATGTAGAACATAAATACGTTGAACATAAGTATGTGTTAACCATAAACATTAAAGATAAAATAAAAAATTTGTTTTATCCATAATAAATGTTTGCAAATGGTGATCCAGAAGTTGTTAAAAAAGACTGACAATATGGAACAGTAAAGGAACAAATAAAAGAAGAAAGTAAGAAATGTAATAAGAAGAACACAATATAAAAACATTTAAAAAATCAACATCGATGCAACTGAAATAGTTAACCAAGGAATTGAGGGATCAGGAGAAAAAAAATTAAAAATTAAAAAGCAACTGAAGAAAATAGATAAGTTGCAAAATAATTGATTCCTTATAATCGATATTATTAGAAGAATTTAACAATATACCAACAATTCCATAATACAAATGGGTTGATGATACTACTGCAAATTATGACTACATAATAAGTGAATCAGAAACAAATAATTTGCTACAGAATTATGAAAAAGAAAAATATATAATAGTGAGAGAATGTTAGAATTTATCAATCATAGTGAAGATAGTACTTTTTGATTAAGACTTGTTGGTACTTTTATATTTATTGGTAAATTAACAGTAGAATTCAATTGTGAAAAAGTAAAAATTGGTGAAAAAATATGAAGAAACATATGGACTAATGAATGTTTTAACTAAAAAAATAACTAAAGTAATCCAAATAAAATAAAATCTAGTAAAGGAAATAAATATAATAGTATGATTAAGACATTGTTGAAGAGTATTTTCTTAGAGTTTCAGAAAGAAATCTTGGTAATTTATTTGAAAAAATTGGCAAACATTTAGTAATAAAATATACATAATACCAATCGAATATGCTTGGATGGATGTTGTTTGTCGACTAATCGATAGATTAGATGTAATCAATGGAGGAGAATTAGCTGGATATAAAAATTATCATAATGAAATGGTAGGAACAACTCAAATGTTAACTAATAAATCTAGTGATTTTTATTATTAATGATCCATAAGGAATTCCTTCTTCAACGATTTGGAAAAGTGAAAAATATAGAGAACCAAATTAGAAGAAAGATTAACTAGAGGTAATCAAAGAATTAATTCATTAGATGAAGCATGTAAAGAATATGATATATCTTATAGATAAAATGAAGATGTATGAAAAAGATAAAAACCTTGAATTATTTGCAATAACAAAACACAGAATCGAAACTCTTTTGTGAACAAAGACGAAAGGAGAAACATTTTTCACAGAAAAGTGGAGTAACAAAAGCACAAAGAAGTAAGTTCACAGAAGCAGAAGAGAAGGTTTTTTTTGGAGCATGCCAACATTTCCAAGGAATGAGAGTTTTTACGTAAGAAGAAATAGTAACAAGGAGTATTGGAGCCAAGATCTGAATGTCTGAAGTAATTGCCATACCTTTAAAGATACATATTTAGCCTCCAAAGTTCTGGATAAGTTTTATTATAAAACACTTAATAAACTTTCCCCGCAAGTTTAATTCCTTTGGCCATGCATTGATACTTGCCCTAAACGCGACATTCTATCACTAGAGCTCTTCGCAATACCTGGCAACAGAAAAGCAAAAACAGCTCTAGAAATACAGAACAAAAAAGCTGAGAAAGCGAGAGAAGCAATGACAAAAGATACTTTATTTTCTCAGCTACCTAATAGTGACGTGACCATGTGGTCGATACATCTTGAACAAGTGTTATCTTTTTCTTGTCTAATCCACAGTGGGATGTATAATTTGTGTCAGGTTTCATGCTACAATCTGTGTGTTCATGCTCTCAACAACAAAAAGGGCCTACTGTTTTTGAGGCCTGAGGGTATAGGTGGCTGAGGAGGCAATGAAATTGCTTCCTGCCTCCTTAAAGCAATGAGTAAACCTTAGTATTCTTGGAAATGGAAGCTAAACTACCATCTGATCTGATAACCACATTGGCGAGAATAAGAATAAAATAATGCTTTTTCTTTGGATTTAACTGACAGTTTTAGGGAAGTTTGATGAGATTAATCATAACCACCCAGATAAGCCGAGAGCGCTAATGCGCTGCTTCCTGGACTCGGGTTGGCGTGGCGGGGTGGCCCCGGATCGAATGGATTAATGACGAGGGCTGGTGTGCCAGACAGCCTGGATGTGGTTTTTAGGCGGTTTTCCACATCCCTCTAGGAGAACACGGCGCTGGTGCCCACATGCCACCTCAGTTACACGACTCAGGCATTTGAAACACATCCGCCCTTTTCCAAGATTTACACTAGACGCAGACAGATGGGGTACTCTGTTTCCATCCTGGGGGTACAGGGTGGTGGCAGGAAGGGCATCCGGCCACCCCTTCACTTTAACATGTCAAATCCGATTTAACCACGCCGACCCCACGCACAAGGCGGGACAAAGGCGAAAGCGATAGATAGATAGATGAGATAAATCATAAATTTTTGGTTTCTGGCCATTCATTTAGGTTGTGTGACAGAGATTTTTCCCACATTGAAATCCGTAAGCAACTGGAAGGCTGTCAAGTACCTAAGAAGCTTGTAAAATGAATAGAGTATGCTAAACCTAACAATCCAGTTCTGGTTACTGTGCTCCAGCCTGAGGAGTTTTTTTATTTTTTAAATAGCAGCCAGTACACATATTAACACAACTAAAACAAATATTTTCAAATGTACTTGGATTCAAGTGAAAAAAGTGCTCCTGGCATCATAAAGACGAGACTAATGTGCAACGAACTTGAAGCATGGAACACCTTATATATTTTCAAGAAAGAGGTTACCGCTAATATATTAAATAATTTTATTTTACCATCACAGCAATGTAGTAACAAACTGTTAGCTGGAAAGAAAAAGTATGTTCAACAGATGCTACCATACCTGAAAGTAGTTAATAGAACATTTATTGAAGACTTGACCAAAAAAATTGCTTTTGTACTCTGTAAAATTAAATATATTATTGATAAGAGTTTAATCTTGATAGTGCATCTGTAAAATTATTATTATTATTAAAATCTGATTAATGCTTGAGATTTCTTTCATTGGCAAATACCCCGTTTTTGCTGATAACTCCATGGCATTTACCACATTCTGAATTCTTTAGAACAATATATTTGTTTCACTGATGAAATGAAGGTGACATAAAACATTTTTGCAATAATTGTATCACTCTTACTGTACCCAACAAGTAAAAACTATTGTTCAGATATTTTGGTTAAAACATTTTTGTCAAAACAAAAGAATTAAATAACTCAGAATCACTTTTTTGGCACTTAACCCATTATTGATTTCCACTCTACGAGTACATGATAAACACATTTTTTAATTTACTTTTATGACTGTAGGTGTACAAAAAATGCATGATTTAAGTGAATATGATTTTATTCTTTAAAAAGTTGTTGTCAGTGAAAAAAAGAGAAATTTAACATTATATGATTTTGATATTTGAATGCGAGTTGTTGACAAAATTAACAAAATAACTCCTGGCATCTAGATAATCAAAATCGTTTTCAAATCAAATTTTCTAACTTAAATAGTACAAGATTCTGTTATAGCTGTTCCAAGTGATATAAATATAATTGTATTTGGTGAAATAATTTAATGATTTTTATTCTGTATAAGTGATGAATGATGATTGTATTTTCTTCTTGAAGTGCAAAAAGTTTACTGACACACATAAACCTCATAGATTAACAACTGAAAAGGGAAGACAAGGAAATGAATTCTTTGTGCAGTATTTCAAAGTACAAAGAGTAAATTTGCTAAAAAATTTGTAGGTGAAGGGCTAAATATATGTAAAGTAATTATGAATGAATTACGTATACCAAATCGAAAAGGAAAAAGTAATTTCTTTTGGAATAAATGATTTATTGAATGTTGATTTAGTCAATTAGTTATTAATTGTTACAGATGTTTTTTTTAGATTTGCTTTGACTATCCCAATTGAAGATAAAACAGGTAAAAATTCAGTTGATTCATCAAAAAAAATATTCAAAACATTTCGCCCATAACTTTGCAAGCAGATAATGGTAAACAATTTTTTAATAAAGAATGTTAAGAATTAATGAACAAATTTAACATTTAAAGTTATTCAGTTTTTAGTGAATTAAAAGTATGTGTTGTTGACCAATTTAATAGATCACTGAAAGAAAAGATGTGGAAGAAATTTGCTCTTCAAGTCAATCATAAGTTGTTTGACTTAGTTCCTAAATTAACTGAAGAATATAATGACATAAAACATTCAATGATAGAAATGACACCAAAAAGTGTAAATAAAGAAACTGAAAAATCTTACTGAAAACAGTTTACATAACAAACGCATTAGATAGTGAACCTAATTATATAATTGGTGATAAAGTAAGAGTAAGGAAACTTAAGGAATTTTTGACAAAGGATACAGTGCCAACTAGTCAACAGAAATTGAAGATGTTATTCATTCTAACCCAGTCACATATAAATTGAAAGATTCAAACAACAAACAATTGAAAAGAAACGTTTATGAGGAAGAACTACTTAAAACTAATTTTGCAGATGTTTGACTTGTTGAAAAATTTTGAATAAGAAAGCAAATAAAGAAGTTCTCATTAGTGTCATAAATAAAAGTAACGTTATTTTATAAAAGTTAGACAAATTTTTGTCTATAAGTATGTGTAACTGATAGTTACACTTCAATTCTATATAATTTTAATAAAAATTATTGTATGTAAACTGATAGTGTTATTGATAATTTAAACATGTTTGACATTGAATAAGATGTTCATTACGCTTATAGTTTTATTAAAGAAGATATAGTATATTTTTCTTCTGAAGTAAGGGCTAACAAGAACGATTTAATGTAAAATCATTTGCAGATTTTAAATGTGAGTTAATGAATGTGATGGTTTTAATGAACTTTGTTTATTACATTTACATAAAAATTTGTATGGATGTTACTTTAAATTTAATTAAGAAGAAAGTACATGGTAATCTAGTTTTATATTTCAAGACATCATTGTTGGATTAGTTATATCATCATACAATTCTTTTTGTGAATAATTAGTATTGGAACAATTTCGATGACAATTCATGAAGTTTCTTTCATTTGGTGGTATAAATTTACGGGATTTGGTACATAATTAATTCCCAATCATTGTACACACTTTAGCTTTCGATATCGGATAATATGATCTTGATTTAGCATATTATTAAATTGGGCTCAAATTACATTATATTCACAATTAAAATCTTGTACTCTTAAAATAACAAAGTTGGTCTTAAATTTAGTTCACTTAATTAAGGAGCATTATGTGGCAATATAGTATTTATTCGTCCATTCTTTTGTTTATTCTTCCAAATGCATCGTGACTTACTTCTCTGAAATCTTATATACTTTTGTCTTTGATTTTATTTTAATTTTCTCTTTCATTATACATTCAACATGTTTTCGAATAGATGGTAAAACTTCTTCATGAACCGAATCTTGAAAATAACCTACAAACGGCATTTTAGATCTCATTCCTAAACAGTATAGACCTGGTTCATTGAAACTTTTTTTTATGAGGATGAATATTTTTAAGTAGGATGATTTCAATTCGATTGAAATTTTAATATGATTTACAGTATTTTGCTTAAACATGGCGTTTCATGACATTCCTAGGACGTTTATATCCTGAGATATCAGCAACTTGATTTCCAAAAATCAAAAATTGTATTGTCATCAATAAGTATTAAAACTCGTTTGTTGTTATATATACATTTGCTATTCTTTAGATCTACAAGTGACTTCATTTACATATAATAAAATTTAATATATTTTTTATTTCTTAATTTCAATAAATTTTTTGCCTTGTAAATGGAAAGCGAAAATAGAATGATTTCTCCACTGTAGGATCAAGAAAAAGAAATTCATAAAGAAATAAGAATTACAAAAGAGAATATGCCTTCAAAATCGAATTGGAATGATATTAAAAAAAGAAATAAAAAGAACTTCTTCATATCAGACATAATAAAACATTTATTTGTGAAAAATGTTGAAAGGAAATTAAAAATTCTTCTAAATATATTCATAACTGTGATCAATCAAATGATTATAAAATAGTTTTCATTTATGAAAAAATAAATTGTATCTGTTATTATTTTAATATTTGGTCTATTTCTAACATTTTCCACTGTTTTTCCAAATACTTATTTATTACCAGTAGAAATCTTTTTCAAAATTGTTCGCATACCTTTTTTCTCCTTTCCTAGTTAAAATCAATGTGTTTCTAAAACCTATCTCATTGTCCAAATGATAAGATTCTATGAATTTTCTTTAATTTAAACCAAGATTAAAATATTGATTAAGATTTCTATAATATAAAATATTTTTATTATTTAAAGTTGTTAATAACTATTTCCTCCTTTGGTGCTAATGGTGAGTCTTTACTTTAACTGTGTAATTTTTTGGATATTCTAAACTGACATCAAAAATATCACCAAATTTGTTATCATCTAATATTTTGAAAATTTTTCAGCTTTAAAATTATCGGTTCTAACCAACTGATATCTTTCAAGGGTGAAAATTAAAATGTTTCATATGTTACTTATATGATTTATCATATATTGTAATACTTTGAGAAATTCCACCACGAATTTCTTTCTCAAGAAATAAAATCTCATCTTAATCTTTTAGTAAATCTAATATAATTTTTGTCATTTAAAACATTTACTCCCATGATAATCCTGGACTGCAGAATACCAAGATTGATCGAGTGTATAATATTTGATACATGTGCCTCTAACATTTTTGAAAATAATTGGTGAAATTAAAAAGTCAGATTAATTTTTGAAAATAATTGGTGAAATTAAAAAGCCAGATTAATTATATAGTCTTACGTATTCATCTAAATTTTTAATATCGCATTTTCTCCAAACGATTTTTGCTGGATTATAATCTTCATCGGAAATATCATATTTATTAAGTCTCAAATAAAATCCTTTGAGGTAATTGAGTTTCTTGTAATTTTTCTGCATAATCCATATATTTGTAAGGATAAACTAAATTTTTAATTATTAAATCCAATTGTTCACTTTCAAAATGTTTTACTGTTTCTCTGTATTGTTCTTTTGTAAGATTAGAAGATAATTTATCAATACTTGAGGCCGTAAATGTAAATGTATCCAAAAAATCTCATTGTTAATCAACCTTCAACGTATTTACTGAAAGAAATATATATTTGCTCTTTATCTGGAATAGCATCAATATCTTTAATGTCTACTGCTAATTCCTTAACAAACAAATGTACATTGTCGTCTGTTAAATGATGAATATAAATTGGAATGAATTTAGGATTTTTGTAATTTAGATTCCAATCTTCATTTGCAGTTCCTCGATATTTTCCTGTAAAATGGCAATGACCTCTGACTTTTTTCTCCTTTGGTAAATTTCTTTCACAAATATAACACTGTTTTCAATTTATACAATTGTTTTTATATTCATTTGTCATTAGCATTGGAATATTTCTTCCATATATTTTAGCAATTTCTCTAGAGTCTTCTTTTAATGTTTCAACAAATATTTTGCTGCATCTTTGCCAGTATATGTAACAGGATTTTATAATCCCCATTAGATTATTTAACATAATAACTGAATGAAATCCGCAAATTGACACGTTTCCTAGCCTTAAAGGGGAATCAAAACTGAAATTAATAAAGAAGGAGGATTGTGCCATTATATGGTGGACGCTCGCTTATTGTCACCCACATTGTGAACGGCGCAGCGCGATGAAACTGCAACGATCCATGCCGAGTTCGGCGTGAAGCGGCTAGTATAAACAAAAAAATAAAACTTGGACCACCATCAATTATTTGAACGAAGCAGGGCCTGTGTCTGACTGGTGTAGGTCGCACAACAATGTCACTGTTAGTGGACGGCGGGACGAATCATTCATTGTGTCACTCACATGAAAACTACGGCAAGATGCAAATGAAATGATGGGCGCACCGATCTCAAGGATGTGGAGCGATAGACACGGTTTGAAATTAATGAATGAACATGAGAAATGTTCGGGCATATACGTCCAATAACAATGGGTCGTCGGCGCCTCTTTAACAGTCATGGTCGTCTGAAAAACATAAATCACAAAATATTAATAACAAAGTGACATGGAGGGTTGAAATTTAGAAATGATAATCATAGTAAAGTTAACTTTGACTATATTATAAGCACTTAAGGTACATTTTAACACAGATTCATACAGAGAGTCATGACAATGCGTCTGTTCCTAACAGAGCGGGAACAGAACAGTCCAAAAACTAGCAGATGCTAGACAAAATAATTAGACATAAAAATGACTAACGAAATTAAACAGAGGTTGTACATCAGCAGATACATTGGTAATTACACACAGATGAAACTATAAGACAAGTTGGAATATGGAATCTCTGGCTCCGTAAATATCAGAAATAATTTTAAAAGCATTATAAATACTACTAATTAAAACGTAATACTACAAAATGTTTTTGATACTTGCAAGAAAAGGCCATGCTTTTCCTCCTACACACTGACATATTAGAACAATACAAGTACCAACAAATATTAAAATGTAATAAACCCTGTATTGGCCGTGTACCATTTTCATTGCTTATTTGAGGTAGTGACACTCACAAAACTATTATACACTCTAAAGTCAGCTGATGTAGACATGGTCGGTGGAGTCGAAATTGTTATTCTTGACAAAAAATTATATTTTCTGTTTCTGAAATATTTAATTGTGTTCCAGTTACTGAGATGAATCATGGTAATGACTGCATCAATACATGTAATAAAAAGTATGTCAGGATGGTTACATTTGTACAAGTCCTTGTGAATCGACCCATAAATATCGCATATTTTATGTCAACTCTGTGTCTTACAAGTTGTGAGAAAGTGATAAAAGATGTTAGAACATGTGAAGAAAGTGGTGTCACTGGAGTTTTTTTGCATAAAGGACAACTGATTTAAATTCCTATGACTGTGATGTTTTGTGCTACAGGAGTGAATTATTTGTGGAAATACATAATGCAGGGCTTGAACTAAACGTTTTCAACGAATTGTATAAACACTCAGATGTTACTGACTATGACAAAACGTTGGAGAACATGACACAATGTTTGAATGATCCAGTAAATTGCGAAAGAGAATCTTCAGAGTACCTAAGTACACAGGGCTTGAGTTCTAGTTTCTATGAACTTAAATATAATGTGTCATTACGAAACACGCACGAAGTTCTGTCAAAAGATGACGAAAACTGTGAAAAGGACTCCACTGTCGTAAAAGACTGCTTAATTGATCGAAATAATCATAGGAAAATCTCATATATGTTGCAGTCTAGGCCTGAGACTAACGAATGCACAAACTGTGCGGAGGAAAGGCAATTAGAAACTGTACAAGTCATATTAGGACATGTCAGAAGAAAGAAAAGAGTGTGTTACTAATATTATCTACAACTCATGTGAATGGAATTCACATAATTGTGGCAGAAATGCAGATGCATTACACAGTGAGAGAAAAACTCTCATGTCAATAAGAAATATTGGCAACAACATCATGTCCAAGATCTGTAGGAGATGCCAGCAAGCTTAGTTGAAGAAACAAGAGATGTGATGGAACATTTTAGATAGCATTTTAGATACAAATTGTAGAGGGTGGATCATTTTGTACAGACAGTTCTTGAAGAGCGAAAGTAAAATATGTGATTTTAATGTCAGTGTCCGTAGGCTCTATAGCTGAAGCAGAGGAGTAATTACCTTCAGTAGCCACAGGCTCAAGAAAATTAACTGAGAGACAAAATTTGTAGCAGCTATGCTTCTGTCAGCAGCAGAGCCTTCACCATCACAAGCAGCAGTGTTGTCGCCACCAGCAGATGAATCATCACTGGAAACAACAGCTGCAGCCACTGAATCTGCACTACCTGCACCATAGTCAACAGTACCAGAGCTATCATTATCACTGGCAGGAGCATCATCAATGGCGGCAGCAGGAATAGCAGCAACAGCACAGGTTCCAGATGGATTCAGAAGAAATGGTACAAGTTGCAGGACCCCACACAACAGAAATCAGGATTTTGTCCTCCCAAATACAGAAATAAATTAAACGATTTTATTGGTGATGGAGAAAACACAAATTTTTATTATATCATAGCATGACTACAGAGTATAAGTTTTATGTTGGTGAGCAATATAAAAACTGATTCATTTCTGTAGGGCTAAACATAAGGGAGGGAGAAACACAATGTATGCAAATAGTGAGATGAACTACTCCATGGCCAGTCATAAGTAGTTCAGAAATATTACTCAAAGCAGCAACTATGCAAATAAAGTTGTAATGAGCAAAGTGTTTTATAGTAGGTCTGTACCAGTCACACAGCTAGCAACTTAACAGTTTGTAAAATAACTAGATTTGATCAATGCCTACAATCCCATGATAAGTATACCTAGCCCAACAATATGTTGTCAGACCTCATAAACACTGATAGATTATTTAATTAAAGGGTGGGCAAACTGTAAAGTAATAAATCTCAAATCATTATGGATAATAATTTGAAATACCAGGAAACAATATTTGCTGTGAGAAATTCTGTCAGAATGTAGTTGGATGACTCCAAAAAATTTTAATAGACCACAGACATTACTAAAAGGAAAAGGCTGAAGGAAAATACACTCATTAAATAACATAGAGGAAAGTTAGGAGTACTTTTGATCAGTGTTGGGCTACTACATAAATATTTTCTGCCCTATTGTACCTACAAATGTAAATATGAGAAATACTAAGGGATGGAACAAATTGGACATTATTATACAAGGAATGATCTAAAATGGAATAGGAAAATTACCTGATAAATAAAACTATGGCCAACACTGAGACTTATGAGGACATGAAGAAACTATACAATAGAATAATAAAAGAAACTAAATCCAGTTTTTACCAAAATGAAATTTTAACTCCCAAAAACATTTCTGAAACTGTTTCATACTATGTAATGGGTATAACAAAGTTTCTGATAGGAAAGATAGCAGTAATATAATTTTAGAGAAATACAGGAAGGAATGCAGAGATCTAAATGATATCAGCAACTCTTTTAATCAACGGTATGCTGAAGAGGTCAGAAAACTTATTAAAGATACCAGTAGTTCCCAGCACAGGAAACAAGAATTACATCTCCAATGTCAATGGGTGTATTTTTCTGCTGCTAGACAATAAATAAAAGAATTAGAGGTAGCCAGAATAATACATAGTCTAAAGCCAAAAAAAGAAGGTATTACTTGAGTACATTGGTTAGTGGCCTCTGAATGATTTGATAAACTCAAATAAATAGGATATTTTGCAGATGCCTAAATCAGAGTTCCGTTAAGCATATTTATAATGGCACTTTTAAGAAAAATCCTTGCAAACTAGAGGCCAATTACTGTTGCAACTGTCTAATATAAAATAGTGGAAACTATCTTGATTATTTTGAACATCACAGCTTACATTAATGTTAATGATTAATGAAAACCACCTCAGCTGTTTTATTACACATTATTGTGTTGCAATCAGTTTCATTCACAGAGCATCTGCAGGTTGCAAAGTCATGGCACAAATGGTATTGTTGTTGTAAATAAGGCACAAATGGTATTGTTATTGTAAATAATGTTAAAGGCCAAATCCAATAATAACGGTCATAAACATTGTGCTGACCGTCTCTCAGAAATATGGTGAGAAGGTATGGCTTGTTGTGCACAGTAAACTGTTCAGACAGCAATATCTTGAAACATACAATATATTATTTTGTAGAGAAGAATAACACATTCAGTGATGCACATCATGATGTTAGATGAGAACAAAAAAGTCTACAGAGTTTTCCTCGAACTATTAAAGCCATTTGACTGTGTGTATTACAACAGACCGATACACAAACTAAGCTTTTATGGTACAGGGTGTTTCAAAAATGACCGGTATATTTGAAACGGCAATAAAAACTAAACGAACAGCGATAGAAATACACAGTTTGTTGCAATATGCTTGGGACAATAGTACATTTTCAGGCAGACAAACTTTCGAAATTACAGTAGTTACAATTTTCAACAACAGATGGCGCTGCGGTCTGGGAAACTCTATAGTACGATATTTTCCACATATCCACCATGCGTAGCAATAATATGGCGTAGTCTCTGAATGAAATTACCCGAAACCTTTGACAACGTGTCTGGCGGAATGGCTTCACATGCAGATGAGATGTACTGCTTCAGCTGTTCAATTGTTTCTGGATTCTGGCGGTATGTTTCGGATAGCCCAAAGCAATCACACGATCATCGAAATATTCATTCAGGAAATTAAAGACGTCGGCCGTGCGATGTGGCCGGGCACCATCTTGCATAAACCACGAGGTGTTCGCAGTGTCGTCTAAGGCAGTTTGTACCGCCAAAAATTCACGAAGAATGTCCAGATAGCGTGATGCAGCAATCGTTTCGGATCTGAAAAATGGGCCAATGATTCCTTTGGACGAAATGGCGGCCCAGACCAGTACTTTTTGAGGATGCAGGGACGATGGGACTGCAACATGGGGCTTTTCAGTTCCCCATATGCGCCAGTTCTGTTTATTGACGAAGCCGTCCAGGTAAAAATAAGCTTCGTCAGTAAACCAAATGCTGCCCACATGCATATAGCCGTCATCAATCCTGTGCACTATATCGTTAGCGAATGTCCCTCGTGCAGCAATGGTAGCGGCGCTGAGGGGTTGCCGCGTTTGAATTTTCTATGGATAGAGGTGTAAACTCTGGCGCATGAGACGATACGTGGACGTTGGCGTCATTTGGACCGCAGCTGCAACACGGCGAACGGAAACCCGAGGCCACTGTTGGATCACCTGCTGCACTAGCTGCGCATTGCCCTCTGTGGTTGCCGTACGCGGTCGCCCTACCTTTCCAGCATGTTCATCCGTCACGTTCCCAGTCCGTTGAAATTTTTCAAACAGATCCTTTATTGTATCGCTTTTCGGTCCTTTGGTTACATTAAACCTCCGTTGAAAAGTTCGTCTTGTTGCAACAACACTGTGTTCTAGGCGGTGGAATTCCAACACCAGAAAAATCCTCTGTTCTAAGGAATAAACCATGTTGTCTACAGCACACTTGCACGTTGTGCACAGCACACGCTTACAGCAGAAAGACGACGTACAGAATGGCGCACCCACAGACTGCGTTGTCTTCTATATCTTTCACATCACGTGCAGCGCCATCTGTTGTTGAAAATTGTAACTACTGTAATTTCGAAAGTTTGTCCGCCTGAAAATGTACTGTTGTCCCAAGCATATTGCAACAAACGGTGTATTTCTATCGCTGCTCGTTTAGTTTTTATTGCCGTTTCAAATATACCGGTCATTTTTGAAACACCCTGTATCAGCAGCAAGGTAGTTGACAACATAAAATCATTTGTGGAAAACAGAGAGCAGTATGTCGAAGTAAAGAACAAAACAAGTAATATAGCAGTGACTACACACTGCAATTTTTGGATGGCAAACTTTTGTGTATGACGGGCATGAGTTCTGGGATTCCATCTTTTAATTTTATTCGTAATAGGTAATGGCAGTAGGTGAACATGTGTAATGTTTGTAGATGAAACTTGACTCATAGTAAAATGTGACTATGTAGAAGAACAGGAATCAAATACCTCTGCAAATTTGTGGGAGGCTTCTATATATTTATGTGAAAACAGTTTATTTGTAAATTGTATATAAAACATCATAAAATTGTAGGCAAATAAAACTACAAAGGCTAATAATATCAGCTTGAGCTAGGTAATTCAGTTCTCAAAGAAGTAACGAGTCACAAATTACTGGGTATCATTGTTGATGAACAGTCAACGTGGGAGGACCATAATCAGTTCTAGGACTCCTATCTTCTCATTCGGTAAATAGTGCCCAAAGTGAGCACTACCATATTCTTAATGAGAAAGATGTCTAGGACAGTAGACACAAACATGCTGTGTTGTGTAAATGGAAAGAGGTACACAGCAATAGCATGACAGGCCGCAAGCACACAGGCACAACCACTGATCCTGGCACCTCCCCTGTTTCGAGTAACCACCTCTATAACGAGTTCGCTAATCGGGATTACCTTCTACTTCCATCCCACGTCCATCGGCACATCATATCCAGTCACTGAGAGTGTTTCCAGTCGCCAGAGAGAGTGCTGTCAACAACTGAATGCTTCGCTTCCGCCGAGTAGTGGCACACAGGGAGATTCTTTCGCCAGCAGACACAAAAGACGATATTTCGAGGGTTCTCTCTCAGTTCAAGCATCAGCAGCAGTTCCTACAAATCACGCAGTATGCACAGTTCCTACACTGCACCAGTTCTAGCAATTACGCTATGGAATAGAGTCCTATGAGTACCATTCAGAAGATTACACTTCCGACCTAACACTCATAATTCACAGAGTAATGAGAGCAGGAACTATGAGTGTTTGAATAGCACTTTAGTCACAGAGACAATGACCTTAGACTGCCAAGAGACAGTAAAATAACTTAGACTTCATTATAGGGAATCAAGTGCCATGCACCATACTGCTACCAAAGTTAAGTGCAAATTTGTATCCTGACTATTAATAACTGTTATTGATTATTTCTTATTATGTTGCCATGTTTCATTTCTAGTGCTGCCCTGTCATGCAACCTTTACGTAGATTTTAAGTAGCATACATATTGCAACCTTTCTAGTGAATTATAGTAGACATACGTTTCCTGCGACTGTGAATACTTGAGATGAATTAATAGTATCATTCAGTTATGACATCCAAACATGCTGTTAACAATATACAGCGTTATTCTAAATGATGGACCCATTTTCAAAAATTCGCATATACTCAAGTACAAATCGAAATGAACAAGCTTACACCAATGAAAAGACTAAGGTTCAAAGTTATACAAAATTGTTAAGGCTTCCTTGGCCACTTGACAAACTGCCTATTGGCTTCTGTCTCGGGTTCTTTGGCCGACGTTCGTCTGATGATTTTACTGACGTTTCGCCAGCACAAGTGGCTGGCAATGTCAGAGCTTCACTCTCCATTGCTGGTGGTGAACTGGAGCCGAGCTCGCGGCCACACACTATACGTACCTGGCGCATCAACATCCGAGGGCTTCTCTGCGGTCATTTCCGTTGCGGTTGTCCTCTTACTATCTGCGACAGTCCTTCGCTGCAGTACAGGAAGCCAGGATCCGTTTACCTGAAGGCTTTCCTCTTTCCTGTTGAAGCTATTCGCGTGTTTTTGTATTTCTACAGCTTCTCTGAACGAGCAGGTGTGATAGTTCTTCTCTACTGCCAGAACTTCGTGTCGTCGAATTTTATTACGCGGTCGGTCTCAGTGCGTGCCCTGCCACAACCGATTTCTCCACCTGCCCTAATCTGCAATGTCGCCTATGCTCTTTGATCCTAGTGTTGATCTGAACGATCTGAACGATCTGCAGAACCGAAACTGCTGCCGTGCATTCAATAACAGCAGATATGCTTCCGCGTGTATGGGACAAATTTGACTACTGCATCGATGTCTGCCATGCAGCCAACAGCCCGCATCTCGTGGTCGTGCGGTAGCGTTCTCGCTTCCCACGCCCGGGTTCCCGAGTTCGATTCCCGGCGGGGTTAGGGATTTTCTCTGCCTCGTGATGGCTGGGTGTTGTGTGATGTCCTTAGGTTAGTTAGGTTTAAGTAGTTCTAAGTTCTAGGGGACTGATGACCATAGTTGTTACGTCCCATAGTGCTTAGAGCCATTTGAACCATTTTTTTGCAGCCAACAGAGGCCACATTAAACATTTATCACGTTTCTAATTATTAAATAATTCTTAAAAACCAATTAATTACAAATTATTACAAATTATTAAATTTGTGAAATTCATATCAAACATTATGAAAAAATCTTTGAAACTTCCTATTTTCATTGGTATAAAGCTTGTTCATTTTGGATTTGCACTTGAATAAATACGAAGTTTTGAAAATGGGTCCATCATTTAGAATAACCTGTACTATGACACAGTATTCTTCCACTTATCACATTGCATTGTAGCAAATATGTAATGTGTCAGCACAGCATAGAATTCAACTTTTACACCACGACACAAGCTCAACACAATAGGCTGTGGGGTGGTAGGACGGGACTAAGTGACACATCAGGCAGTCACCATCGACAGTTGCACTGAACATTTATTTGGCACATTTAAAGAAGACAAATGACAAATAAAACCAGCAACACATTTCCAAACTTACCATTTAGGTGAGAGCAAGTTACTTCAAAATTTAAACAATAAACATTTGTAGTATCATTCCCAGAACCGATCGCGGTCCTCTGGTTTGGAGCTGAGTAGAAGGCTTAAACCAGAGGCTCAGACGATTCTGCGGAGATCTGGGGTGCAAATTTCTCGACCTTTCGGGTGGAGAAATTAGGGTCCCCCTGAATAGGTCAGGCGTGCACTACACGCCGGAAGCGGCTACAAGGGTAGCGGAGTCGTGTGGAGTGCACATGTGGCTTTTTACGTTAGAGAATTCCCTCCCTAAGCCCGACAAGATGCCTCCTGAGATGCAGCAAGGTAGGAGTAGGCAAAATGCAACAGGGAATAACAATATTAATGTGCTAATAGCAAAACTACAGGAGCGTCTATAGAAAGGTCCCAGAACTGCTCTCATTAATAAACGGTCACAACGATCACTAGGACAGAAAGTTGGCTGAAACCAGATGTAAACAGTAATGAAATCCTAAACTCAGATTGAAATGTATACCGCAGAGACAGGCTGGACAGTAAAGGGGGAGGCGTGTTTATAGCGTTAAGAAGTGCAATAGTATCGAAGGAAATTGACGGAGATCCGAAATGTGAAATAATTTGGGTGAAGGTCGTGGTTAAAGCAGACTCAGACATGGTAATTGGATATCCCTATAGGGCCCCTGAGTCAACAGCTGTTGTGGCTGAGCACCTGAAGGATAATTTGGAAAATATTTCGAGTAGATTTCCCCACCATGTTATAGTTCTGGGTGGAGATTTTAATTTGCCGGATATAGACTGGGAGACTCAAACGTTCATAACGGGTGGCAGGGACAAAGAATCCAGTGAAATTTTTTAAGTGCTTTATCTGAAAACAACCTTGAGCAGTTAAACAGAGAACTGACTCGTGGCGATAACATATTAGACCTTCTGGTGACGAACAGACCCGAACTATTTGAAACAGTTAACGCAGAGCAGGGAATCAGCGACCATAAAGCGGTTACTTCATCGATGATTTCAGCCGTAAATAGAAATATTAAAAAAGGTAGGAAGATTTATCTGTTTAGCAAAAGTGACAAAAAGCAGATTACAGAGTACCTGACGGCTCAACACAAAAGTTTTGCCTGAAGTACAGATAGTGTTGAGGATCAGTGGACAAAGTTCAAAACCATCGTACAATATGCATTAGATGAGTATGTGCTAAGCAAGATCGTAAGAGTTGGAAAAGAACCACCGTGGTACAAGAACCGAGTTAGAAAACTGCTGCGGAAGCAAAGGGAACTTCACAGCAAACATAAACATAGCCAAAGCCTTGCAGACAAACAAAAATTATGCGAAGCGAAATGTAGTGTGAGGAGGGCTATGCGAGAGGCGTTCAATGAATTCGAAAGTAAAGTTCTATGTACTGACTTGGCAGATAATCCTAAGAAATTTTGGTCTTACGTCAAAGCGGTAGGTGGATCAAACCAAAATGTCCAGACACTCTGTGACCAAAATGGTACTGAAACAGAGGTTGACAGACTAAAGGCCGAAATACTAAATGTCTTTTTGCAAAGCTGTTTCACAGAGGAAGACTGCACTG
This sequence comes from Schistocerca nitens, assembly GCF_023898315.1. Classification (NCBI taxonomy): domain Eukaryota; kingdom Metazoa; phylum Arthropoda; class Insecta; order Orthoptera; family Acrididae; genus Schistocerca; species Schistocerca nitens. The sequence continues at coordinate 540,029,460 of NC_064618.1, read as the reverse complement.
TAGTTCCTTCTCTAGATTGTCGCACAGATGACAAAATGGTAGATATCGAAATAGACGACACAGGGATAGAGAAACAATTAAAATCGCTCAAAAGAGGAAAGGCCGCTGGACCTGATGGGATACCAGTTCGATTTTACACAGAGTACGCGAAGGAACTTGCCCCCCTTCTTGCAGCGGTGTACCATAGGTCTCTAGAAGAGCGTAGCGTTCCAAAGGATTGGAAAAGGGCACAGGTCATCCCCGTTTTCAAGAAGGGACGTCGAACAGATGTGCAGAACTATAGACCTATATCTCTAACGTCGATCAGTTGTAGAATTTTGGAACACGTATTGTGTTCGAGTATAATGACTTTTCTGGAGACTAGAAATCTACTCTGTAGGAATCAGCATGGGTTTCGAAAAAGACGGTCGTGTGAAACCCAGCTCGCGCTATTCGTCCACGGGACTCAGAGGGCCATAGACACGGGTTCACAGGTAGATGCCGTGTTTCTTGACTTCTGCAAGGCTTTCGATACAGTTCCCCACAGTCATTTAATGAACAAAGTAAGAGCATATGGACTATCAGACCAATTGTGTGATTGGATTGATAATTTCCTAGATAACAGAATGCAGCATGTCATTCTCAATGGAGAGAAGTCTTCCGAAGTAAGAGTGATTTCAGGTTTGCCTCAGGGGAGTGTCATAGGACCGTTGCTATTCACAATATACATAAATGACCTTGTGGATGACATCGAAAGTTCACTGACGCTTTTTGCAGATGATGCTGTGGTGTATCAAGACGTTGTAACAATGGAAAATTGTACTGAAATGCAGGAGGATGTGTAGCGAATCGACACATGGTGCATTGAATGGCAACTGAATCTCAATGTAGACAAGTCTAATGTGCTGCGAATACATAGAAAGATAGATCCCTTATCATTTAGCTACAAACTAGCAGGTGAGCAACTGGAAGCAGTTAATTCTGTAAATTATCTGGGAGTACGCATTAGGAGTGATTTAAAATGGAATGATCATATAAAGTTGATCGTCGGTAAAGCAAATGCCAGACTGAGATTTATTGGAAGAATCCTAAGGAAATGCAATCTGAAAACAAAGGAAGTAGGTTACAGTACACTTGTTCGCCCACTGCTTGAATACTGCTCAGCAGTGTGGGATCCATACCAGATAGGGTTGATAGAAGAGATAGAGAAGATCCAACGGAGAGCAGCGCGCTTCGTTAAAGGATCATTTAGTAATCGCGAAAGCATTACGGAGATGATAGATAAACTCCAGTGGAAGACTCTGCAGGAGAGACACTCAGTAGCTCGGTACAGGCTTTTGTTAAAGCTTCGAGAACATACCTTCACCGAAGAGTCAAACAGTATATTGCTCCCTCCTAGTTATATCTCGCAAAGAAACCATTAGGATAAAATCAGGGAGATTAGAGCCCACACAGAAGCATACCAACAATCCTTTCCATGAACAATACGAGACTGGAACAGAAGGGAGAACCGATAGAGGTATTCAAGGTACCCTCCGCCACACACCGTCAGGTGGCTTGCGGAGTATGGATGTAGATGTAGAAACACGGCACTTATGGCCTATTACACATTTAGTGAAATGAGTTAAAAATTATTTACTCAAAAACTATGATCAACCTGAAGAACAATTTACTAGAATTTAATGAGGAAATGTAATCTTTTGTTACTGCAGTGATTTATACTACCAAAATAATTCAGAGTAAAGGCAACAACAAATCAGCTACCATGGCACACATCCACGTTACTTAAGTGGTAGACACCCTACAATGTGGAATATAAAATATAAAATTTCATGTGACCAAGCAACCCCATGGGATTCAAAAAACTATGCCCAGAAGCGGACGTATGCCCATTCAGCTTTTTTCAATATAGGCTCGGCATGGACCCCCAAATTGGAGCAGCAACAGTCACGAATAGGCACGAAAAATCCCAGAACTAATGGGTATCTACAACAGAGTGACATCTGCCTTAAGTAAGTAGAAACACAATAATTCATTACATCACATCACCTGTAGAATTAATCAAGCTATTAATGAACATATCCACATACTGTCATTGAATGAATTCTTGTACTATCATTAATAGAAACAGTTTCAAACTATTTAAACACACAATAACAATTGGCCTCTCAGTAACGTGTAAGAGTTTATGAAACTACTCATTTAGAATTAGACATGTGTCTCTCAGACACACTATCACTTCAGATAGAAACGTAACAGTAATGTTATTGCAGTTCACAGCAAAATATATCCAGGGAAAATTTTATCCATGTATATCTATAGCAACTGGCAGCTTAACTCCGTCATGTGATATAAATACAATAACCAGGCAGCACATCGACAAGTACCAGCCAAACTGTTTTCAATGGCAGTTAACACTGACAAAGCCAGCTGCCACAGATACCAGTGCCAGGAGACATGGAGGAAACGAAATACACCAATGGCTTGCCAGTAATGTGACTGCTTCCATGCCAGAATATTTACTATGGCACTGTCACCCGGGTAAACAGCCCCTTTTAGATGTGCTCTTCCCACTGCCTTGCACAGCTCCTGTACTGTCCGCCAGACTTCCCAAACGACATTTCTGCTAGGCGTCCCTAAGCAAAATCCTCACTACTTGCTAGAGCTTACCCCTAGCTCCCCGATCGGCCTGGTAGGTGGCGCAATTCGAGTGTTAGCAGACATAGGCGACATAAAAATGAAAAAGCTTGCATACTTTGTCTACTTTCATTCCATAATGTCATATGGTATAATATTTTGGGGTAACTCTTCAAGTCAAACAAAAGTTTTCAGAGTCCAAAAGCGTGTAATACGTATTATTTGTGGAGTAAATTCACGGACGTCCTGTAGAAACCTCTTCAAAGAACTGGGTATACTAACTACTGCCTCTCAGTATATTTACTCATTAATGAAATTTGTCCTGAATAATATATCTCTTTTTCCAACAAACAGCTCGGTTCATAAATACAATACCAGGAACAAAAATGATCTGCACAAGGACTTAAAAGCACTTGTCCACTACTCAGGAACACTCATCTTCAATAATTTGCCAGTAAATATAAAAAATTAATTACAAATAAAGATCAGTTTAAAAGGAGCCTGAAAGACTTACTAGTGGCCAACTCCTTCTACTCCATTGACGAATTTTTTAATAGAAACAAATGATGTATATATTCATACTATTAGTATTGTTATTTCAGCTTAAAAAAATAAATTGACATGTTCCACATCCACGAGGATCTTCTCAGCACAGATCTATGGAACGAAAAACTAATCTAATCTAGCCACCGTGCACTGTGTGCACACCACTGGAAAGGTGACCCATACTGGCAGTGGAGATATCGCTGATCGAGCCACACAGCTCAATATGCATATACATAGATTAGTGAAACTTGAGAAGAAGCACTGCAAATTTAATCCCAATCAATCCTACATGTATAAATTCAGAGAACCTGACTGTTCCTTGCTGCAATATATTTGTAACAATTACGCACTTCAAAGCAAATAACACTGCACAGTTAAATAGAGGCATACTCGTTTGGAGTGGGAAAAATAGGTATGGTTATTATCTACATACGGACCAGGTCAAATAAACAAAGAAGCTGTAACTCTTGGGCGCCTTTTAAACAATAAATTACCACTCAGTGAGCGAAATACATTGAAAAGATATCTGTTTTCAGAAATAAATTAAGTGATTATATAGTCTCCTCATATTTATATAGTCAAAAGATGTTAAAGAGTAGCGAAGAACACTTCACAACAAAAATTATTAACACATCAGTTTATGCATAATCAAGGGAGCATCAGTACACAATGTTTGTACCTTCACAGCATGTGAGATCGAACTTGTTGCTTTTTGCCCTTTTTTATTCGTTCGTGATGGCTTCGACAAGCATGGTGCTATAAAGTGGGGCTGCCATAGTTTACAACAGGGGAGATCAGTAAATACATGGTGTACATTAAAAGAATTAAATAGTGAAAGTGTAAAACTGTGAAAATCTGAGGATGAAAATTCAAATACATAAGAGCATTGAATTCTGATAATCATGTTTTTATCTTATGCAGCATATGTTAAAGAAATCGGTTTGGTGTTGGATATTCATTTCAGAGTGATTAAGTTTTGACCAAATTAGATATATCTATGATATATTGTAAGTATAAATTTGGTAACATGGCTGTCGCATATCCCTTTCACATTTTGTTTAGTTCTATTGCAACTGCATCATAATTAATTCTGTGGACTTCGTACATTTACTGGGATTGGAAAGTATTCGATTTCTCGCCAGAAGGAAATGGGTTAGTGGGGCCTGACAGCTCCTGGGGTCAGAAGAAAGCTTTTTACAGCGTCTCAAAAGCAGGGAATGAGCACTTCCTCAGTGGCAGCCAATTTTCGTGGTAGTTGTTCTATTCCCCGAAATGCGTATCATAGACAGTTTCTGGCACTAATCAGTTTGCCACAAGGATGGTGCCACTGGTCGCCACAGCTTTCTCCCGAGGGTGCTCGAACATGAAATTTGCATTTCTGTCTGCACATCGAACAGGAGTTTCCCACTGGCACTTCCCTGGCATGAGAAAGTTCTTTGCTTCCCTCCAAAACAACGGTCTGTCCATTCCAAAGTAAGGCCCCCACAATCAGACACAATATGAACGGTGCTGACCAGTGGAACGAAACTGTTCGAAATCAGTACCAACCTCATGAATCATAATGATGCTTTTTGCTAAGTTCGAGTGGGAACTTTCTGCAGCTTTCCCTTGTTTTTACGTAGAGACGGGAACATATTCGCTCATCAGATAAGCAGCAGAATTCAATTTCCCCTCCAAGAGGACACTGGAAGTTCTGAGAGTTCAGGAGGGTCATGCAATGGAGAGGATACCGGTTCTGCAGGGCGCCATTTCACTGTACCCGACGAACGTAAATTTCACCCAGACAGTAGTGTAATCTGCATTGAATCCATTTACTTATGCGTCTAGAATGCTCGATTAACTGCACTGATGAACCAAAACATTATGACCACTTGCTTAATAGCTTGTTTGTCCATCCTTGGAACGAAATCTGTCACTGATTCTGCGTATTACAGATTCGACAGTTCGTTGGTGTGTTGGTACCTTGATGATGATGGCGTTTGTGGAGACGACCATTGACCTATGGTAGCAAAAAAGTGATACACTTGAAGAGCTGACACGTTTCCATTTATCAACGATCGAATCCCCATGGTCCCATGCCCACTGCAATTGTAACTGATGATGTCATGGGAACACCATGTGGACGTGTAATGTGGTCTGCTGCGAGCTCCATGTTCAACAATGTATGACGAATGGTGTGCTGTGAAAAACTTCTGCATGCACCAGCATTGTGCTCTTTCAGCAGGGATGCCACAGATCACCAATTATCCTTCTTTACAGAGCAGACACGTTTCCAAACTCCACGTTCTGTGAAGAGTCATTGTCGTCCAACCATTTAACGCGTAGTGGTAGTTTCACTGTCCTTCTACCTCTTTCCATAGATGCTTACGACAGCAGCACATGAACCTGCACTCAACTTGGCCATTTTCGAGTGACTCGTGAACAAGCTCTAGTTAATAATAATCTGCCTTTTGTGAAAGCCACTTATCTTAATGAATTTCCCCATTTGCAGCCCATATCTTCGCTATGGTGATCCCCTGGCCATATCTGTTCCGCTTATATACTTTTGTTACTGCCTCACATTCTTACAGCGGCACCAGGTGGCATTCAATGTCGCGGTGGGCAGTGGTCATAATGTTTTGGCATTTCAGTGTATGTTAAATATTATTCTCATTTATCTTGCTTTTGGGAGCTTTTCAGATAAGGAAGTTTCATTCATTTTGCTTCCTCCAGCATTCCAATTGAACACCAGTTCCACAGAATTTAGAGTCATTTTATTTTAGTTACTACAATTTTCAGAGTAGTGGGTGCACAAGCTATTAGGTCTTATTTCGACTTCTTCCAGGTCTGCTACTTGTATCACCATTCATGTTAATTGTGCAACATGTCCTTATAGTAACATTCTGTATACTTTGCATTCTTCAGCAGTGAGTAAATTTGCTAATAACACATCAGTAAATGCAAATGCTTTCTTTACAATACAAATCACATAATTTTCAGTAAAATTGAAAATGTGTATTTACTGAATATATATATATATATATATATATATATATATATATATATATTTGTATATATTTGTATATATATACACCAGAAATTTTCTACAGATGAACTACTGAATAAATAAATAAATAAAAATGTCTAAAGGTGAAACAGCTGATCAATGTATTTGAGTTGCTATCCGAAATAGAAAGACTGAATGTGATTCTAGCATATAAAGATTATTGGGATGAAAATTGCACTCCATGAAAGAGAATTACTAGCCAGCTATGAAAGAATGTTGCTAGTAGTATGAACTCTAACATTTGCACAAAGAAAAGGTCAAAACACCTTTCATTCAGGACTTGACACTTTGATAATAAGTTCCATAATATAATATTAGAAAAAAACTTTTATTATTGGAGCTGTTCATCTTCTAGTTTTGAGCAATTAAGAAAAGCAAGTAGTCATAACACATGATGTCAACAATTTACCTTCTAATGAATCTGCATGACAGGAAAGACCTTTTGTGAAAAAGAGCTGTCAGATAAGAAGATATAAATAAATTATGTCATATGTAACTGGTAAGTATAAGGTGATCACAGAGGGGTGGAAGTGCATACTACTGAACTGAAGTTTTTGGTTACTTCATTGGATGACTGAAGTTCACTATGCAGGAATCCACTAACAACATTTAACTCACCTGTTGTGGTTAATGGCACCCAAATAGCTTATCATATAGGCTCTACTGATATCTCACATTAGCAGTTAACCATAATTTTACGATTTGCAAGTTTTTTGGATCATATTTTGAGAAAGTTCAGTGATTTGGAATGTCAGCATGTTTGCAAGTACTGGCATTTTATTTGTGTCAGAGATAATATGGCTCCAAGTTGAAAAATTTATGAAATTAGATTTTAAGTTTAACTTTAACCACACTCAAATTCAGTAAATGTAATCAAGCCATACATACATTATCAGTTCATAAATTCATTTATATAGAAGAAACATCTGTCGAGCAGGAATAATTTCAATTTGTTCCCAGAATGATTACCATTATCTGTCAGGACATTAATTCAAAGGGAAAATGGGCATATGTTATCATAGCAGCATCTGTACTACTTTCTGTTCAAAAGTAAGGTTAAGTTATTAATAGTACAGAGCATTTTTCCTTCTTAGTGTTATATCTATGAACAGATCTCTTGTTTTGAAATTTCGTCTGGTTCTTCACAGCAAATTACATATTAGAATTTATCTATTGAAAAGCTTTTACTAATATTTACTAACTTTCAGCATGTTGGAATAGCTATGGGTCAACAATTCTGTTAACGAGTACAACGAAAAGTCACTCAAAAGTTGCACATATTTGATTCACTTGATGACTGGTTTTGGGACAAGACCCATTTTCAAATCATTGTAATGTACTAAAAAAGGGTATTTCCAAAGATGTGAAAAGAATGTCAAAAATGTACACTCAACAGTTACAGCGCATACATATACTGGTCTCATATTTCTGAAGATGTGAAAACCATGTAAAAATGTGCAACAATGAGTTATAGTGTATACAGATTCTAATCTGTATGCATTGTAACTATTCGTTGCATATTTTTGACATGGTTTTCACATATTTGGAAATATCATTTCTGACACGATTTGAAAATGGTTCTCAGTCTGAAACTAGTCAATGAGTGATCAAAAAAGTATAATTTGCAACTCTGAACTGGTTCTTCGATGTACATATTTTATTAGTATGCTTATTTTTTTTAAATTCTGATGATTGGCATCGGATATTACCTTCACAGTATATTTCTGTGATGTGAATAGTTTGTGTTTTTGTGTCAGCAATTCCATATGATCATAATGAATGAAAGTATGCAAGAGAAAAAACATTTTTTCGAAATGATCTCCCTGTCTCATCTGAAATATACTATGCATCACTAACTCAAGGCGGTTTTCCAGAGAGAAAAGCTATTGTTAAATTCGTCTACAAGAAAGTGTATGACCTGTTTCACTATTCACACTGTTTTCCAAAATTTTTCAGAAGATGATATGTTCTAGAATAGTATCCCATCTGATCAGCCACAGTTTGAATTTCGGAAGAGTTGCTCTACTGAGAATGCCATTTACACATTCACCCACAAAATTTTGGAAGCATTAAGTAACAAATCGTCACCTATTGGTATTTTCTGTGATCTGTCAAAGGCATTTGACTTTGTTAATCACAATATTCTTCTAGATGAACTGAATTTTTTTGAAAGTTATTATATAGCAAAACAATGGATAATGTCATATATCACCAAAAGAACGTATGAAGTTGTACTTAGTAACCAAACCAATGTAATCAGCCAAAGTAATCAGTGGGATGAAATCACATAGGAAGGTTCCCCAAGGTTCAGTCTTACATCCATCATTGTTCCTCATACATGTAAATGATTCTCTGCCTAATGTAGAACAAACAGAATTAGTTATTTTTGCAGAAGTCGCACTATTTTAATCAACACAATAATATATATATTAACAGAAGAAATATAAACAATGTTCTTGAAAGTCTCATTGGCTGGTCTTCTGTGAACAGTTTCGCTCTCAATTTCGAAACGACAGAACATATTCAGTTCTGCACTTCTAGAGGTACTACAATAATGATAAGTGTAACAGATGGTGAGAAAATAATAAATAAGGTGAAAACTTCATAACTTTTAGGGGTGAGTATTTAAACTGGAAAATTCACATTTTCGACTCCTAAAACTGCTTCACAGCATATTTATTCCCTTGTGAAATTTCTTGTAGATAATCCACTTGGGTCAAACAGAACAATGCTCTTCAAAATTTAAATATCAAAATGATAAATGAATTTCACTACTCCACATTAAAGTTGTCTTTAGCAAAAAAGGGGTGCACAATGCTACAATGGAAATTTTTGATAACTTACCCAATGATATAAAATGTCTGACATATGGCAAAGTGAAATTTGAAAACGAACTGAAAAAGTTTTTCCTTGACCATATCGACAACATCATTATACAAATGGGGATTAGCGATAATTATGACATTATAGCAACTGTGGTTATGAAAGTTAATAAATTAGAGGGGAAGGGTAGGATAGTATTTCTGCTAGAAGGAGCAATAGGCAGTTGTTAGCATCTCACTTGGACAGTGAGTTAACATCACTTATTTCCTTTAAGATGAATGTAGAAGAATTATGGGCAAAGTTTAAGCAGACTGTAAGTCATAGTCTGAAGAATTATGTGCCTAGTAAGACGGTTAAGGATGGAAACATATTCAGTTCTGCACTTCTAGAGGTACTACAATAATGATAAGTGTAACAGATGGTGAGAAAATAATAAATAGGGTGAAAACTTCATAACTTTTAGGGGTGAGTATTTAAACTGGAAAATTCACATTTTCGACTCTTAAAACTGCTTCACAGCATATTTATTCCCTTGTGAAATTTCTTGTAGATAATCCACTATAATGGTATAATAAAGAAGTTCGGAAAATGCTGAGGAAGCAGAGGCTGTTGCATTCTCAGTTCAAAGGAGAATGTGCAAATGATGACAATCAAAGTTAGTAGAGGTTCGTGCATCTGTGAAAAGCTCTATACACGAAGCATGCAGTTACTACCACCATCATACCTTAGTAAAAGATCTGTCAGAGAACCCGAGAAAATTATGGTCCAATGTAAAATCACTAAGTGGGTCTAAGTCTTTCATCCAGTCCAGTGAATATATTTTGTGGCAGCTGAAGATAGCAAAATCAAAGCCAAAGTTCGAAATTTCATATTCAAGAAATCATTCACGCAGGAGAATCATAGAAACATACCATCATTTGGCTGTCAGCCAGACTCCTGCTTGCACAGCATAGTACTAAGGATCCGTGGCATAGAAAAACAACTGAAGGATTAGAAAACAAATAAGTCACCAGGGCTTGGTGAAATCCCAATTCGGTGTTTCAAGGAGTTCGCTATGGTGATGGACCCTCACTTAGCTTGCATTTATAGCGAATATCTTGCCCAGTGCAAAGTCCCAAATGACTGGAAAAAACTCAGGCGACTCCTGTGTATAGCAAGGACAAAAGAACAGACCTACAAAATTACAGACCAATATCTATATCATTTTGCTGCAGAATTCTTGAACATACTCTCAGTTAGAATATAATAAATTTTCTTGGGACCAAGAACCTTATGTTTATGAATCAGCATGGTTTTAGAAAGCATTGCTTCTGCGAAACTCAGCTTGCCCTTTCCTCACATTATATAATGTGTACTCTGGATGAAGGGCATTTTAGATTTCCAGAAAGCGTTTGACACAGTAGCAGCTATGTTAGATAAGATATGAACTCAAGGAATAGGATCACAAATAAGTGAGTGCCGCAAAGACTTCTTAAGTTATGGAACCCAGTATGTTGTCCTCGATGATGAGTGTTCATCAGAGACAAGGGTTTCGTCTAGAGTGCCCCAAAGAAACGTGATAAGCGAGCTATTATTTTCTGTACACATAAATGATGTCACAGACAGAGAGGACAGCACTTTGTGGTTGTTTGCTGATGACGCTGTGGTGTATAATAAGGCGTCAAAGTTGAGTGACTGTAGAAGGATATAAGATGACTTAGACAAAATTTCTAGTTGGTGTGATGAACGGCAGCTAGCTCTAAATATCGAAAAATGTAAGTTACTGCACATGAGTAGGAAAAACAAACCCATCACGTTCAGATACAGCATTAGTAGTATCCTGTCTGACACAGTCAAACCATTTAAATATTTGGGTGTAATGTTGCAAAGCATTATGAAATGGAGCGACTGCATGAGGACTGTGGTAGGAGAGGCGAATGGTCGACTTTAGTTCAATGGGAGAATTCTAGGAAAGTATGGTTCATATGTAAAGAAGACTACATATAGGACACTAGTGCAACCTATTCTTGAGTAGTGCTTGAGTGTTTGGGCAGCCACAGATCTATGATAATTCCGATTCAAACTGTGGTAAAAATTTGATAGTGGTGCCCCCCTCCCCCTCCAGCATTTGAGACAGAACGCCAAAAATTTTTAAAAATCTGTTTTTCAAAAATATGTTCATTTTGTAGTGCACATCTTCCTGAAGAGTTTGAAATATGAAACATACATGTTCGAGGAGATGGAAGACATTTTATTTGGTCTTATGCTTGCTAAAATGCAGTGCCACACCTGTTCACGCAGTATTCTTGTATCCCATGCCACTGTATTTCACTCTGTGGAATTCAAATGTGTGTATTTTGTAATGCAAGCCATTGAGCCTCTCTTCAGGACAGTGGAAATTAAAATCTCCTGTGATGCCTCTCCTGTCTCCAGTCGGCTGGTTTGACAAGGCACCCCTTTTAAAAAAAACTCACAATTAATACTGGATAGGATTATTTGTGACTGGGAGAATAAGAACTCTTCAGAAAATTTGCGCTCTCTATAGCCTATTACCTAATAACTTTCTCTTTTGTGTGACATAAAATTAAATATATGAAACACTAAATCAGGAAAGAGACAGTATATATTTCTTCAATCCTTAGGTCCCAGCATTTTTTCTCTCTAATCTTGCTACAGCTTTACATGGCGCACTTTCCTTTCTACCAAAGATTCTGTTACCTCACCAAAGTTCATCAAACGTTTTCCTACAAGAAAAATCAAAACGTCGTCGTCTAATGCTGAAAAAGCTGTTAATACAAATAGCACCCAAGATTGGTGTGACTTCTCAATTTGATTACGTCATTTTGTCACTATCTGCTACATAAAACGAAATAAGTCTTTCTAATATTGCAGCAATTGCAATACACACCAAATAAGTGAGACTGTTTTGACACGAATGATCATTTTTATCTAACTCATTTACATAAATAACATGACATAATATACCAATATCAAATGACTATTAGGTCTATTACAAGCAAAAACTTTCATTTTAGAAATTAGTTTCACATTTCATTGATATGTCACAGTTTCTGAAGTATGAGATTGAAAAGTAGTTGTAGGACGAAATTTTTATATTAATTTGGAATCGTCATATTCTTCCATATAATTTGTGTGATGTCCCCATTTCTTCTTCTTTCTTGTTCTAACAAAAATCTTGTCATCATTAATTCTCTAGCTATTCCTGACATTGTTAAAACTTATTCTCTAGTTAACTTCGCTAACCCTGCCAGAATCACCAGTTTAGTTATCCCACCTTTATTCTTCAGTTAGGCACTATTACGTGTTTTTACAATGCGTTTCTCGCGATATTCCGAGAATAGACTCAAGTGGCTGCTAACTGTGAACTGTACAACTGGCTCTTAGTAGTGTAGCGATATGGCAAAAGTTCTCTGTCATAATTTCATTTCCTTGGATACACCGAGCAGAGAATATGTAATCTTTCTTACCTGTTATTCCTATTAGTGGTTTATTTACACTCTGGCAGTCTGAATATATGGGGTACGCTAGTAATTATAACAACACTTATCAGTCGCACACCCAGTTAACCATATAAACAAACAGCGATCGCCAATCAATCATTCATGTTTATTCGGCCCAGTTCATATAGCTCCAGCCCTTTTGCCTGGGGAAAAGTTTTTTATTTCTAAATGCAACAGGATTCCCCTGGCAGAGACGCCACATACACTATACACACATTCAGAAATCAACTTATGATTTTTCCAGAAATCAACTTAGAATGTGTACAAAAATGTTGAAAAACTGACAGAGCTGTATTTCAAAATCATATGAACAATCTGCAGACATACGTGCACTGGATGCTTTTTGTGAAAAGAGGTATTTTCCTTCAAGAATATGAATTTTGAACCCCCTTAAATTGCCGGAGTTGCCCCCTTCTCCCCTCCCTCTAGATCCGGGCCTGTGTCTGGGATCTGTACGGGTCAGGATAAAGAAAGACATCGAAGCAATTCAGAGGTGTGTTGTTAAATTTGTTGCTGGTAGTTTCGAACAACACGCAGTTGAAACGTCCTGGCATATTAAAACTTTGTGCTGGACCGAGACTTGATCTCGGGACCTTTATCTTTCACGGGCAAGTGCTCTACCAACTGAGCTACCCAAGCACGACTCACGCCCCGTCCTCACAGCTTTACTTCTGCCAGTACCTCGTCTCCTACCTTCCAAACTTTACAGAAGCTCTCCTGTGAACCTTGCAGGACTAGCACTCCTGAGAGAGAGGATACTGCAGAGACTTGGCTTAGCCACTGCCTAAGGGATGTTTCCAGAATGAGAATTCCACTCTACAGTGGAGTGTGCGCTGATACGAAACTTCCTGGCAGATTAAAACTGTGTGTCTGACCGAGTCTCGAACTCGGGACCTTTGCCTTTTGTGGGCAAGTGCTCTGAGCTGAGAGGATGGGGCATGAGTCGTGCTTGGGTAGCTCAGTTAGTAGAGCACTTGCCCGCGAAAGACAAAGTCCCGAGTTCGAGTCTCCGTCGGACACACAGTTTTAAACTGCCAGGAAGTTTCATATCAGTGCACACTCCACTGCAGAGTGGAATTCTCATTCTGAAAACACACAGTTGTTACGAAAATGCTTTGGCAACTCAAATGGGAATCCCTAGAGGGAAGGCGACACTGGTTTGGAGGAATACTATTGAGAAAATTTAGAGAACTGGCATCTGAAGCTGACCGCAGAGCGATTCCGTTTAGTCCAACATATGTTGCATTGTAAGGACTACAATGATAAGATGCAAGAAATTAGGGTTCATACAGAGGCATATAGATGGTCGTTTTTCCATTGTTCTTTTTGCGAATGGAATAGGAAAGAAATGACTGGTAGTGATATGGGATATCCTCCGACCCACGCCATAAGGCGGACTGTGGAGGATCGATGTAGATTCTTTACAACACTATCATTGCAATGGGTTGCGTGTTTTAGGAAAGTCCAAGTAATAGTTATAATGTCAGTCCTACTCTTCAAGTGTTTGTTAAATTCTGTGGTCTTTTTAACTTCAACACTTGATTAATGCTCTCTCTAGTTATGAGAATTAATCAGAGTTCGGTATAAGTACTTTGGATTCTCCTGGAGCTACTTTTACTGAGTCTGAAAAGACAATAGTATATTCTTATTCCTTTAATTGTTGAAATAATTCATCAAAAGCTCGAGGACACTTTGCGTAAAGCTTTCTTTTCAGCTTAGAATCAGAGCGCCTTGCTTATTGTGGAAATCAATACTTAAATTTTGAGACTTCCGCCATTTATTCAGTTTTCGAAATTATGAGAGCGATTGTGTTGCAGTAGGACGTATGGCAGCTGTTTATCAATCATGTAGGACTTCAAGCAATCATGGAAGATATTATCAGCAGGTATTGTGTTATTAATAATAGCGTAACTTCATTGCGTTTCGATGAGGTATTTATTAACACATAACATTTATGTTTCCTTTTGATCCAGTTTTTTTCCAGCTACAGAGGTAAAACATGTACTACCACATTAATTCTTCAGGAACATTTCATCTAACGTCATTCTGAAAACTACTGTAACGTAATACAAACAGAATATGATGAAACATTAACTGATGAGGGTTACGCAATTTAGCGCCGACAGCACGCTGAGAGCACAGGTGTTGATACCAACTAAACTTCTTTCATGGACTCTTTGTACCAACGAAATTCAAGCGTGGCGGGAATAGTAATGTCTTTGTACGTCAGGTTTCAGCGCGGTGCGTTTAGCTGAGGGAGTTGGAAGGATTGGAGCAGAAAGAGTTTCTTTGTGGGTGAGAAGATTTTTTTTTTTTTATTAAAATTGTAGGTAATATGGAGTATCCTTTTACATATGCATTTGTAGAAATCGTTGCAGATTTATGTACTTATCGTGGGTGTATGACTGATATTTGGTCGTTCTGTGCGCAACATGCTTGTAATTGTCGCCATTTCGGCCGGGAGGCTCGACAAAAATGTACTTTCGCCTGATAGTGTATATGTATTCGTGCTGTCTCATTAATAAAAGGATGCGTGTATTGGTGCATGTTTTGTTGTTAAGTTTGTAGCTAAGACAACAAATTTCCATTGATGTTACATTGTAGGTAAAAGAAGACCCTGATGCTTTGAGATGGTCGTCTGTGCTGTTTTCAGTAGGCCTAATGTTGATACGTTGTAACAGAATTCCATTACCAATATAACGGCGACAGATGGAGGAAGCTGTCTGTTTTTCTTTTTTTTTCCCCTCGTTAGTTTGAAAACGAAAATTAAACAAATCTTTTTGCGTTGTATGAATGCTGTCACTGGGGAAGGTGGTGCTATGCTTCTACCTGTCACTATTTCCTAGTACAGAATAATTTCTGTAGATAAGAAATTAAAATTTCTCTCTTTGTGGGAATTGTACTGTATAACCAGGTCATTTAATAGTGTTCTTGGTTTTTACATGCAGTCGCATGGAGGAGAAATGAAAAACACTGTTTAAGGTAAGTAGTCTTGCAAGATTTTTTTTCGTGCGTATTATTATAAAACTTCTCCCCGAAACTGCTGCATTGAATTTTTTCCTGAATGTCCCAGATTTAAAGTGTGACAGTGAAACGGGGCGTAGCTTTGTTTTTAGACTACGTAATTTGATCCAGTGACGTTAAGAGGGTTCAAAACCTTATGTTTGATTAGGTTAGATTCAGTTTTCGCTCCATAGGGCGTGTGTGTGTGTAACATGTCAGAAAGAATGACAAATAAAAATAAAACCATAGATTACAATACTTACTATCCTTATCATTTGTCAGGATAGGTGAGCACATTATAGTAAACTGGAAGTGTAATTTTTACGGAAGTAATACACTATCAAAATGAAACATTGGTATGCACTTCTAATAAATAAATCTTACACAAAGTAACTAATCGTGACTGTTGGGAAAAAGTGCTGGCAAGTATATGAATCAACTTTCAAAGACTTTACTGTTACAAAGTAACAAGTGGGGTGTTAGTGCAAAAAGTAAAGATTTAATGATCATTCGCAAAATGTGTGAAATTCCTTGGGAGGACGAAACCATTGAGTTTGATAAAAAGTTGACATAAAGTAGTCTACAAACAGACAAATTAATCAAGAACAACAATTGTTTCATTGTGTTTGATCTGATTGTGCTGATGTAGGAACAAGTGTGTTAGCTTATTTTGCATATTTTCATTTTGTTGTTTTGACTTTACTTGGGTATTGTAGGAAAAGTTAAATGTTTATTCGGAAGTGAGTTGTAAGAATATTGAGGTGTCAAGTAGGTAAACAAATTGGAAAAACCTTCAATGATCTTAGAAGTCTTACTTGTCGGTGTATTTACTGAATTACGTTTGTTGTTAACAGCTTCAGCTGAACTGCGATTTACAAGACATTAATATAATTTCATTGACGCTGTGCTGACTTACAGATAATTAATAATTTATATCATAGGAGTAGTGTACTACAAATAGGACTCAATGTTTGCGAGTGTAAGAAAATATTTTCTTCGAAAAGTAACATGGTAATCAAATAAATATAAAGCTAGTAATAGCCAATATACGTCAAATGCAAAGCAAAACTAAAGGAGCAACAGTTTTATACTAATTTAAATTACTGAATTAAACTTACATGGCAGTAGTGTGTGCAGTGTTAAGCAGTACAGTGATAGTTCATTGTAAATGCAGTATAGATATTCTATTATATCCTTATCTTATGATAATGTGTATTGTGGCATGGTCTACGTACCTGAAGGGTCTTCTTCTTGGTAGGTTCTAGAGAACACAGTGAATGAATGAACTTGCCTGAATCAGTACTGATCTGTCATAAACTGTAGGGTTTGGCGAGAACTGCTACACGCTTTAAGCAGTTTCAGAAATGTTTTACCATTCTACCAACATAATTAAAAAATTAAATGATCTTATTAGAATCTTTATTCATTGCCTAGCCCTGTGAAACGCTACGGATCACATTAGTGTCACTGCAATCTATATTCCGGTGGGGGGGTGGGGGTGGGGGTGAGATGAAACATTTAACTTTGGGCTCCCCCCCCCCCCCTTGCCTCCTCCCCATCTTGCAATAAATTTTTTGGTTGTGTTGATGTGTAGGCCAATTATAGGTCAAGGTTAGGGTGTAATGTGATAGTTTGAGTATAACAAGGCTGGAGAATTTGGATGCAAATTAAAGATTGTAGCACAGATGCCATTAAATGATTATTCACACAATTTTTTTCATAAAACTCCAGTTCAAATTAGAAAACCTAAAAGTATCTAATACCTTTAGGTTTTCTAATCTGGAAGTGCCACATTATTTTAATGCGCACCCAGTGTGAACAAAAATTGTGCATTTTTGGTAGGAAATGGATGTAGAAGAAAGGAAATTCGACAACACAGTAATAATGTGTAAGGGTATCAGGTATTGTGTACCTATGCTGCACAGTTGCTTCAGTGGGTGTAGTTTTGCATTAAAATACTGGAGTTTGATTCCAGGTTTAGTTTTAGTTTTGTAATTCTGATATGACTGGTAATGCTGTAGAATTTACTGTTTTCTAAACTATTAAACCCCTAAAACTACAGTCTTCAAATGTTGAGCATAAGTTATAGAAATATTGATGAAGAGCTATTAATCAGTTTAAATTAATGGGTCACCAGAAGTGTCCGATACCACCCCTCGGCTTTGGCCCGTGATGTCTGTTGTTGTGTGTGACGTCACGAAGTTCAGTTAGCGAGTGTCATGTTCTTGTAGATGTCTTGTTGTGCTGTCGGTGGTGCTCTCTGGTGGCGTGTTTGTAGGTTGCGGGTACGGTTTTGTTGTTGGTTTAGTGTGCGCTTGTAATGTGTTTGTAGGTGGCGTATGGTTGCGGTTAGGTGGTGCTCTCTGGTGGGGTTTGTGTGTTGTATTGGGTTCATTTGAGTTGTTGGCTGTTGTTCTGGTGATTAGTGAAGTTTAGTGGCATATTTTGCAGTGAGTTAATGGTTTAATTTTTGGTTATTTGTATGTTAATGTAGTGTTGTATGTGGTGTGTTGTGTTTGAATTTTTTAGATTACTTTTCTTATGTCGTCGTTAGGGATGGATATGACCAATAAAGTCAACAGTTTTCGGCTGTGGGGTATGATGGACGACACTGCTATGTGGCTCATCAAATTCCTGCAGCTGTTTGGATTATTGGCCGAGTTGATGTAGTGCACTGCATGTGGCGATATGGTATCAGGGTCTGGGTCTTCTAAATGTGTGTTTAGGGTTGTTGAAAATTGTACAAAGAGGGAGGGAGTGGGGTTGATTCAGGATTATGTATAACAGGGGAGTACTGTAGTTTCTGATGGGTTTGCTTCTTATAGTGGGTTGGGTCGGGAGGGTTACAATCATTTAGTAGTCAATCACAATGTAGAGTTTAAAAATTGTGAAGTGACCCTGTACAAATACTATAGGAGGGTTTTGGGGGGGATGTTAAATCTGTTATAGGGAGGGGGAAGATGGGCTCTTCTGACCTTCAGGCTCATTTAGATGATTACTGTTGGCGGAAGAGTATCCTTGAGGGTTATTGTATTTTTAGGGTTTTCTTAAGGGCTGTTAGTAAGATGTACAGGCCCAGGGTTGTGGGTTAGTGAGGTTTTTGGGGTGGGGGGTTGGTGAATATTGGGAAGGTGGGTGGGTGGTTGTGGATTTTTGTTTTTGTTGTGGAGGATTTGTTTTGTTGTGTTTTTTTAGTTGTAGGCTGTGTATGGTTTTTTGTTTTTGGTTAGTATTTGTTTCTTTGTTTTTTTTTTTTTTGGGGGGGCGTTGGGAAGTTTGTTTGGTTGTGTGTTTTGTTTGGTTGTGTGTTATCTAGTAGGCAGCAACGGAGCTTTCATGTGGTGAGTTGTCGTTTTTTTGTTCATTTTTATCTTGTTAGATGATTTTTGAATCGTGTGTGTGGTGGGGTTGTGTTGTTGGTATTGGTGAGTTGGTTTTGTGTGTTGTTGACCTGTAAGGTCAAGGGAAATGTTAGATTCCATTGGATATTGTTTATAGTTGATTTTGTGAATTTTGTGGTCGGTTTATTTTACTGGTTTTGTCGTTTGGTTTTGTGGCGTGTGTTTATTTTTAGTTTGTTCCCACCCAAAAACCCCCAAATTCCCCTGCTTGTCCCGTTAGTTATATTATAGGAGGAATATGTGTTTGATGGCTTTTCGATCTATTTTCGTGTGTGTTGTCATGTTTATGTAATGATGACATAGTTGCGATACGGGAGTTGTTGTGAACAGTTGTCTGTGCCATATTGGTGACGTCTTTGGTCAAAGCAGACGAGTGGAATCGGACGTTTTCGTTAACCCTAATTAATGACCTGTCATTGGGCATAAATCTCTGTTAAGAGAGAGTGGCTGGTTGACTAAAGGCCGAAAGACAGCCATTATGTGATGGTGAACTGGGTTGCTAATCATTCTGGTGGTGTAATTTAGTGTCAAAAACCTGGTGTAATTGCTATGTAGTGGTTAAAAAAGAAGATACCGCACCACACATACCAGTAAAAAAAAAATTCTAATGCAAAATGCTGCCTGCTGTACTGTCCATCACAGGCGCACAATATTAAAGATACTTTCTGCTACAGGTTAGTAGTGTTGCCAAATTGTTTCTTCTGTCAGATTTCTACTGGAAATACCCATGAATGAAATTTTTCTACATATTTGTTCTGTTTCTATGAAATCTCTTGTTTGCCGAAGGTTCTGTTAGATTAATAGAAATTTCTTTTAATTAAGATTAACTCATCAACAAATGGAACTGAGTACATATGTATATGGCTGGAGTACATTCATCATAGTTGGATGACTTAGATTAAGTTTGCATATGAACCTAATACATTCCATATCATGAAGAGTTCTTAAAATATTATCCATGGAAAATGCGAAATAACAAAAAAATTGGTCATGGGTGTTTGTCTTTTTCTGGGAGTGAGATTTTGTTCTGTTGGTGTTAAAAGGTTTTCTTGTCACTTCAAAATCCTGGTGACATATTAAGTTGGTTAAATTTTTATATATTAGTATCGGACTTCCTGGCTATGTAACACAACAAAATGAGAGAGACAGGACATGTCTTGGCTGGACTTTAATGTACTGTAATATTGAATGTGCATTTGTGCAGTAAGCAAGTCAGTTATAAAATCCTCCAAATAAGACAATATACCTTCGGAAACTGTGAAATAGTTTGCAATGGGATTTTGTTATACAGTATGGGCACAGGACACCTAATCTAGTTAGCCAATTACAGTGAACATTGTGGGTGTGATATATTTGGCTAATTGTAACATTACTATTTTGTCATGCGCACACTCCGAAATTATTCTACATACATTATAGATGTAAAACCTATGCTTCATATATATAATTTGGGTTGTCATACACATTAGCTGGCTTTTTCGTCAGATGTGGTTATGTGGGGCTGTCAAAGGACATTATAATTGATGTGAATGAAGTATTGATATTGTTATTGTTTGTGAGAAATATGTGGATGTTTTATTCGAAATATGTTGTAGATTCCATATCACTGTTTGAGGATGTGGTGTCCTAGAACACTAAAGGGGTTTAGGAGACCTTGCTACTAAACCATAATAAATTTTACTGCTCCATATTTTATTCAAAGGAAGTCATGATTCATAGTTGATGCACTGACTAAAGATGTCATATACAAAATAAGTTCGAAGTGCGCTGGTTTTTTTCCACCCAGTACCAACAATGTTCTGCTCAAAAGTTGGCAGGAACCATGAATTGTTGCCAACAGCAGTTGTATGTTTTAGGAGGGTTTAGCAACCTACGGTTAAATAGCTGTGAGTGAAGCAGTGACCTTCATGTTCCTTGTTACAAATATATCCTGATTCCCATGCGTGTGGTTAGTCCGGGAAACCAGAGCACAGTTTGAATTGGCACAAAAGACTGGTTGCGACAGTAATCTGTATGTACCCAGAGGTTTTGGTTAGGTTGGAATGAAATGGTTTGAGTGAGTTGGTGTAGCCCATGAATTCCAAAGAAAAAAAAATCTGATTGTGGTGTTAGTTGTGTGTAGCTTGTAGGACACCAATGGACACGAGGTGTTTTGCAAAGTAATCCAGCAATAGCTCTGCTTAATAATCGACACTTTTGTGAAACAGGAAATTTATACTTTGTTATAACGAGTAATTGCATCCATCAATAGAAGTTATGCTCTTTGTTTCCTGTTTATCCATCAGAAATCTTTACATTCAGGAAAATGGCAGATTATTAATGACAAGGTAGGTTGAACATTCTTTGACCACTATAAATAGTGGATAGAGTACTGTGATTTATTACGAACTTTGGACTCATTTGAAGGAGACTGTCATCTGTCTAGTAGTAGTTCAGCCTTCAACATAGTGCTGCAGATGCCTTGTGGGTGAACGAGTTTTTTATAGACCAACAAAGGCAGTTATGGTCATGGTCATAATGTACTTCTGTGATCATCGGAATGCTCTCGATGCTGTGTGCACTAGATGCCAGCCTGAGGGTTGTTACTGTTCTGGCATTGATGGAAGGTGGGGAAGGGTCCTCACATGGTAAGTGCACAGTGCGCATTCGAGCACAGTTTCTGGAACAGTGCTTAGATGATTCGTGAATGACGCTATGAAAAAGATTATGCAGCACGCACATTTCTACGTGTTATCTGAAGATGGTGAGACTCGTCACAGTTTTTGGCATGTCGACATGGGTGGTGACTGACTGGGCATCCTTCTGCTCTGAATTGTGTATTGATTGGGTGATAATTCGTAAGTTAGGGGACTAGGAGTTATTGAAATAGATGGGGTGACATTCAGAAAAGGAAACATAATGAAGGCCATGAAATCTCAGGAAATCAGGTGTTTGGTCGAATTCAGTGAGGGTCGAAAAAATGCATCGTTGAACCCTTACAATTTTAGACCAGGGAAGTGTTGATAAGACAAAAAAGGAAAGATCCTTTCTGGGATGACAATCAAACTGCTTCAATTCATATAATTCTAGGTACTGAAAGTCTTCAGCATCCTAGGGTGAACCGGTCTGAAAGATCATTCCATTCAAACAGAATGTGTATAATATGTGGTAAGACATCAGAGGTGCCATACCACGATATGCCATGAAGACCAAACATTTATCAGATTGCCTATCTGATTATATGTTCCATCAGCACATCGCCAGAAAGAAATGTTAAATCATTTGTTTGTTGAAGCAGATAAACTTAAGCCATCCAGTGGAACTGTGATGCAATAGTTATTCTGCAGAATGCTGCCAGCATGACTAGGACTAGAATTGTGTGCCTTAACTTTCCTCTGTGTTAGACGAATGATACAGTTTTGCTTTGCTTGGTACTGTACATTTTTTATTACTTCGGAATATCCATTTGTCACATTTAATGCGTAACATTTTTTTTCTGTGTTTGCGCTTTGAAAATGTGATGTGATTGACAGTTTACATAATATGTTACGTGCCTGTGGTTCTGTGTTCTGATTGGCTTAGGCGATCATGTGTCTTGTGCTCAGGTTGTGAACAGAAGCGCTTTGCACAGCACAATCTGGATTTCAGTTTTTGAAACTGTTGGTCCTTATTTGGTGTATTTCATGTTTATACTTCCTTAATTCAGCTACATTGGTACAATACATTAAAGTTCTATCAAAGAAAAGTCTTTCCCCACCCTGGGGGATAAAATGGCTTTTGTGAGTGTCTGGCCACCACGGGGCGCCAGCCCTTGCAGCACAACTTCACGTTCTGTGCTTAAAGTCTGTCTTTCCACTATTCCTTTTTGATCTCTACCTCTCCAGCGGATGTCATTTGTGCTTGGATTTGGTTTGTTTTTGGGCAATAGTTTTCTTGCCCTCTGCACCTTTTTGTTATTAATAGTATGGTCCCCTTGTTAGGTTTAATGTGATATTCCATTATTAAATTTTACAGAACTGCAGATTGTGCAGTGAAGGTTGCCCAGTACAGCATATATTCTAGCTTTATGTCCTTCTGTCATTGCACTTTTCTTTCTTGCAATGCTGCTATGCCCAAAAGCCAGCACAGTAGCTGTTTTGTTGTGGGTGGTGGGGGTCAACAGGTATCTGCATGGTGGTAGCTCCTGACCATGCACTATTGGTGTGTGAGCGGTAAACTTCTCATGTGAGCCCAGGTGAATGTGCCCATCATGGCTGGGGCAGAAGGACTCTGGGCAACAGTTTACTGTGCACACAGCCACAACAACACTTAATGGCGGCGGAAACTATGCCTATGTTTCGAAAAATCGGAGAAAGTGCGGTGCCAAGTTACCACAGGTAACAAAACCAGACTATTCACTTCACCAACAACATACGAGAAAGCACCACAATATCAAAACCATGAGAAGTTGTAGATGGTGTAGCAGAATAGCTATCAAAATAAGTGTCCAATAGCATCATGTAAGAAAATAAAAATAAACCACTGAAGATAGCACAAAAAGTGCTGAAACAGGTCTGTGTGAAACAAAACAGAAAAAGGTGTCATGCATAAGGTGGAATTCCTCATCCTATAGTGTCACTAATGTTCTCAGTAAATTACTAGAAAAGAACCAACAGCTGTGTTGGTACCTGGAGTCTTAGGTTTTTTGGCTTTGTCCTAGGGCAGTTTTTGCCACAGCTGTTCTACTCCTGACAATTTGGTGTGCCTGGAGTATGTTATTTGGTCAGCTTTTGTGTGGCGTCACCATTTTATTGCTGTCTTCTTTGACTCTCATAGGGTTTAAGACACCATATTGTCATGTCCTCACTACCTTCTGTGAATGGGATGTCAGGGGCCAGCTCCAGATTCTTATTTGGAACTTCTTATCTCACCATACTTTGTGTGTTCAAGTTGACGTTTCCCCACAGTACTCAGCATATGAAAGAGAATGAGCTTCAACAGGGCTCTGTATTTAGAAGCCATGGCTTCTGGGTTTCCACTGCCAAGATGTCATGCATTTATGTCACTGTCATACTGTCCATCCCAACCACAGGGTGTATACGACCCGGGACAACCAGGAGATTCGGGAAAAACACGGGAATTTTTTCATCAGGGAGAAAAACGGGAAAAACCTGGGAATTTTTTAGAATTCCAAGAAGTTTTCATTGTTTTTGTTTTCAGTTAAATTTCTGTAATTTTGACTGGCAAGAACCGAAACTCTAACAAAGGATATTATTGTATACTGCTATTTCAGAATAATACTGCAACAATAAAACATGAGCAAGAGAAAAAACGAAAATGAAACTTGAATTGCAAAGGAAATGCGCCATATACAGCAACAAAACACAGTGCTCATACAAGTGTCTGCCAACAGCAAAATGTGTCAAAGGCTTCAGGAAGACTATGCAATGTTCCGTAACAACACATTGCCTCTGATGAATGTGATGTCACAACTGTTTACATTAGATTCGTTTTAGCAGTAAAGAGTGGGATCATGCGCATGTGCAGTTGAGTAGTACCTTCTCCCGCTTCTGGCTACAGAAATGTGGCTGTTGGCTGTGTGATAAGCAGTCGCAGCAAGCAGCTAGATGCTACCGGGGAAAAATTTTACTGGAGCGCCCAAGCTGCTAGATTCTTGCATGCGCAGCAGGCCCAGTTCTAGGAGTGGGGAGCAAATTCATACTATTGAGGGGAAAAAACCTTGTTTCACAAAGCAACTAGCATCCAGTGCATGTTAGTCTATCGATTATTCATATGACTTTGAAATGCATCCCTGTCACTTTTTTAACATTTTTGAACACATTCTAAGTTGATTTCTGAATCAATTGTAAGTTTATTTGTGAATGTGTGCATAGTGTACATGATGTCTCTGTCACGGGAATCCTCGTCGCATGTAGAAACAGTTCCCTACAGACAAAAGGGGCTATACGAGCTGAGCGGAATAAGGCCAAACGGATGAATGACAACCGCTGTCTGATTGTGTGGTTGATTGGGTTTGCGAATAAGCATTGTTATAATTACTAGCTGAATCCATAGATTCAGACTACAGGAGTGGAAATAAATGAATAACAGGTAAGAAAGATTACGTATTACCTTCTCGGTGTATCTAAGAAAATGAAATTTTGACAGATTTTTGGGCAGATTGCTAAACTAGTAAGGGCCAGTTGTACAGTCCCTGGTTAGCAGCCGCTTTAAATTCTATTCTGGAAGAAGTGCGGAATACGTGTTGTACGAACATGTAGCAACGCCTAACAGGAGAATAATTGCGTGATAACTAAACCGGTGATGCTGGCAGAGTTAGTGAAGTTAACCTGCGAATAAGCTTTGACATTGGCAGGAACAGTTACGGAACTAGTGCTAACAAGACTGTTTGTTAGAACGAGGAAGGAGAAGAAACGGGGACATCGTATAAATTATGGAACAATATGACGATTCCAAGTTTGTATAAAAATTTCATACTACTACTTTTCGATCTCATACTTGATAAACTGGAGCGTATACGTGTGAAACTACTTCCTAACGTAAGGCTTTTTGCTTGTAGTAGGCCTAATAGGCACTTGATATTGGTACTTTGTGAATTATATTCTGTCGTTACAAAAAAGACCGTTTGTGCCAAAACAGTCTCGTTTATTTGGTGTATATTACAATAGTTGCAGTATTAGAAAGGCCTGTTTTGTTTTATCTAGCAGAGTGTGACAAAATAGACGTAATCAGATCGGGAAACCACACCAGTCTTGGGTTCTATTTGCATTAACAGCTTTTTCAGTATTCGACAAAGACATTTTGACTTTTCATGTAGCAAAATATTTCACGAACTTTGATGAGGTAGTAGATTGTTTCGCAGAAAGGAAAGCACGCCATGTAAAGCTGTATCAAGATCAAAGAGAAAAAAATTCTAGGAGCTAAGGATTGAAGAAATGTGTATTGTCTTGCTTGTCTCTTGTTTTTACTGGGTTTATGTATCCTATATTTAATTTTATGTCACACAGGGCAGAAAGTTGTTAGCTGATAGAGAATAAAGAGTGCAAATTTTCTGAAGAGGGACAAGATTTCACCACAGGAATTTTAATTTCCACTGTCCTGAATATGGTTTGATAGCATTCATTACAAAATATACAATTCCACAGAGCGAAGCACACTGACGTATGATAGAAGAATGCTGTGTGAGGAGGCGAGGCAATGCCCTTCGGCACACTTATGACCAAATAACGTGTGTTACACATTTCCTCGAACACACGTTTTATGCATCAGACTCTTGGGAAAGATGTGCGCTACAAAATGAACATATTTTTGAAAATTCGATTTTTAAAAAAAATTTGATGTCCTATCTCTCACTCGAGGGAGTGGTGGGGTGTGGTGGGGTATTGCACCAGTTTGTAAATATCGTAGATCCGGGGCTGATGCGCAGAGCAGTCTGAGTTACAGTGGCGTAGTGGGTAGTCTCCACGTGACCTGTGTTTACATTTAGTGATTTTGCTGTTTCCTCTTCATTTACTGCTCTCACGTCAAATGAAAACAAAACAGATTTCTGATTTCCAGCTTTCTGACAGTCAAGCATTAATTGCCTTGCAGAAAAATGAAGTTATTTTTGTCGGTTTGCTAAAGAAATTTTCTTTTTAATTCCACACACTGTTCACTGCATTTCAAGTGCACGTTTTCGACTTCTAGCATGTATGGCATTATGCCATAATAAAGAACCAAACGTGAGATAACACAGTACTGGTACTCCAAGAAAATTTACATCCCGAAAACCACATTGAAAAGCTTAATATCAGGTTGTGGCCTACTTAATTGGGAATATGGACATACAAAAGTGCACTTTAAATGTGGACATTTTAGTATGGGTCTTGAAGTATCCTCTGATGATCTGTTTCTTCTATGACATAATGTACGATCTTTTAATGTTTCACACGTACGAACATACGGGCTCCATGCGGCATCGTAGCTGCGCAAGCGCGGTGACGCCTGTCATCTGGCGCTCTCTGGCAACTGCGGAAATGAACCTATTTCTAACAGGTCACGGGAAAAATTCCGAATGGTGGTTTGAAAAGCATTACCATCAAAGTACCGTTCTGGCAGTTACAACGGAGTTACGTGCGATAATGTACGATGAATTTCTTACATCACAGAGCGTTTGACTCTCATTTAAAAAACAACTCTTTGATTACGAGCCATTTAGATGAATTTTGAGCCCAGAAGATTAGACATTTAAGTCATTATTAAAAATTTTACGATCACATTTGTGTGATATATCTTAAATTGTAATACGCACATAAAAGACCAACATTATATGTGAAAGTTTAGCTTCTCTTGCAGGATATTAATCTTACAGACCAATATTATATGTGAAATCTTTGCGTTTCGTATAGCAACACTAGGTATTTTAATTTAAACCATTAACTTTTTCTGTTTGTGCGTTCGCGCTACTTAACAGTAATGTTGCTATTGGCTGACTACATCACGTGTCCTAAGCTCTGAATACCCGCTGTCATCGGCTGGCGAGATCACATGACATGATGAGCTACGACTGGCTTACAAAAGTGCATTGCAATCTTGATTTCAATGCTTTGGAAAGTAACATGCGGTGTGTGGTGGAATTCGAATTTATACTTTCATAATACGAAAATATGCAGTGTATATGTTGCTGCACATCAAAGATCTTTCCAAAACGCATTTTTTCCCCTGTGTTTAGTTTTATAGAGCGCCGGGAAATTCTACTCCCGTGTATAAAACCATAATCATTCAAACGACTTACACAGTTCCAAGAGAAAATATACTGTCAGTTAACAGGGAAAAAGTATGTTTTCACCTGGGAGAAAGTGTATTTTTAACCGGGAAATCCGGGATTTTTTTTTCCTTGTCCACTTATACACCCTGCAACCAGAACTCTACCTAGAGGACCAAGTGCTCAAAGTTGTAGTCTTGTCATTCCTTAGGATTAGTCATAAGCGTCTAGTTGATCTTTGCCAACTTAATACTTCTGTCTCAGTAACACCAGCTGGGGTGCAGACTGCTGTGCACTTTCTTGGCTGTACAAAGCTTTGATCCTATTGTATCTTGATTATGGGAGCTTGGTGTATGTCTGAGCATTACCTCTAGCATTGGCTATGCTGGACCCGATACACCACTGTGGGGGTCAGACTTCTGACAGGTCTGTTCAGGAGTAACCATGTGAACAGCCTACTTGTCGACGCTGCTGCCCCTCCCTATATATCAGGTGTCAGCTACTGCTGCTAAACTATGCAATACCAATTCACTGCTTTTCTGAGTGTCCAAACTACTGTGTTCATTTTTTGTAGTAATGAAATTTACCTCCCTCAGTAGAGATCAAAGTCTGGAGTTAAGATTACACTTTACAAACAGTCTTTGCTCTGAATTCCAT
Source organism: Schistocerca nitens (assembly GCF_023898315.1). Classification (NCBI taxonomy): domain Eukaryota; kingdom Metazoa; phylum Arthropoda; class Insecta; order Orthoptera; family Acrididae; genus Schistocerca; species Schistocerca nitens. The sequence goes on along the minus strand of NC_064618.1, from coordinate 540,001,146 downwards.
ATTCCTCCACTGTCATTTCTTGTCGGGGAGAAATCGCGTGTGCCCCATGGTGGATGTCCCATTCTCAGATGTGCCTCGACCTCTACTTTAGACCAAAAGACTAAATAGACCCTATTGTTTTTCGACCTCTGTTCCTGGTTGTCCTCGACACAGTTCCAGGCTCAGACATGGTATTCAGAGACTGCTCTGGTTGATCGATGAACAGGTTTTTTCCCCACATACATGCAAATGGTGGCAGTGTATTCACTGCAGAATTAGTGGCCATTGCTAGAGTCCTTTGTCCCCTTCGTTTTGTACTGGAGTCATTCTTAATCAGTAGTGACTACTCCAGGCTGTCAACCAGCGCTATCCCCATCCCATCCTGGATCTACTGTATGATGTCAACCACACTGGACATTTGGTCATCTTAGTATGGACCCCTGGTCACGTTGTGATCCCAGGGAATGAATATGCTGACCAATTAACAACATTGGCTACCAGCATGTTGTCTTTGGAATGAGGGTACAGGAACCAACACACAGTTGTTGCAGGCTTGGAATGAGGATTGGTGTGCCCTGGCTTCTAAGAGTAAACTTCAAATCATGAGGAAGACAATGATCATGTGGCAGTCTTCCATTCATGCTTCTCTCAGGGAATCTACTGTCCTGTTGGCTTTGTATTGGCCATGCTTTGCTGAACCATGGCCACATCGTAAGACGTGAGGATCCATCCCACTATCGGTGTTGCGCCCATCTCATGACCCACATCCTACTGGACTGCCTCAATTTGGCCATATTATGGCGAAACCTTAAACTTTGACACAATACCTCTGTTACTAGTGGACAATGCTAAAGTGGCTGATTTGGTATTACATTTTACTCAGTTGTTTTTACTCCTCTGTGTCATACAGCACATTAGCCTCATTGGCCAGTTTAGGGATTAGAGGATGCCCTTTTGCTTGCTTCTGTCTGGGGGAGGCCTATGACTGCCCTTGCCTGGTGGTCCAGTCTCCCTCCTGCATTTTTAATTCTTCTTAGTATTTTACATCTGTCATTGGTTGACTGTCATCTTTATTTTCTTTCCTGAGACTTTATCTTGTTGCTGCAGCAAATTTCCTGGGTGTGATTGTGTGCTAGCACTGGTCAGATGTGGCCAGTCTTCCTGAGAGGTCCTGACAAGTGCAGAAGTTGGGGTTGCTCATCATTGGGAGCTCGAATGTTGTGATGGAGCCCCTTAGGGATATGGCAGCTAAGGACGGGAAAAAAGCCAATGTGCAATCCGCGTGCATACTGGGGGGAATCAAACCAAGATGTGGAAAGGGCCCTTCCGGATGTCATTAAGGGTACAGGTTGCAGCCAACTGCAGGTGGTGGCTCATGTCTACACTAATGATGGGTGTCGCTATGGATCGGAAGGGATTCTCTGATTTCCGGCGGCTATCTGAGTTGGTGAAGACTGCCAGCCTTGCTAGTAAGATGAAGGCAGAGCTGACCATCTGCAGCCTTGTCGACAGGACCGATTGCGGACCTTTGGTAGAGAGCTGAGTGGAGGGTCTGAATGAGAGGTTGACAATTCTGTGAGTGTGTAGGCTGCAGATTCCTCGACTTGTGCCATAGGGTGGTGGGGTTTTGGGTTCCGCTAAATAGGTCAGGTGTCCACTACACACAGGAGGTGGCTACATGAGTAGCACTGGCTGTGTGGTGTGGACTGGGGAGTTTATTAGGTTAGACAGTCTCTGGAAAAGATTGAAAAGGGCTCCAGCGTCAAAGGGTACAGGGCAAAGAAAAGACTACAATCGACCAAGCAACAGTCTGTATTGTAGTTGTAAGTTGTCCTAGCTGTGTTCGAAAAGTACCGGAGCTTAAAGTACCGATAGAAAGCACTGAAGCTGAAATGGTTATAGGAACAGAAAGCTGGCTAAAGCTGAAGATAAATTCTGCCTAAATTTTTACAGAGGCGCAAACAGTGTTTTGAAAGGATAGATTAAATAAAGTATGTGGTGGTGTATTTGTTGGTAGTAGTAGATCCTGCAACAGCCATACCAAAATAATAAGAGGGTCCTTCTACTGACCCCCCCCCCCCCCCCCCCCCCAACTCCCACTCATACATCAATAATTGGTGGAGACTTCAACCTACCCTCGATTTGTTGGCGAAAATACATGTTCAAAGCCGGTGGTAGACAGAAAACATCTTCCGAAATTGTACTAAATGCTTTCTCTGAGAATTACTTTGGACAATTAGTCCATGATCTCACATGAATTGTAAATGGTTGCGAAAACACACTTGAGCTCTTAGCCACAAATGATCCTGATCTGATATAGAGCATCATGATGGATTCAGGGATTAGTGAACACAAGGTCATTGTAGTGAGGCTCAAAACCATATCAACCAAAACCACTACAAATAAATGCAAATTATGTCTATTTAAACAGCAGATAATAATTCGCTCTGTGCCTTCCTAAGGAGTGTTTCCATTCCTTCCAAGCTAATTATGTAAGTGTAGATGAGATACGGCTCAAATTCAAAGATACAGCATCGACAGCAATAGGTAGATTCATACTGCGTAAGTTAGAGACAGGAGTGATCCACCATGGTACACAAAACATGTCAGAACACTGTTGCAGAGGCAACGAAAAAAGCATGCCAAATTCAGAACAACGCAAAATCCCGAAGACTGGCCAAGTTTCACGGAAGCTCGAAATTTAGTGCTGACGGCAATGTGAAATGCTTTTAATAGTTTCCACAATGAAACAGTGTCTCAAAATATGGTAGAAAATGCAGAGAGATTCTGGTGGTAGAAAAGAAAGTCAGTGCCGTCACTGCGCGATAGCAATGGAAATGTTACCGATGATGGTGCCACTAAAGCGGAGTTACTGAATACATTTTCTCGTGATTTCTTCAAGAAAGAAGACAAAGTAAATATTCCAGAATTTGAAACCAGAACAGTAGATATCTTAGGTGTTTTGAAACAAATCACTTTAGCAAGTCTTTCGGTCCAGATGGTATACCAATCATGTTCCTTCAGAGTATGCAGATACAATAGCGCCTTTCTTAGCAGTCATAAACAACTGCTTACTTGACGAAAGGTCTGTTCCTAAAGACCGGAAAGTAGCAGAGGTCGCACAAATATTCAAGATCGGAAGTAGGAGTAACCCATTGAATTATAGACCCACATCACTGACCTCAATTGCAGTAGGATTTTGGAGCATATACTGTACTCGAACATTATGAATCGCCTTGAAGAAAATGACTTACTAATACATGACCAACACGGATTCAGAAAATATCATTCTTGTGCAACACAGCTAGCTCTTTATTCGCACCATTCCTCACGAGCAACTATTAATCAAATTGCGTGCATATGGAGTATCGTCTCAGTTGTGTGACTGGATTTGTGATTACCTCTCAGAGAGGTCACAGTTTGTAATGATAGATGGTAAATCATTGAGTAGAACAGAAGTGATATCTGGCTTTCTGCATAGTAGTGTTGTAGGCCCTCTGCTGTTTCTGATTTACATAAATGATCTAGGTGATAATCTGAGTAGCCACCTTAGATTGTTTGCAGATAACGCTGTAATTTACCATCTAGTAAAATTACCAGACTATAAATTCCAATTGCAAATTGATCTAGAGAGAATTTCTGTACGGTGCGAAACGTGGCAATTGGCACTAAACAAAGAAAAGTGCGAGGTCATCCACATGAGTAATAAAAGAAATCCGGCAGTCACTGAAATAGAGGTGGTCTTTGTTGCATAATGAAATTTCAATCACCAACTTTATCTTCAGAATGCGAAAATATTTTGTTGTCACTCACCTACGTAGGGAGAAATGATCATAATAATAAGAGAAATCAGAGCTCGAACAGAAAGATTTAGGCATTCCTTTTTTGAGAGTGGAATGGTAGAGTAGTAGTATGAAAATGGTTCGATGAGCCCTCTGCCGGGCACTTAAGTGTAAATTGCAGAGTAACCATGTAGATGTAGATATAGATGTAGAGGGTATGCTTCTGGTTGTATAATGTCTTCGTGTCCTCCAGCTACTTTTTGGGTGGGGCAACTCTGCCATCGTCACTCTTCTACCTGTCTCACACTTCTGCTTGCTTTGTTTGTTGGCTTCCTTGAGTCTAGTATAAAATAAAGTATATTCGGATTTATCTTTTGTGTACTTTGCCTCTGGGGACTAGCCCCAGCTTGAAAGACAAAGACTTCAGAGTCTAATGATGTCAATAACATCTTAGTTTGGTCCCTTTAACTCCATCAATCCACTTCTCTTTTTCTTTTCTTCTTGGTTCATTATGCTACAGTACCAGGAAGTAAGATACTGGTACGTAAAAGCTCTACCTATTAAGTCTGCCACGTCAACTGACATTCAAAGAAGTAATACCCAAAGAAAATGATACTGTCAGTATGCTCTTTTTATCCACACTCAGGTCTGGAGTTTCTCATAGACATTGCTGAGTGGCTGCCCCAGTTACATTCCATTGTGGGAGTGAGAGTGGGTGTTGAGGAAGTGGCATAATGTATTGAATCAACTTATGTATTAAATTATTTTCTATGGATTTACAAGAAATTAGTCTTTACACCATTGTATGTACTTGTGTATGATTTTTAAAACATGTTGCAGGTAGTCCTAAATTATGTCTGAGGAGTGGGATGATGGTCAAAGTTCTACAAGTGTTGAGGTGAGTGTGATTTGTGCTTCTACTATATTAGTGAAGCAATATTAATAATACCATCTTTCAAATTACTGTTAATAAACAGTACTTAAAAGAAAGAAAGTGATGAGACTTACCAAACAAAAGCGCTGGCAGGTCGATAGACACACAAACAAACACAAACATACACACAAAATTCTAGCTTTCGCAACAAACGGTTGCTTTGTCAGGAAAGAGGGAAGGAGAGGGAAAGATGAAAGGAAGTGGGTTTTAAGGGAGAGGGTAAGGAGTCATTCCAATCCCGGGAGCGGAAAGACTTACCTTAGGGGGAAAAAAAGGACGGGTTACACGCGCGCGCACACACACACACACATATCCATCCGCATATACACAGACACAGGCAGACATGTCTGCCTGTGTCTGTGTATATGCGGATGGATATGTGTGTGTGTGCGAGTGTAACCCGTCCTTTTTTTCCCCCTAAGGTAAGTCTTTCCGCTCCCGGGATTGGAATGACTCCTTACCCTCTCCCTTAAAACCCACTTCCTTTCATCTTTCCCTCTCCTTCCCTCTTTCCTGACGAAGCAACCGTTTGTTGCGAAAGCTAGAATTTTGTGTGTATGTTTGTGTTTGTTTGTGTGTCTATCGACCTGCCAGCGCTTTTGTTTGGTAAGTCTCATCACTTTCTTTCTTTTTAGATATATTTTTTCCACGTGGAATGTTTCACTCTGTTATAAACAGTACTTAAGTTTGATATAGCATAATTTTGTACAATAGCTTCAGTTTATTTAATGGTTATTTCTGTGGCATTAATTTAGAATGTTACTTGGCATTTCTGTGTGTTTAAATTGCTGGCAGCAGTCTAGTTACATAAAACAATAGTGCAGAGGAAATAAATATTGTAAAATACAGCTAATATTACATGCATAAATCATTCAACAGTTAGAATTTGGGTTTGCCAGTTTCTGTTTAAAATTTACCTGTGAGAGAATGATTTACCATATCAGTGTAACTTTCCACTGTTAATTTTCTCATTACAGGTTGGGAATGGATTTCTGTTTTTATGAACTAGATTCTCAGACTTAATCACTATTGGTAGGGACTTGAAAAAACTCAGTTTGTTGTAAATGTGAATATAGATGAAATTTCTGTCTCCAAATACAAAGTTTTGTAGGATGCTACTTCATAGCAAATTATATCCGTATTAACTATTTTGAGATTGATTGAAATAGCTCTCTTCTGCACACAGATATCAAATCCCCAAGTACTGGTATTGCAAATCATCTGAAGAAGCACAATTTGGAAGGATAATGTGCCTAAGTACATGTGTAATGTGTTTCCAAACCAAAAGAGCATAAACAGTGTCATATCGGTATTGCTAGAGTCCCTGGTGCCATGGAAATTGTGGAGGGGTTGAATGGTCAGCATAAGATTCACACTGCGTAATGCAATATACTCAAGCTTGTGACTTAGTGTCTTATAACAAATATGAATGTTTTTAACTAATGTTCAAAATGTGAGTTACAGGTGGCAGGTGAGAGATATGCAGTGCTAGTTTCCCTGCACAGTTCCTCTCCTCTCTGGCAGTCAGAATTCTACTTTATGCTCATGGCTGTCTACCACTACAGTGTCTGCACTCTGCAATATAGCAAGTAAAAAACAAAATCTGTTGCATATTGAGACTGCTGTTAGTCTTCCACAGTGTGCATACAATTATTTTCGGTTCTACTTCTGCACTAAGTGCCTTGTCGATTCTATCCATAGTGCTTTAAAGTATGAGTCACATGGCTACGAATGCCCTCAAAATATGGAAATTATTATTCCTTAGATTTTATAATTACTGAATTGGGTGTGAAAAGAAAAATCTCGAAATGCCTCTGGCATTTTCAGCTCACCAGTGGGGAAAATGCTGCTGCTACTCAACAGAACTGTAATTTGTTGAAAGCTTCAATACAGCCAAAAAGAAAAAGGCTATTTCAGAAAAAAACTTGGTTTTTGCAAAAGCACACACTTTAGTCCCCCAGTCAGTAGTTTCTTTACCAGTTAATTTCAAAACCATAGGGCTTTGTCTTCGCTTGTGTAGCGTGACAACTTTTTAAATTTGTGCGCCTAATGGTGTACAAAAGAATTAAACAAGAATTTTGCCGAAAATAGGTGCTTCCTTATCTGGTCTGTAACTGTTCGGTACTGCTTTAGCAAGTTATCCAGTATTGTTTTTTGATAGCGTTAAGCCTCGTGAATTGAAGATGGAGCTATCTCATCAGTGTGTGCTACAACATGACTGAAAAGTAACCTTCGTTTCCATGACAATATTGATTTGCAGATAAATGGGTAGTATTTTTACCCTTCGATTTGGCTTTGTAGTTGACAGTGCTGAAATGTTGGAATTCTAGACTTTTTATGAATAAAGATTTTTAATTGAAATCTACAGCATATGCTAACAAAAATGTGGTTTTAAGATGCTTTGGGTCTTGTGTTAAATCAAGGTGGTAACTTTCCTCAGTAGCTGAGAAATTTAGTTAAAATTACTGTTTTTGTATTTTTCAGGCACCTTTTGACAGGGGGACTGACTTCGGCCGTGGAAGAGGCTTTGTAGCATATGAAGAAAATGATTTCGACAGTCCAGGATTAGATGAAAATGGTGATTCAGGTTTTGGAGGTCGAGGTCATGGTAATGGAAGAGGAAGAGGACGAGGGAGAGGCAGAGGTTCTGGAAGAGGTGGTAGGGGAGGTGGTGGTAGAAGATATGATGATGATGATAATGAGGATAGGGACTCGGATTCTTATTCCAGCAGAGGTGGTGGAAGATCAAGAGGTAGAGGTGGAAGGGAAGACAACAGAGGGAGAGAAGATAATAAGAGTAAGTTATTGTTCACTCAGTGTTTCATTAGTATATTAACTGAATTCTTTTTAAAATGCAGAATTTTGTGTAACCTTTCTTTTCTTGTAGCTGAACCTGAAAGACCAAGAGAAAATTATATACCTCCTCCACCTACTGAAGACGAGGACGAAATTTTTGGACAGGGCATCAGTTCTGGAATAAATTTTGATAAATACGACAATATTAAAGTGGAGGTATGTGTTACTTTGTACAATAATTCATGGAAATATATCACACTTAGAGCTGTTAAGGTTGCTGGTCGACCAAGTTCTGGTTGCTGAGCATGATTTAATTCACATGTATGGGAAATTTCTGAAATTATCTGGTTAATGTAAATGTGTTCCAAGTAAAACCCCTCCCTCTCTCTCTCTCTCTCTCTCTCTCTCTCTCTCTCTCTCTCTCTCTCTCTCTCACTCACACACACACACACACACACACACACACACACACACACACATACACACGGGGTCCACAACTCTCTTGTGGATACGTGCGTAGCGAGCACGGGACCCCAAGCTAATGTGGCCCTTCTTCCTTTCCAGGCTGCATACCTTCCTTTTCCGCATCCTTCTCTATCCCCCATGTTCGCCCTCCTCCCCTCACCTCTGGCTCTTTCCTTCCCCTTCTCCCCCTCTGGGAGTATGGTTTGTGCCTACATCCGGAGACGGACGCTCGTAAATGTAACGCATTCTTCGCCTTCTCTGCTTGTATGTCTTTATCCTTCCTTCGTCCTTCTCTTTTCCTTACCTCTTCTCTTTACCCTTTTCTCTGCTGCGGCGTTTGAGACCTCTCCTCTTTCCTTTCCCTTTCTTTGTTTTTCCCTTTCTCTTTCTTCCTCCCTGTGCGTGTCTGAAGGCCGACCCACGCATTTTCGTGCCTAGCCGGTGACGGGGTAATGCGTAATTCCCCGCCCCGGGTAGACAGGTAGGACACGTACGTACCCCCTGGTAACGGCCAGGCCCAGGGAGGGCTGATTACCCGAGCTGATACCTTCCGTAAGTGCCGATTGGTCCCTCCGTCCGTTTGTCGGGAGGTGTGACCTGAGGTGTGAACAATCACCTAAGGCGGGAGTGCCCTCAGAGAGGGCCCCCACAAGGGAGGGGCACGCTATTCGAGACGCCGGTAATCATGGGGATTCTTCCGCAATGGTTTCCTCATCTTCCACTATGTCTGCTCACAAGCGTAAGTTCACTGAGTCTCAGCCACAGACAGTTCTTCCATCGTTGCCACAGTTCCTTGTTGTTTCTCGGTCTGACGAAGGTCACGACTTCTCCACAGTCAACCCTTTCATTATTCAGAAAGGTGTCGACGCAATTGCAGGTCCTGTAAAGTCTTGTTCCAGATTACTGAATGGCACCTTGTTGTTAGAAACAGTCAGTGCCCTCCAGGCACATAAATTGCTGCGTACTTCACTGCTCCACACCTTCCCTGTCCTGGTTGAAGCGCACCACACTTTAAATTCCTCACGTGGAGTCGTTTATACACGCTCCCTCGACAGATAGTCTAATGTGGAAATTCAGCACTACCTGTCTGACCAGGGTGTAACGGCTGTTCATATAGTTATGGAAAGGGTTGACACGAACATCATTCCAACCCGCACTGTCTTCTTGACATTTGACAAAGTTCAACTCCCATCGAAAATCAAAGCAGGCTATGAGATAATTTTCGTTCGCCCTTACGTCCCAAACCCTACACGTTGCTATCGGTGTCAGCGGTTCAATCACACCAGCCAGTCCTGTTCCAATCCGGCCAAATGTGTTACGTGTGGCAAGGATGCCCATGAGGGTGCTTGTCCACCTCCATCCTCTCGTTGCATCAACAGTATGGGTGACCACGCTGCTTCCTCTCGAGATTGCCCCATTTTTAAAGACAAAAACTCATTCAGGAAATCAGAGTGGAGGAAAAGGTGTCGACCTTTGCTGCTCGAAAATTATTCGCCAGTCGACAGCCCACCGTGCCTCAGACAGGAAAGTACAGCACTTTCCTTGCTTCTCCTCGGCCAACAAAGGAGGCAGCCACGCAGACTTGCCACCTCACCTTTAGTGCCACGGTCGTCAGATCGGCCAGCGCAAAGATCGCCCGTTCAACCTCACCACTTTCGCCTGCCCACTCAATGGTTCACCCTTCATCGGGTTCTGCTAAATCTCGAGCCCAAAAGTCAGACACCAAGACTTCGAAAAAAGAGCATGCTCGTGAAGATTTTTTACGTACCCCAACTTCACAACCATCGGTTCCTCCTTCATTTAAACATAGTTTCCAAGAAGGCTAATAAGAAACACAGTTCATCTCCTTCTCTGCCAAGGCGTGTCTCATCTACAGCACCACCTGGCGGCAATCGCCCTCGGCTGTCTTCTGTGTCGCGAGGCGCACTGCTGGCGGCCGATCAACCGTCCAGTCGCTGGTGGCAGGAGCTGCTCCTGAACAACCTATGGTTCAGGATCTTCTGCCTTCGGCTGAATGCCATTCCATGCTGTCGGTCGCAAGCTCAGAGCAGTCGTTGAGTTGACAGCGACCTTGGTCACATTCCTCCATTTTCTGTTCACTCTATGTCCATTATCCACTGGAATATCCGCGGTATTAGAGCCAATCGGGATGAATTGTCGATCCTCTTACAATCCTACTCGCCGGTCATCTTCTGTCTTCAGGAAACAAAGCTGCGTCCCCATGACCGCTTTGTTCTCCCTCATTTTCAGTCCGTCCGATATGATCTCCCCTCTGTTGAAGGCACTCCAGCACATGGAGGACTCAAGATTCTTCTCCATGAAACTCTCCACTATCACCCAATCCATTTAAACACTTCCTTCCAAGCTGTCGCCGTCTGTCTTTCCCTTTCCGGATACACGTTCTCTCTTTGTACTGTATACATTCCATCGTCCACACCAATGGCACGAGCTGATCTCCTTCATCTTCTTGGTCAGCTTCCACCCCCGTATTTGCTGGTTGGGGACTTCAATGCCCACCACCCGCTTTGGGGATCTCCACATCCTTGACCACGTGGCTCACTATTGCTAGACGTCTTCCACCAAGCAGATCTAGTTTGCCTCAACACTGGGGTCCCTACATTTTTGTCTGCCTCCACGACAAATTTATCTCATTTGGACCTTGCGGTCGGTACTGTTCCGCTAGCTCGGCGCTTCGAATGGCTCGCCCTTGATACACACTCGAGTGACCACTTTCCATGTGTCCTTAGACTGCAGCCTCAACTGGCCCTACATGCGCCCGTCACGCTGGAAGTTTGCCCAAGCCGATTGGACACTTTTTTCGTCACTAGTGACATTCGATGACCGTCACTTTCCCAGCGTCGACGATGAGGTCACACACATTACCGACGTTATTCTTACAGCTGCGGAACATTCAATACCACGCACCTCCGAATTGCCCCGGCGCCCCCCAGTTCCTTGGTGGAACGAGGCATGCCATGATGCACTACGTGAGCGGCGACGTGCTCTCCGCGTTTTCTGCCACCATCCTACTTTGGCCAACTGTATCCGCTATAAGCAGCTCCGAGCGCGATGCCGTCGTGTCATCCGCGATAGCAAGAAGGCAAGCTGGAAATTCCTTATTAGCTCATTTAACACCTTCACTCCCTCCTCGGAAGTTTGGAGTTGGCTTCGACGGTTCTCAGGCGCGCCTAGTTTCTCCCCGGTCTCTGGGCTCACTGTCGTGCATGACACATTAGTGGACCCCGTCGCAATTTCTAACTTGTTGGGTCAGCACTTTGCTGAGATTTCGAGCTCTTCAAATTACCCGCCAGCATTTCTCCCGAAGAAACGTGCAGCGGAAGTGCGACCTCTTGCTTTCTCCTCTCAAAATCGCGAAAGCTACAATACTGTTTTCTCCTTGCGGGAACTCCAACATGCACTCTCTTCTTCTCGCTCCTCCGCCCCAGGACCGGATGGTATCCACATCCAAATCTTGCTGCATTTATCAACCCATAGTCTGCGTTACCTCCTTCGCCTTTATAAACGAATTTGGACCGACAGTACTTTTCCCAGACGATGGCGGGAAGCTATCGTCGTTCCTGTTCTGAAACCTGGAAAGGACAAACATCTCCCCTCTAGCTATCGCCCCATTTCGCTCACGAGTAGTGTCTCTAAGGTTTTGGAGCGTATGGTGAATTACCGTTTAGCGTGGTGGCTGGAATCCCGCAGTCTTTTAACAACTGCCCAATGCGGATTCCGAAAGCATCGTTCTGCAGTTGACCATCTTGTTGCTCTCTCCACTTATATCATGAACAATTTTCTCCGGAAACGCCAAACAGTAGCAATATTTTTTGATCTGGAGAGAGCATACAATACCTGTTGGAGGACAGGCATCCTCCGCACACTGTTCTCTTGGGGCTTTCGAGGTTGGCTGCCCCTTTTTCTTCACGAATTTATGGCAGAGCGCACATTTAGGGTGCGGGTGAACACTACTCTCTCCCGTACTTTCTCCCAAGAAAACGGGGTACCCCAGGGCTCCGTGCTGAGTGTTGTATTGTTTGCCATTGCCATAAATCCAATTATGGATTGTCTCCTTCCTGATGTCTCGGGCTCCCTCTTTGTGGACGACTTTGCGATCTACTACAGCTCTCAACGGACCAGCCTTCTTGAACGACGTCTTCAAGGATGTCTCGATCGCCTCCACTTCTGGAGCATCGAAACCGGCTTCCGTTTTTCTCCCAGTAAGACCGTTTGTGTTAATTTTTGGCGAAGTAAGGAGTTTCTTCCGCCCTCCTTACATCTAGGTCCTGTCAACCTTCCGTTTTCCAACGTCGCTAAATTCTTGGGTCTTATGTTTGACAGAAAACTGTGCTGGTCCTCCCACATTTCCTATCTTTCGGCTCGCTGTCTGCGATCCCTTAACACCCTCCGTGTCCTGAATGGTACCTCCTGGGGAACGGACCGAGTGGTCCTTCTCTGCCTCTATCGCGCCTTAGTGCGCTCGAAATTGGACTATGGAAGCATAGTCTACTCCTCTGCTCGGCCGTCTATTCTTCGGCGTCTCGACTCTATCCACCACCGTGGATTACGTTTAGTGTCTGGAGCTTTTTACACCAGCCCTGTGGAAAGCCTTTATGCTGAGACTGCTGAACCTCCACTGTCCAATCGGCGAGCAGTCCTTCTGAGTCGTTATGCTAGCCATCTGTCTTCCATGCCTGCTAATCCAGCCCATGACCTTTTTTTCGACGCCTCCTTTGATGTAGGGTATGCAGGCCGCCCCTCCTCCCTACTACAACCACCGGGAGTCCGCTTCCGTCAACTACTCCATTCTCTTTCCTTCCGCTTTCCTAAAACCTTCTTGACAACTTGGGGTACAGCACCGCTTTGGCCCCGTCCCCGGATCTGCCTGCTCCGTGACCTTTGTCGATTTCCCAAGGATGGTACCCCTTCACTTGTTTATCGTCGGGCATTTGCTGCTCTATGTGCACAAATGACGGACGCCACATTTATTTACACCGACGGCTCGAAAACATAGTTAGGTGTAGGGAGTGCCTATATTGTTGGCGACACCCCAAATCACTTTCGGCTTCCCGACCAGTGTTCGGTTTATACTGCGGAGCTTTACGCTGTTCTCCAGGCTGTCCACTACATCCGCCGCCATCAGCGGATACAGTACGTTATCTGTTCAGATTCTCTCAGCTCTCTCCTCAGTCTCCAAGCTCTTTACCCTGTCCAACCTCTGGTCCACCGGATTCAGGACTGTCTGCACTTGCTTCACCTGGGGGGCGTCTCGGCGTTCTTCTGGCTCCCGGGACACGTTGGTATCTGTGGAAATGAGGTGGCCGATATAGCGGCCAAGGCTGCAGTCTCTCTTCTTCGGCCAGCTATTCAATCGATTCCCTTTGCCGATCTACGGAGCGTTTTATGTCGTTGTGTTGTTCTTTTATGGCACGCACATTGGTCGACACTTCCCCATAATAAATTGCGGGACGTGAAAGCTCTTCCTTGTGCTTGGACCCCTTCCTCCAGAACGCGTCGTCGGGAGGAGGTAATTTTAACTAGACTCCGGATAGGGCACTGTCTTTTTAGCCATCTACATCTTTTAAGCGGCGATCCTTCCCCACTCTTTCCCCACTGCTCTCAGCTGTGGACGGTAAGACACCTTTTAATTGAGTGCCCCTATTTTACTCCGTTATGCACCCGTCTACAGCTGTCGCCTGATATATCGTCAATCTTAGCAGATGACACGCGCTCGGCCGATCGCGTTCTTGAGTTTATTAGTGGCAGTGAAATGACGTCAGTCATTTGAAGCTTTTTTTGGGGACAACCAACCCCTTTCTGTAGTGGATTTTTAAGCCTTCCTTCCGCTTTTAGTTTCTCCAATTTTTTGAGTTTCGTTCCCATTGCTGCTGGTTTCCATTTTCGGTTTTTACTGTTTCCTAAGTCACGGACCGGGCGCTAATGACCATAGCATTTTTGCGCCCTAAAACCAAAACACACACACACACACACACACACACACACACACACACACACACACCTTGTAAATCAAAGGGAACGAATTGTCTGTCTTAGATTACAGCTGTAGTTGAGTCTACCTAAGTTGATCCCTGACAGTTGCAGTATGCTGGGCATGGCAGGCGTTTGCAGAAGTCTGGGAAAATGCCTCAGTAGTGTCACTGCACTATAGATAGCTATTCTTGTGTTTAGCCATTTGTGTTTTGCAGTTGGAAGGTTGATGGCTGTCAAGGGTCTACAGTAGATACTTCTTATAGGTACACAGATTTTAACAACATATTGGCTATAACAGTGAAATCTAATGGTCCTGTCTAAATCCTACGTGAACACCAAATTTAAAAAATCAGTTAGTATGTCTTAACTTTATTGCGACTTATATAAAATAACTTTTTTATTACATTTTCAGAGAAATATGTAGGCTGTAGCATCCAGTGTTAATTTGTTTGTTGCATATTTCGTGATTAGTAATGACGGCGTAATGCTTATTTTCAAACTCTTGTTTTCTGCAGATGGTTGGTTTCAAATAACGCATTAAAATGAATGCATCATCAAGTGTCAAATGTGTACACACACCTTAAATGCAAAAAAGCAAACAAAGGTAACTGATTACCTTAAGTTGGACAGTATATGTAGTATGCATTACTGTATTGCATTTTAAAGTTAAAGCAACTGTTTAATAAAACACTTTTCCTGTGATTGTAGAAACTAGAAAATTGAATACTAATGTGCTAATTTTTCAAACTACAGAAGTGGAACAGTAATGTTTTTGTTATTGACATTTTGTGTGTGTGTGTGTGTGTGTGTGTGTGTGTGTGTGTGTGTGTGTTACTTTCAACGTGTTAGGTACAGTACATCACATTTGCATAACATATTGAAGAGAAACACGGAAGAAAGTGTAGGCCTTAGTGTGATTTATGTACGGAATACTGCCTCTTTCATGTTGCTACTGTTAAGTAATTTTTGTATACAGTAACTGGAATGAGTATTATACTATATGCCACTTATACAGGGTGTATGCGACCTGGGAGATCTGGGAAAAACCCAGGAATTTTTTCATCTGGGAGAAAACCGGGAAAATCCTGGGAGTTGTTTGGAATTCTGGGAATTTTTCATTGTTTTAGCTTCCAGTTAAATTTTTGTGATTTTGACTGGTAAGAACCAATACTCTAACAAAGGATATTACTGTATCCTGCTACTGCAGAATAATACTGCAGCAACAAAACATGAATGAGAGAAAAAGAAAATAAAACTTAAGTTGCAAAGGAAATGCACTGTATACAACAAAAAAACAGTGCTCATACAATCGTCTGCCAACAGCAAAGTGTGTCAAAGGCTTTAGAAAGACTATGCAATGCTTTATAACAACAAACTGCCTCCGATGAGCGTGACGTTGACAACTGTTTAAATTAGATTTGTTTGAGCTGTTGTGGGCGGGCTCTCGAGCATGTGCAGTTGCGTCGGGTATGAGTAGTACCTTCTCCCGCTTCTGGTTACAGAAGTGTGGCTGGACGCCCTACTTAATATTGCCTCGGTTCGGAAATATAGTAAATCTGGGGCTGATGCACAGAGCAGTCTGAGTTGAGGTGGGGAGCGTCCACGTGACCTGCGTGTGCATTCAGTGATTTTGTTGTTTCCTCTTTGTTTTATTGCTCTCACGTTAAATGATAACAAAATGGATTTTTGTGGCCGGGAGCTATCAAATGAATTAAAATATGTTGACATAATTACGGAAGGCTAAAATATGTTGTTAGTTTCAGATTTTGTTTCCATCTTCCTGGCAGAACAATGAAGTTACTTTTGCTGGTTTGGTAAAGAGATTTGGCTTAAAGTTAATCTTTTCTGCTGAGGCAGTCAATTTATTTGAAACGAAGAGTTTTATTTCACACTATTGGCTAGTTTCAACTGTTCGCTGCATTTCAAGTGCACTTATGGCATTATGCCATAATAAAGAACCAAGCATGAGATAATACAGTACTGGTACTCCAAGACGTTCTTGAAGTATCATCTGATGTCTTGTTTCTTTTATGCCATCGTAAGATCTTTTAATGTTTTACATGTACGAACATATGGGCTTCCTGTGTCATCGTAGCTGCGCAAGTGCTGTGACGCCTGTTATTTGGCGTTCTCTTGCATCTGCTGAAACAAACCTATTTCTAACAGGTCGCGGGAAAATATTGCGAATGGTGATTTGAAAAGCGTTACATTCAAAGCAGATTTCCTTTTACGCAAGATGAACTATGTGCGAAAATGTAGGATGAATTTCTAAAATCACAAAGCATTTGACTCTCATTTAAAAAAATAAACTCTTCGAGGATGACCATTTAGAAGAATTTCAAGCCCAAAAGATCAGACATTTACGTCATTTTACTGGCACATTTGTGTGATGTATCTTAAAGTGTAACACGAAAAAAAAAAAGATCAATATGATATGTGGAAGCTTAGCTTCTTTTCCAGCTTATTAATCTTAGAGACCAATATTATATGTGAATGCTGTGTATATTAATTTAAACCATTAACTTTTCGTATTTGTGTGTTCGCGCTACTTAAGAGTGATCTTGCTATTGGCTCACTACATCATGTGTCCTATGCTGCCATCAGCTGGCGAGATCACGTGACAGGAGCTATGACTGTCTTACAAAAGCGCATCGCAATCTCGATTTCAATGTTTCAGAAAGTAACATGCGGTGTTTGGTGGAATTAAATTTATACCTTCGTAATACAAAAATATGCAGCGTACATGTTGCTGCACGTCAAAAGTTTTTCAAAACGTGTTTTTCCCCCTCTGAGTTTTTAGTTTTCTAAATTGCCGGTAAATTCTACTCCGGTATATAATACCATGAACATTCAAAGGATTGATGAGGAAGAGTATACTGTCACTTAACACGGAAAAGCCGTATTGTCACCCCGGAGAAAGTGTATTTTTAACTGGGAAATCCGGGAATTTTTTTTCCTTGTCCATGTATACACCCTGCTTACAGTATGTTTTGAAAATGCTCAATCATTATCCGAGACTTCATTTGACATTATTGAACAGTTTACATTGTTGCTACTTCTTTATGCATTAATGGAATGTTTTTACATTTTAATGGCATTTTTATTTCTGTATGTACTGCATAAACATAAGTTTTTCTTCCGTCCCTCTCCATAAATATTGTATTGCAAATACCGTAGGTGTACTATATTAGTCACTTTTTGATGTGGTAACTCGGCGGCAGTCTAAAATTTAGATATGATTCTGGAATGAAAAAAGCAACCCAACTTCCACATATCTGCATTCCTGTGTTACTAATAGGTAGTGCAACTGTGCTGTAACACAGCTGATGCCAAGATATTCATATTCAGCTAACTTATTTCGAATAAATTTTTGATCCCATCAGTCATCACTGTCTGATCATGTAGACAGGAAAGTAAATTTAACATAGGTACTCAACATCAAACAATGGAAACTCCAGTTAGAAATATCAAAAATTTTTGGAAAAGGATTGCTACTTACTGTAAAGAAGACAAGTCACAAAAGTTGCAGACAGGTGCACTTAAGATACTTACATAAAGCTTTCAGCCATAGCCTTCATGAGTAAAAAAAGAACACATCATTCACACACACAAGCAAGCACACCACGTGCACGCATACCTGCCAACTCCAGCAATTTGGGTCGGAATGCAACTATCACATGGGATGCAAGCAGCAATCCAGAGGGGATGGGGAAGGGGAAGAGATAGTAGTGTACATGTGGGGAGAGATGAACGCTGTCTGATGGAGTGTGCAGGGACTAGACTGCCAATGGGAGCAGTGCCTGAAGGTCGTGGGGCAAGGAGGTGGGCAAAAAAAAGGAGAGGAGCTGAGAAAGATGAGCGAATGTTTTGGCAGAGCGCTGCAAATGAACAGGTGGGAGACGAGAAATAAGAGATGATGGGACAGGGTGTAGAAACTGTTGGGTGGAGGGTGTGGGGACATTACATTACCATAGGTTGAGGCTGAGGTAATTATGGGAGCAGAGAATGTGTTGCAAGGATAACTCCCATCTGTGCAGTTTAGAAAAGCTGGTGGTCGAGGGAGGGACCCAAATCGATCGGATAGTAAAGCAGTAAATGAAATAGTGTGTCAAGTTCAGCTGCATGTTGTGCCCCAGGGTTGTCTACTTCGCTCTTAGCCAGAGTTTAATGGCAGTTGTTCAACCTGGTGGACAGATAATTTGTATTCGTATCAATATAAGTACTCAATAGTAATGTGCAGACCTAATACTATTTCTGTACCACCACCCAATGTCAAATGTTAATATAAAAGTATGCCTTTCATTTCCAATGCAGTCTGGAGTAAATAATGTTTACTGATACTTACCATCACTCAATGTTTCTTAACATCACACACGTGTAAGATACCTAAATGAAGCCAAATGCTCTATCGAACAAAACGTGAAGAATCTCTTTAGAGTTCACTCTGTATCGGAACCACTATAACCAGCAACAGTTTTACATTTTCTAAAATAGTGATAGTTTATTCTGTATTTGGCAGCACTAGCTCTGAATTGGAAACTAACCAAACTCTTTCTTGTGTATTGAAAACAAGAAAACGTTCAGAAATTTGCATTTATCTAAATCAGCTGTCACATCTTCATAACAAACATTCCTGACTGTGTCTGCTTATGTCACAACTGTTCGCTGTACATTTCACACAATAATTAAAAATGCGTAACACAGTACTTCTTGCAATTTGAGCCTGTGCCAGTCTTTCTCTTAGCTAGTTATTACCTTCCTTCTGATAATGTATGTAGGAGAGGTGGAAATGTTGTTACTACCTGACTGACAATGCGGCAGTGTTAAGAACAGTAACAGTTTTAGTTTTACGTATTATATAACTTAGAGAAGATTACAAAAATGCTGTATCGAAAAGTCATAATATGAGAAGTTTTTGTGGTACTAGAGCACTACTAGTGTCTTCGACAAATGAATAATTGCACTAAACACCCTTGATTCTTCAAAGGCAATGGACTTTGTACCAGTGTATAACTCATGTCCATTTATTTCCAAGCAACACAGTCCCTTCTAGTCCTCCATTTTTCAATTGTTGGTCACTCAAATTGACTGGTAAAATGTATTCACACCATTGTATGGTAGATATACTCTAATTCTCATATCAGAATCTGTAAGCTCTGAAAATGTTGTCAGTTATCACCAAAAATTTGTGTGTAGACCTTGTCCTTAAGCCATTAAAAAGAAAGAGCACATTAAACTGCTAAATAAAGTAAAATTGACAATGAGAGTACAAAG
This sequence comes from Schistocerca nitens, assembly GCF_023898315.1. Taxonomy (NCBI): domain Eukaryota; kingdom Metazoa; phylum Arthropoda; class Insecta; order Orthoptera; family Acrididae; genus Schistocerca; species Schistocerca nitens. The sequence goes on along the minus strand of NC_064618.1, from coordinate 539,981,925 downwards.
TTGACAGCAGTAGGATTTTAGTTAACAATTCATGTCAACAAAATACAGGAGTACCGTGTACAGTTACCCAAATTCTATCACTGGGGTCAGGTAATTTTAGTATAGTGGTAAAGCAAGCTAGTGATGCTGCCTAATGGACACAAATATTACCCAGCTACTAATGCCTAATGGACAGGTATTAGCCAGCTACTAAGTTAGGCTATATCAAACACAATGTCTCTTGTGCGTTTATTGGTATTTTCATCTGATACATCTCACACTGCATATGCAGATTAGTTGAAGTCGCAAAAAAGATGCAGGTATCTAGTCCAGTGCCTTCTTTTTAATGTTACAACATTACCACACATCTTAATCCTACAGTATGACATGATGGACAGTAATGAATGCTTGTTGGTGGCGTGTGAACTACCATTTGCTCTTGTTTGCCAATTCCCTACATACAAAGCATCAGACCCTAAGAAATAAAATGCTAAGTCTCGTAACTTATAAGCCCATGACTTCAGTAATTGAGAAAATAGTGGAAAATTGTTAAATTTTGTGCTCTTTCTCAGTCCTCTTACACCAGTATACTTCTAAGCTCTAATTTTGGTTTAGCCTGCTCAAAGTGCCGAGTTAGGATGATACATGAGTTTCCCCACTTCGTGTAGACGGTTGAGGAACAATGGGAGCTATATAATGGATGACAGATCAGAACTTTACTATTTACATACTGTTGGGAGTAGCTTTGATTGTTATTGACTATTTTTCTGTTGATGTTAACATTCAGCTAGTGGATATTGCTATGTGTAATCAGTGTGACGCTCGAATAAGAAAACCTCAGTTCCATATAACATCTTAGCAACCATTTATTGGGGACTTATGACCTAAGATGTTGAGTCCCATAGTGCTCAGAGCCAACCATTTATTAGGCTTGTCTGGTTTCATTGACGCAGGTGTACCAAATTGCTTTGCTAACCAAAGTTTGTAGCAACTAACAAAGTAGGCTGTGCTATTCTTAATGATATTTAAACTTATTGTGATGTAGCATATTTCTTCAGTTAGCTCATAGTGTTTAGTAAGTTTTAAGACTTTTGTGAAGCTGTCAAATCCATGTAAAGTGTTGCAAGGGTGACAGAGAATATCTCTATAACCTCAATGAATGTGATACTGTCATGGAATAACTCTTGTTTCAGAAACTGGAGACTCCAAATTTGCAGAGGTAGAGTCAAAAACTAATTAAATACCTGGGTTTGAAAGCTTTCACCTTGCCCAGTAATATTTAAGCATACATTTGTAGCAGATGGATGACAAGACAAAAACACACATTTCAGTGGAAAAAGCTACCTGCAGCTGTAATGGGTGGAATAACCAGTACATGTGGTCTAGTGTTACAGTGGACATAATTGTTATCTGCAACCTGCTGAATCTCACTTTAGTTACCTGGTCTACACTCATTGTGATGTTACACTCCCACTCACTGTTGGCATATACACAATCTTTGTATTAAAAAAGAATTCGTGGAAGAGGTTGCTTGGCCAGTCAGGAAGTAGCCAATGCATTGGGTAAAAAGAGGCATTATAGTTGTAGCTCTGTCATCCAATTAAGTTGGTATGCCTCAGTAACAGTTTCAAATGAAAGATCAGTTAGCATCACACCAGAACTCAGAGCATTCATAGAAGCCACCAACTCGAAGCAAACATTTTTCCAGTGTAACTTCATGAATCAGCAATGGCAGTGGAATATCAAATTAAATACACTGCCACATGGGACTGCATACGACAAAAGGCAGGATAAATTCTGATACAGCTTAGCATCTCAACCCAAAAGATTATATGCTACTAATACATGATCATTAGGTTATACATTGCAAATATCAGATAAATTAATGACAAATTTTATTGATCACTTTTGTTGCGCTATCACCAGCTGCAGGTCTAAATTCAGCTAATATCATTGTGAGCTGCTATTCGTACCTTTTTAGTAAAGTGTAATTTCATGCACATCACTTTTCCTAACATACATAATTTAGCTGCTTTGGTGTGCCACATCTGTACCTCACGTGTAAACTCATCAAAAGCCTTTATTATGACTATTTAGCAATTGCTCTATGATAAGAGATATAAGTACAGGAGGACTATTTGTTCCCCACCTCCCAGTCAGTGATGGGGAACAGATCCAGGCTGCTATTACTATGAGGAGTCTCACACTAAAACTTGCCTTATGTTAGTTTTTATGGTAGTATTCCTGCACCAAGCTGCAGGACATTTGAGGCACCTTGCTTTTGCCTGCTCTTGAAGATGTCACATCTGCACACCTAGTGGACTCCTGCCTTCCCCAGGCATGAATTCATGTAACTCTTGAGGCAGACAAAGGATTTAGATGCAAATTATATTAAGAAATTACACCAAGCATATATTTACAATATGTTTCACAAGTTACCCTTTTCATCAGCTTAAGAGATCATGTACTGAATATTTTGAAAGTAGTGTGGTTAGTGAAATGTCACTGCCCCATCTCATTAAGTGATCTCTCTCTCTCTCTCTCTCTCTCTCTCTCTCTCTCTGTGTGTGTGTGTGTGTGTGTGTGTGTGTGTGTGTGTGTGTGTGTGTGTGTGTGTGGCCTCTGTTAATTAAAGCAACTTTTTTTTAGGTGACGGGAGAGAATAAACCAGGGCCTATTGTGGATTTTGCGAGGTGTGGCTTGAGAGAGTTTGTCTTACAAAATGTAAAAAAATGTGGTTATACAAAACCAACACCGGTGCAGAAATATGCTATACCCATAATAGCTGGTGGAAGAGATCTCATGGCATGTGCACAAACTGGTTCTGGAAAAACGGTAAGAATGGGTTTATTTAAACATGTTTTCTAATTTTTGTGTGTAATGAAATCTAACCCAGGCTGTTAGGGCTAATGTTTGCCTGTAGACATTCGGGTGCCCATGGTCATGGATGGGTAGAGGTGAGCGAACAGGTAATGTGTGAACATACTGGCAGCTAGACTGTAGCCTATGGCTAACTGCCACCCCCTGCGGGCTTGGGGGTAATAGGCCCACGGTATTCCTGCCTGTCGTAAGAGGCAACTGAAAGAAGTCTCAAACATTTCAGCCCTTATGTGATGGTTCCCTCTTGGGTTTGACCACCATATTTCAAAATTATTCCAAAGAGCGAGCCAGTTGGGGAAGGGCGCCTTACTTTGTGCATTGTGGCTGGGTGGCACCCATGGGGAGGGCCCTTGGTCGGAGTAGGTGGTATCATGGTGGTTGACATGCAATGAAGTGTGGCACATCTTCTCTTGCTGGTGGCAAACCACCAGAAGTCTCTAAGCATTTGAGGGCTCACTTTAATGCAAACATGTATGACCCCAAATCATTCCCCTCCGTGGCCACACCATGGGAGGAACGAAAGGCTGTGAATGACAGCGAGACGTATTCGCCCCGGTATCTAGTTTGTTCGAGAGCTGATGGGCAATCCTTTGTGTCCATGAAGCCACAGTTCTTCGTAGAGCATTTAGAGGACAAGTTTGGCGAGGTGGAGGGCTTGTCAAAAGTGGGGTCCGGGTAAGTCTTGATAAAAACAGCATCCTCTGCCCCGTCGTGGGCATTACTCGCTTGTAAGAAACTGGGGGATGATTCTGTTACTATCACGCCCCATAAAAGCTTAAATATGGTCCAGGACATTATCTTCCACAGGGACCTTCTTTTATAGTCAGATGACGAGCTACGCGCCAACTTAGAGCGACAAGGTGTCCATTTTGTCTGGCGCGTCCACCGGGGTCAGAGGGATAATCAGGTTGCCACTGGTTCCTTCATCTTGGCCTTCGAGGGTGACACATTACTCGAAGGTGAAGGAGGTGATCTACTGCTGTGATGTCAAACCGTATATCCCCCTCCCCCCTTCAGGTCCGGGGGTTAGAATAGGCCCGAGGTATTCCTGCCTGTCGTAAGAGGTGACTAAAAGGAGTCTCTCCCCCTCATGGGGGTAGTTTGCGCCTGTGTCCGGAGACAGATGGTTCCACGACAAACATTTGTGGTCATTTTGGTTTTTCGATTGTGGTTTCTTCCTTCCTTTGTTTGGTTCCTTTCTTTGTCCTCCCCCTCTCACTGTCTTCCTTACTTTTTACCTTGCCCTTTTCTCCTTGCCTTCTTGCCCAACCTATGGTCTCTGCCTCAGCGTTTGAGACAGAATGTCCTTTCCCTCTCCCCCCTCCCCCCGTCTCCCCCTCCCCCCGTCTCCCCCTCCCCCCGTCTCCCCCTCCCCCCGACTCCCCCTCCCCCCGACTCCCCCTCCCCCCGTCTCCCCCTCCCCCCGTCTCCCCCTCCCCCCGTCTCCCCCCTCCCCCCGTCTCCCCCTCCCCCCGTCTCCCCCTCCCCCCGTCTCCCCCTCCCCCCGTCTCCCCCTCCCCCCGTCTCCCCCTCCCCCGTCTCCCCCTCCCCCCGTCTCCCCCTCCCCCCGTCTCCCCTCCCCCGTCTCCCCCTCCCCCCGTCTCCCCTCCCCCCGTCTCCCCCTCCCCCCGTCTCCCCCTCCCCCCGTCTCCCCCTCCCCCCGTCTCCCCCTCCCCCCGTCTCCCCCTCCCCCCGTCTCCCCCTCCCCCCGTCTCCCCCTCCCCCCGTCTCCCCCTCCCCCCGTCTCCCCCTCCCCCCGTCTCCCCCTCCCCCCGTCTCCCCCTCCCCCCGTCTCCCCCCTCCCCCCGTCTCCCCCTCCCCCCGTCTCCCCCTCCCCCCGTCTCCCCCCTCCCCCCGTCTCCCCCCTCCCCCCGTCTCCCCCTCCCCCCGTCTCCCCTCCCCCCGTCTCCCCCTCCCCCCGTCTCCCCCTCCCCCCGTCTCCCCCTCCCCCCGTCTCCCCCTCCCCCCGTCTCCCCCTCCCCCCGTCTCCCCCTCCCCGTCTCCCCCTCCCCCCCGTCTCCCCCTCCCCCCGTCTCCCCCTCCCCCCGTCTCCCCCTCCCCCCGTCTCCCCCCTCCCCCCCGTCTCCCCCTCCCCCCGTCTCCCCCCTCCCCCCGTCTCCCCCTCCCCCCGTCTCCCCCTCCCCCCGTCTCCCCCTCCCCCCCGTCTCCCCCCTCCCCCCGTCTCCCCCTCCCCCCGTCTCCCCCTCCCCCCGTCTCCCCCTCCCCCCCGTCTCCCCCTCCCCCCGTCTCCCCCTCCCCCCCGTCTCCCCCTCCCCCCCGTCTCCCCCTCCCCCCGTCTCCCCCTCCCCCCGTCTCCCCCTCCCCCCGTCTCCCCCTCCCCCCGTCTCCCCCTCCCCCCGTCCTCCCCCTCCCCCCGTCTCCCCCTCCCCCCGTCTCCCCCTCCCCCCGTCTCCCCCTCCCCCCGTCTCCCCCTCCCCCCGTCTCCCCCTCCCCCCGTCTCCCCCTCCCCCCGTCTCCCCCCTCCCCCCGTCTCCCCCTCCCCCCGTCTCCCCCTCCCCCCGTCTCCCCCTCCCCCCGTCTCCCCCTCCCCCCGTCTCCCCCCTCCCCCCGTCTCCCCCTCCCCCCGTCTCCCCCTCCCCCCGTCTCCCCCTCCCCCCGTCTCCCCCTCCCCCCGTCTCCCCCCTCCCCCCTCCCCCCGTCTCCCCCTCCCCCCGTCTCCCCCTCCCCCCGTCTCCCCGTCTCCCCCTCCCCCCGTCTCCCCGTCTCCCCCTCCCCCCGTCTCCCCGTCTCCCCCTCCCCCCCGTCTCCCCGTCTCCCCCTCCCCCCGTCTCCCCGTCTCCCCCTCCCCCCCGTCTCCCCGTCTCCCCCTCCCCCCGTCTCCCCGTCTCCCCCTCCCCCCGTCTCCCCCTCCCCCCGTCTCCCCCTCCCCCCGTCTCCCCCCTCCCCCCGTCTCCCCCTCCCCCCGTCTCCCCCTCCCCCCGTCTCCCCCTCCCCCCGTCTCCCCCTCCCCCCGTCTCCCCCTCCCCCCGTCTCCCCCTCCCCCCGTCTCCCCCGTCTCCCCGTCTCCCCCCGTCTCCCCGTCTCCCCCGTCTCCCCGTCTCCCCGTCTCCCCCTCCCCCCGTCTCCCCCTCCCCCCGTCTCCCCTCCCCCCGTCTCCCCCTCCCCCCGTCTCCCCCTCCCCCCGTCTCCCCCTCCCCCCGTCTCCCCCTCCCCCCGTCTCCCCCTCCCCCCGTCTCCCCCTCCCCCCGGTCTCCCCCTCCCCCCCGTCTCCCCGTCCCCCCGTCTCCCCGTCCCCCCGTCTCCCCGTCCCCCCGTCTCCCCGTCCCCCCGTCTCCCCGTCCCCCCGTCTCCCCGTCCCCCCCGTCTCCCCGTCCCCCCGTCCCCCTCTCCCATCCCTCTCCCCCCTCTCCCCCCTCTCCCATCCCTCTCCCCCCTCTCCCATCCCTCTCCCATCCCTCTCCCCCCTCTCCCATCCCTCTCCCCCCTCTCCCCCCTCTCCCATCCCTCTCCCCCCTCTCCCCCCTCTCCCATCCCTCTCCCCCCTCTCCCCCCTCTCCCATCCCTCTCCCCCCTCTCCCATCCCTCTCCCCCCTCTCCCACCCCTCTCCCCCTCTCCCACCCCTCTCCCCCCTCTCCCACCCCTCTCCCTCCACCCCTCTCTCTCCACCCCTCTCTCTCCACCCCTCCCCCCTCTCTCCCTTTTTTTCCTCCCTGTGTGTGCCTGAAGGCCAACCCTTGCGTTCGCACGCGTAGCCAGTGACGGGGTAACGCGTAATTCCCCGCCCTGGGTAGACAAGTAAGACACGCACGTACCCCCTGGTACAGGCCAGGCCCATGGAGGGGTGATTGCCTGAGCTGACACCTTGCGACCATGCCGATTGGTCCCTCCGTCCATTTCTCGGGAGGTGTGACCTGAGGTGTAAACATTCACCTAAGGCGGGAGCGCCCTCTGAGAGGGTCCCCACAAGGAAGGAGCGCGCCATCAGAGACACTGGCAATCCAATGGATTTCTCTTCTTCTCTCTTGACTTCTGCCCAAACCCGGACACTTGTTCAGCCACCAGTGACAAAAGTACTACCGCCTGCCCCAAAGCTCCTCGTAGTTTCTCGATCTGAGGGCGGAAATGATTTTTCATCTGTCAACTCTTTCATTATTCAGAAGGGCGTAGATGCCATAGCCGGACCTGTCAAGTCTTGTACCAGGATGCATAACGGTAGCTTGTTGTTAGAAACTGAGACCGCCTTTCAGGCATGAAAGCTCCTTTGGCCCACACTCCTGTACACGTTCCCTGTCTGGGTGGAGGCTCACCTCACTTCGAATTCGTCGCGTGGTGTGGTATATACTAGATCACTCGACGGATTGACTGACGAGGAGATTCAGTCTTTCCTCGCTGAGTGGGGTCATGAAAAAGGTCGACAATGACCTTGTACTGACCCAGACACTTTCCTTGACCTTTGATAGTGTTCAGCTGCCGTCACGCATCAAAGTGGGCTATGAGCTTATTTCTGTTCGCCACTATGTCCCGACACCTACGCGCTGCTACCAGTGTCAGCGTTTTAATCACACCTGCCAGTCTTGTTCTAATGTGGCCAAATGCATCACTTGTCGCAGGGACGCCCATGAGGGTGACTGTCCACCTCCGTCTCCTCATTGCGTGAATTGTCAGGGTGACCATGCAGCGTCCTCCTGCGACTGCCCCAAGGATGAATGCTGTATACAGGAAATTTGGGTCAAAGAGAAAGTGTCCACCTTGGCTGCTCGCAAGCTATTTGCTAGTAGGAAGCCCATGCTGCTCCCAGCAGGGAAATACGGTACTGTCCTCGCCTATCCTCGGCCTACCAGGGAGGTGTCGACGAAGACATGCGATCTGACCTTTAGCGCTACGGTCATCCGTTCGGCCAGTGCTAAGATCGTCCGGTCAGCGTCTCCTCTTCCTCCCGTCACCCATATGACACAAGCACCTTCATCAGCTTCTGCTAAGACTAAGACGCAGAGTCAGATGCATGGGCCTTCAAGGAGGAACCGTCCCGTGAAGACTTCCTACGAACCCCGAACTCCCAGCCATCAACCAATACTTCGACTAAACGACCTTCCAAGAAGGCTCATAGGAAGCAAAGTTCTCCTTCTCCGCCACGGTGTGTTTCTTCTCCTGCGCCACACAGCACTTGCCGCCCCAGGCCTTCATCCATTTCACCTGGCCGCACGGCTGGTAGTCGAACATCTGGCCATTCACCGGCGGGGGAAGCTCCCCCTCGTGGGCATCTTAACAAGATGGTCGACGAACCTATTGAACAAATGGACGATGACTCTCCGCCTCTTGATAGCGGTGGCAGTGCTCGCCTGAAGCCAGGCCCTCAGTGGCATTCGAGGTGCCCCTTTTTGTGCTTCTCCTTTTTCTTCTCACGATGGCACTTCTTCATTGGTATATTCGCTGCATTTGGTCCAACTGAGAGGACTTAAAGTTGTTGCTACGCTTACACTGTCCACTCGTCGTAGCTCTCCAGGAAATGAAGCTACGCCCATGTGATCAAATAGACTTTGCACACTATGCCTCTGTGCGTTTTGACCTACCCCCTGAGGCAGGTGTTCCTGCTCATGGAGGGCTTATGTTGCTGGTCCGGGATGATGTTTACTACAATCCTATCACATTGCACACCGACCTGCAGGCAGTTGCCGTCCGAATTACTGTCCCCACTTTCACATTTTCCATTTGTACCGTTTACACTCCATCGTTGTCTGCCGTTACTAGGGCAGACATGATGCAAATTATTGCTCACCTACCTGCACCATTTTTGTTGACTGGAGACTTCAATGCCCACCATCCCCCTTGGGGCTCTCCAGTATCCTGCCAGAGAGGCTCCCTGTTAGCAGACCTTTTCAACCACCTCAATCTTGTCTGCCTCAATACTGGCACCCCTACTTTCCTTTTGGACACAACTCTCACCTATACCCATTTAGACCTCTATATGTACTACCCAACTTGCACTCCGGTTTGAGTGGTACACACTTTCTGATATGTATTAGAGCGACCACTTCCCTTGTGTTATCCATCTCCTGCATCATAACCGCTCTCCATGCTCAACTAGTTGGAACATCTTCAAAGCAGACTGGGGGCTCTTCTCTTCCAGTGCGACCTTTCAGGATCAAACCTTCGCAAGTTGCGATAGTCAGGTCGCACACCTCACAGAAGTCATTCTCACTGCTGCTGAATATTCCATCCCTCATACTACTACTTCTTCTCCATGTGGCGTACCGGTCCGCTGGTGGACTGAAGCATGTAGAGACGCTTTACGTGCTCGTCGACGTGTTTTACGCACCTTTAAACACCACCCTACGATGGCAAATTGTATCAGTTATAAACGATTACGTGCGCAGTGTCGTAGTGTTATTAAAGAAAGCAAGAAAGCCAGCTGGGCTGCTTTCACAAGCACCTTCAACAGTTTTACTCCTGTTGTCTGGGAAGCCTGCGCCGGCTATCTGGCACTAAAGTCAACTCACCAGTTTCTGGCTTGACAGTCGCGAATGACGTCCTTGTGGCCCCTGAGGATGTCTCCAATGCCTTTGGCCGATTTTTCGCAGAGGTTTTGAGCTCCGCTTATTACCACCCTGCCTTCCTCCCCCCCCCCCCCAAAAAAAAGGCAGAGGAGACAAGGCCACCTAACTTCCGCTCCTCGAATCATGAAAGTTATAATGCCCCATTCACCATGCGGGAACTCGAAAATGCACTTGCCCGGTCATGGTCTCCGCCCCAGGGCCTGATTCTATTCATATTCAGATGCTAACAAACCTTTCTCCTGCGGGTGAAGGCTTTCTTCTTCGTACTTATCACATCTGGATTGAGGGTCATGTTCCCACATGCTGGTACGAATCTATTGTTGTCCCGATTCCTAAGCCGGGGAAGGACAAGCACTTGCCTTCCAGTTATCGACCCATTTCCCTTACCAGCTGTGTCTGTAAGGTGATGGAACGAATGGTTAACTCTCATTTGGTTTGGCTTCTCGAATCTCGACGCCTACTTACCAATGTACAATGTGGATTTCGTAGGTGCCGCTCTGCTGTTGACCATCTGGTTACCTTGTCGACCTTCATTATGAATAACTTCTTGCGGAAGCGCCAGACTGTGGCTATGTTCTTAGATTTGGAGAAAGCTTAAGACACCTGTTGGAGGGCGGGCATTCTCCGCACCATGCATACATGGGGCCTTTGCGGTCGCCTCCCTCTTTTTATTTGTGCCTTTTTAATGGATCGACAGTTCAGGGTACGTGTGAGTTCTGTCCTGTTAGACGCCTATCGCCAGGAGAATGGGGTGCCTCAGGGCTCAGTTATGAGCGTCGCTCTCTTCGCCATAGCGATCAATCCAATAATGGATTGCCTCCCAGCTGATGTATCAGGCTCCCTTTTCGCGGACGATTTTACCATCTATTGCAGCGCGCAGCGTACATGTTTCCTGGAGTGCTGTCTTCAGCGTTGTCTTGACCGTCTTTACTCCTGAAGTGTCGCCAATGGCTTCCGTTTTTCTGCCGAGAAGACGGTCTGTATTGTATTAACTTCTGGTGCTACAAAGAGTTTCTCCCACTGACCTTACATCTCGGTCCCGTTGCTCTCCCATTCGTGGAGACAACAAAATTTTTAGGTCTTACATTTGACAGGAAACTTAGCTGGTCTCCACATGTGTCATATTTGGCTGCCCGTTGTACCCGTTCTCTAAATGTCCTCCGTGTTCTCAGCGGTACGTTGTGGGGGGCGGATCGAACCGTCCTACTTTGCCTATATCGGTCGATCGTCCGCTCAAAGCTGGATTATGGGAGCTTTGCATACTCCTCTGCATGGCTGTCCATCTTAGGCCGCCTCAACTCTATACAACATCGGGGGTTATGTCTTGCGATCGGAGCGTTCTATACTAGTCCTGTTGAGATTCTTCATGCTGAAGCCGGTGAATTGCCACTAACCTACTGGCGCGATATACTACTTTGTCGGTATGCCTGTCTGCTATTGCCAATGCCCGACCACCCGTCTTATCGTTCCTTCCCTCCCTGTTGCTCCCACACCACCTACCTCAGGAGCAGCACTCCCCCCCCCCCTCCCCCCCCCAACCATCGGGGACACTAGTCCCCACTTCTAAGCCAGAGAAGTGTAAGTCTTCTTTGGCTTCTCTCGCTAGGTAGGGATCCCTTGGGTCACTCCCTTCCTAGGCTCCTACCAGTGGCAAACCAGACACCCACCAGTGGCTGAAGAAGCCCTCCCAGCAAGGGCAACCAAAGGAACAGCGTGAGAAATGGAAATTGAATACGCCTGAGACCATGGAAATTGTAGTGGCACCCACTCCCCTGCTACCTACAAGCTCTGCGTCTGAGGATGCGGTGGAGTTTCTGGTGCCTGCTGAGGACCTAGGTCTGGCCGGTCCTTCAGACATATGGATGTCGCTCCCGTCGGTACTCAATCAGTGGCAGCAGGTGACCCAGTGGTGTATCTGCCTCCTCGGTCCCTTCATGCCTTTCTCAACCATGGACAATGTCGTCCTCCAGTGGAACTGCAGCGGTTTTTTCCACCATCTTGCTGGGCGCTGACAACTTCTCAGCCTTCACCCTTTCCTCTGCATTGCTCTTCAGGAAGCTTGGTTTCTGGCGATGCGAACCCCCGCCCTCCATGGCTGTAGGGATTATTATAAGAACCGGACAGCTTATGAGAGGGTATCTGGTGGCGTCTGCATCTACGTCCTTCACTCTCCTTACAGCGAGTCTGTCCCTCTACAGACACCTGTAGAGGCTGTTGCTGTTCAGGTGTGGACGCCTCAGGCTGTTACTGTCTGCAGTCTCTATCTTCCACTGGATGGTGATGTCCTGCAGCATGTCCTGGCTGCGTTGATAGCCCAATTGCCGCTACCTTTTCTGTTACTGGGCGACTTCAACGCCCATAACCCTCTGTGGGGTGGATCAGTGGCAACAGGCCGAGGCAGCATCATTGAGCAAGTATTGGCACGGCTCGTCCTTTCTCTTTTAAATACTGGTGCCTTCACACATTTCAGTGTGGTGCACGGCATATACTCAGCCATTGACCTTTCGACCTGCAGCCCTAGCCTATTACCTTCTGTCCAATGGAGTGTGCATGACGACTTGTCCGGTAGTGACCAATTTCCGATCTTTCTGTCACGGACATAGCATCACTATTCTGGGCACCCTTGCAGATGGGCTATGAATAAGGCTGACAATGTCTTGTTCACTTCCATTGCCACTATTGAGCCTCTTTCCAATGATGCCATTGATGCGGTGGTTCACTCGGTCACCACCGGCATCGTTACTGCTGCAGAATCTGACATTCCCTGTTCTTCTGGGTCCCCTCGGCAGAGGACTGTGCCTTGGTGGTCGCCTGAGATCGCTGAGACGGGCACTCCAGTGTCACAAGTGGCATCCCTCATTGCCACACCTCATAGCCTTTAAACGCCTCCGTGCGCGAGCCTGCCGCCTCTCTACCTCTCCATTGCAGGTTTGGGTCAAGATTAGGCGACTCTTATCAGACCCCTGTCAGTCTACCTGTGCTTTCACTGAATAGTGCAGTCTGTCGCACAATTGCAAACCGCTTTGCAAAGCATTTTGCTCAGAGTTCTGCTTCTGCGAATTATCCACTGGCCTTCCGCTCCCTGAAAGAGCGGTTGGAATGTTGGAGCCTTTCATTTCACACACCACCCTGAATTGTACAATGCTCCATTCAGAGAGTGGGAATTCCAAAGTGCGCAAGCTGTTTGCCCCGATATGTCTCCCAGGCCAGATCACATCCACCGTCAGATGCTCAAACATCGCTCGGTGGACTGCCAGCAACTCCCAGCGACTCCTCCTAGACCTTTTCAACCGTATCTGGGTTGAGGGTGAGTTCCTGTCACAGTGGCGGGAAAGCGTCTGAATCCCCATGTTGAAACCTGCCAAGAACCCACTGGAGGTGGACAGCTATCGCCCCATCAGCCTCACCACCATTCTTTGCAAGTGGCTCGAACGCATGGTGAGCCGGAGGTTGAGTCTGCTACTTGAGTCTCGGGGTTGTATGGTTCCGTCTCAGGATGGGTTCCATAAGGGCCGCTCTGCCACTGATAATCTGATGTTCCTGGAGACTGCCATCCGTACAGCCTTTGCCCGCCGTCAGCATCAGATTGCCATCTTGTTTTGACATGCGGAAGGCATATGATAAGACATGGCGACGTCACATCCTCTCTAAGCTTCATAGTTTGGGTCTTCGGGGTCGGCTCCCGATTTTCATACAAAATTTTCTGTCGCTTCATTTCTTCCGCATGCAAGTTGCGGCCTCCCATAGTTTCTCCAGAGTGCGGGAGAATGGGGTAACACAAGGATCTGTCTAAAGTATCTGCCTCTTTTTAATTGCAATTAATGGTCTCACTGCGGTGGTGGGAACATCTGTTTCCTTGTATGCTGATGACTTCTACCTATACTTTAGCTCCACTGGCATTGCAGCTGCTGAACATCAGCTGCAGGGTGCTATCCGCAAGGCACAGTCTTGGGCTGTAGCTCGCGGCTTCCAGTTTTCGGCTGCCAAGTCCTGTGTTACGCATTTCTGCCGGCGATGCACTGTTCAACCTTAGCCACGGCTTTATCTTGACGGCAAACCTCTTGCTGTGATGGCAACTCATTGGTTTTTGGGATTGGTTTTTGATACCCGGTTGACTTGGCTCCCTCCTATTGGCAGCTTAAACAGACATGCTAGCGGCATCTTAATGCTCTTCGTTGGCTTGAGTCACACCAGCTGGGGTGCCAATCGGTCTACCCTTCTACAGCTGTAACAGGCGTTAATTCTGTCCCATCTAAATTATGGGAGCCTGGCTTATGGTTCGGCATCGCCTTCGACATTGTAGTTGCTTGACCCCATCCTTCACAGCGGATCTGACTCCCACTGGAGCTTTCCGGACAAGCCCTGTCAACAGCATACTTGCGGAGGCAGGTGTCATTGTGGTTCTGGTGCCAACGATTACTGGCTGATTATGCTACACACATTTGTAGCTTGTCCGGGCATATCAATTATCGTCTCCTGTTCGCTCAGTTTGTCATCCATCTTCCAGAACGGCAGCCCCATTAAGGGTGTAAAATCGTGGTTCATGTCAGAGCTCTTCTCTCTGGGCTTGAGGTTTTCCCTCTTCCACCTCTCTTCCGGGCCCCTCTGTGTATACCTCTGTGGTGTGTGCCCCGCCCATGCCTTTGGCTCGATTTGGCACAGGGTTTGAAGGACTCAGTCCCTCCTGAGGCCCTCTGCGGCCGCTTGCTTTCAATCTTTGCCGCATTTGAAGGCTCTGACATTGTCTATACTGACGGTTCGATGGTTGCTAATCGTGTTGGTTATGCTCTTATTCTAGGGGATCATTGTGAACAACACTTATTGCCGGCTGGCTGCAGTGTTTTCACTGCCGAGCTGGTCGCCGTCTCTCGCACCCTAGAGAGCTCCTGCTCAGGCAAGTCCTTCGTTATCTGTAGTGACTCCGAGCGGTTTATGAGCTATCGACCAGTGTTTCCCTCACTCTCATCTGCTGATGGCTATCCAGGAGTCCCTCCATATTCTTGCCCGTTGTGGCTGCTGTGTGGCCTTCGTGTGGACCCCGGGTCATGTCGGCATCCCAGGAAATGAATGTGTTGACATACTGGCCAAACAGGCTGTCGGTGCACCAGCCTTGGAGATTAGCCTTTCGGAGAGTGACCTCAGGTCAGTTTTGTGGCAGAAAGTACTTTGTGCCTGGGGTGAAGAATGGCGAACCCTTCCTTCACCCAACAGACTTTGGGCCTTCAAGGAGGGTACCGGTGCGTGGCACTCCTCCTCGCGGGTCTCTCGCAATGACTCTGTTGTCCTCTGGTGGCTGTGCATTGGTTGCACCTGGATAACACACAGCTATTATTTATTGTGCCACGAGGACCCACCTTTATGTTGCTGCGGGTCAGCTTTGATGTTGGTCCACATCTTGTTGGACTGCCCGCTTTTAACTCTGCTCAGGCAGACATTTGTGCTGCCTGATACCCTTCCTGCATTTTTATCAGATGACATTGCGATGGCAGATTTAGTTTTGAGTTCTATTCGTGCAGGGGGTTTTTTGTCGCTTGATCTAAGTGTTTGTCCTTTTTTGTGTTGTGTGGCCTTTGGACTACGATTTTAGACTGGGATTTTTAGTGTGTTTCTTGGTGGTTGGCTTTTCCATTTTGTTTCTATGTTTGGCCAACCACTGTCATACTGTGTGTGATTTTAATTCCTCTTTTCTGGTCTCTGTATCTTTGTTGTCCTGAGTCGTCTCCTGTCATCTCCATTGTTTGTTCTTATTCTTTGTGGGTGTTTCTAGTTCGTGAAAAAGGGACCGATGGCCCTAGTAGTCTGGTCCCTTCAATCCCACAAACCAACCAACTATTAGTACTGCCCTGCCATGAGCCTGCTCTTAAGGGTGTCAAAGTGGCAGAACGTGTGCAATAGGAGAACCCAGCCATAGCACTAGTTGTGCCTGCCCATGGGCAAACAAAGGATGCCTGTACTCATGTGGGGCTGCATTGGGGCAGTGTACCTTAACCACTATATTTTTAGTAAATTAAAAATTATCTTCTGAATGCTGCCTAAAAATTCTGCAGAAGTATTTTATAGAATATACATTGTGTGCAGTCACATGCAATGTAATAAAGTGAAGTATACATCTATTGTACAACTTGGATACTGGTTCATAACTTCATATGCATTAGAACACTGTAAATCTAATAACTTCCACTTACTTCTGTTTTGCTACGTGACAGTATTAACAGAGGGGAGTATTCATTTACAAGATCATTACTACTACTACTACTACTACTACTACTACTACCACCTAAGTGAGCAGGGTGGTTCTTGTCCCTTACAAATGTTTCCTCTTGACACAATAATTTTCAGGCAACAAGGCTTGTCAGTGCTATGGGGGATGTCAGGTAATGCTGATAGTTCATTTCCTGATGAAACTACAGGTTTGGAATGTTGTAGAACAGTTAGTCCAGTCCTCAAACAGGCAAAAAACTTGTATGGAGATATTCCACACAAGTTGTGATGTATAAAATTGCTGTACTTATTGAAATTTATATTTGATGCATGGTTTCACAACTGAAACCATCTGCACTTGGTTATAAGCAGTTGTGTAAGCAAAATGTGGTGACAAATGTTGATAAATTTTGATGTGACGGTTTTTAAAATCAGTTTCAATAAACATTGGTTAATGTCTTGAACATTGTCTAAAATTAATAATCAGTTAGTAAATTTCACCTTTCTTGTAGTTGAAATTTGAATTTCAGAAATTGTATAATCTAACTAGCAATGGCACTCTCATCGTCCTCACAATTGTAATCTGTTTCTGATTCAGTTAGACACTTAAACTGTGAACCTCCTCCTAAAATAACCAGTTGTTTGGCTATCTGTTGATTGGTGATCTTCTTAGATGTAGTGGTAGTATCATTTTTCCTCGGTGTGTCTTATGCAAATATAAAGTCTCAAGATTCAGACCAATGCTTATTAATCAGAGTAAATTAAATCCAGTTTATTTGGGATTTTTAAGGGAGCACTCTGTTGTGACTATATTATGCCATGTAAGAATTTAAGTGTCATATTCATTTCAGTTTTGAAGACCAACATTCACCAAAACTAGCAATCTTGTGTTGCTTAATTCCCATTTTGCCAGTTTTAATGACTTTTGTACTATTTAAGGATACAAATTGTGAATGGTGTTGCAGATCAAAGGATCAGAATTGGCCCTGAATAAAATAGTGCACAGAAATCTCTGAAGCCTGGAGAGGTTGTAGGCAGAAAACTTGTGAATCTGAAAAAGAAGTTTCTTACCTCATCTATACATTACTTTGGGCTTACTTGAAACCATTTGTATATTGAAGTATGTTTGCAAGGTCTCTCTCATCTATCAAAGGAGAAATGGAAAGAAAGCAAATTTGTTAAACCAGGTGGTTTGAAAAATATTTGAGTCCATCTCTGAATCAAAAATGAGTTAGGATGATGATTGCGTTACTATTCACAAAAGCTGTTACTGTGATAGTGAAAAGTGTCTACATAGTTTTAGTTTTTGTGCTCAGCATACAGGAAAAGTTCAGGAACTTAGCCTATTTTAGCCCCAAAGTATCAGGATCACTCTAATACTGATCGGATGGAAATTGTAGTTCACTTACAGATGTAGAACAGCCAATTAATCTGTATTCCGTAAATGATTCCAGGGTGGTAACCGAAGGAAATGCATACAGTGTACTTCAGTAATGACGTATTTCACATTTATACTTAACTAGAACTTCTGTTTATATTAAAAATAGAATTATTTTTCATTCCAGTTTGTGTTTTGCTAATTTTTGTGGTTTGTAAAAGTTGCATAGATGAGACTACTACAGACTGGGGTTGCACAGGATTTCAGTGGCAAAAAAAAAATTGTAAGATTTGGCTTTCAGTGGCATGTTGTTTACTCCATAGATCTCACATATTACGTCCATGTAGGTTGATTGATGTTCACATACTACTTTGGCTGAGTGGCAGTGTTCTGTTCACACTGCTACACCAGGAGTTCCAAGTAGACGTATTGTGGAAGTACAAAGTATGTGGAGGGGAGACATGGTATTGAAGGTGATAACTCATATCTAATAATTGCTGAAAAGGAAACCAAAGTAACAAAGGCATATAGTAACTATTTCATATTGTAAGTTAGTGGTACTAGTACTAAGTAGTAGTAGTAGTAGTAGTAGTAGTAGTAGTAGTAGTAGTAGTGAGAATTTCATGCTTTGAAAGTTGAAAGAAGTAATACATTGCAAATTTTGATACCCTGCATTTCCACATTTGTATTTAATGTTGTGGTTTTTGGAAACATGACAATGAATTTATTATTTTTCTGAAGTGTAATTGTAATAGAGGTAATGAAGAAAGTTTCTAATTGGTATGTTTTCTATTTTCAGGCTGCCTTCCTTCTGCCTATTATTAATACCATCCTAAATGATCCAAGAGAGCTAGTCATGACAGGGCAGGGTTGTGAGCCCCATGCTGTTATACTATCACCAACAAGGGAACTTGCATTACAAATTTTTAATGAAGCACGGAAGTTTGCTCTCGGTTCTATTGTAAAGTCTGTTGTTGTGTATGGAGGTACTTCAACTATGCATCAAGCCCAACAAGTAGCGGTAAGTTTACTACAAAAACATTGCTATTTTTGCTGTTGAATAAACACAAGTGTACACTGTGACAACTTTAGGCCATGCAGTAGGGCAATATGAACGTATTATTAAGTAGTAGTCCAGTATGAATGCATTTTAACTAATATAAACAGCTCTCTCGAGCTAAGAACATCACTACTCCCTGTCATGGTGAGGAAGAATTTGAGTAAGATATCATTCTCCCGAAGTAACTTGGACTGGAACTTCTGATGGGCTCTCCAGTAAGGTCAAAGTAAATTTTATTCAGTCCTTGTCAAATACAACTAGTGTTCAGTCTGACCTGGATGTTACCAGGCAGTTACTTCACCCTCTGTTTACTTCCAACACACCACATAGTAAACATTAAATGTGTTGGATATGCCCACAGAAATGTTTTTAGCAACTTGATGAAACCCACTTAAACCTGTGAGGTTCATCTGTTGAACTGACAGTATTTTTATATGGAGATAGTTTAATTGTGAAAATGACATACTCAAAACAATATGGAACGGATAGATTGCTACTCATCGCATTGAGATGTTGAGTCACAGAGGGTCAATGAAATGAATACTAGCAATATAAACAGTCGGGCAACATCCTTCCTCAGAAGTAGAACTCTTAGGTGTGTGTGTGTGTGTGTGTGTGTGTGTGTGTGTGTGTGTGTGTGTGTGTCGGAGGGGGGGGGGGGTGTCAGTGCCTTCTCTTCGTGTTCAGAAGCAATCTAACCTTTCCATACGTCTAAATGCATTTAACTTGGTGTCTTTCGTTCATAACAGTGAGATAGTATTGTCGTCTCAATCCTTCAGCCAACCAGTTAGCCTCACTGCCCTGCAGACTGCATGAAAGAATGGTTGCTCTAGGTGATGGTGGGTTCTTGAGTCTCAAGGTGGTTTCTGGGAGGAGCAGTCTACAGCCAACTTTGCTGTTTCTTTAATTTAAAAAAAATCTGACAGGCTTTTTGTAAATACCAACACCTCATTGGAACCTTTCTTGAGTTGTATAAGGCACAGCTTGCCCCCATCACATTTTACTAAACCTACATGAGACTTTCAAGGCTTCTTACTGACTTTTTATTCTATTGATTGTTGTGGGCTTCAATTGGTCTTCACTCTACACAGGTCCAAAAGATTCATGTTCTAAAGGACTCTGTCACGAGTTTCATGATCCACATTGACATCAATGGGCTAGTGGCCTGTGTTGGGCTGCTGGTTACCCCTGCACTGCATATCGATGAGTTGTATTTTGTACATATACACCATGCTGTGCAAGCCACCTAATGGTGTGTGATGGAAGGTACTTCAGATACCATAACTGATTCACCCCACTCCATCTAGTTTCATTCCTAAATGGTGTGTGGGAAGAATGGTTGTCAACAAGCCTCTGTATTGGCTCAAATTTCTTGAATTTTCATTGTGGCCATTGCGTGAGATACATGTTGGACAAAGTAATCTGTTGTCCAACTCTCCCAGAAAGTGCATTTTGAAATTTCGATAGTAAACATCTCAGTTATGCACAATGCTTCTCTTAGTGCTCTCCAGAAGTTTGAATAATGAAAGTCTCCATCATGCACGTCACTTCTTTTGTAACATCATAGTAATGCTCTTGCAACAACTAAGTGATCCTGTAATAGAACAATCCGCTCTTTTGTTGCATTCTCTCTATTGTTCCTACCTGGTAAGGGTACCATACTGATGAACACCATTCAAGAACACTCGAACAAGTTCCTTACACGCCATTTCCTTGGTGAAAGTGTTACATGTCCTTCAGATTCGTAGAGAGAATCTGTCTGGAATATTCTTTTCCTACTTTTTGTTATATCCAGAATGAAATTTTCGCTTTGCAGTGGAGTGTGTGCTGATAGGAAACTTGGTGGCAGATTAAAGCTGTGTGCCAGATCGGGACTTGAACTTGGGGTCTTTGCCTTTCACGGCCAAGTGCTCTGCACCATTCATCAATTCTCTGCAGGTCATTCTGTAAGTAGATACTGTCTTCTGGCACTGAGCATCTTACACTTTCCACTAGATCATTTATATATGTTGGAAACATTAATGGTCCTGTCACACTCCCTTAGGTTAGTCTGGAAATAACTGCTACACCTGTAGATAACCTTGATGTCCAGTGTCTGTAAGCTGCACACACTGTTGATTTCGTTCCATTAAGAGTGATGTGTTGAGTTTTATCTATGAGGAAATCATTCCCAGTCACAAATCTGGTCCAGTACTAGATAAGTTTGTATTTGGTATTTGTTTCACTAAAGGTTTTAAATGATTTCCTGGAATCACACTCTGCATCAACCTGAGAGCTGTTGTCCACAGCGCTGTGAATCTCGTGGAGGAACAGAATGAGGTCAGTTTTGCAAGATCTATTTGCGGAATCCATGTTAATTTTAATAGAAGAGATTTTTGTTCTCCAAAGAGACTGAATTCTTGAGCCTAAAACATGTTCCCTTATTCTAAAAGAAACTGACATAGATACAGGTCTATAATTATGTGCATCTGTCCTAAGGCCATTCTTGAAAACAGAAATAACCTGTTTTTTTTTTCACTTCCTATGTACCACCCTTTGTTGCTCCAGTGATCTACAGCAAACTGCTAGTAAGAGGTAAGTTCTGTCACTTAATATTTGTAGAATCCTACTGTTATCTCATCTGGTACTGATGCCATTCCACTAATAAGAGATTGTAGTTGCTTTTCTGTGATCAGTTACATCTATGTCTTCCATTTCAATGTTTCTATGATGATTGAAAGGAGGAATGTGTTAAGATCTTCCACAGAAAATCCATTTCGGAAGACAGATTTCAGTATTTTGGCCTTCTCTCTGTTAAGATCCATGTAGGTGCCAATGAGTGAATAAAATATTCTGAACTGCATATTGATTTTAAAAGACCATAACCTCTTACAGTTTTTATTCAGATTGGTTGACAAAATTTCATTTTAAGAGTCATTAAATGCTTCTTTCATTGCCCTCATTTTTTACTGAGTTGAACTTTCATTTATCATCTGGGTTTTGACTTCACTTGAATCTGAGTTTATGCTCTCTTTGTTTATGTAGCAATTTTCTAATACTGCTATTGAACCATGGTGGGTCTTTCCCATCCATTATTTTTTCATTCGTGCTCCACATCCTCATCTCTTGAGTGTTTGATGCTGAGTAATCACTCTGCACTTTGTATCCTGTCACACTTGCTAAGCAAAAATATCTTCCTACTTTTCCTCACATTTCTTGTCAAACCTGTAGTCACAGTTATCACAGCCTTATGATCACTGTTACCTTCCCATATGTTAACTATTTCGTTAAGTTCAGATGTGCTAGTTACTAGATGGTCTAAACTGTTAACTTTGAGTTGGTTCTCTATCTGCTCAAAATAATTTTCTGACAAGACTTTCAGAATGATGTCATACTAATACCTGGCTGGCCCTGGTGGCAGTTTTGAAAGCAGGACTGTCCCAATCTATACTTGGCAAATTGTCACCCCCATTACAATAGCATGACCAGGAAACATATTTATGAAATTCTGCAAGTTCTCTGTGAAGTGCAGTACCACAGCAGTTCCTCACACAGTTCGTAAAAGCATGAGAAAGGTCAAAAATGACAATCTTTGAAGTTCTTTACCCAAACGAATTCCGCTTTTGGGACCCATGATAATCTCAGTAGATATTATCGAGTTCTTTATTGCAATAAATATACTGTCTCCATTGGTGGCTGATCTATACTTGCCATAAATATTCCAATTTAAACTTAAGATTTCATTACTGTTCAATTCAGTTTTCAACAAACTATTCCTAATGGCTACATGTTACACCAGATGTAGAAGTATGAAACTTGAATTTGGTTGCAATAATCACACATCTGTTGTTTGAACCTGATAAACAATATTTTATTCAAAATAATCTCCATTACTATTTATACATTTCTCCCACCTCACTTTCAGGCTATGGATACCACCCCAAAAAAGTTGTTCTTTTGAAGGTAACCGGTCAGTGAGCCATTTTCGTACATTTTCATATGAATTGAAGTGTTGTTCAGCGAGAGCATGTCCCAGTGATGCCAATAGATGATAATTGGAGAATAAGCCGCATGCCCTAGTATTTCCCACCTGAATGCCTCGATCATTTCCCAGACACGTTTTGCTTTGTGTGATGGGGTGTTATCAAGGAGCAATAAGACTTTGTTTCCTTTTCTCATATTCTGGTCATATTTCACGTAATGCTAGATTTAAATCGATCACTTGCTGTTGGTAGTGATCAGTATTAACACAACAGGTTTTAGCAGCTCATATTAGATGGCACTCTTCTGACCCCACCAAACGCAGAGGATTGTCTTCTTTCCAAAGTGATTTGATCTTGCAGTGGATGTCTATAGTTTGCCTGGATTCACCCATGATTTACGATGCTAAGGATTCTCAAAATATATCAGTTTTTCATCACATGTCATTATTTGATGGAGAAGAGACTTCTTTCGTTCCTGGTGAGAAGCATTTCACAAGTGGTCTTTCGATTTGCTTGCTTCTATCGATCAGTTTATGTGGATCACATTTTTCCACTTGCTGTACCTTTCCCATAGCTTTCAACTAAAGAGAAATGGCTTTCTGCATCACATTCCATTGTTCTGAGTTCCTGTTGTGTTTGAGTACCATCCTACCCAATAAGGCTTGCAATTCGTTGTCTTCGAACTTTTTTGGTGGTTTCCTGCTCTAGTTGTCTCTTGCGTCAAAATCAGCACTTTTGAATTTTTTAACCACTTGAAACACTGTTTTCTTTTTTCCAAGAGCATGTTCACCGAAAGCTTCGACAAGCATTTGATGCAATTCTGGAGCAGTTTTCTTCAAATAGTAACAGAAAACCAATGCTGTCTGCAAGTCGTAGTTCATAGGCACAAAACTCTACATGTTTACGGGTTTGAAACAGACACCAATGTATGGAACTTCAGTTATTGTGTGTTTGCATTTGTAGTCAGCTGTTACAGGAAGCATATGGCACTGCAGAGACAGTTTCATGGACCCTACTCAGATGGCTAGCACCATCTATAGGGACATTCTGGTTTCATACTTCTACACCTGGTAACCTTCAATTAGCAATACTAATTCTGGTACCTTTTCTTGGATGCTCCCCGAGTTTATTAATAGCATATTAATCTTCTCCATACCCTATCTGTGAGGATGAGCAGTCTCTGAGAACACGTGGCTGATTTAACTTAGATTTTTGGAAAACAGTTTCTCTGGTGTCAATTGGTGGGAAGAGGTTTTCAAACCTAAAATACCCCACATACTCTGCTACCCTAATACACATTGCTTGTGTGTAGTGCATGCCTGACCTGAAGGGAATCCTAAAATTCTCCACCCAATAGCAGAGGTAGAGGAATTCGCTTGAGATACCATCACAGAGTCCTCTGAGCCTCTGGTTCAGACCTTCCACTCTGTTCCAAACCAGAGGCTGTGAATGGCCCTGGATACACAATGCTATGAATACAGATTAGTCTGCACCCCCACATGTGATGTTAGTTGCTTCACCACCAAATCGACCATCTGCTGAAAGGAGCAAAGGATAGCTCCATAATCAAAGTGGTAGATGTCATTTGTGCCTAAATTTGACACTGTTAGCCATGGTGGCGATTCTTCTGGAAAACATAAAATTCTGCAGAAATTACATTTTACCTGGAAAGCTCAGGGAACACTGCTTTTTTAACCTGGCATTGAAATGGAATATTACTGAGTTCCATTAATGACAGATTTTAAAATACTTAATGTTTAAAAGTGTGTTGATTGTATGGATACTATTGCATATAAATTATCGATGTTTAAAAACTGCAGCAGTTAAACTACTGCAATGGCTGGTATGTAGCTCACTGGATGATGGTCATTATGTGGTATGATCCTGCCCCGCCCCCCCCCCCCCACCCCCCCTCTCAATCCCCTGCTCCCCATTAATTTCCATTAATGTATTGGGTGCTTCTTGGCACAGCTGGAACTCGTAGTGGTGCATTCAATGACTAGCATACCTGCCCTCTGCATTTATCTGAACTGGACAGGCAATATGGCCACTGGGCCAACACAGGCATCCCACACGGATTCAGAAGTACTGTCAACACTGGTAGCACATTGTATGTGTTGGAGGGGTAAATAACCAGCCATGCAGCCTGTTTCCTCTTTTGCCTTCTGCCCAGTGACACATGAAGCCACCACTGTCCACTACTTTAGTGAGGATAGGCTGGTCAGATGTTGGGTTTCAAAAGATGCAAGATAAAACAAGTCACCAGGGATTCCACCAGCAGCAGAGGTGTTGCAGATTTCTTCACTGGTGCTCTGTCACCACAGCATTGAGCATTTGCCTTAAGCCAGTCGATCATAGCCAATATAATCCTATTCAATCAAATAAACTTTTTCTCATTTAAACCTAACCTTATTAAGAGCAGAAAAAAGAACAATTGAGATAAAAAACTTAAACTGAAAATGGTAACAAATTTATTGTCAGCATTTGATCCATCAACTAACCTCTTCAACTTGTCATAGCTTCCAGCTTACAGACAGAAGCCCGATTCTCATTGTGTCTGGTCACAAGCAGCACAGCCCCTCGCACTATTGTACTGTGTAAAAATCATAAAAGATCTCAGACAAACAAAACAATTAAGATTAAGTTACTCTGTCAGACCCTGCAAAAGAGAGAAACTACCCAACTGAAGCTACTGGGCTAAAATTCAAACAAAACAGTCTTGATTGTGTTTCCAGATTTCTGTTCATCAGTGACCAGTTTCGGCCCTTTCCTAAGACCATCTTCAGGCTTCTCCCTGCTATATTGCAGCAATGGAAATGCCTGAAGATGTCCCGAGGAAAGGAGCGAAACTGGTTGCTAACGAGTAAAAATTTGTAAACACTATAAAGAATGTTTTTGATTTTTAGCATTTTATATTGATCGCTGTTTTGCTCCAATTGCAGAATCCATTCGAAAATTTTGGTGCTACTAAGATTGGAATGTACATAAAATACAAGGAGAATAAACACTAAAATTTGACCGGCAGTGTTCTCACCATAGCCTGATACAGCAAGATCCACAAGCTCCCAAAAACAGATACAAAATTCTGTACTGAGAATGGATTTATCAAATTATCTTTCACTAGAAACTCTGCTTACCTAAGTGCTACTGCAGTAAATAAACATTTATTTTCTTATTTAGTCTGCCCAGTGTGCTGATCTAAACTATATGCTGTGTACTAACATGAGATTTAAACATAAACATATGGCACTTACGTCAGTGGAAAATTGCATAAGGAATCCACTTAATGCACTTCAGATCTACGAAAAAATAAAGACTTTAAATTTCTAAACACGAGTTTGCACAGTAAATACACAGGCATAGTGCATAAAAAAACACAAACTGAATTACTGTGCATCAGATAACTGCTACTGCAGCTGCAGGCACTTCTTTTGCGCCATCCTCTGCTGCTGGACTGAGCTGGCACAGCTGCCACTTGGTCCCCTTGGCTGAATGCATCTGTTGTACCACGGTTCATCCTGAACCACAACTCTACTTGGGTTCTCAACACATGGAAGTTGTTGCACAGTCCTGTTTTTAGGCCTCTTGTTTTGATAAAAAGCTGCCATGGCTGCATCATTTACACAGATGGCTCTAACACAGTGGATAAAATGGGAATAGCCGACGAGGAACACCAGTCATTGCCAGGAACATAGTGTTTTTACAGTGGAGTCCTCGATTTTATTAAACCTACCTCTCTGGACTATGTTTTAATACGTAATGATTCAGTGAGTGGTCTTCAGAACATTGAAGGGCGTTACTCATCACCCTGGGGTCTCTGCTGTTAGTGATCATCTCACTGTAATTGGTCATACTGACCACTAGCCCCCAAGTCATGTGGGTACTTCCGTGTAATTGTGCAGTTAGTCTCCCCATTCACTTTGCAAATTCCAAGTGTGGATTTATAGGTGCAAATAACACCAGCTTACGTCCCAGGAGGAGTAGTTACTTTAGTCGCCTCAGCATTGGTCATACCAGTTAACCAGTACTTCTATTTATGTAGGGAGCCATCCCTGTATTGTTGTGGAGCCTTACAGACATCAGCTGACATCCTGGTGGAATGCCCCCTAGTTATGGGAATTTGTGCTAAGCATGGCATTCTGATATTTGCCTCAGATATTGACAGACAATTCATGTACTGTCAAACTGGTTCTCAGTTTTCTCTAGAAAAGTTTTTCTTTTCAGATATAAGATTTGAAGTTACCAAAGGATAGTGAGGTTGAATTATGGCATTCCCTGCTGCATGCTGGGTTTGGGCGGACCTCACCCATTAAAAGTTTGACCAGCTCACTCTTTTAGTCTGTACCTACTCTGTTTAAAACGGTTTTAGATGCTATTTGTCTCCTTTCCTGCAAAATCATATTTTCTCGTTTACAGGTAGCACTCCATTGAATAGTGAATGTTCTTCAATGCTGTGACGACATGGGAGCATCGGTGGGATAGCTCTGTATGGGATGACTCATATCGCATGCAGAGCCCCGGGGCACCCTCCTGCTACTTTACCTATTTCTCTCCTTTTGTTTCTATCATTGACAGTCCTACTGATATCCATTACATTTTTACCCTTCTCACTCTTACTGTTATGAATGTGCCAACTAAGACATCCTTAGCTCTTGTGACATAGCTATCTGTTTAGTAGCATGTCACCTCAATACTGGTGTGCAAGTGTGTAGGAGACAAGTACATAGATAAACCGCACTATGCCTAGGGATGTTGTCTATCGGACGAGTGCTATAGGACTTAACAGGGCTGTAACTCTTTCTGCTCTTCATCAAGCTGGTGGGGATTGGGTGTGGGGTTGGGCTTTCCTTGCCATTCGATGAGCCCTAGGAAAGTCTCATTTGCTCTGATCTATGTTCTGGCCCTATCCATTCACCTCTGTAAATTCTCTCTCAGATCTGGTATCAATATTGCCTTAAATATCTGTCTCATCACCACTGTGTAGTTCCATCATCGGAACAGCTACTTTGCTTCTTTCACCAATTCTAGAAAAAAGAAATCTTGTACTCAGAAACTATGATTAGTTACCAGCTGGCCTCTACCACGAGATATATTGAAAGGCCAATCCCAAAATTATTTTACACAAAGTACAAATGGTATTGTGTGCACAGTACGTCAATTTCTGTGAAAGGTTTAAGATTCAACATTATGGATCCACATTGCTTCTGTTTCCCTGTTACCAATCTGAAAACTACTTATGTGCCTGCTGAGAGTATTTTCGTTCATACAAAATGTCATTGTTAAGTTCATAGAATAAGAGGGGGGGGGGAGGAGGATGAGAGAGAGACAGAGAGAGAGAGAGAGAGAGAGAGAGAGAGAGAGAGAGAGAGAGAGAGAGAGAGAGGAGGGGGGGGGGGATGGAAAGTTAATCTTACTTGCCACGCCATATTTGTTAACAGCACCATTCATGTTCAGGTGGTAATAGTTCAGGCTTAGATGCTGTTAAATAACTGTGCTGCCTGCATGTCCCACCTCATAACACCCTGTGGTCCCCCCCCCCCCCCCCAAAATCCCCATGTGTGCTAGTACTTTCATTGATTACGGAAGTAGTGTCAGTGGAAGAATGTGGCGGGAATACTAACAAACTAAAGTTGGTGAAATAAGTTGTCATAGGAAACATCCCTTCAGTAATGTAGGTAGAAAAGAGTACTATAAACATTGAGAAAAAAGCACTGTCCCTATAACAGGCACCACCTCCATTGGGAGGATTCAACAGTACAGTGCTTTAAATTTACTTTCTATTATGCGCAGACTTCTATTCACTTGCATTTTATATTCTGTAAAGAGGGCAGCAGTTTTTTCAATAGTGATTTGTCGATTTTAAATAAGAATGTGAAAAAGTCTGAAGGTTTTGGGTGCAGTTGGGACTCCAGCACAAGTTGTAGGATAGATTATTCTGTCTTGGGTGGTGTAGTTTGTTTCAAGTACATGTAATCATATTCATCAAAAACACTGATAATCATGGTGTTGACTTCCCTAAGTCTTTTGTCATGAAAGCTGCTGATTTCTTCGGAATGTTGGTTGGGTCTGCCATTTTACAAAGATACTTCAGAAGCAGATAGCTTCATCACAGAAGAACAAGCCTTGTTGTCAAATGAAAGCTGAAAGAAGTCAGATGTGTGCAAGGAGGCCAATATAAGTGTTCAGTGAATACAGATGTAAAATTTTGTCAACATATCTCACCAAAAAATCCTGAGTAGTTTGATCTTCATTAAATCAGTAAGTGCCTCTGTATTACCTAGTCTAGTATTCAGTGACAATACTGTAACTGAAGTAGAATATGGAAAGCCAGAATGGCAAAGTTAACCTTGTTTCACTGTGGGAGATGAACAAGATTTCTCCCTTCAGTCATTACAGACTGGTGGGATTGAAAAAAGTGATCACAGAATAGGAAATGAACTGAAATTGCTAATCAAGGGAAAGGAAGCAGGACTAGATGTGGTACCTGTGAGATGATGCCATGGCTGCTAGAAGGGGACAGTCATTGAAGCAGTGACGAACAGGAAGCGATGGGAATAATGTGCTATTCCAGTTTCCAAGAATGGTTATCGGACAGATGCAAATAATTCTATAGCTTCTGCTTATGTCCATATGTTGTAAAATTATTGAACATGTTTTGTGCTTGTGCAATAACCTTTTTGCAGAAGGAAGATCTCATGCCTAAAAATGTTGATTTTTCAATCAGAGATATTTCAAAGCTAGGGTTGGTGCTGTATCCCTTTCCTGGAAGACTTTCATTGGCTGCATGCTATGGGCAGTGAATCAAGGAAACAGAAACTATTGTAAAATACACAGGAGTGAGCCAAGAAAAGCGGAATGATAGCAGGAAAGGAATTGCAGAAAAAGCAGATACCTCGCTGAGATTCATTGGAACAAATCTTCAGGAAATGTGATTACTCCACAGAACATGCTTACAAAACATTTAACTGATTATTCAGTATAGCTTGTCAGTTTGTGACTGTTAAGTTAGACTAACGAAAAAGAATGTTTAACATCTTATGCCTGTGGAAGTCGAAGCATAACAAGCCCTTATCATAAGAACAGATGAGAAGATTCAACATATTACATTTCTCCTGCTGTTAATAGTATATTCTGTGTGTGGTTTTTTGTGTGGTATGTTTGTTTTTTGTGGAATGAAATCGCTTAGCTTTTTGTTGCAGAGGGGCTGCCATATTCTTGTAGCAACCCCAGGTAGGCTTATGGATTTTTTGAACAGAGGTCGTGTGAACTTCCAGTCTGTCCGCTTTGTTGTACTTGATGAAGCAGATCGTATGCTAGATATGGGTTTCCTACCAGATGTTGAGAAGATGCTGGAACACCCTACAATGGTTCCTACGGTAAGCACCTTTAATAATTAGTAATATGTTGCAGGATTGTTTTTTTTGTTAATTTGTGAATAGAACATTGAATGTGCCACAGTTGTCCTTAAAATATAATAGTTATAATTGGATTCTTATGGGTGACAACTTCACTTAATGGGGTAAGTGTGGTGAAAGTTCGAAATTGAAGGTACATTTTTAGGTCATTGCTTAAATGTCACTGAAATGTCAGACAATAATGAGGGGCTCTTCAAGATAGTTGAATTTGCATGTATAACACCATAACTTGATGGAACATGGCACAAGGGAATTGGTCCTGAATTTGCTTTTATGTAAATGTTCTGGTTTTGTTGTGTGGAGAATAAAACTCATGTAATGTTTCTATTTCTGACAGGGTTAGACACTTACTAAATCCTGAGATACACATTTAATCATGTTATTATTCCATGAATTTTAATCATAGTAGTATAAAAACTCTTGATTCTTTTGTAATCAGTTTGGAAGAATGCTGCTTTGTTAATTTTCTTCCAGGCATATCATTAATATCCTCTTACTGGAATCTGTCACCAGTGTGTTGAAATTATGAAAGAGTGAAATGGCTAGTTTGGTTTAGTGTGAAGTTACTTATGCTGCAGTATAGGGTGTTAAACTTTTTGGAAGTCATGCTGCCACCTCAAAAGCAAATTTTCTTCCCATCATTAATATCAGGCAGACCTGGTGACATTGTAGTACTAGAATTTAGAAGAGTTGCCTTAGCTTACTATTTTGAATGAAGACAGTGTTTAATCGGAACATTTTTAATGATATTAATGTCAGCTTCATTCACTAACTTGCGTACATTGGCTGAGCAGTTCATGGTACCCAGTTACAATGCTGGAATAATACTTGGTATCACATAGGTATGAGAAAAAGACTGCCTGGGTGTTGTGATTGTTACTTTAAAGGTTTTACAAAATAATGCAATTTGCATTGCCCTTAATAAAGTTAGTGGCTTCTGTAGTATGCAGATTCGCAGAATCAAAGAAAATGTGAGCCTTTATTGAAAATAACACGAATGTTGTGTTGGGATAATAGTTGCAACTTTTTAGTTACACAACATGGAAAGTCTGTCAAAGATGTAGAATTGTGTGACAGTTATTGTTACTAAATGCTCTTGAAAGAGTTTGTTAGGTGAGTGACAAATTTTTACCCATTTTTAAAGTATTAATTTTCAAATGCTGAAATGGGAGTCATATTCACTTGCCATTTGGAAATGTTGCTGTCAGTAGTGGTTAAGTTCTCAAGAATATGTAGAATACACAGTGCACTTGTTCAGAAACTGTAGTACTTACTGAGAATAACACATCAGCAAGAAAAGGTTAATGTTTTCTTTAGGGATTGATTTTTGTACCTTTTGTCACAGATCTTTTAATAAGTTTGTAAATATTAAGAGATTGAATGAAATGAGATTTTTAAATTCCGTGTAAATAAATACTTAGATTGCTCAACAAGTTGCTGTAAACATTTTACTTGCTTTCAGGGAGAACGTCAAACAGTTATGGTGTCCGCTACATTCCCTGAAGAAATTCAGAGACTAGCAACAAAATTCCTGTCCAATTACTTATTTCTGGCTGTTGGGATTGTTGGTGGTGCTTGTAGTGATGTGGAACAGATTTTTTACAAAGTATCTAAATTTGACAAGAGAGCAAAACTTACAGAAATACTGAAGGAAGAAGGTTTGTGAGTTACATTCTGTGTGTGTGTGTAAAAAAAAAAAGAAAAAAAAGCAGTTATTGCAAGGGTATATTGTGTTCCAGGTGGCAAGAAGGTACTTGTTTTTGTGGAAACAAAAAGGATTGCAGATTTTTTGGCAGCATTTTTATGTGAGGCAGAATTTCCAACAACAAGTATTCATGGTGATCGCCTTCAAAGTCAAAGAGAAGAAGCGCTTTATGATTTTAAGAGTGGACGAATGGGAATTCTTGTGGCCACTGCTGTTGCAGCCAGAGGTCTAGGTGAGATATAATGAAACTGTAAATACTGTTACTGCCTCAGTAAACGCTCCTGGTCATAGAACATGCTTGAAGAAAAGAAATGCACTGCTTTATCAGTTAAAGATAAGGCTGGAGTGGTTACTTCTTCCTTCCACAGTACTTTGTGAAAACTGTGCATACAGTTTTGGTGGTGGTTGCAAGATGTATTGATGACTGAAGTTAGCATGGGACTATTTTTGAATAAATATGCTTACACAGCAATGAAAACTGCGGGAAGAACTATTCAGTTCAATTGAAAGGTTTTGTCTGAAACAAATTGTACATGCACTTCATTCTTTAGTACATGCATGTGATTCTTCAGCACTGCAAAACATATTTTGTAATTATTGTCTGTTGCTCATAATTTTTCACATGTTAGGGACTTGGTTAGGTTAGGTTAGGAAATACGATTTTTTTTTTCCATGTTACTGAAAGTATTCTAGGTTCTTAAGCAGTGAAATCGCTGTCTAGACCTGTAGCTCTATATATATATATATATATATATATATATATATATATATATATATATATATATATATATTGTTATATATATATATTGTTATGTAAGAACCATTGCAATAACTTTTACTTGTTAAATTCCATAACTTTTAAAAACTTGCAAAAACACACACACACTCACACACTCACTAAATAAATATTTACCGGATAACGCAGCATTGTTGTTAGGTTCACATTAGAGATGGTACAGAAATTATACTCTTTCCCCATTGCTGGATTTCCTAACACTAAAATAGTCAAAAGAGAATGAGGTCTAATGAAACGTGAAAAAACTTCCCAGACTTTCTCCAATAATGGGAAAAGATAGGAAGTTCAGCTGATTAATTTATACAGTTTTGGCGAAGCCTAACTTTATGCTGTGGTGGCCTGAGGACCTGTTCATGGCTGTTTGTCATGTGATCTTAAAACTTGTCAGTCCTATTAGAGAAATACGGGCTACATCTTGAAATATTCCCACTGTGTGACTAGATTGGTATTCATTTATTTAAAACATCATGATTTAGCCTTATAGCCATTCTGAAGTGCAATTTTGAATCTCTAATAACGCCATCTGCTAAATGTGTTTGCAGAAATAACCCTTTTTGATGATGTGTCGTTTAGTCAGGTTCGAAATTTTGATATATTTCAAACTGCACATGTGAACTGTTATAAAGTCGAAATTGTTTGTGTGAAATAACACAAGTCTACAGTTAAATTGTGAAAATTTCTTTCAAAAACCTTAACATGGCTAGAGTCGCTGAAGGAAAAGTCATTGAGGGATTTCATTTCATTTCGCTTCAGACTCTGTTCAAATCTTGCAGTCTGACCCCCTCCCCTTCCTTTCCAAAGCTCATGAGCCTCCATAAACAATTGGGAAGAAAAAGTGAGAGATTCCTACTTTGTTCCTCCAGTTCAGTGCTTGAAATTGAAGAGGAAAAGAGATCACTCCCAGAACAGCGAAAGCCTTGTTAGCTATATGTAAAAGAGAACTAAAATAAAAGTACACGTATTCACCTATGCCCCCACCTTGTGCTGACTAGTCAGTGCAATCATTTCATTCTGACAGTTGGTTTGGGGTTTTTTTTGGGGGGGGGGGTTGGTAAGGGTTTGGAGGGAGGCAGCAGATTTGATGGCTAGGAATGTGGAGAGGTTAGGGTGGCTGGTGCATGGACTAAGCATGTGACAGGTGGGTAACAGAGCCAGTAAGGTGGTGTGTGATGACGATGGGGGTGTGAATTGGAAGGGGATGATAGGACATTGTAGATGGGGCTATGCAACCTGCAATGAAGACAGCCTGAAACCAATGCTGGGCAGACTTCAACAACTGCCACTGTATTATGCTAAATATAAAAGCATCTTCCAGTCAAGGACTAAGGGCATATCACCACCCGATCTGTGCTTTGTGATGGAATGTATGGTTCATGCCTGGCTGGTATGGTGGATAGTCTCGCAATCTACTAAACACTGCACAATGTGGATTTTGAGCACGCAGTTCTGTAGTTGACCATCTCGTCACTTTATAAACCCATGTTACATCTCTCCTCTGACTAAAAGTGATATCTCCCCATCTTCAACCGGATCTGGTGCGATGGCGTCTTTCCGTCTCAATGGCAGGGGAACACAATCATTCCGGTGCTAAAACCCAGTAAAAATTCACTTTATGTGGATAGCTATTGGCCCATCAGCCTCACCAACATTCTCTGTAAGCTGCTGGAACATAGGGTGTGTCGGTGGTTGGGTTGGGTCCTGGAGTCATGTGGCCTACTGGCTCCATGTCAGGGTGGCGTCTGCCAGGGTCACTCTACCACTGATAATCTTGAGTCCCTCGAGTCTGCCATCCAGTAGCGTTTTCCAGACGCCAACTCCTGGTTGCTGTCTTTTTTTTTACTTACGTAAAGCATACGACACGACCTGGCGACATAATATCGTTGCCACATTGTATGAGTGGGGTCTCTGGGGCCTGCTGCCGATTTTTATCCAAAACTTCCTGTTGCTCCATTGTTTCCATGTCAATGTTGGTGCCTCCCATAGTTGCCCCCGTATCCAGGAGAATGGCATTCCGCAGGCTCCGTATTGAGTGTATCTCTATTTTTAGTGGCCATTAACGGCCTAGCAGCAGCTGAAGAGCCATCGGTCTCCCCTTCTCTGCATGTAGATGACATCTGCATTTTGTATTGCTCCTCCAGTACTGGTGTTGCTGAGTGGCACCCACAGGGAGCAATTCACAAGGCGCAGTCATAGGCTCTAGCCCATGGCTTCCAGTTTTCAGCCACAAAATTGTGTGTCGAGCACTTCTGTCGGCATCGTACCATTCATCCGTGACCTGAACTTCATCATCATGACGATCCACTCACTGTAGTGCAGACGTATAGATTCTTTGGAAGTGTTTTCGACACCCGATAGAGTTGGCTACCTCACCTTAGTCAGCTTAAGCAGGAGTGATGGCAGCACCTCAATGCCACCTGCTGCCTGAGCAGCACCAACTGGGGTGCTGATCGCTCTACGCTGCTGCAGCTCTACAGAGCCCTTGTTCAATCCCGCCTTGACTGTGGGAGTCTGGTTTACGGTTTGGCGGTGCCGTCAATGTTGTGTTTACTCGACCCAGTGCACCACTGTGGCGTTCACTTAGTGACGGGAGCTTTTAGAACAAGTCAGGTGACCAGTGTCCTGGTGGAGGCCGGAGTCCCTCCATTGAAGGTTAGGCCATGCACAACTGCTCGCCAGTTCTGATGGACACTTTCGTAATTCTCCTGCGCATCCGAATCACAGTCTACTTTTCCCACCCACAGTAGTTCCTCTTTCGCATTGGCGGACCTGGTCAGGGCTTCCAATTCCAGTGCGTGTCCGATCCCTTCTTTCCGAACTGGGGTCCTTGCTTTACCACCTATACTTGGGGGTCATTCACGTTCACATCCATGGTGTACACCTATGCAGTGGTTTATCCTGTACCTTTCACATAGCCCTGAGGACTAAGGTTAACCCCGCGGCTCTCAGCTGCCACTTCCTCTCGATTCTGGACATGGACTGAGGCCATGAAGTAGTTTACACCAACAGCTAGATGGCTGATGCTCGTGCCAGCTTTGCATATGTCCGTGAAATACATATTGAACAGCATTCCTTGCCCGATGGCTGCAGTGTTTTCACTGCCAAGCTGGTGGCTATATCTTGTGCTCTTGAGCACATCTGTTAATGCCCTGGGGAGTCGTTTCTTCTGTGTTCTGACTCCTTGAGCAGCCTACAAGCTACCAACCGATGCTACCCCGTCGTTCTTTGGTAGCGACCATCCAGGAGTCCATATATGCCCTGGAATGGTCCAGTCGTTCAGTGGTGTTCGTCTGGACCAGGTCACGTCATAATCCCAGGCAACGAATTTGCTGACAGGCTGGCCAAACAGGCTTCACGGAAACCGCATTTGGAGATCGGCTTCTCTGCAACTGACCTGCATTCAGTACTACACCGCAAGGTTTTGCGGCCTTGGGAGGCGAAATGGCATAACCTCAGCACACACAACAAACTGCGTGACACTAAGGAGACTATGAATGTGTGGCAGTCCTCCATGTGGGCCTCTTGCAGGGACTCCATGTTTCTCTGCCGGCTGCGCATTGGCCACGCTTTGGTAACACACAGCTACCTCCTGTGCTGTGGTAACTCGCCTCAGTGTCTGTGCGGTGCCCGCCTGACAGTGGTCCATATCTTGTTGTGCTGTCTTTCTTTGGCTGCCCTGCGACGGACTGTTCAGTTGCTGGACTCATTGCCATTAATTTTAGCTGACAATGCCTCATCGGCTAATTTAGTTTTATGTTTTATACGTGACGTTTGGTTTTATTGTTTTATATAAATTTTACTGCGTGTCCTTTGTCCCTTTGTGTTCTCCACTGTAATACTTTTATGGTGGATGTTTTAATGTGTCGCAGAGTGGCTGGCTTTTCCTTTTTATCCTCGTGGTCGGCCAGCCACGCTCATCTGCTCTTTTATTTTTACCCCTTCTACCTGTTTCTTGCTTCTCTCTGTGGTTTTCTTTTCCTGTTTTGTCCATAGTATTGTTGGTTGTCCTTCTGGTTCATCCTTTCTCCAGTTATTGTTCTGGACATATCCTTTCTTTCCTCTTTTCCCTGTGTATTTATTTTACTGGGAACAAGGGACTGATAACATTGCAGTTTGGTTCTCCCCCTCTTTTTTCAAACCAACCAACCATCTTTCTGCTGTGTTTTGTATGTCTCGGTTATTTTACTCCCACCTTAGTGGAATTATTCTAATCAGAACGAGGGACCGATGACCTAGCAGTTTGGTCCCCCCCCCCCCCCCTCCTTTAAACCAACCAACCAACCAACCAACTGAACTTGTAGATCATATGACTGGTTTTGCAGGTAGCCCTGTCTTTGGTGGGGCAGGTGATGGTTGTGACTGGACTGGAATATGTGGTGGTGAGGTCTTCCATTTAGGTCTGTCACAGGCATGTGAGCCATGAGGCAAGGTGTTGGTAGCAGGGTTTTTGTAGGGATGGATGAGGGCATTGTGTAGGTTCGGTGGACAGTGGACTACCACTGTGGGAGGAGTGTGAAGGTTAGTGGAAAGGACATTCCTCATTTTAGGGCACGGTGAGATATAGTAGAAACGCTGGTGTTCTATGTGATTCAGTTGCTCCAGTCCTGGGTAGTACTGAGTCACAAGGGGAATGCTGCTCTATGGCCAGACGATGGAACTTAGAGGTGGTGGGTGACTGGGGAGATAAGGTGTGGAAGATATGTTTTTGTACAAGGTCGGGAGGCTAATATGGTCTGAGAAGACCTCAGTGAGACTGTCAGTATATTTAAAGAGGGACCACTCGTCACTACTGACGCGATGTTCACAGGTGGCTACGTTATAGGGAAGGGGCTTCTCAGTATGCAACGGGTGGCAGCTGTTGAAGTGGAAATATTGCTGGTGGTTGGTGGGTTTGATATGGACAGAGGTACTGATGTAGCCATCTTTGATGTAGAGGCCAACATCCAGGAATGTAGCTTGTTGGGTTGAGTAAGACAACGTGAATTGAAAGGGGAGGTGTTAAAGTTTCTGGAGAAGTGTGGATAGGGTGTCCTCAACCTCAATCCAAATCATGAAGATGTAATCAGTGAATTTGAATTAAATGAAAGGTTTGGGAATCTGGGTGTTCAGGAAGGATTCCCGTAGATGGTCCATGAATAGGTTGACATAGGATGGTGCCATGTGGGTTCCTATAGCTGTACCCCTGATTTGTTCGTAGGTAATGCCTTCAAGGAAGTAACTGTGCCATGAGGATGTTGTTGGTAATGGTGAATAGGAAGGAAGCTGTTGGTTTGGAATCAGTTGGCCATTGTGAAAGGCAGTTTTCAGTAGTGGTAAGGCCATGTGTATTAGGTATGTTGGAGTAAAAGGAGGTGGCATCAGTAAACGATGAACAGGGCACAATGTGGTAAAGGAACAAGAATTGTAGAGGATTTGTAAAGGAAATGGGTGGTATATTTTATATAGGAGGGTAGGTTTCTGCTAATAGGCTGAAGGTGTTGGTCTTTGAAAGCAGAGATTCTCTCAGTGGGGCACAGTAACTGAAGACAATGAGGTGTCCTGGGTGGTTGGGTTTACTTCAGGAAGTGCGTAGAAGTTGGGAGTGTGGGGAGTGGTTGGGGTGTGGAGGGAGATGGACTGTGGGGATGAGAGACTGGAGATCCTGTTGGATTTCTGGAATGGGGTCACTGGCAGGGTTTGTATGTGGATGAATCTGACAGCTGGTGAAGCCCTTCTACCAGGTAATTCTTGTGGTTCAAAACAGTGGTGGAGCCTTTGTCAGCAGGTAGGATTATAAGGTAGAGACCTGTTTTTAGGCGGTCGGTTTGGTTCTTCCTTCAGATGTAAGGTTAGTTTGCATGTTAAGGGATTTAAGGAATGATGGTTAGTCAAGGTTAGAAGTTAAGAAATTCTGGAAAGTTAATGGGGTGGTTTGGGGGCAGTTGGGGTTGATAGTGGTTGGATGGAGGAGTAAACAGAGCTGGGAAGGGCTCAAAATCGGTCTTTGAGTGTCAGGGTTGCTGATGAAAAAGTGTTCCCGCTGGTTGCTGATGAAAAAGTGTTCCCGCTGTAAGGACTGGAGAAAAGAGGAGGTCTTTACCAAGTCCTGCATGATGGAATTTGGAAGTCAGGTGAAAGATGAGGGCTTGGGAAAGGGCTGAAATTTCTGTGGGGCTATGGCTTTTGGAGGAAATGTTAGTGACCGTGTTTTGGCTCTGTTTAGGTTCTGGATTCTGTGGTAGTGGGAGAGTATTGGAGGGTGTGGTATACATAGTAGGTCTGCGACACAGGGTTTGTCTGCTACGAGGTGATGTGGGGAGGTTTGGAGATTGTTGTGGAAGCAGTGGATAGTGATAGTTCAAGGTGAGAGCAGGGCGTGAACTGGGTGGACAGTTTCTTAGGTGGCATCGTGCCTATCTATGACTCAGCTTCTCTGCTACATGGTGAGTAGCAACTATCCTTTCCTTCGCTGATTAATATTGAAATTAAAAACCTGACTAACAAAAGATTTTGTTAAACAAGATATGTATCTTAATATATATTTTTTACTCCTGTGTTTTGATGTTCTGTGAACTCTAACATCTGAAGGTTTTGTAACTGGTGTGTTTTGTAACTGTAACTTGTGTGTGTGTGTGTGTGTGTGTGTGTGTGTGTGTTTGTTGCACTTAAGTACTCAATGACACTGTACCAATAACATATGTTTGTACACTTACTGCCACTAAGGTGTTCTGAACACACATTGCCAATAATGCAAGGCCAAAAATTGCACCCAAGGCAGAAAATATCAGTACTCTTAGAAAAAGTTGACCTTTTCAAATCTTACATTGCTTAAGAAGTCATTAAAAAGTAGAGATTGATGAAAATATAGGAGGGGGTGTGTGTGCAGTTGGCTGTACCTTTCCCCAAAAAGGTATCAAAAATGTAGCAAACTATTACTGTTTCAGATATAAAGAATGTGGCTCATGTTATAAACTATGATCTACCCAAAAGCATTGACGAATATGTTCATCGTATTGGCCGAACAGGAAGAGTAGGAAATAGAGGAAGGGCGACAAGTTTCTATGATCCGGATGTGGATGCACCATTAGCTAGGGACTTAGTGAAAATACTGCAACAGGTATGTCATTAACATATTGACAGTTCAGAGTAAAGAGTATCATCACAGGGATGACTGTTATGATTCTAATCCAATGAACTTCCAGGCGAACCAGAACGTTCCATCTTTCCTGGAAAGTGATGCCAAAGGTGGTGTATCAGCATATAGAGGTGGACAGTTCGGTGGCTCTGACATCAGAAATGTAAGTAGTTTCAAATGCTTTGTTAGTTTATATTATTTGCTTGCTTTGTAATACCATCTTCAGTGGTGACTGGTGTGGAGTAAATGTGAAAGATATGGGGCAAAAGTAATTCTATACTTAAGTGTGTAATGAGAATAAATTGTGTATGAACAGATTTAGGTCACTTGTTATTCTTCATGCATACGTGGGGCGTTCGAAAAGTCTGTGTTAAAATTAAACAAAGTACTTGTTTGGGGTAACCCTTTTTTTTATTTTTCGACAGTCTCCTTTTAGACTTACATGCTTTGTCAAACACTGTTCTAATTTGTTGATCCCTTCCCAATAATAGGAATTGCCTAAGTCTGCAAAAATAGCTATTAGTTGAAACTTCCCGGCAGATTAAAACTGTGCCGGACCGAGTCTCGAACTCGGAACCTTTGCCTTTTGCGGGCAAGTGCTCTACCAACTGAGCTACCCAAGCACGACTCATGCCCTGTCCTCACAGCTTTACTTCTGCCAGTACCTCACTATTAGTTGCTGCAATCACCTCCTTGTTTGAATAAAATCTTTGTCCCACCAGCCATTTCTTCATATTGGGGAACAAATAGTAGTCAGAGGAAGCCAAGTCTGGAGAATAGGGGGATGTGAAACGAGTTGAAATCCTATTTCCAATAATTTTGCTACCACAACTACTGAGGTGTGTGCTGGTGCTTTGTCGTGATGGAAAAGGACTTTTTTGCTGTCCAACTGCTGGCATTTTTCTTGCAGCTCGGTTTTCAAACGGTCCAGTAACGGTGAATAATATGCACCTGTAATAGTTTTACCCTTTTCCAGATAGTCGATGAGGATTATTGCTTGTGAATCCCAAGACAGTAGCCATAACCTTTCTGTTTGAAGCAATGGTCTTCGCCTTTTTTTTTTGTGCAGATTCTCCCTGGGTAACTCATTGTTTAGATTGCTGTTTGGTCTCAGGAGGATAGTAATGCATCCATGTTTCATCGACAGTGACGAAACGATGCTTAAAGCCGTGTGGATTCTTCCTGAACAGCGGCAAACCACCCTTGCAACGCTTCACACGATTTCGTTTCTGGTCAAGCGTGAGCAATTGCGGGACCAATCTTGCGGATAGCTTTCTCACGTCCAAATGTTTATGCAAAATAAAATGTACCCGTTCATTCAAAATGCCCACAGCACTAGCAATCTCACGCACCATAACTCTTGCCATCCATCACCATATCATGGATTTTATCAATGATTTCTGGAGTCGTAACCTCCACAGGGTGTCCAGAATGTACAGCATCACTTGTGCCCATATGGCCACTCCGAAAATTTTGAAACCACTTAACTGTTCTAATCGAAGATGCAGTCACTGTAATGTTTATCTAGCTTCTCTTTATTCTCCTGAGGCATTTTGCCTTTCATAAAGTAATGTTTAATCATCACACGAAATTTTTTCATCCATTTTTTGACAATCACTCGACTTCCTTGATTCACAGGAATGCCAAACACAAAGAAATAGGCAAATATGGCTGAAATTTGCTGTCCGTTCTTTCCAAAGATGCTACTAACTAAACATGACCTTGGTATGTGCCGGTGCTGCCATCTCTCGGACTTCGCACAGACTTTTCAAACGCCCCTTGTATTTTAGTGAAGTATTGACTGCCTACAATGTATCAGTGTCCAGAGCCTTCCATGGTATGCGAGACAAGTCCTGATATGATGTCAATGTGATGAGCAACTTAGAACTCCTATAATTCCTCCACTACAAGCCCGATTCCTAAAATTGTATTTGGTGTTATGGTCAGTCCTTGGAGGAGAATGTTTAGCGGCACTAACGTTTCAGCAGATCTGATCAGTGGAATGTATCTGCTGAAAAGTGCTACACACTGCATTGTGGTGTACTACTTAACTGATTTTCAGAAAGGGAACTATAATACCCTTAATGTAATCACAAATATAAACTCTCTGGAATTTTTCCTCAGATTTTTGTTGGTTCCTCCCTCACCATCATATAATACTTCCGAACAACATTGCAATTTTCCTAAAATTTATTATTGCTAACACTACAAACATTTGCTTGTCAGAAATTTGTTCTTAAAGGCCTCCTATCTGGGAGGGGGGTAGAGATGTAACACATATGCTGTAACTGTGGAACAGACTAAACTGGATGATCTTGTTGAATTTGGATAATGTAGCAGTATTGCAACATTGCATTAGGTATCAGATTAAAGTGGACAGTGAGAGTTCTAAAAATAATATGCCAACTCAGTCAGGCAGTTTCTGTACCCAGCATGAGACAGTTTTAACCATTTCATGTGAAAGTAAACACAGTAAGTTGAACTGGTAGCAGTGTTTGCAGCTTGTTGTGGTACTGAGTGTCACATTTTCACTGATTAATTGATGACCTGAGAGGGGCGCGGGGGGGGGGGGGGGAGGAGGAGGAAGAGTGCTTAGCCCATGTTAACATGCATCTGTTTATTTCATGTTTTAATCGTCTTGACGCTGTGTTCCAGTTAGAGCCAGAAAACCTTGCAGGGCCTCCTGAGCCAGAAGAAGCCTGGTGAAATTGACTTTTGTTGGAAAATGAAACATTCCACTGTCTTTGATCCTAATGAGAGAGCAAGAACTAACTGTGGTGTGTAAGCTGTGACTCGAGTGTTAGATGTTATGGACTGCTAGAATGCACCTCACAGTACTTATTATTTTGTATCAGTTTATTCCTATGATTGTTGAATGTTGTGATCATTTAAATGTGATTGTGTTGTTGCTGTTCTAGTACAAAACTTTTACTGTTAAAGACTTAATTTGCAGCTGTGATTCATTACCTTTAATTTTCTACAGTATTGTGCTCAGACTGTTAATTCATATCTTTTTAGTAGTCAGTTAACAGTAAAACTGTTTGTGAGGAGAACATTTGTTTGATTCAAGAATTTTGTGAATCCTGTTCAGTATTTTTGCAGCATTGTTTATTGCTAACAAAAGGGATGCTTATTGAAAACCATATTACCACGGCTATTTAAATGTTCAGGATTTCAGTGTTAGCCATTCTGTTACAGCCTCCTGCTTATCTGTTTGATGCGCCCTTTCTAAAGCAATAAACGTTTTGTTTGAAATGGTCTCATGTGGCTCTAGAATCTCCTTAATCCGTACCCAATTTTTCCTTATATTCAGCAGCTGTTACTCAGTGGTATGATTGTGGCACATTACAATTTCTGTTGTAAAGTTTCTGAGGTGATGTCTATTTAAGATGGGAAATGTTTCACATACTACTTCTCAGAGGCTCCTTTTGAGGAGGATTCATAGGAATTGTGAAAAATGCTGGACAGGAAAATAAAAATAAAAAAAATCATGCAATAGTAAGGGCTATTGCTCTGTTACTACACATTACGTAGGATGGGCTCCCTAATTGTAGTCTACAGGTTGGCCATTGCAGAAATTCTTCAGGAACAGAGGTTTATGCTTTTGCTGTAAGTAAACAGTGAATTTAATTTGACTGGGAGGATTTATAAATAAGTTCAAATAATGGATGTGCCCTTGTAAATAGTTTGTTAGTAAAACTGTAGTTACTCTCCCATGATCTTCCCTTAATGTGCATTTAATTGTAGGACCTGACTCAGTAAATTCATGTGAAACAGTTCTTTACCTTAAGGCATTTCTTAAAGTACTTAGGAAGAGATAGTTGTAAATTGTCTTCACTCTTTGGTTCAGTCTTTGTCACTGATACTCATTGGTTCTGTAATCTCTGTCTAGGCTCTAATTGAATTTTTCTGTTTGTTAAACTGTTTTATACTCGAAGATATTTTGTGGTAATTGTTTTTTGTGTTAAGAACTGAGCCACTCTTGTATTTGGCAATATGTAGTTCATTAAATGCAGACTACTAGTCAAACTGAACACAATTCAGCTTCACAGATTGCGTTTTCATTTTCGAATTTTTTTTTCAGCGTTAATGTGTGTAATATAAAAAGTAAAATACAGTATAACCCTGCCTTTTCGCTCCTGGAATTAATGTTTTTCCGCCATTTACGACATTTATCAGTCTCTTCAAATTTCCTATGCCCACAGTATTAATTTGCACATGATTTTGTGTCAACATATTTATAATTTTCCCGCGATTCATGCATTACGAAAAAATGCTTGTGGGGGAAAATATGATGCTGGCACAATGTTGGACATCCGGTAGTGTTCTCAAATATTAAGTGGTTAAGTTTCTTGACACCAGGGCACTCTATTCAGCGGATTTGAACGGGTAAATGAGTAAAAGTTGTAACAATTTGTGCCGTATCTCCTGCCGCTGCCCAGCTCTACGTGGTGTGGTGCCTGATGGGAGTATATAACTAAGTACGTTCGAATGAAGATATCATGACCAATCACAACCATTTCCAAATTCTCTACTGCGCAGATGCAGTTTCGTGACTGTTGTGATCATCGTGACACCTTTGTCGAACCATATTTAGCATGTTCCGGCGTATGGCCACATGAAGTGCTAGTTGACACAGTCATTCACTTTGTGGTTACTCAAATATTTTTAGTGTAAACACAGTGCTGGTTTTGTATTGTATTCATGTTGCGCAAAATGTGTTACGAGAATTTATTCGCGTTGTGAAGTGCAGTATTTACGTATATATTTTTTGTGACAGTACACAAACAGAGTGAAAGTTTGCGTGCGTGCGCGTGTGTGCACTCGTTTTGCTATATAACCGATCAGACACAGTACCTGATAACCTCAAAAAGACGCAGAGTAACACATTCAAACACCATACAAAATACTTACTTACATATTTGCACTTAACAACGAGAAAAAATTACCAAAATACGTCGTGCTAAGCATGAAAAATAAATTACTAGGGCAGTATTT
Source organism: Schistocerca nitens (assembly GCF_023898315.1). Taxonomy (NCBI): domain Eukaryota; kingdom Metazoa; phylum Arthropoda; class Insecta; order Orthoptera; family Acrididae; genus Schistocerca; species Schistocerca nitens. The sequence continues at coordinate 539,937,924 of NC_064618.1, read as the reverse complement.
CATTATTTAAATAATTAATGATAGCTGCAGGCTTTCCAGAAACATCTATTATGAAGTTTGAAATTGTCCAATGTTTCCCGTTCCCAGATAGTTAGAAATTCGTTACATCAGCAGTTTTTATCAGCTAATAGACCTTTATTAGATAATAATAAAGTCACTAACAAGTCTTTTGATGCCTGTTATGTACATACATCATACATAAAGTGCAAGGGGGTATCCTGTAAGTAACTTTTACAGTTTAAAACATTATTTCCCACATTTTACATTTTCCTGCATTTTACACTTTTTTTTAGTCGCTTGAAAAGTGTAAAAGCGAGGTTTCACTGTATCATTAGGTAACTTTTAATACCTGTTTCCTCATTCTCATTCGTATTTTCAAATTAAATAGATCACATCGAATCACCCCCTTGATATGAAAGAGTGGGAAACAGTTAAACAGGTGTGCTATTTTTATTGTAACACATGTAAAATAGATCAGATTAGTGGAACAAAATATGCTATTCTAATTTGGCTATTCAGGTTACTCATTATAGCAAGAGTTGAAAATATTAACTGCAAATAATTTCTGTCACTGACAGTATTTAAAGCTGCCAACTGTGTTGTGTAAACACATGGTTTAAAAAAGCTCTGGACTCAAATGGGTAATGAATATGGAATTAAATTAGTCCAGTTACTGGTAGTGTGATAAAATAATGAACACTTCAGACAACTCAATCTAGGGAGTGAATTGCTTCTGTGAATGGTGTGCTACGCTTATTTTCAGCTCAGTGTGGGCTCAACTGGTTGTCAAGCAAATGTATCTAAGTAATACTACATAGCACATATATTTATCCATACTAACATTTTAAATGTGGCAATAACATACAAGCTACACTTACCTGGGCAGTCAGAAATGATTACCTGGGCACCTCGTATAATGGTATGTACAAATATAAAATTTACACTGCACTGAACTACAAATTTATTTTCTTTCATCAGTGTAATGTTGTTTAATGATTTTATTGTAACTGTCAGGAGTGAATCTCATAAACTTACAGTAAAGGTTGGTGTTCCAGTACTCTTACTGTGAAATCTTAATGTGACAAGATTGTGTAATGCTACATACTCACAGATTACTCATCTGGATCGAATTATTTTCTGGGCTAATAAAATTAGTGGTATAGCTATAGAAGAAAGTATATAGATTCCACAAATCCAAATTTCTGAAGGATTTGCCTTTTTAGTTCAAAAATTTGCAATCTCCACAAAAAATTTCTTTTGGAATAATTATAAATAAAACCCAAGGGCAAACGTTCTAAGCTATGGCTGTGCATTTAGAAAGTGTGTGTGTGTGTGTGTGTGTGTGTGTGTGTGTGTGTGTGTCCCAAACCCCCCCCCCCCCCCCCCCCGCCCCTCCATCCCCATGCTGACATGTATCCAACTGTACAAAATTGCTATGCCCTTCGATAAGGAGGCATGACTGGTTTATAGAACATTTGCTGCTATGATAAAACGTGCACCTGCATCTGCACCTTGCTGGTGAACTGGTGTCTGGCTGGTCACCTTGCTTCTGCATCGCTTCTCAGTGGCTTCTCTGGCCACGCCTAAGAATTTGACTTTTTCTTAATAATGTTAATGACCTATATTTTTCCTGGTGCAAAGATACCTTCCCTACTGGGAAAAGTGTCATTACTCTTCACAGTAACACCTGTTTGATGAATTTTTATTCATTGGCACTAGTTGAATTTGAAATCTGTGTTTACATTCTTTTTTTCCACAGAAATGTATGGTTTTGTTATAAAACTTTTGTGAAACAACACACATTGTATAGTTACACTTTGCAATTTTTCATTCATCTCAGTGTATTTCTGAACAGTACGGAGTCATCAACAATTCTGAGTCATCTTTATCTTTTGTGCTTTTTTTTCATCAATTGCTCTTCTTTCAATATTTCTATTAAGAAGTCTTGCGGATACAGAGGTTTCTGGCCATTGGTTGACAATAGTTGTTACTAAATTTTTCCATGACGTTCATTGTCATCATAGTATTTACAGACTTCAGAAGCATTCTCAGCAACATTTGCATCGCATGCAACATGTTAGTATAACTAACAAAATTAATGTTAAGCTCAGATGTGTAGTAATGGAATAATGTCAGATGCCTAGAATGTTTCAGATCTTGTTCCTGTATCTGTCATTTTCTGTGGGCCATATAACCTTTCACCAGCTATTTTTAAATCAAGCTGTTACCACGTGGTTTAAGTGGTCTAAGTTTGACATACAAATATTTCTATTCTATGCAGCAATCTAATTCTAAACTTATTTGCAGTATCATGTCTTTCTTTGTGGGGTTACTGTGAACCACTCTGATGACAAATCTTCTTCTGTAAACTTCATACTGTCATTACTAAGCCCTTAAGTGTTTTCCACAGAAAATAGTTCTTTCTTCTGAATGACATACAGCCACTCAGCACTGTTTAAGTGTGCCCAAATACTCTGATTCAAACACACTATTCTTTTAACACAATTATTAAAGAGTTTAGTGTATTGGCTAAAGCAGTTTTGCCTCAGACTCTTCCTAGTCAAATGTTGGGAGTAGTGCAAATGTTTTTCTGCACAATGTTCATTTTCAGTTAATTTGCTACACTTTAGTTGTTCTTCAGACAACTTCATTTACTGCCTCCTAGCTTCATTGACTAATAAAAACTTTCAGGCTGGGTAAATATGTACTTTCCTCTTGGCTGAGAAATCTGTTCTGGCTATGGCAACATTCTATACAAATTAAGAACATAATCTATCAAAGGAATGTTGATTACATACCCTAGTATATTTCCATAAACAAAAACATAGAAGTCAATTATTCTCACTAATTTGG